>NC_052527.2:16766419-17383450 GCF_016746365.2 Drosophila yakuba | reverse complement strand
ACCCAAAGCCAACCATTTTTGTATGATTTAATCTTCGTTTTATCTTAACATGAATGGCAGCAACCAAAGCGATGTCATCGAGCTTTAAGTGTTATATATGTATGAGATACATTACTTATGCAATTTGATAAAATAACCCTCCATTTTCCCTGTGCACTTGCTTTTCCATATGATGACACACCAGAGAGTGACGTGGGAATGACGTCTGCACATGTGAATGTGTAACTGCCTGTGAAGGACATAATATGCAAATAAGTTTCGAACAACAGTCAGTTCAGTTCAGTTCGGTTCAGTTCAGTCGACTCCATCACAATCACAATGGAATGGTGGAAAAGAAATAGATGGACTAAATGGGTCAGGGTCGAATAGGTTTTACGTGGAAAACAATGACTACTCAAGCATTAAGTAGACCAATTCGCTCGACCAAAAATTCCAGATGCAGACAAATACGAATACACCGGTGAAGTTGATAGCTGCAAAAACCAACTCACGTACAAACGTTGTACTAGTTATTTGAACAAAACAAGCACACACACACACTAAGACCTCAACCCAAAATGTGCACTTTTCCCAATGGCAATAGAAAAGCCCGAAAAAGAAAACAATACTGGTAGAGAGGAAAAGTGAGGAGCCAGCACAGGTACAAATCTATAGAAACAACAAATAGCATGCACCCGACTCTCGTAACCATAACAATTCAATCAAATGTTCGCCCAGTTCGTCCATGGACATCTTCGAATGGAAACAAACACAAAGCCGGTGAGTAGGTTGTGTTGAGGTGGTGCGATATGTTTTGATTTAAATTAGTTGCAGTTTCAGAGACATCTAGAGCTTTTCCTCCAGAGAAAAACCCGCTCTGTGCGGCTGCGCAGTATCTAGTGTCCTAACTTTACCGCTTGTTATCTGAAAGAGCAAGAGAGAAATGCAGTACAGATGAACTGGATAAGAGGGGAAATTGTGCGATGTTTTCCCCACTTGTATAGGTGCAACTAAATTGAATAACTTTAAATAATAATAATTTATATAATACCAATTACTTTACATAACTATACTATTTTAAAATTACCCTATCACAAAATGTTCACAAAATCAGTTCTGAGTTTAAGATCATTTACCCGTTATTCAGCTAGTATGAGTGCAAAGGAGAAATTTTAAAATTCTTTTGGCATATCCATAGACAATGGATGGATAGACCATGGATGACAGAATTGAAACCACGTATTTTTCAAAAGGGTTTCATTTTAAGCGGATTTTGGGCATGACAATTTTCCAAAAGCACAGCGTTCATACAGACAGGCCAACGGACGAAAAATAATAAACTTTTAAATAAATCTTCCAATTCAAACATTATTTGGCATTCATATTATAGAGGTATAGGATGAATATTCTGAGTATTAACAAGAGAGAACGCTATAGTCGAGTTCCCCGACTATCTGATACCCGTTACTCAGCTAGTGTAAGTGCGAAGGACAGTTTTTGGCGGTTTGTGGGCGTTAGAGTGGGCGTGGCCAAAAGTTTTTTGGCAAATAGATAGAAATTTACAAGACTAATACAAAAATGAAAAAATATCAAAACATTTTTCAAAAGTGTGGGCGTGGCAGCTTTGGGCGGTTTGTGGGCGTTAGAGTGGGCGTGGCCAAAAGTTTTTTAGCAAATAGATAGAAATTTACAAGACTAATACAAATATGAAAAAATATCGAAACATTTTTCAAAAGTGTGGGCGTGGCAGCTTTGGGCGGTTTGTGGGCGTTAGAGTGGGCGTGGCAAAAAGTTTTTTTGCAAATCGATAGAAATTTACAAGACCAATACAAAAATGAAAAAATATTAAAACATTTTTCAAAAATGTGGGCGTGGCAGTTTTGGGCGGTTTGTGGGCGTTAGAGTGGGCGTGGCAACCTGAATCGACAAACTTGCGCTGCGTCTATGTCCCTGGAGTCTGTATACTTAATCTCAACTTTCTAGCTTTTGTAGTTCCTGAGATCTCGACGTTCATACGGACAGACGGACAGACGGACAGACGGACAGACGGACAGACGGACAGACAGACGGACGGACAGACGGACATGGCCAGATCGACTCGGCTACTGATCCTGATCAAGAATATATATACTTTATATGGTCGGAAACGCTTCCTTCTGCCTGTTACATACTTTTCAACGAATCTAGTATACCCTTTTACTCTACGAGTAACGGGTATAAAAATAAATATTTAAAGACTCGATACTGTGTTAACGAATTTAAGAGAAAAATGAAACGTTTCAAGCATTTTCTAACAGAAAATTCATTATCATTTTTCCACCCTGCTGTTGTGCGTTGAAATAGTCATGCACTTCGTAACGGCATATTAATGCACTGGCTCATAGAGAAAGTTGTTCAATTCTATGAACTTGCAACACGTGCGGCATTTTGTTGTCTTTCAAGCAGCTATGTATATAGTGGTAGTGATGCTTATCAAATGGCTGTAGTTGCTGAAAACGGGGAGTACCATGGACCATTCCGCCGGCGGAAAGCGTGTGCATTTTCACAGCCGCTTGAACTTGCCAACATTCGCAAAATGTGCAACACGGCGTAAAGAAATCTTGTTAAGCGCAGCAGTTGGCTTTCGAGGAGGCATCCGACTTGTCATAAAAACTTTGCTTGCATCTACGCACGCTGATGCACATTTAATTAAATGTGTTCAAATACGCAGATTTTAAGTTCCAGCGCGATATATTGTTAGGCAATTAGCTCCAAAAAATAAATACAATATGCATTCAAGTGATAAATGCCATTTGAAAGTTTAATTGAATTGTAATGCATTTATGTGTACATATAAAATAGAGTTGCGTAGGATTCCTAAAGCGTTTAAAGCCGAGAATAAAATGTCGTGTATCTCGACAACTAATGAATGCATTTAATGCATCAATTGCAAATACTATAATGCGCGTTCAATGCCAATGAAAGTAACTGGCATACTCTCTACGGGGAAAGTCAAGAGACAACTTTCACTTGGAAGGACACGGGAACACGCCCACTGACACGGACGGGCTGTCAATCCCAGTCTATCAGCCACAGTTCGCTGAAGCGCAAAGCGGAAATCAGACGCCATATGAGAAGGACGTGTTCGACAAGGCTCGGGCGGAAATGGAAAGCCGGGCAAAAGTATTGAGATTACAGCATTGGCTAGATAAATATTCAAGCAAATATGCCTTTCTGTTGCTTCAGGCCAATAAAACGCAGTCAGTGCACTGTGCACAGTCCATTGTTCGCATCTCATTCGAAACAGAGATGTAACCCAAGTCCGTTGAGGGAACATCACAATCGATTTCGAATTTGCAGTAAAAATGCAAATGCCAGATATGGAGAATGTGTCATGAGAGGTCAGAGCCCCTCCCCGATGCAAATTCCCATTTGACTAAGTTTCATTTTGTCGAATGCATCAAACAGAGAAGCCACAGTCACGCAATCCACCGAAATGACACAGCTCCAGTTCTTGTAGATATAGATGCATCTGCAGTTGCATTTCAGTTGCAGATTCGCATAAATATGTATTTCGGGTGCTGTTTCTGAATCCGTGTCTGATTTTGCTTAGCTTGAATGTGCTTAACATTTTGGTCTGTTCAATGCATCTTCTGTAAGCTTGTACCTCTGATTTATTTCAGCAGTACAATCTGATTGTAAATTAGGTAATTATAGTTATCTGGTACGATAGTTCCCTTTAAACTACTTGTGTCGGTAATAATTATTGATTTAAAACTATCTTAATCAAATCACAATAAATCATTTTTAAATCAACAAATAATTAAACAAACATATTTTGAGCTTTAATTGTTCTTTGGAAGAAGACCATTTTTCGTTGGCATTTTTATCTGCAACGTCTCGTTCCCCTCAGATATGGTCGGTCTGTCATTCAAAATCTACTGAGCGTGATGTTTGAGTATGGAATCCTTGTGGGTTTATGGGGATTCCCTATCCTTCGTCAGTCAGAGATGGTCTATTAATTTTATTAGTGTCATCGCATTCAGCTAAAGTCTTGGAATTCTGAATCTTTTTTGTGGGGGGGTACCATTTTCTGTGGTGAAATTCTTGTTTAGTTTCCTGCAGTTCTTGAGTGGCTTCTATGTACTCTCATGGACATAAAAATAGGTGCGTAGGTGTAGATATCGGGCTTCCACTATATTTAATAGATATTATATACATACTAATTAAATTTTGTTATAAAACAAAAAATATGCTATGAATGTGAATGATTTGGATAAATATGTATATTATATGGAAATCAGTGGAATGGCTTTACACCTTTTATTATGTTTAAAAGTGTAAGTAGTGCTGTAAACTTCATCAGGCAACAAAAAATGTTGGAACTCCGGCTTTTTTTTACGAATTTTGTCTTTGCTTATATTAAATCTTTTACCACAGTATACTGTTTACTGTTCAAAATGGGCCCAAAAAGGGGTTAATTGTAAGATCTACAAGTTTATTTTTGGTTAATAAAAGCAATATAAATCGAGTAACGGATATAACTAGAGAGAACGCTATGGTCAGTTTCCCCGACTGTCAGAGTCCCACTTCTCAGCTAATGGAAGTGAGAACAAAAAAATTAAGTAATTGAAAAAAAATACAATTAATAAATGTTAAATGTGTTAAAAGTGTTGGCGCGATAGTTTTAGGTGGTTTGTGGGCGTTAGGGTAGGCGTTGCCAAAATGTTTTGGGCAGTTTTGTGGGTGTTAGAGTGGGTGTGACAGTTCAGGAAATAAACTTGCGCAGCGGAGGCGTCAATAGAATCTGCATATCCAGTCTTCACTTAAAAGCTTTTATAGTTTCCGAGATCTAGACGTTCATACGGACGGTCGGACGGACGGGCATGGCATTTAATTACTACAAATTATGTATATAAGCTACTCAAGGGTATTAGCATGAAATAAAGTCAAAGTCAAACACACAACATACTTTTATTCCTAAAATATTTATTTCTCCTTCTATAAATTTCCTGTCGAGAGACAAAACTACAGCGTTCTATCTTGTTTTACACATTTTCATATTCGTTAACGAATTAAGAGGGAATTCAAAAGCTAATTGTATGGGTCGCAATGTGTGATATCGTGGACCAGCTTATACATATATAGTGAAATGCTTATGTTTTATTGAGTCGAACTAATGTCCCGTCAGTTGAAGTAGGACAACGCTAAAAATAAACAAAACTTGGAGAAATAGTTTTCACGTCTTTATTTCTTTGATCTCAGGTTAAGACTAACTTTTATTTGCTCCAGATGTAGATTCTTTACATTGCGTGCACACTCTGCCTATTCCTATATCATCGAACAACACTAAATATCATTTACTAAATATCATTTACACAATATGACAGTTTTGGTGAAAAAGGACACAGTTTTAACTTGATTATAAAATATTCTAGTACCGGCGATGGTCCCAGATGTTCATTATTTGCCAGTAAGAAATTAACAATTCCGTGCTTTTGTACGGCCTTAAAAATGCTCAAAGCGGTAGGAGTCAGTAAACAGAGACACGGCGCAAACAAATGCGGCACGGTGGGGCAATGACACTACAGTAAACACTGCACCAAGTGGACGCAGCGAGGCGTGCTAATTGTGTCATTTACATTGGCAAACAAGTGCAAGCGAACAAGTCAAAGGCTCAAACAATTTAATGCGGCTGAGCGAATCCGACGAGCTCTTTGCACACTGCAGTTAAAGCTGACCGCGGGCTGGCAAGAAAAGCGAATATGTAATTAATTGTAAAATTAAAAGAAATAAAAAATTCTTGTCAGAAGTGGGATTCGAACCCACGCCTACAGAGTAGACTGCGACCTGAACGCAGCGCCTTAGACCACTCGGCCATCCTGACTTGACCGACACTCGGACTAAGCACCAAAAAGTTCACACACCATTTGATCTAGTAGAAAGCGCAATGAAAAGTTCTAGAGAGCTTTGATGAACTGAGCATTGATCGATAGCAAAACTTGATTGCACCCCAGATATTCGATATATTTATGTTCACAAATAGATCCCAATTTCAAAACAATATACCGCTCAAGTAAAACTAAAAAATAGTTTCGTTTATTCATTTATCCAGTATTTCATACGATCAAAAATATTATAATGCATTGATACTTATGGGTAATAATTGTCTGACATCTTTATTACTCGTAACTCGTTTCGGTAGTATAATAATGATCTTTTTGATCAGCGTGACAAAATTGCAGATACAACTACCGCACGCCTTCCCTTGCGATTTTTATAAAAATCGAAATTGCATCTTTGTATCATTTGAATTTTATTTAAAATAAACGTAACGTTTCAACAAAAAATTGCTAAACGTTTCCTAAATATACATAGAATAACTAAAAATATGACTACAATTTATTCAAAAAGTTCTTGCACATCTAAAACAAATGTTATTACTTTTTAGTTTTACATATAGGCGTTTTTGTTGGCCTTCTAGTGATTCCAGTGTTTTTATATTTTGGTACTAAGTCTTTCATTTGTTGCATATTAATTTTGACTTTTCTCGTTACGTGTTTTACATAATATATTTCATAAAATTCATTTGATGTCATTTTCTTAACTAAATTGATCTAAAATATATATTACATTTGCCTTTGTAACCTTTATGCATTTGTGTAATTTAACATAATTTTTGGATGGTTCCATTTGTGTTTAGATGCACAGTTCTCTGCGCCAATAAGAAGCATTTGCAAGGGAAATTCTAAGATTTTTACTTTCAGTTGTGGCTTTTAATTCATAATCAAGTCGCTTTCATTTCTGCTGTCTACATTTCATTATTTCAAGAATTCCATACATTTAACTTAGCATAGAGAAGTACACTAAAAATTAGATTTATTTTACACATATATACTTTTATATTTATGTGTATATCGTATTTACATAATTAATAGGCAACCACTTAAGCTTAATATAAAAATAAGTATTTTTCTGCAATATAAATTTGCCACAAAATGTACTATAAACCGAAAACTGTACAGTATACAATATTCTTTCTCATCATCGGCATTCAGTTATCATTACCATTAATCATTGTCGATCTGCTCAACAGCATTCCTAGCACATTCACAGCGCAATTCCAAACCAAACCCAGCTGCAGCTATCTACCAAACAAGTCTTTGACGAACTTTATTAAAATGGAAACGAGCAATTTTCGATTTCTAGCAAATATGATATAACAAAAGCAAAAGGTAAATGGGAACATTCTGTCTTTACATGCGCAATGTGACTAATCAATTTCCTGCATGTGTTGCTTGGCATTTAGATCTTTTAGGACTTAAGCTAGGTTGGTTTTGGATTTTGTATGCATGCTTATTCTGTGTGGGGTGCTACTAAAAACAATTAGTACACACTAGCTTCATTGCTGCTGCTTTAATGTCTGCGTGTTGTTGTCGTTGCTGCATCTGATACCTTTAACTTAGTACATTGACTTTCATGAGGCGTACATGCGGTTAATATCATGCTGATATCTGTCCTGGATATCCTTGCGCTTCAGCTTGAAGGCGGCGGTTACCAGTCCCATGTCCGGAGACCAGACCTCCTTACACAGTGTGATGGCGGCGGGAACCTCATATTTTTGCAATTTGCCTTTAAGATCAAACATTTTGCCATTAAAAACTTCGAAAAATATTAAATTCTTCATTATAGCTTACATTTCCGCGCATGCTCAGCAATTTCCTTGAGAATAGCCTTCTCTATGATCGGTGATGAGCACAGCTCTTCGAAGGTCTTGTCTCCGAGGCCATGTTTCTGTGCCAGCTCCTCCAAATGATTTTGGTTAGGGACGACCAGTGCCACAGTATACTGCTTTGTCGGATCTCCGTATACGCAAATGTTCTCTATGATTCCGCAAGTCTTAAGCTCAGATTCAACCTTGCCAAGAGAGACATATTCGCCGGCCTGCAGCTTAACAAGATCCTTCTTACGATCTGCAATAAGTGGGAAATAATAAATGGACATAACAACAACTGTGCTAAACAACTTACCAATAATCTTAAGTACGCCATCAGCGTGTATTTCGCCAATGTCGCCGGTTTTGAACCATCTTTGTCCATCCTCCTCAAAGAAATCTTCATTGGTCTTGCCCGGTAACTTGTAGTATCCCTGAGAGACACACTCGCCGCCAATAAGAACCTCGCCCTGGGGATAAGGTTTATTTGTGACGCGGTAGTTGCCTTCTTCCCAGTTGACTAGACGGATGTCGCAGACAGTTAATGGTCCTCCAGTGCGTCCGTAGGTCATATCGCGGTCTTGCATTGGATGTAAAGTAAGTTAGTTATTATGAATAGAAAGGTTGATCTGTGAACACTCACAGTCCATGACAGTGGCTCCAGACGTAGTTTCCGTAAGACCATAGCCCTGAATTAGCTCCAGGCACAGACAGGTCTTTATTTGCTCATGTGTGTCTGCAGAGAGAGGCGCTCCACCGGACATGATTATGCGCACTTTACCACCCATAAGCTTTGCCACCTTTTTGAACACCAGTCTGCAAAAAAATACAAGATTTAGTTACCATCTCATTATCCTTATGGGTAAATCGTTCTTACTTATCAATCAGCGGCGTCTTGTAGCCCCGCTGCACCCACTTGACTTTGTACTGGTAAAGGAATTTGAAGAGTGATTTCTTGAACGCCGAGCCAGAGTTAACCTTGTCGTTAATGCCCTTGGAAATGCGATCCAGTATCAGCGGCACCGATGTCATGCAGGTGGGCTTCAACACAGTGGCATCGCCTTTGCAACCGCGCTTGATCTTGCTGCTAGTGTCGATCAAGGTCAGAGGCGTCGAGTAGCCTATTGGAACGCCGGTCATAAGACACACACTTTCTGCAACCAATTCAAAAACGTGAGCCAGGGGCAGGAATCCGATCAGAACATCATCCGGATAGATAGGCACCATGTCAACAAAGCCCTTCATTGTTGCAATGCAGTTCTTGTGGGAGAGCAGGACACCCTTTGGTGTGCCAGTGGAACCGGAAGTGTACATGATAATGGCAATGTCATCACCTTTGGGTGGAACGTGCTCTGTGGGATGCAAAATTAAGTTAATTAATAATTGAACTCATTTCACTTAAGTCTACAAATTGAAATATTTAAAAACATGTTGGCGTAGAGTATGCTAGACATATCCTGTCAACATTTTAGTTCAGAATAAATACCGCATAGTTTCGGTAAACATAAAAATCTTTCCAAATTGTGTAGGGTGATTTTTTAGTTAAGACACAATTCGAAATGGCTCAAATCCTGGAGGAGTTCATCACCCTAACGCCCTTGACTTGTGTGCAACAATGCAATGCTTTGCTAGGCCCAACATCAGGAAAACCGAGAAGCTGCTTTGTATTTTTTACACTATTTGGCGTTTACTGCGGCGTTCTCATCTTTCGGGCGTATCGTACATATTCCTCTAAGGAAGAAGGAGACAGGGAGAATATAACAGAAGAAGTTACCCTTGAGACTAAAGCGGAAAATTTGAACATAGGACCAGGCCCCAGTCTAGTGAATGAATTTGTGGAGCAAGCGAAGCCGATTCTGTTGCAGCCCGTCGAGTTTTCCAGTACTGACATGAGGTGAGAGGTGTAGATAAAAGCACTAGATGACCTATAAACTCATTTTGTCTCTTCATTAGATGGCGCTATTGCAACCACTTGCCGGAACCGGAACTAAAATCAGATTCTGATAGTGAAAACGGAGTAACCGAGAGAAATGATATTGATGACCTCGAAAGAATGAGCAATGTTGTAGATAATAATGATGAACACAAGCCGGCTGCATCCACATCGAATGCAACGACTCAGGCCCATGACGATAACGCCGATAGTGAACACGTCGAGCCCACACTCTTCTCGGTGTGATTTACAATAAATTTAAGCAAATCTGTCGTGTGATTTACATTGAAATAAATCAACTTTTAACACCCTTTCCAAACGTACCAAATTTACTGTCCTGCCCGGTCTTGACAACTTGGTTAAATGGCAGGATCTTGACGCCCTCCTTAAAGCCAGTAGTTTCCGTCTTTTGCAGCTGATCCTCAATATAGATAATGGTCTTCACCAGTGGGCACTTGTCCAGCAGCGTCTTAAATTTGGGAAGCAGATCATGGGAGGTGATAACCGTGGTGACTTCCGTTTCAGTGATGCCTGGCAACAGATTAAATTATTACTTTAAAGCCATACACATGGTCATCCAATTTTCTTACAGTGAGCAACTCCATCATCACCCAATGTTGCATAGACGGTGACGATGGGCATAGCCTGCTTAAAGCATCCGTGGGCAGCAATCATCCACTCGGCTCGCGTCTCGGCAAAGATGACAATGTTCTCGCGTGGTTTCTGGCCAAGTTCTCGCAGACCGCGCCCAAAATTAGCCGCCGTGCGCTCCGCTTCGGTGAACGTCTTCCACTTGTAGTCACCCAGGTTGTACTTCTTGAAGACTCGTCCGTTTTGCTGCACCTCATCCTCCTCGCTGAGTATCTGCCGGGTGCCCAGACAACGCTTCGACGTATAAGTTTTGGCCACATAGTTGAATACCTTCTCCAGGGTGTCGATGTTCTCCTGCAACATCTTCACATGGACATCCCGTGGCGGGTCCGTGGTCCGGTAGGTCAGCTCATTGTCATCGTTCCGCACGATCTTTGCCTAGAAAATGAGCAAATTCGTGGCGATTAGTTTAACGTCGTGTTAGTGATCGCGATTTAAAAAGAAACGCCTGATTAAGGGAGGGACCACAAAGTAGAATCGACAGAGAGAGATAACGGACATGTGAGTTTTCGAGGGTTTGTTGAGGTGAGGGCCATAACTCAGGAGATCATGTTTCATTGACCAACACCAAAAAGAGTCTCCAAATAGGGGTTCAACTCTGGGCACGATCACCAGTCCCTGGAACATTCATTGTGCGTGTGTGGTGTTTTGTATGGGGGTGCCCCAATGTGTGTGTGTGTGTGTTTGTATGTGTATTCGTGTAGTGTGTGTATGTTCCATAACAGATAGTATTATTAAATAATTAAAAACACATTTGCAAAAGTTAAACCTCTATGTCATCCGGCGCGTACTTGGACTCATCGACCAACATTTTCTGGTTAATGGGCTTGGCCTGTAGAGGAAGGAGGAGTTGAGATATGCGATGAGAAGCTAGTTAACCGTGGTATTGCATAGAGTTGCTGATCCCTAATTACATTTTTAATTTAAAAGATTATTGCAAGTTGCAAACCAATTTTTGATGCAAGCGATTTTTTATTCACAACGTTGGCATTTCCTTGGTAACCCATAAACCTTATCAGCCGACTGAAAAGGCCAACCAAAATGAGTTCCATTTAGATAGTGAAAAATCAGATAAAAGTGTACCTCAGGTGGAGCCTAAGCGAGTTATAACTGAAAATATTGTTGTGTTGGTTCCTTCTAGGCAGCTAGAATTTTTGTTTTGAATTGATACCTTTATTTATTTGTTAATTTTATTGTAAGGCAGTGTTTATCGCGATATTCGTTCTTGAATTTGAAATTATTTTAGTTTCGAGAAAAGACTGTGAGCAACGCAATGATCCAACTCAGCAACGAAGTCGAACAATTCCTCCATGCACGTCTCAGTTGTTTTGGACTTGCCATTCACGCGATCATTGCACTCTTGATACTTGTTGTACAGGGACCCAATGTGACCTTTGGCCTGGCACTTCTCCCTAAGGGCTGCTTGCGGATCAACTAACTCCTGATCGTCGTCATCGGCCTTGACGACAGGCACCGAAGACCAGCTATGAAACGCCATATCAATAGCTTCCAGGGAATATGACAAATTTGATTTGTAGGAAATGTTATCAGCTAAACTCTCACTTCGAAAATGCTTTTTTTTGTTTTTGCACAGAGAGCTAAGGATTTCCCACTTGCAAAGCTTACTTGATACTTGAAAAGATGGTAGAGATATTTTATGATTTCTAAACCCCTAACAAGTCCTGATTCATGGTTCTCTTATCGGGACCACATGCGATGTCTTTATGGCCTGACAACTTGTGCAATTGCAAACAGCTATCAAAATGAAAGAAAGGAAATCGGATAAGCTAATTGTCGCATAAATTGCGAACCCCTGAAAAGGGCAAAAAGATAGTGGAAATAGTGGACCTGGTCAATAAATCAAAAGTCGTCATCCTTATAGATTAGACAATAAAATGAACACAAAGAAACCACCTGGCAAGAACAAGCCGTAAAGTGAGGAAAATTAAATGCGGAAAAGAACTAATTGAAACTGATAACCAAGGGTGCACTTTTTTAATAAATATATACGAAACTAAAGCAGCTCGATTGTAGCTGGGTAGGCAGCAGACCCCTGTACTTTGGAACGTCCAGTGCAAAGTCGAAAGTATTTCAACTACTCGATTCTAGAGATAGTTACACCCGTCGCACTGATTGGCCGGGTAAGCCTATGGCATTTTCCATTAGTTTCAGCTAGCCAGGTTTATCCCGAATCCTGTCAACGCACTTACCTTCACTCGGCGCGAGTCCTGGCGGCGTTTCCAGGGCTTTTGCAGCACCAAGTAAACCGGAAGGGTGATGATGTCGTACACGAAGGCGATCGCCTTGATCGCGCCAATAGCGCTCTGCACCCAGAAGCTGTCCATTCTGAAAGGGGCAATATAAAAAGTCAAATTAGTGGCCAATTGGTATGCAAATTTCAGCGGAATGAACTATTGGTTTCACCGCCTCGTCAATTATTCGCCCGGTTGGCTCTTCCAAAGGCTCTCCCACCATTGCACCCACCCACTCGTTGTAGCGCCGTCGCAAGCCGAAAACCAACTGATATGACCACCTGCCGCTGCTGCCACTGTTAGTTAGCAGGTCTTGAATGTCCGTAGGCGGAAAGGGGTAGACACTCTCACGCTCACTTTGGTTCTGGGTGCTCAGAAAACGCTTTTCAAACGGGCGATAACCGGTGGAGAGCTCTGAAGGTGTTCGGCTTTTTATCAGCTAAAGATTGCTTAGCCCTAAAGCGCCGAAGTCCGAATCGCCTGTACTCATCACTCCTAAGTGGCCCCGAACTCGGCTATTGTAATAAACTGAAACTTAAGTGTATGTCTGGTACTAGTCTGAACCCTATTATACGTCCGGCACCTTATCTGCCATTTAGAAACAATCTAGTTGGCTTGCCAAGTACTTCATAAATCGTGTCAAAAATCATGGGTACTTGCAATATTTTATTAATTTTCGAGCAATCTTTATTACTCAAATACTTTACAAAATTATGACACAATATGGGGAGTACTTCCTAATTTTCAAATACGCAGTTGCTAATAGGCTTTTTTCTTGACATTCTTATAGTTTAGTATATTTTTGTACTTATCGACATCCGAAAATAACCGAAAGATTTGTCGGGAACTCTTACTTTCTTTGAAATTCCATTAGGACCGCCGCCATTTTAAACGTTCTTATCACGATTTTTATAATTAAAATTAGACAAAAAAATCATGCCAAATATTTTTAAATTTTGATTTATAATTATAAATCTGAACGACTGCCACCAGAACACTAGATAAACTTATTATCGCAATGCCTAATTAATTAAAATGCCACGCGATTTATTATAAAACACTGTAAAGCATTTTACTAAGAATTTCGCTTACTGATTATTGATTATCGCTCATTGGCGGATTAAGTAGAAAACCAGTTATTAGCATACGGACAAGATAGAAGCTAGTTAAATAGGAAGCGAGTCATGCTGAGATTCGCACTTCTTCATAAATATGTATACGTAATTATTTAATAGAATATTATATAGCGGTCGTGGCATATTTGAGCGTGCTCAAAGTGTGGCACTTTTTATAATTCCTAGTAAAAAGTGTAGTTGAAGACTGCACTCTTGATAAAGACATCGTGTGTGAGTGCTGGCCTGATAAGCAAATCGAACGAAAGCCTTGAACTTGGACTCCGCAAAATGGCATGACGTCAATTTCCCAGGCCAAGGAGCTTAAAAGGTTGCGCTATGTCAAAAGCCATTTAATAGACCGCTAATAGAAAGTTTTAAAAAAAAATGTAATAAAGATGTAAAAAGTCCAACTCTTTAAGCAAAATTTTTGCACTATCTCTGTAATTGACAGTCAGCTTTCTTAATAAAATTATTTACCGAGTCAAAAAAAATCCACAACCACAAGCTTACACTGAGTAATGTACTAATGAAACACAAAAAACGGGCTCAACACTAAACAGCTCTTATATTATAAATGTCTTTACTCACTGCGCATCGTCTTCGATGAACATCTTGATGCTTCTTCTTTACTTGTTCGATCAATGAATTGAATGAGTGTTTTTTGATCGGTAGTGGAAATGGTGGGTGTGAGGCGTATCCTCCAAAAGAGCCTAGCTCTGATTAATGGCAAGAACGAACAAACAGTGGACGCAACAATAATAGGATGATGTCAGGTATTCCTCTCCAGATGTTCAGTTTGTAGTTTCACCTGCAACCAATAAGAGAACAAATATATGCATTTATGTAGTGCTAATGAGGTAGGACGACAAAATGGAAAGAGACAACTGACGAGGAAATCATGAAAATCTGCATTGCTGCATTAAACCGATACCAAAATGTGTGATGACATAATTACCACGCACCTTTGAGCACACAAAAAAAAAACATAATTCTATAAGGTGCTATCTAGCTTAGTTTAAATCTTAGTACAGAAAGTAATTTCCCAATTGCATTCTTAAAATATATTAATCGAATCGAGCGTAAATATATTTTTTTCCCAATTAGCAAACTGTGCGGCCTTCGTAAATATTATAATCAAATCAGAACCTGAAGTCCAAACAAGTTGTTGTTACGCTTTCGGCATTTCTGGATACTTGCCAGAAAATCAAAATGCTGATAAAAAGAACATAATGAACGATTCAAGATAGTAATAACAGAGAATGGGGGATACGTATATTGGGAAAATTTAAAATTAGGCAGCCAGGTTAAAAAAGCAAGAGAGCGATTGCGTAATCAGTTGCCCAACACCTCAAATTCACTCTCTCTTTCATTTCGCCCATTAGTTAGGCGGAGAAACATTGGCATAGGTCGGGAATTCAGTAGAAACTATACAAATTCTTTCTATTTCTTTTTATTTACACAACTTACAAAAGAACGCCTTTGCGCTGTTTTTGCCTTTTGTTTATGAACAAGTGTTGCAGGCAAGGTCCAAAGTCTAAAGACGCACCAAGGTTTATCCGCTCTGAAAGCCGATATCAAATGGGTTCCTTAGAATCTGCCGTCCCTGATAAACAACGAAGAGCATTTCGCTCCAAGGCGCCAAAGTTCGCCTCTTATGCAACCGCTCAAAACCCTCAAATCACATGACATGCGAGTGATACAAAAAGGGTATACGAGTCAAAACTCCGTATCAGTCTGCTCCGGCGCAGTGCATTGAACTGGCCCCAAAATACAGATCTTCTGCCTGCTTATCCCTCGCACCTCTGACATATGGTTAAAACGCGGAGCAGAAGAGTCGAAACCGTAAGCGATGTGAATACGTGTTTTGTTTGCAAAGAAAGACAATATGAAAACATAATGAAGACTGCGAAAACAACAACACTTCGGTATTTAACCAAAGTATAAGCAATACAATCGCCACTGTGGGTTATTAATGGTCTAATGGTCTATTTTTTAGAGAGTGGAAATTTGGTTAGTTTTCATAGATTTCATAGAAACATTCCCCAAAGTTCCTTTCACAATTATAATATGTTGTGAGGTAGATATTCCTTGTTATTATTTTTAGTTGGGGTAGAAAACAACAGTAAACATTAAAATGTTAAAATAAACATTAACATACAAACACAAATTAAAGAACAAGCACTAAAAACACTAAAAACTGCAGTATTTTAAGCGAAACTCAACCAGAGCTCAAAATTTTACTCTTTTGCATACCACTGTGCGAAGCTTAAGACGTTTAAGCAACGCGGACACGGGCGAAAGTTGTTAAACTGCCTTTGTAGGTAAATGAGTTAAAATTAAATGAAAATAAAATATCAAATCGTTTATCTTTACATGTCCGTGGGTCAGTTGCAGCCATTTTGATCTTGTGCCCCGGGTGCAAAGTTGGAGCTCTAAGTACACAAAAAGATACTTATGTTTTAAACGATATTGCAGAGAATGGCGTGTTGGAAGCAAAGGTTATGCCGAGTGTTCTGTCTAACTAAGCAATCATGGTCCGCTTAAAAACAATAAGGAAATTGTGCACATTAAGCCTGTGATTACTGTAATCCGAACTTTGGACCGCCCCTCTGGTCGGCAGTGTGCGCTGTCGCACATGTGAAAAAATTATGGTGGATGTGCCTAAATAAGCACTGCTCTGAGAACTGATTGAATCAGAACCGATTCGTACAACTTGTGGGTTAGATAACACACCCGTCGTATGCGTAATATCTTACAATGAGCATAAAGCTGTACAGAAGGTCAACAGCCAACAGACGACTTTTTGAAAGCAAGATAACATTGAGATAAAAACTTATTTTGGAACAACACTTCCAAATTTAGGCATTGCCTAAATGCTTATTTTATGACTGTAATGTCAGGAAGTTCCTTGTATCAACATAATCAGACCATAAACACAGTAATTGAGAATACTGCGGTTCGATATGTATAATTATTGATCAGCCTCACAAATAAGTTTAATTGCACGTTTGACAATAAAATTGTCAGAAAGGGACTTCGCACAAACATTAACTGATAACCCAAAGCTCTTGATCATTTTCGGAGATCTCGTGGTAACAACTTTCCCCCAACTCCAGCTAATCAACAGGCGAAATGCACTCTGCATTCAGCAGATTGCACACTACGAACTGCTTATAATTTCAGAGTGAAACTCACTTAATTGCCTCTATTAAGACAAAGGCACAAACCTTGAATTAATTACAGCTGAACGGCAGGTACTTGTAACTGGTGCTGTTTCCGTTTTCCTATTGATTGCTATTATTATTTGCGCTCATTGCACGACAAACTGCAATCGGTCGAAATGCATTGGGCAAACGAACACGTCGTGCTTGATTTAATCAGAAAATACACCTGAAATCGCTACGAAAGTAGAGAGTACAAAGTAGAGCATAGCTCGAACTTGAAACGCCGTTTTAAGACTGTTATTTGTATTTTGCTGACGCCAATGCAACTGCCACTTCACAAATCGGAAAACTCAAGCCAAGTGAGCTGTCAAAGTCCAAGATCGCTTTTAGCTCCAAGCGCAGACATTACAAAATTGCCAAACAATGCCAAAAAAATTCGAGTGCAAGGCGCTCTACACTAATTGTGTGGTATAGCAACAACAAAGAGAAAACTTTAAATCACAAAGAACACGTCACCAGAAATGCCTCAGACAAAAACGTGTCCACTTACGTGGACTTCATTTCTGTGTTTCGTGCAAAATTCAGTACGAGTATACCCCACTCTGCTGTGGAAGTTGCGCAGCAGAAAAATCAAAGGGTGACTCAACTCTTTCCCTTTGCAGTTTGGGTAATACATTCCCGGCTCCAGTTTTAGCCACCTGCGTACCTGTGTGCTCGATTCCCCGTCGATCAGCTGCGTTATTGTTTACAATTGGAAATGTACCTACAGCGCTTGCATAAATGCCACTTGAACTTTGGCCAAGGTGTCGGCGTTCATGGGAAATAGCAACGGGAACTACCGACTGCCTTGACATTGAAACGGGGCGGGCGGTGGAATGGAGGGACCGCCGCGAGTGCGCACTATGCAAAATGTGAATTAAATTGCAACATTTGATTCACTTATTTCCAGGCAGGCGGCGTTACGTGAGTGTCTGCCATACCTCCGACTGCCTCGCTCCCTCGAGCGGCGATTCTCTGGCGAATAATGGGGTAACAAAATCATCGTATGACTGTGTCAAAGTCCGAAATAAAAATACTTTTTGCAGTCGCAGTCGCAGAACACACATGAAAACGAGAAGAATTGCTCAAACGAGATTGAAATGAAGCAAACAACAGTTGTGCACAGAGCGAAATAACACTTGTTTGATGGCTTATTTAAGAGATTAGCTTTGGAACAAACCAAACCTGTTATTTTTACAAAATATATAAACAAATCTTTATCTGGATATTTTAATTACCTGAGGTTCACTTAGAAAAGCCAAACAACATTGGTTGGAAAGGTTCTAATTGGATTATTTAAGCTATCCAAGTTCTTGTATAACAATTTTAAAAAGACTTGAAAAATGAGTATTCCACGCACTCTCATTATTTATAAATAAAGATAAGAATAATCGTAGTTTTTGCAATTAAAACATACAATCCATGTGGCAACTATTGGAAAATATTTTCGGTGTGACCTCAACAGCATCAGCAAGTGAGAAGTGAGAACTTTTGCACGGGCGTTGAATATTTCACTGAATGAAAGAGTAGCAAACACGGCAAACAAACAAGCAAACGAGTGACCGTCTGTGTGTGGGAGTGTTTTGGAGGCGAACTGAAAATAAATACGATTAGCTCCGGCGGAGAAAGAGAGAAAGGAGAGCGCTACACCCACACGACCGCAGAGAAGAAAGATCGGCACACTCTCTTTTGCACTCGCTCACCTCGCATGAACATTAACACTCGAGATAGTCACGTATGCATGTGTGTATGTAAATGGGAGTGTGTGAAAGTAAGGCAGTTGCGTAGCGCTAAAATAAATGACCTAGACAAACGAGTACTTATCTTTAGAGTGACCATCACCGCGGAGCACGTGCTCGAGTGAAATTTTCCAGGGAAATACAGACTTTGGCAATGATCGCGAGAGGTGGGGGCAGTGGCGAAGTCAAACGGCCAAACGGCCGGTTTAATCGAAGCGGTACTGCGCGAAAACCGGTTAGAAAATCCAACAAAGTCATGACTAAAACAAACACCATCCAGGGGCTTAGATCAAAAGGGGCCCAAATACCTCTCGTGAATGTGAACGGTGTATAACTCCGTGTGGCAAAAGTTCCTTCGCAAACTACTGCCCCTGAAACTGAAATACAAACAACTTGTTTTCTAAACCAGACGCTTGCCAAACATAGAGCATTGGAAACCGCAACAAGGTAGAAAATTCGGTTGGTATGCCAACTAGAGATAGAACCGGAAACCAAAACATTGGAGAGATTAGGCACTCGGGAAAATGTATTAATCTATCTAGAGTATATAATTAAAAACTTTATAGAGGTTAATATATTGGTTTTATTTTAAGTTTTACTTTTATTCATACTCTATGAATTATATGAATATTTCAAGATATTATTCCACCTTTTTTGGTATTCAATTAATAAAAATAACTGAAAAATAAGTTTTCGCTCAGTGTTACATTGAAATAAATCGGACATTAGAACCTAATCCAACCATAATTCGCTGAATTCCAATTGGCACTCAAAAAAAGAACAAAGCTATACATTTGTAATAAGATGCAACGCAATCTGCAGCTGTTGCATCGAGCTGATCAAAAAACAAGAGAGAACGCTATAGTCGAGTTCCCCGACTATCTGATACCCGTTACTCAGCTAGTGGAAGGGAGAAGGAGAGTCTTAAACACAGTTTTTGGCGGTTTGTAGGCGTTATAGTGGGCGTGGCAGAAAGTTTTTTGCAAATCGATAGAATTTTACAAGACTAATAAAAAAATGAAAACATATCAAAACATTTTTCAAAAGTGTGGGAGTAGCAGCTTTGGGCGGTTTGTGGGCGTTAGAGTGGGCGTGGCAAAAAGTTTTTTGGCAAATCGATAGAAATTTACAAGACCAATACAAAAATGAAAAAATTTCAAAACATTTTTAAAAAGTGTGGGCGTAGCAGCTTTGGGCGGCTTGTGGGCGTTAGAGTGGGCGTGGCAAAAAGTTTTTTAGCAAATCGATAGAAATTCACAAGACCAATACAAAAATGAAAAAATATCAAAACATTTTTCAAAAGTGTGGGCGTGGCAGTTTTGGGCGGTTTGTGGGCGTTAGAATGGGCGTGGCAACATGAATCGACAAACTTGCGCTGCGTCTATGTCTTTGGAGTCTGTATGCTTAATCTCAACTTTGTAGCTTTTGTAGTTCCTGAGATCACAGCGTTCATACGGACGGACAGACAGACGGACAGACGGACAGACGGGCATGGTCATATCGACTCGGCTATTGGTCCTGATCAAGAATATATATACTTTATATGGTCGGAAACCCTTCCTTCTGCCTGTTACATACTTTTCAACGAATCTAGTATACCCTTTTACTCTACGAGTAACGGGTATAATAACCGTTAAGTTAGTTTGTTGAAGGCTGTCTGAAGGGGGGTTGGGTTGGAAAAAGGCCGATTACAGATTGTCGTTACAACCCGAATTCGAATCCGAAAAACAGGGGCGGCTGCGAGTAGACGAAGGGAGGAGTGTGGGTCAGACATCAGTCCCCCGACATCGCGTGACTATTTTTGACTTTGCACCCGGAGAGACATCGAGTGAGTGTACAGTAGACAAATTAGGATTATTACAAATTTAATATTAAACTATACAGACTGTAATTACTATTCATTTAAACATACAAGAGTTCAATTTATATTATCTAAAATAAAGCACAATATATTTTTAGCCCTTATACATATGCCACATTTTGGATGTAAAGCAATATGATATTGCGACATAACAGAAGTAGTAGTTCAATAACATTTTATACATCACTTTGTTCAGTGTAGCATTGAAAAAAGTCACGAGGCGCTGGGCGAGGGACGGCGACGAGGTGTAAGTGCTATAGGGTGGTTGGGTGGCAAGCCTCAAGCTGTGTGGCACGTTTTTCCTTTGATATACCAGCTGAAAATCGTATGAGTTTCAGGGGAAATTGTGCCGCCGTGAAGCTTAAAACAAAGCACAATAACAATGCGGCGAAGAGAGCGAGATTGGGAGAGCCGGTTGCATGTAAGTGAGTGTGAGTGGGAGTGTACTGTACTGCACTGTGGGTTTACGGCGAAGAGCAAAGGAGAGAGAGAGTCAGGGGCAAAGTGTAAAAGGTCAAAGAGCAAATTGTTTACATAAAGCAGCCGCACGGAGAGACGGGCGGAAAACTGGGCGGCCTGACCATGAATGAAAGCTGCGACCGGCAAACGTGGCCCGCCCACGAGGCGAGCATTTTCAGAGTGATGGAACACTGGGCCCTTAACCACCCAGTAGAATTTTCTTATTTGGGGTTTTTATCTGCTCCTAAATTCCAATGTCCGAATTTGAATGAATAATTATTGAACACTTGTAAGGTACACCAGGTCAGTGATACCATTTATAAAGGAGTAACAAAACAGAGTTTAAATAACTGTTATACTGACTAATAACCATTTAAAGGTTTATTTCCTGCCTGCATATTTATAAGGGGGTTTTCATAACCAATATCTCGATTGTTGACTTCCTCTATTTAAAACAAGTGTGTGTCTGAACTCTTGAATAGCTCTCAAATACGGTTAGATTTTAAAGCACTCCCATTATCAATTAATAGTCTGGGTCGCTTAAAGGTTTCTAATAAAATAGCTCTTTACAATCAAGTAGATTTGCAATTGCGTTAGCACTAAAAGCACTAAGCTATTGAACATTTGTTAATGCTAGAATTTGTTTATCTTCTATGTAAATATAACTTTCTGAACAAGGGTATTTCCCCAAACATTACCATACGACTAAGGATCGCCCGGCAGTCGGCTGTAAGCACATAACGAGGCTTATCGCACATTTATATGGTCCCGGTGAACTTTTAAATCACTTCCAGGCCAGCTCGATGTTGTGCTTAGTTTGTCCGCACCTAGAGAATAACTACGGGCAGAGGCGATTTGAGCGATATTCCGATTATTAAGTGCTTCCACCTCGGATGTCTGAGCCGTGTTTCCGGCGCAAAAGTGGAAACCGCGCCCTAGAAACAAAAGCGTGGCACGAAAAGTGCAACCAACCCAGTCAGTCACCCACTCCACCGACCACCCACCACCCACCGCTCAGCTGGTCGCGAGGTATTGAAAACAGATGACACACGTCACACACACGCCCACACACCCCCGGGTGCCTCAGATAAAACTCGCATGATTTTCAGTTGGTATAACAAGCCGAGACAAAGAGAGCGCAGCTCTCTCCTAAGAGCGAGATTGCGCAGAACGCGTTACAAGAAACTTACACGTGCAAGCCAGGTAGGGGAAAAGCAGCGAGAGAGCGAAAAGAGAGCTTTGTTTATGTGCGTAGGTCTTCATTGGAATGGGACTCTCGCCGCATCTAATTACAATTTAAACTGCCTTGGGAAGGAATGCAATTAACAGGTTAAAAATAACGGTAAGGCAGCCGTGAACTACAGTGGAGCTTTTAATAGCCAGATGCTGACTGAGGTAACGAAGACAATGTAATAAAACTTTTGATTTTGTATAAATGAAATTAAATTTACACCTTTAATTATAATGAGTGTGACATTGGTGACTTATTAGGTGGACCACACTCTTTTAAAGGTCGTAATACAAAGTAAAGTCACACATTAAAGTAATTTACTAATACTGCTCATTTACTGCTATTATAACTCTAAAATGTATGCAAAAAAAAACATTGAAAAGTAATCATTGTCACGCCTCTTGTTTTTATGTGCGACAGTCCACGCTCGATAAGAAGAATGTACACTACTCCCCACAAAAAGGGGTTCAAGGGGTTCTCATGGGTGCTGAAGTCCCAGCCGAAGTTATTTACTAAATGCCATTGGTGTCGCTACTTCGGGAAGCCCGACTGTACTCGAGTGGCGAAAGCCAAACAAATCAATAAACAAACATCAAACAGCAAACAAAATACGTCTGGGTGCCAATGGCAACCAATTGCATAAGGAAAGTGCAGTTGCGCCTTCACTAACACTGTGGCTTTCAAATTGGGTCAAGAGAGTGGAGGACTGTTGATTCCTGGACACGAATCCGGATTTATTCGGTAAATAGACACGGTGGCCTGACAGCCTGTTGGGAAAAGGAAGCCGGTGGAGGAGAAGTAGGCTCCAGACTTACCTTCTTATAGAGGCTAGTTCCCAGTTCTGAGCGGCAGTTGCGGGAGTTTTGGAGGGCGCACACACATGCAACGATTGTTAGAACAAAATACAGAAATCAGGCAATGGATCGCAACAGATCACTGATCGAACTATATCGCCGATTATATAAAATGACGTTTTGTCAATAAGAACGCACGGACACACACACACACACACGCGTGGTAACGCACACGTAATGCCAGCATAAAATAAAATGTTGCGTTGGCTTCAACACGTTTTTTCTCCTCTCAGCTATTTCTGTTCGTTCTGGGAACTCTCGGATACTTTTTATTTAGATAGTCAACGTTGCGCTTTAATTGATAAAACTTTCGCAAAACTTTCACAAAACTGCACAATTGCCCACTAGCGCACAAGAGCACTCACACAGACGCAGGCTGAGCAACATCGCACGTGTGTGAGTGTCGGTGTGTTTATCACGCCACTCGAAAAACACTTTTCTACTTACACACAATACACTCGTGAGTTGTATTTTATAAACTGCGTTTCAATGTTGTTTTTTAGTGAATTTTTGCTTTAGTTAGTTTGGCGCCCGCAGAAGTGACGGAATGGCGCACAACGTTCTCAAATCACGTTAAGTTTGTTTCTGAACATTTTCGCCGTTTTGCTTTTGCCACGATATTATTTTCTTTCTCCTTCGCCGCGGCTCTCTGCCACTCTCTCCCTCTCTCTCTCTGACTCTTTAGCTTACGCACACACTTGCGACCGCCCGAATGCCGATAATGGCCCTCTCCTTCCCGTGTGTGTGTGTGTTGTTCTGGCGTTTGCAATCAATCTTCTTGCTGATAATTGATTTTTTTCCATTGCATCAAATGCATTTTCACTCATATCATGCCACCCATGCTTGCTGAAATACTTGAACGGCCTCTTTTCCACGGTTTGTGCAGAAATCTACTCACGCATCAAAAACTATTTAAAAATTGGAACCAGTGTTACCAGATGTTAATGGAGCTGTAACCCCATGTGTTCTTCACAACCCAGGTCTCGTACTAAAAAATCCCGGTTTGCCTGTAAATTTAAAAAGTTGTTACTTCTTAAAGGTAAACGAACTGAAAATAGCAATATAAAGAACTGTGGAGAGTTATTGCAGTGGATTCTCAATCACAGTACACAGTAAATGAGGATAACACCATACATAGAGTTTTGACTTCAAGAACGAGGGAAATTATTTCTAAGTTGTGATGCTTCTGTCTAAGCGTGTAATCAAATATTCGTCTACCCGATCAAATGAATTAAAAATGAAGGAAACGAAATAATAAAATAAAACAAATCAGATTGAACCTAATCAGCGTCAAGTAAATTAAGCCTACAATGTTCTGACCTAAATTTTCTCACGGTGCAGAAAAGCTTAGCAGAGACTTTAACCAAAGTGTTAATCTTAGTTAAGTAAAAGTTTTCTCCATGTATAGAAGTTTATCAACTAGATTTGTAAACAGTCAACGTATTTGAAATAAAGTTAGTCTTTTTCTTTTAGGTTTTTGAAACTTCATTAAATTGTGTAAGCTTTTTATTTGTCCCTTTTTCCCTTTTATTCGTTTCTGTTTTCCGACCATTGTTTAAATGTCTATAAGCTGAAAATCCCAACTTTTTCGAAAAAACGGATGAAATTCGCTTTTAAAAAACTGTATAATATATATTTTTATTTAAAAAAAGACAGTCAGTCTTTGTGCAACAAATGTACATGGATAAATGCCGCGTTTACAATCGTTCTCGCTTCGTTTTCCACTTTTCATGCTTATACTCTTGTTTTATTTTGGTTGTAAGTACGGTTAGGGGGAGGAGGGATCTCTTTTGTAGTTGATTAAGTTATAGTTATTTATTTTTCTCGATTCTTTCGTTTCCGTTTAAGCGATACTATTTTGGTTCAAGTCCTTGTGTTTTATGTACATATTTAAACTAAATTACGAGCTACAATTACTAGTTTGTGTGTTTGTTTTTGTGTGGGTGAATCTCGCATTGAATTATATGTATGTAAGTACAGTGTGTGTGTTGCGTGTGTGGGCGTGTGTTACAATAAATATCTCTAAGTTTAAGAATTCCTTAGGTGCTAGCATACATACATACAAAGCTGCTAGGCAGAGGGGCGGCGGGGCGTGGCTCGAAGGGTGTGTAGTTCAGGGGAAGGGGCGGGGGGAAGGCAGCTGCTACAAGTACCGGACTTCGGGAAATTAACTAACATGCATACACATATACATACATACAGGTCTGTCTCGCTTTTCACTTTTCATGGATATATGTATGTCGATTAATGAATTTTATACAGCTCATATATGCTCAACATTTTTACTGACCTTTTTAAAAATGGTTGTCTTAATCGGTCAATGTTTTTTTTGAGAAACGAAAAATAAATTTAAGTAGGTTCCCGGCCAACATCCATGAAAACGAAATCCTCGACAGACCCGCTGGACAAGTCGATTATACAGATACAGATACAGTTACGGCTAGGGCTAAAGTCTACAGATACGGCCTAATAGCTACAGGAACTAGTGCTAGTGCTAACTCGTAAAGTTATAGCTGCGCAACGCCCTGCCGGGCATGGCCAGCTCCACCTTGATGTTGGCCGTGGCCGTCACCTTGGTGGTGTTGCTGTCCGAGTGGGTCGTCTCCACCGTCACCTCCGGCTGCACCACAATGCTCTGCAGCTCCGGCGGGTAGGCCGCCGGGAAGGGGGGCGGTGGCGTGGTGGGCGGGCCGTGGTGCTGGTGGTGCTGCTGTGCGGCGGCCTTGTGGTAGGCGGGGGGCGGGGCAGCATAGGAGGCGGGACGTGGTTCCCGCGGTTGGTAGCTCCAATCGTTGGGCATTTGGATGGACGAGTTGCTGGACTTCCAGGACTGCGGCTCCTCGGTGATCGTCGTCAGCGATGGATCATTAAGGTCCTTGTGGTGGTGGTGGTGCGACTTCTGGCAGCTGCCTCGCGAGGGCCGCGATCCCTGCACCACATAGGATTTGCCCGATCTCTTGCTGCTTCGCACGGGAAGCGGAGAGGGCGTGGATATCCGGTCTGGATGCTCCAGTGGCACCAGTTCCGCCTCCGGTCCCACCATGCTTAGGAGTATGGGAAACACCAACAGACTGTTGCAAGCGCCCACGCACAAGACCACCAGCAAAAGCCAGCAGAAGTGTCTAATCACAAACTCAAAGGGTGAGGTGGAGAGCATGAACACGGCCACTCCGGAGGTCAGCATTCCATGGACCAGTGGTCCCAGGGACATTTGCATGCTCAGCTGGACGCGGCGCTGTCGGTTGCCAACGGATGTCATGAAGCCCTAAAACGGAAAAGATAAGCGGTTAAAGTGTGGTGAAGAGGATCTAAAGAAAGGTAGATTCCAAAGGGAAATCTATGGAAAATCCAATGCTCTTAATGGTCTAGCCAAAAGCTATAACTCACCAGTGATATCAGCACGTTGAAGCACAGCATCATGCCCACACTGAGGATGAGTATGACTGCCGGAATAGCCGAGAGTTTGATGCCCAGCAGAGTCATGGCACCGAAGATCTGGGCCAGCGAGGCCAGCACGCTGAGGATCACCAGAACGGCGGCCCAAACGGAGAGCAGGAGCAGGGAAACCAATACTAGGGAGGCGAGGAGCACGCAGGCCAGGATCATGGCCAGTGAGGAGCGCAGGGTCATGTACTGCTCCCAGAAGATGAAGGGAATGCCTGGCGATAAATAAATTGAGTGTTAATTGGAACCCATGTATGCAGTATGACTGTTCAGACTCACCCGATGGATAGTTGGGCAGGCCAAAGCCCTCGTACTTGACGCTCAGGTCGCGAATATGACCTATCAGGGTCTTGATCTGCGAGGTATCTGTTAGACCGTGAAGGTAAAAGGGCATCTGAGCGTAGACCAGTGGCAGACTCTTGGGTATCTTAAGGTCGTACTCGTTGGGTTGGTGAAAATACTGGCGCGGTTCCGGATACAATTTGCCCTGTAAGACACAGACGTTCGTTATAGTAATCTTTAACATTAGAGTTATACAAAATAAATATTTTAGATTTTCATAAGGAGACCCACCTGAGAGGCTCCGTAGGCGAAGACATCGTTGGTGGCCCAAGCAGACAGATAGTTGTAGAAAGCGCGTTGGTTGATGATGCCATCGCTGTTGACCAGGCGGTTGGTGAGAACCAGTTCCTTGTCCACGGGGTTGTCCACATGGCCGGTTTGCACGATGAGCTTGTAGGCCAGGATGGCATCGCTGCTGGCGTTGGGGAACCAGCACTCCTTGGTCAGCCGCCCATCGCGGTACTCCTCGTCGAATATCTTTTGCAGATTAGCCAGCCACTCGCTAAACAGCAGCAGCCAGAAGTCCGGCAGTCCACCGTTGTCGTTCTTGATCACATGAGGCACCCGCACGAATGAATCATGGTAGTCCAGCAGCAACTGCTGCTGGGTGGGGTATTCAAAGTTGCCCTGGGTAACCGCATACATGCTGTAGAAGCCGAACAGTCGGGTTTGGGCATCCAGGAACTTGTGCTCGTTGCTGTCCTTAGGCACCAGGTCAATAATGTCCAGGCCATCTTGGAGGCGCGTGGAGGCGTACAAGCTGGTTATGAGGGCCGCCAGGAAACCCATAACGGTCAGGAACTTCACCCAGCTGCGCATGAGGAAGGGTGTGTAGTGCTCGAAGGCGAAGTTGGCCAAGGAGAAGGACGCCAGTGAGTGACTGCTCCCAGGGCTGGCAGCTCTCTGTTCCAGCAAAGGATTCTGGGCGGGCAGCGGCACACGGTTGTTGTTGCAGCTCTTCGGATGCCGGGCCCCACGTCCGTTGTTGTTGTTCAGGGGCAGCACCGGAGGAGCCACTTTTGGTTGTTCCTTCCACACCGGGAAACAGCAGCAGAAGATGTCCGCCCTGCCGGCGGTGCGCCTTCGCAGATCCAGAGAAATCATGGCCGGAAAAACCAACAGAGCCGCTGCCAAATTGGAACACATTACGATGGCAGCCTGCAGGCAGAACACCTTCAGAGCCGGCACCGGAATGAAGGCGGCCGCAAAGAAGGATCCCGCCGTGCTGCAGGCACCAAACAGAATACTCGGTCCCACCTTCTTGAGGATCAGCTTGGTCTGCTCCCGCCGATTGCTCTCCGCATAGGCAGCGGTCAGCATGAAGATGTGATCCACGCCCAGACCCAGGGCCAAAAACGGAACCACCTGGGTGCTGGCGGCATTGAAAACGATGCCCAGCAGGGCCGACAATCCCAATCCGGCGGCGGTACTGAAGCACATGAGCAGTACTCCGGCCACGCCCACACTGCTCTGGCCACGGACGGGGTCCCTCCAGCGGAGGAGCGTGCAGAAGGCATACAGAACGGTGACGGCTACGCCAATGACTATGGCCAGGGCGCTGGGATGGGAGAACTTGGCCAGGATGTCATCCAGAGCAGCCGAGCTGAACACGTAGATATCGTAGTTGGTGGCGATTCTCGACTGCTTACGGAGCAGCTGTTCCACCTCCCGGGAAAAGTTGCGCTGCCAGGCGTTCAAGACCTCCGCGGCCTTCTCCTGCGTCCATCCGAGATGGTGCACCTTGTAGTTGTCCTGCCACTGGTCGTACATCTCCTTCTCGGTCATCAGCTGCACCACCGACTGCAGGGCCTGGGCCTTCCTCAAGTGGCCGCTGCGGTTCCTCTTCGCTCCGCCCACAATCAGCTCCTCCGGCCAGTGCATGTGCTTCGCTGCATATCCGTAGCAGCCTCCGGATAGGATGGCTCCCACGTCCGGCGGCTGGGTGCTGTTCTTGTTCGGCGCCGTGTCCGGGCAATTGGGGTTCAGTGGGTTCAGGCAGGGCTTCTCCATGTAGCCACTACCAATGGCCGCCCGCTTCATGTACTGCTCCACGGTCTCGAAGTCGAAGCTGATCTTCTCCTCGGACATCTTCTGCTTCATGTACTGCATCACAGAGGCGGGATTCAGGGTGGTCCACAGGAGTCGTTGGTTGAGGCCTCTGTGGAGTGATGATAGGCAAAATAATGGATTAGTTGGGTTAAGGAAGTGGAATCTTAAGAATGCTATATGGTTATAAAAAAGCAGGGATATGTTTACTAAAGAAAGTGAGTTACCACAAAACTACCAAATATGTAGCTATCGACTACTTACGGTATAACGACCGCCGATTCCGGTCCCAAGAGCTGGCTTCCCTCCCAGAAACAGTCCAGCGGCGTGATGATCGAGCACGGGATGAGGTGGCGCAGGATCTGCTCGATGTAGTAGATGCCCTCGAAGGAGGGCGTGCTCGGCATGTTGCACATGTCGCGCAGCCCCCACTCGGTGTCGTAGAGGTGCACCTTGACGGCGGTCGCCTTGACCAGGACCTCCAGGTGGGCAAGCAGCGCCTGCGGATGCAGGACGGAGGCGTTCGGATCGTGGGTCGTCTGGATGAGCAGCTGGTGCGTGGCGGACTCGTCCTCGCCGATCGTCTTCTGTGTGTAGGCCAGTTCCGCCTCCAGGCGGCCGCCCTCCTGGATCCACAGCTGGTGCACCTTGGAGTGTATCTGGGCGCTCTTCAGGCCGACGCAGAAGGTGCTCAGCACCAGGATCGCAACGAACAGCACCTTGCCCGCGTGCTTCTGCACGGAGCTGCCGAGGGTTTCGAGGTGGGACTGAAATACTGATCGCAGATAGATCGCCGTGCGGCTGCCACGCGCCTTACCCTAAAAAAAAAGCAACGAAATACGGAATTTAGCACTTGGTTTCTGGCTTTATTTTAGATATCCTGCATCCCCCATAAATAACGCATTAAAATTATAACGAAACAGCGTGTGGCCATATAATTTATTTGCTCTGCTCCCAATGAAGCCCATCCGCATCCCCATCAGGGGTGTGGTCTGAAAATCTTACTCTGGGCCGAACTTTAAATATGAAATGGAACTGAGGTACATTAAATTTAATTAAATTATAAACAGATTATATATTGCCATCTGGTTTCGTACAACTATGCCATTTTGGTCCGTGAATTGTTTACATTCCATCAACTCCCCACGCCCATGCCACCGGACCCCACCCAAAGCCCCGATCCCAGATCCCCAGATTCCCAGATCCCAGATCCCGAATTCAGAGTTCAGAACCGCGGAACCACAAGAACAACACATACGCCGATGCCGTCATTGGCGGGCTGAGAAAAGGCGAACCTATAATCGCCTGCTTGGGCAATTGGATCGATCGCTGCACAGGCTTTGGGCCTGGCTCAAACAACAACCTCGAATTTCGTGCTGCTTCTCCATTCTTCAGCTGCTGCTGCGCTGCACGGAAACTGAACCCCTTTCCCCAAAAAAAAAAATAAAAGAAGCATGAAAAAATAATAATGAGGCTCGCGCTAACGCTAACGTCTCAATCGAAGTCTTAGTCCAACAATCAGAGAAACAGTGGTACTAGCAAATACGGAAATAAACGGAACTTAATTAAAAAAAAAATTTGTTTATAAATTCTAAGCATTAAAGTCTCAAAAATGCCATGCAATTTACGTTAAAATACGATTGCTGATAAAGTAATTAACAACCTCAAAAATATTTCTTTGAGAGCTAGCAACCCTATAATAAGTACGAAATACTCAGTGGTTACAAACTTTACAAAAATAAATTCTTGACAAGAACCTGAAATCGAAGTGCCCACTGATCCCACTGTGCAGCAACTGTGGCGCACCCAACCAAGTCGGGGATCGAGGCATCCAATAACGCATTCCGCACAGACCCAAACTCGAATCTTCTCGAAGTTTGGCTCCTCGTTCTGTCGTCTCTTCACTGCTGCCGCCCTTTATCGCTTTTCACAGATTTTTCTCGGGCCAAGCCAGGTTGTGGCCATCGAAAAGTGTAGAAAAGGCTGCAGCACATAGAAATGGCTTTATTGTTTGGTCTTTCGAGCGTTTTACGACTACCGTTAAGAAGGAGCGGGAGCCACTCGTACATATACATATGATCACCGATCCTGTCGAGGGCTCATACACATGCAGGATAGCATCCTGCACTTCCTGCTGCTTGTTTATGCAACCCAGTTGGATATACATATATATATGCAAACATATTCAGGCACTTCCGCAACGCAGGGAAAATAAAACATCAAACGCGGCACGCTCAACTTTGTCGCCATTAATTAAGTCGTTGGCGGCACATCCACTTTGAGACTGCCTGCGGCGACCTGTTCGTGGAATTTTTCCATAATTTTTCCCGTCCGAGGTGCGCAAACAAAAGATGCACACGATTCTAGGAATCCCTGGCCGCAAAAATAACACGGTTGCCTCTGCGCCTTGGGGCGGCAGGGTATAAAAATAAAGTTAATCTAGATTTGGCCGCCACTCCAGTGGCTCGCAAACTGTGCGCCTCAAAATTGAGCCATCAACGCTTGTCAGCAGCCGTCTCTTTCGCTCGGCTCGAGCCGTCTCTTTCGAGGCCTTCGCAAAACTGCTGCTCGAGCTGTGTGACATATCATCAATCTTGGGCTGTTTTTGCCTTGCGTGCCACTTTTCCCTGCTCTCTACCCTCAGATTCAGCTTCGAATTCAGATTCAGATTCAGTTTGTGCCCACCCCCGCAGCTTTGGTTCGCTGTGAGGAAATGTCACGCATTGATTTATGATCCTGCCCGGGGTTTCCTATGCTGCATTTTCAAATGAAAATGTCAGCTCTTTGTTGCTGCTGTTCAGCCTCAGCAACAGCAACAGCAACAGCGACAGCTTCATTAGAAATGCGCACACACAGCCGCCGGAGGTTCTCCAGCCTCCCTAATCCGTTGCCCAGAAACCGAGGAAAGAGGACCGGCTCAGAACCCAGGGTTTGGTCCCACGACGAATGAGATCGGGCGAGGAGCCAGACGGACAGACAGTCCGAAAAAGACGAAAACAGTTGGGAACAGCAGGTGCAGGTAGAGCGGAGATGGGTACAAATGTATCACAAGTACACGGAGAAAAATCGTTGATAACAGATGAAACTATTTCTTCATATGTATGATATTATAATGATAGTAGGTTATCATACAAAAAAATGATTATACTAGAACTGGAATACCCAAACCAAAAAGATGGTGATTTACTTTACTTAAGTTTATGTGATATTTATAATATATATGCACATGTCTAAACTCAGTATGTTTGAAGTTTTCCGTTCTCTTCTGTAAACAATCTCGAAATCTCCGCATCACGCATCAATCAATCAAAAGACCGACCCATCAACTGGTGGGGCATAAATCGAATTTCCTGCGGCCCCCCACAGCGCCTGACTACTTAATTACACGGACCGCTATTTAAAAATTTAAAAAAAATATATAAAAACTTTTCCATGCCATTTGGAAATCTGAAAAGCACTTGAGTCTCGGTCGTATATGGTGCGTTGGGCCATAAAATATGAGCGCACCCAGTTATGCCGCAATAAAAATCGAATGCAAAACCACAAAAACAGCATTTTTAGCATAAAATGAAATTCAATATGGCAGACCACCCAGACGAATCGAATATGAATAGGGCATCTATGGTGCGAGTATTGTGTATATGGACTGTATGGACTGATGGACTGGCAAATTTATGGATTGTGCGAGCGCGGGAATCACTGGCGGGGAATCTTTTGAGATCTTTTAATTCTTGCTCAAGGGATTACTGATGACTGCTCTATATATGGAATCTCTGATACGGTGGGCTGGGTGTGAGGTTCGCCGCTTTCCCATGTTTCTCACGTAAGCGTGTGCCATAAAACTTGTAGCTACCATAAAAGTTATATGCCACTTGATAACGTTTTTGAATACGAAATCTCCTGCATTGCCACATCCGACCTTACGTGTATCTCATGCTGGTTACCCTTTCTTATTATTTTTCCCATCTCGCCCGCCGGCATTTAAATGGAGGAGTGTTTTTCCATTTTCACATGCCATTCACACAGCTGCGGAGGCTGTCAAACAAAATAGCTATGGAAATAGATATAGTGCGTCACGGATGGACCTATTTTTTGTTTATTTTTAGCAGGGATATGGAATTCTTTATTACATTTAGCGCTCCGTACAAATTTTTCCGTATATTGGGCGCCATTAAGGACCACACACGGCACACTCATTTGACTGGTTGAGCAGCAGACGTAAATTGATTTCGAGGCAATTAAAAATGAGGCCCAAACGAATGTGAAACCGTTGAATGCAAATTCCTTGTTGCCGCCAATATATGGCGCCCCCAAAACGTGACTAGCAAACCGTCTGCCGCATTTATTACCATTTTATGCTCTTTACTTTTTGCATCGAGCGAGTCGAAAAAAAAGGAATAAAAACATATTTGCATGCCCGTAAAGCGAAATCGTTAAAAAAACGATTTGAAGGTCACAGTGCGGCTCAGGTGAGCGGCCATGCAGACGGTTTACAGTTAACTCCAGAAGCGCCAGGTGCAAAACACAAGAGGACCACCGGCATGGATACCCGATTATTTTCCCTCTCTCTCTCTCTGGACGGCAGTCTGTCAAGAAAGTTTTGTAATCACTTCGATTTCAACTGAAGCAAAGTTCACCTGCCCTGCGATCTGGAGAGGCCGTAACAATTTTAATTTCTTTATTATTTCGTCTGAAAATCGAAAACGCAGCCTACCTGGCCGCGGCCCTCACAGGTACACACGCACTCCACTCCCGATCGTTTGCCATCGTATAGTATCGTTGCGTATCGTATCGTATCGAGTTCGCGTCCGTTCAGCGGAGTCCGTCCGTTTGTCCGTTCGTGGGCCTCTGTCCGTTAACTGCTTTTTCAGTGAATTCCGTGATTATTGCTTGAATGTTTCTTTCCGGTATTCGCTCTCTGTCACTGTGTCTGCTGTCTGCAGTATACCTTTTTCTGGCTCGGCTCTAGGTCTTGATCGTAAGTAAGCCCCTCTCTGGGGTTTCGAGTTTTTCGGTCTGTGCTCGGTATGCGTATAGGTATGCGTATGAGTATGGGTATCGGTATGGTTATAGGTATAGGTATAGGTATGGGTACGGGTACGACAGCGTGCTGTGTGGTCGAGTTAATGTCTTCATAATTCTCCTGATTTTTCTTCTCTCTCGCTGTCGAGCCGTTGTTATGTCTTGCTTCGCCGAGACCTCATACTGATGAAGACAATAACAGTTTTATGTGCGGCTCGACTCTCGGCCAAAGTCGTTGCCGTCGTCCGTCGTCCGTCCGTCCCTTCCCTAATGAAGCCCAAGCTGTGGCCGCCTGTACAACAGCATTTCGTGTTTTTTCCTCGGTTTATTTTCATTTTTTCCCTCACATTTTGTATTTTGTATTTTTTGTTTTTGGTTTTTTTGTGAGTTCCAGTTTCCCGCGCCAGCTGCAGATGGCAGATCAAGTCAAGTTGGCCACGTTGGTGCGTTGCGTGTGTGTGGGGCCCCGGCAGATGAAGCTGTCAATTGTGGGATCACTGTGTGGGAGTTATGTGGGCCATTGGGCTCATTCGAAGGGGAAAATAAGTTCAAACCCCCGATAATGGGTCGAAGGATTATGTTAAGTGGCACTGCTGTCCCATTATGAATGGGAGTAGAGGGTGCCCATTCAATCCGATTAAAAGTTCAAAATGAAAAAGGTATCTAAAGACTTCATGGAAAGAAATTGCCTAATTCTTCTGTACGCAGACAATCTTTAATTGGCTGTTCACGAATTTTCCCAGCCATATTTAAATGACATTTCCCAGAAGTGGAAAATTTCTGGGCGTGCACACCTTATCGTGTTTTGCTTTCAACACGCCCAGCATGTCAAATTACAGTTAACTTGCTAAGCACTTCCCATCCATGTATCTCTATCTGTATCTCCGTCGAGGTCTCACTCCCTCCACGTAACCCTAAGCCGGAAACGCCTGTAGGCGTGAGATATCTTCATCGACATTGTTCTGCGGCCTTCTGGGAAGCGAAATCCCATCGATGGATCTATACTACCCTGCTGAAAGGGAATAGCAATTTATGCAGGTATCGTCCCGCCGACTATCTGTGTCATTCCTTGGGGGAGTTTGCTCAAGGATTACTCTCCACTCTCCACTTGAGATCCAGACTCACCCTCGCCCTTACTTTCGGTCCAGCCCTTTGATCTTTCCTTTCCGTCTTGTTTTTAGTTTTTTTTTTTTGGTATTTTGTGTCCGTAAATATTTCATATGTAGTTAATTGTATGGTTCTGAACTGTATTTTATTTGCGTGGAGCTATTGCTATCTGAACTCCCTTCGCCACTTGAAAATATCAAATAACAAATATTGATCGCTAGTGTGACAATGATTTATTTGCCTTACACCTACCGCGCTCGAGATCTTATCAAACAGATAACGATCTGAAAATTATAATATTTGACTTACGGTCTGAAAGTCAATAGGCCGCGTTATCTGGCTGAGGTTGGGGTTGATTAAATATTAAAGTTACCTACAGAGTAGACTAAGACAGAAAGAAGAGCGTCTGACTTTGGTCTGATTTGACTTTAAAGATGATTTTAAACGCATACTATGCTTCGTGTTTACTCCAATAAATAGGATGCTTCTGTTGATAGTCAATTTCAAAGTTTGTGCCGATAGGCTACTGGTTTTTGTTTTTGAAGATGTTTCCTCTTGCTCTTGGATATGTCAATTTGATAAATGTTTGCCCCTTGTCTGTGTGGATGCCACAAATATTTGTGTTTGTGTTTGTTTTTCGTGAGCAGTTGTGAAAAAAGCGAAACGGACACGGCATCGCCGGCCATCTCCAGGAATGACTAAACAAATTTATGGCCCACTGGGAGCGAAGACTTCTTCAAAATGCCGCCAATGTTGCTCAACTTCCTGTGCAAAGTGTGTGCGTTTCGGTGCGAGTGTGTTTGCCTTACAATTGGCACAGCAAACATGGTGGTGGAGTGGAACGAGTAGGAGGAAGGGGGTAGACAAGCGATTTCATTCATGAAATCATATGTATCTTATAGATACAACGAGCTCTGTCGCGAGTACATGGGCTGCATCGATAGTGCGGCATTGCCTTAAGTGAGATTTCTGCCTGTGCGATTTCAGTCGCCGGACTTAGGGCAAATAATAAATAAATATCAGCGGACAGCCCGATCGGATGGATAAATGCAGCTATGAGATACCCTAAGTCAAAACGAAATTGTGAAAAAAATTATTTTTGGAGCACATATGGAAACACGTCCCAGCAAGTAAAAATAGATGAAAGTGTTTTCTTTGGAAATTTCTTCAGGAATTTTATAAAAGAAAAATAAGTTATCTACCATAAATTAGAAATATATATTTGAATTAAATAAAAAATTATATTAAACTGGCAAAACCACTTTTTAATGCTTAACAAAATCCAAAAGATTTGTAAAGGTATAAAGGTATGTGCATAGATAATAAGTTTAATTGACTAGCAAATAATTATATAAAATTAAAATCATGGCCTATGTATTTTACCAATAGTTTAATATCTTAATGCACAAACAAACTTTATCTCCCATTCGTTATACCCTCAAGTAGATCACCTGGGTCGACTAAGTAATTCTCAGCTTCATTTGGTATGCACATCATGAACTAAAACGTCATCCTTTCGAATATAACGCAGACCGCCCAGCAGCAAACATTAAACTTTTTCCAAAGAAGTAAATAAACAAAGGTAATAATAATAATAATCGCGTTCGGTAATTTGCATACTCCAAAAAAAGAAAAGAAGCAAGCGCACTACGAGCCTTTGCCAGCTTTGTTAGACGATTTTAATGTCTTAATATATTTCGTTAAATTGAGTCATTAAAATAAATCGCCATCGACGATGATGATGATGACGACGACGACGACCACAAAAGACGCTGACGATGTCGGCGCCATCACGATCGATCGTTTGCCACAACTTTCCAGTGGAGTTCAGGATGGGGCACAGTCAAAAGCACGTTACAACCGAGCCCCGAGAGACTTTACGAGAAATAATTGAGATGCACACACACACACACTTAGGCGGAGAGGGCAAAAACAAGAGAATGACCGTCTCGAGGGGAAAGGGCGGGGAAAACGGAGGGGAACAACAACAGAGCAAGACACGCCACGCGGTCGCCAAGGAACTGTGCAACTGCAACAATGATGAAGACATCAAGCTGTAAAAAGCATCAGCGAACCAGCGAGAAAACTTGAGGCGGTCCACACAGAAAAATTGAGTTTTCACCAAAATGTTCAGTATTTTTAAAAAGCATTTGAATTGAATTCCGTTATCGTAAAGTAAAAGGCAATTGGTAGCACATAGCCTTAAAAATTGTAAATGTAAATTATTCCGAAACAGGTGTTAGTTTTTCAGTGTAGTGGCACACAGTTTGGCATTCACTGCTTGAGCAGCGGCAGCAACAACAAAGCGCGTGCGTCAGTGAAATTTTTTCCTTGCCTCTTTTCTTTTTTTCCGCTTTTTGGGCCACCCGCATTCAATGGCCCGATCCAAACCCGAAAAACGATCCCTGGTTGCTTCATTTGCATGGGTGGGAATAACAACAGCGAACTGAAATGCTTTTGGCAACGAATATGGGTATAATGATTGCATGCTGCTCTTTCTTAGAGATCCAAACTATTGGGGATGTTATGAAGAGCATGTTTTCAATCACTTTTAAATTCTAATTAAAAAATTGTTAAAGCGTAATGAAAATATATAGCCTTTCATTTATTGACATACAATTAATACTAAAAATTCGTAGTGAACTTTTTGCTAATCTAATACTGCAGAGCCAAAAAGTCAATTGTTTTGAAATTATAAAGATTACTCATTGCGTCACGCATGCTTCTAATCAATCTGCGAAGAATTCCCAACCGAAGTCGCTTCAAAACTTGTATCACAGAGCATCTGAGGAACGTTGAGTGGGGCGTGGGGGCATGGGGGTTCCGAAAAGAGCGGCTGGAAGGGGGTGGCCAATGGCAGTCCAGCCAGCAGCATCACGTACGAAATGACTCTCGCGGAAACCTCGGCGCCCACCCATGTTGGACAGGCACACAGATACGAACCCACACCAGCAGAGTACTGGGCGAGTTGTTGCTGGCGTTGTTTATTATTTTTGCTGCGGCTGCTAAAGCTTTTTGCCTTTTGCCTTTTCGGCTGCCTTCGATTGCTGGACGTAACTCCTGCTGCTGCTGCTGCTGCCCAGTTTTTGCCTAGCTGTTTTTGGCGCTCGCCGCAGTTGCAGTTGCTGTTGTTATTGTTATTGTTTCGGTTTGCGGTCGGGCCCGCCGTGCACAGTAGCCCCAAAGTAATGAAGTTGTCTGTGGATATGTCCGTCTGGGCTCGGATCGGTCGGGTTGGGCTAGGCGATTCGACTTCGAAAGTCCTGCTGTGTGTCTACTTCTGCACAGCGAAAATGGATGTGGATTGATGGCGGTGCACAGAGAATAAATACTAACAAGATTGGTAAAACATCAAATTCACCGAAAAGAGTATTCATCTACTTATACGGCGAATAGTTTCATAAAAATGTCTATATTCGGAGGTAAATCCTCCACGCTTTTTATGTCTAGAGAATGAAATAGCTAAATTAGCATATAAGCCGATTGGCGTGGATTTCAACTAATCACTGTAATTAATAGGCTGCCTGGCAAGCAAAAAAACATCAGACAACTATATTAACCCGTGAATCGAGCAAAGGAAAACGAAACGAATGAAATGAAAACGAAACGACTGGCGAAGAAGACATCAGAGACGAAAAAACGCGAAAAATATTGCGAGAGATATTGGCAATAAAATTTATTGAAATCTGTCCCCGCGACTTAATGGCCGCATTAAACAAAAGTCGCTGCGCTTCGGCTTTACAGTCGAACTTCTACATAATGTCTGAATATTCTAATAACAGTACAGAGAATTACGAAACAACCATTTCAGCATTCCGAGTATTTTAATATATAATATGAAATAACATATAAAATTTTAAAGTTGTCTAAATACTTCAGAGCACATTCTTTATTTAAAGAAAAATGGATTACTTATAAAGATACCTAAAGAACCAAATTTCCTATATGAAATGCTTCCGCTTTAAGATTCTAATGTTGTTCCGAATACGATTCATGGGTATTATAGAACTCAACAGCTATCCCTTATAGTGAAGGTGCACTGTAGTTGGTCACTCACCTTATCTATCTGATCGAGCGCCACTTGGGCGTCCACCCAGCTGGTGCGTATGTAAAGATCCGAGAATAATTTCTCATCGACCACATCGCCGTGTGTGTCCGGAACGCGTGGGAGGCTGTCGCGGTCCATTATGGTTATGTTTATAGCCGGATTCCGGACGTAATCGCGTGGCGGAGATGTGCAGATGGGAGTGTGCTGTGGGATCGGTCTTTCTACAGTGCCTGCCGTTTGTCTGCGTCCGGGAACTGAGACTTGGGAGGCAGTGTGCGGATTGTTCGTGGACTTTCGTTTCGATTAACTGTTATTGGAATCTCGTATTTTGTTTGGCTGCATTTTGCACTGCACTCCGCATTTTTATTTTTAATTATTTTGTATTTTTGAATGAAGAGACTCTCTCTCCCGCGCTCTCTCGCTCACTCGCTGAGCACGCTGTGTATCTGAGCTCTCGTTTGGTTTTGTTGTGATTGCTGGCTTCGCTTTTGCTGGGGTTTTTCGACGATTAAAACGCGGTTTTTGGGTTTTATCTTGGGCACAATTTCTCAGGGGAATTTGACAGATATTTCACACATCATTTACACATGGAAAAGCGGCAGACGGACGACTCACGTATTCGGTTTTCTCTCTCGTCTTTCGCTCTTTTACCTTTACTTTACTTTTCACTTGGCGACGCACACACACATACACTGGTTGGCTGGCTTTTGTTATTTGTTATTGCCTGGCATTTAATCCATGAACTTCGTCTCGCATCCGTGAGGTACAATATCTTAGCTTTTCCACGAGTTCTGTGATATCTATTTTGTTAGTAGTGCCAGTAGTCGGAAATACAAATAACAAGTCTTCGCGCTCCGCACTTACAACCGTTTCGTTCGAGGATCGCACGCAGTCTGAGAGATGTATCTGTATCTCGTGGATGCGGCAACAACTTCATTAGGCAGAAACACTCTCTCCCGCTCTTAGGGCGTCTGTGTGCACTGTTTTGCGCCTGTGTGCACTGGAGACACTCGCACTTACACACACACGCTCTCCGAACTCTCTCTTGCTCTCTTGTGCTGTGTGCGGCCATTTTGGTTTGAGAACGCTCTCTGCGAGGGCTGATTTAACGGTAGCTCAACTCAGAAAATACCGAGGGGAGTTTCAAGAGTTTTCACGAGGAAATACCAATTTTGGTGTGGGCAAATTTAAATTTTGTTTACTATTTTTCATGAAATAACAGAAATTAAAAGCTTTCTTAATATAAGTTTTTAATCATGTTACCAGGTATTGTTTTGAATCAGAAATAAGTTCTAACTGTTTTATACATGACTTGGTAATATTAAAGCGTTCTGCATTAATAATCAGGAATGTTTTATCTATACGTAATTCTTGAGCATACAAATTTATTGTTGGAAACCCACATTTTTCTTTTAGATATACAAATAAACACTGTAATATAATATTGTCTGTGTAGGTCTAAGTTACCCATATAGCATATAGCTCCGCCACAAGCACGCTAATTTCTATTGTTGTTATTCGCATGCCTTCATTTTGTTTTTTTGCACGGACCACCCAAAGTGCTTTGGCTGCTGGTTTGTTGTTGCCACTGTGGTTTATTTTCGTTGCAGTGTGGACCACCCAAAAATAAATGTGTGTTGCTGCCTTCATTAAACTGAAACCGCCAAGCGTTGTGGGTGGTCCCCACCCCACCGCTTCGCTCTGCTGACGTCGGCCTTCAGCGTCGGCAGCGCTGCTCGGTGGAGCTTTCGTCTCCGCGCGTGTGTGTGTGTGTGTGTGTGAGTGCATTTGTTTGGGGTGAGCGCGTGCGTGGCAGGCTCAGGCTGTGTTCGTGCCGCGAACTGTTGGCAAATTTGTTAGCTTTACATTGGCCATGTTGTTGGTTTTATGGGTGTTGTTGCTGCCCCATGCGCTGATGTCTGTTTTTGCATGTTCCGATGCTAAGTTATGAGCGGCAGAATCTTTTGCTTTTCTCTTGCCTTTATTTTTGCAGCATCTTCCCCCATGAATCACAAATATGCGAGAGGTTATGAGTGTGAGAGGACCACACAAGTAGAGTTGTTATTCCCAGCAACTTAAAACACAGAAAAAATTGTATGTTTATTAGGCGTAATTTATTATTTTTTACTTTTTAATAGAATTATAAAGTATATTATTACTTTTTGAAATCGAATTTATTTATTTTATTATTTAGTCTTAAATATAGTTTTTTCTAAATATTCTTTAGAGCACTATTCTTTAAAGAACTAAACCACTTAACATTATGTACAACGTTGGGAATAACCAATTTTTTTGAAATGTATTAATAATAAAATACGTATGGAATTAACTTTAACAATTCAATGGAGACGCAAAACGATCTTAAGTGTGCACCATGAACTTAAGCCGAGTGACATGTGAGCTTAAAAACTGCTTCGGATTTATGAATGGAAAAGCATTTGCTTCTGGTGTTTCTCGGCATTCCACATTACCCCTATCCAATTGAGGCAACAACAACGAAGTAAACAAATAAAAACTCTTCAGAGCGACCAAAAAATTGGCGCTTCAGCTCCATGGAAATTCAAATTGAATGCAACTGCATAGTCATCGTGCTCCCCTCGTGTCCTCTCTTTCGGGGAGCAGGAGTGGGAGACGGAGATGTGAATGTGAATGTGGACCCACCACCGAGCGAGCTATTACAATCAACAAACAAGAACTCTCTCTCTCTCAACTAACTCGCTCACCTGAACTAGCGTTGCAGCACATATATTTTTGGTTCTCTCTATATTCAAGCTAATCGCTCCCCACCGCCCTTTTCCTTTCTCCCACCACCTCCCGCTCACTCTGCGTGTGGCGCTTTTTGGCGACATGGGCGGCATTTTTTTCTCCACCATGCATATTTTAGCTTTATTTCGCTCTCCCAAGATTGCGCCATCTTTGGCTGGGTCTCGAGTTTTTGCTCTCCTCTCAATGACTTGCAGTTCGTTTTGCGTCGCTCGATTCGCATGCAGCTCCAATTCCCCAAGAGAGATGAAAAAAGAGAGGGAGAGAGCGTGATATTCAAACACTCACACACACACACACGCAAGATCAGTGCCCGTGTGGCGGCAGCTGCCAATGGACCACCAACGAAGCACAGTTCGCTTTGAGAGCTTCATTTGCCGTTTCGGGGAGAGTGGGAGAGTCTGAGAGATGGGGAGTAAAAGGGGGAGACGGAAATGTTGTTGCTTTTATGGCTGGAGTTGAAGTTTAGATCTCTTCTTTGGCCGCCTAGAAGCACAAGCAACTTTTGGTAAGCGTTGTTCCACGCTCAAATATCATTCACATTTCCTAGTAACATCGCATCGTGATCTGTTACGAAAAGTTTTTGCCTACTTTGAGGCGCCTTACTGCTCCATATGTAAAAATAATTCTATATGTTCTCAATTAGGGATTGTTGAAGGCGATGAACTTAATATATATAATCATTATATTTTAAGCAATAACAAGATCTACAATGTGAATGATTCCGAGCGTTTGGTCTCGCCCATTAACCCGCTAAAGCTGGATTCTAACCCTGTTCTGCTCGCTTCACTCTCTGCTTTCTTTCCCTCCCTCCGCGACTTTAACGACAGGCTGTTTGTTTTTAATCGTATAATGTCTTAATTTATAGTGCAGCGTTGCCCAGACCCCAGCTGATACACAGTCCCCCCGCCCCGCTCGCCGATCTCCGAGGCAATGCAATTGCATTTGTCATTGGCCTATAGCGCCATTACCATTACCCGGCTGGTTGTTTTCTCCGGATTCCCCTTATCCCGCATCACAAGGGGTACATAGAGAAACTTATGGCGATCTTGCGCGGGGATCAATAAAGTCAAAGGTTTCTATCTCACTTATTATGGCTATAAGTTTAGCTATGTCACTACTTGATGTATGGTAATGCTATAAATATATCAATTTAAAGGTTAATATATTTATTTGCTTGTGTCTGAAATGATTTCTTGCAATTGTTTTCTGTGTACCTCTTGCACCGCCACTTAAAGCTTAACTGCATTTGCAGTCGCGGATTGCAAGCAATTTTTATGGCTAAATGTTTACGTCGCTGCCGCATTATTGCGGGGCATTTAATGTAATAATTACTATTTGCCACCGGTAATACGTAGGCCGCGACTCGGAGTCCCCAGCGACATGTAGTGTGTGGTTCGGGCGGCTGCTGCTCCCCTTCCGCCTTTCCCCGATGGCTCGGTATCCCGATCCCCCGGTGCCTGCGGTCTGGGCTTGGGTTTGGGTTAACTCGTTATCTTGGCGTCGGCTTTTGCGGTTGGCTCTGCGATCTGGGGGACCAGATCGGACTGAGACTGGGACTGAGCCTGGAACTGGGCTCGGATCGGCTCGCTTCGTTTATACGTGTAATCAACCGCCACGTCCAATGGCAACCGGCAACCGGCAACTGGCAACCGACATCACCAACTGAGGAACTGGGGAACTGAGCAGTCTGCCCCCGCCCCTTCGACGGTGTGTGTGGCTTTTCCAACTTCGTGTGTGGTCCTGCCTGGCTTTCAGCTCTGCTTCTCGCAGTGCACTTGGCAAAAATTATGGGTAAAAAAGTGAACAAATTGCTTCATTATTTATTATAATCACAACCAGTAATTATGAGTTTTTCTGGCTTAAAAGAAAAGTTGAAGTGCCTTGCCTTTATTGTTACGTTAATGTTTTATTGCAATCTAATTATTTATTTAAGTCATTAAGTCAAAATTGTGTTAGTATATCGAAAAAAGTCTCTAACAATAAAGAAGAACATGTTCTCATATTTCAACTACACTGTGATTGTATTGCTCTTAAATACATTTGGCATTGGAATTCTAAATTGAATTTAGCCAGCTAATTTCCTAAACGCACCCAAAACTTTCAGCGTGTACAACCCCAGTTTCATCCTACTCAACTTCGGGCTGGGACTATTTCGACTTCGGATTTGTTTTCGATGGATTTGGCTTCTTTTCTGCGGGGCACAGATAGATGGGTTTTCAGTTATCAATGGGCGAACCCACGTGTGGCGACATTTCAACCAGAGGTTTGTTTCAGTTGGACTTGAAAGTGCATTGCGGGTGGCCCAGCAAAATTTGAAAGGCGTTATAAAGTGGGAATTCATTCATATCCAAGGGGATATTTCAGAAATATTCTATCGCAACTCATTTTTTGTAGGCTCCAAACTATGATTGATTGGCAGTATATTTTCGTTTCTGATCCCTATTAAGGAGATCATTTTGAGAATCCAAATTAAGATGAACAATCTGACATTACTTCGATGAGAATATTCGATTCCGATCACTTTGAGAGGCCGGCTGCAAGTCCCCAATCCATTAATTCGACCGAAGTCCCATCTCCTCTCCCCGCTGACATCAGTTAAGCACATCGCATAACCCTTTTTGAAGTCGGATGTGTTAATGTGGTTGCAAGACGATAACGACAATGAGCGGGAAGGAGGCGGGCCAACAACAAGCTTAAGATAGATATAAGAGTAAGGCGATAAGCCCGCAACGTCACTGGGTCTGCTGTCTTCGTCGTCGAATCCCCGGAGTTCGTGGATATATCCGGGGAGCTGGAGGGTGCAACGGGCTGGCAGGGTAGTGGATAAGCGGTAAGGGGGTAGAGTGCTGGCGAGGAATGCCGACGACGCATGCGTTTTGCGTTGGCTGTCAAATTAATTTCACCCGCTGCCCAAACTGCGATTGCGGCGACCATGACGACACTGCGACTGCGTGGGCGTTGTGCGCCGAACCTTATTGCCCTGCTCCACCAACTTACATATGTACAGTGCTGGCCAAGAGAATATGGAACTCTGTCGAGGGGAGCACTTGCAATAGATAACAGAAAATACATTCTAAGTCTTAAGTTATAAAATGTTGTAGGAAAAAAGAACTAGAACATATAGAACTATTTCTTTCACGATAAACCAATTCCGGCTGTTTTATTTTCTTACCCGCAGCTGTCCGACTATATATACCATCCTCTGAAAACGCATTTATATTTTGGACTTTGACAATGGTCCGTTGCCATCCTTAGCATACTGAGCCTGGTGGAATCCGAAATGCCCCCCGCACCGCCGTCTGCAGAATTGGCCGCAAAAGCCACGAAGAATCGACGCGACGCCCCCTCAGCTGGGAATTCGTGGAATGACTGCACAAATCGTTACCTGGGTGGTCTCCAACTCGATTCGATTCGACTTGACTCCCCTCGGCCCGGACTTGACTTAACTACACAGGAAAGTATTTTTATAAATTTCGTGTAACAACAAAGTCACAATTTTTGGACTCCAGTTTACTCCTCATAAGTTTAGTATCGAAGGAACGTGGGTTTTTCAAGACGTAAGGTTAAACCATTTCGCTTGATTAAAACGAAAACTTAAGTTTTTAAATCAATTTCAATATTAGTTTCGCCCTTTTCTTTTAGTGTGTGGGTACTGGTGACTCGGCCGGTGGTTTATGAGGCACGTGCGCTGGCGTTCGCTGCTCATTGAGTTGCTTATTTACGGCCCGAAGGTACGAGTATGCCTCGTTACTCCGCAAAGCCCCTGGCCATTTAACCCCACTTCGTGCCCCATCCCACGACCCGTCTTTATTTACACTGCCGTGAAGTGAAGTGAAGCGGAGTGGAGTGGAGTGGAGTAATAAGAGTAGGTACGGTGTGCGTGAACCCAACTAATTGAATGTTGAACTGAAGACTGTGTGGTTCGAAGTGTGAGTGGGTGGCAGAACACGATAATAAATCTTAAAAATATATAAGCTTATACAGTCATTTGCTTATAACGTTTTCCTCTTTGGCTCAACTCAACACCCCACTGGCAGCGAGGAGAAGGTACATATGTATGTAATCCCCAAGACTCGATGGTGGACTTTCGAAAATCCATCCAAAAAGACACCTGGTTGAGGATCACCCACATGCAGTGGCCAATGGCAAGTACCCAAACTACTTTTCCCACAGCTTAATACGATCAATTAGGCAAATGGCCGGCAGAGTCGTAAAGAGCCAACATCCAGCCAGCTAGCCTCGGATTTAGATTCGGATTCACTGTAAAACCCGGGACCGTCATAACTCAACGACACTTCACGAGGCCTGCGGAGCTGCGTTGACAACTCAACTTGTTTGGCCCGACATATCTGGCCAGATACGATCGCTGCACATTGGCCGGGACCACCAGTATACCAGTCAAATGTGAGCCTGGCCACGGGCCCGCTTTTTACGACTCAAACTCAAACTCAAACTCGAGCTCGGATCAAATGAAAATCTCCTTCGAATTGATTTGCAGCGACTGCAGTGCAGAGCCGGTCGTTTGAGTCCAGCTGTGAGGCTGTCGCTTTTGTGGAAAGGTAGAAACGTTTCAATCGCTCCACTCCGGAAAATGAAAATCGAGCTCAAACTGGAAATGCGAATGGAAATGAAAATGGAAATGGAAATAGACCCTGACTATAAAGGGACGACCTGACGTGACGCTGCCCCTGCGACCGTATATCATTTGTTTACATTGTATTGAGTTGTTAGCCCGCCGCCCGCTGCCCTCAGCCAGCGTTTTAATTGATCCAGGGAAGGGGGCGGGGGCGGACCGCACACGTCGCCCAATATCGGATCTTGATAAGCCCAGCCGTGTTCCTGGTCGTCGCAGTCGGAGTCAGTTGTTTTAGCCAGCAAAGCACCCAGGGAACTATACACTATACATAACCCATTATAGAGTCCAAGTAGGGATAATTTACATTATAGTTTAAGCTTCTTGTTGGAATTAATTAAATGTGTCGATTACAGTTCACATGGAAAACAATAACAGACACAAAGAATATTATAAAAAACAACTGTGACTTTATTTATTAGCTCCAATGTGCCGGAAGTTCCGATTAGCCCGCTGTGGGCGTGCGCCCATTTATCAAACAAAGTAGAGAGAATCAAAAATTCCGGCTAATAACTTGATCGACTCCGAAATGCGGGCTCAACTTCGAGGGGGAGGGGGTTGGGGGAGTGTGCATATAGAATTTCTCTGCTGCGGTAGGTAGAAACTGGAAATGCTGAAAGAAAAAGAAAGAAGAAACGCAAGAGCGCGCGTTAAACCTCTTAAGTTCCCATTCAGCTTTGACAGTTTTTCCAGTTTTTCTAATGTATTGTGGCCGGCACTGCGCTTCGTCTATTCAGAAGATTTCGAAAACGCACGGAGACAACGGACCCGAAGACTCGAGACGCCTTTGTTTGGGAACCCACCGGGGAATTCGTCTTGAGACCTATTTGTTTGTTGTCGCACTCGGTGTAATGATCTACGTTTGTCATCCGGAAAGGTTAACTAAACACGGACTCCCATGCATTGCGTGGGAGTAGGCTCTACCGTTGCGAAAGGGGCGGGGACTTGGACTTGGACATGGACGTGGACGTAAATGTGGATGTGGATGTGGAGGGAGTTCCAGCGAACAGATGTTTCAGCAGAAGTGACAAACTGCCTTTAGCGTTTACCCGGGAATCTTTCACTTTTTATGGAATTCATTAGGAACTTGCATACATGTATGTATGTATATGTTTAAGTGAGTGGTATACTAGTTGTTTAAGAAAAGTTATATAAATGATGTGCTTAATATACAAGTATAGAGTGTTCTTATAGACTTATTTGATCCTATGATCTATTGATCTATTTATGTGAGGTTTTTTAGCGGAAAAGCAGTCAATCGTTTTTAGAAGAAATCGTTGAATTGCTATACCTACAAAAATGAATCTGTAGTTACTTGCTAACATTTTCAAAGGATCTTTTATTATAAAAGACATGGAAGTTTCGGGCTAAATCATTTCGTGTTCGTTCAATTCTTTCGTTTCGAATAGGTGGTTGTACAAGAAAAGTGCAGATTTACGAGATCAGGGAGGACAAAACAATTCGTTCTACCTTCCGAGAACATCGGTTGCCATGATGATGATGATGATGGTGATGATGCTGGGTCCGAATGGTGATGGTCTCCGAAGGAGGTCTGAACCCATAACTCATCATTAATAACCGAACCTAAATAAGACGTTTTATTGTTGTAAACCAAATTGAATTCCCGCTGCGAGAGTCGGGCGGAGAATAAGAGATCAGGGCGGGCTGAGTGGCAAGCCCGTAGATTACCGATGCGACTGTCCAGATATCTCCTTTTCAGGTGTTACAGCTTGTCGGCACTGGACCAAAGGAATAAGACATCAAAGGCCACTGGGAACGGCCTGTCCGCTGTTATTCATGTTATTATTGTTATTATTATTATTGTTATTATTGTTGTTGTCTCGGCTCACACTTCCTACGCCAGGGGCAATGTCATAATTAAAACAATTTCGGCCCTCCGCCGTGCCGCACCGTACCTACTGTATACGTATACGTATACACTCGTATAATCTGATTTGCTGGGAATTCTTCTCGTCGGATTTGCTTTTTTGCGCAAGTGCAAAAGTCGCTGCAGATCAAAGTCAAAGTCGAAGTCAAAGTCGAAGCCATCTCGCCTCGGGCGTTAATCTGGCGTATACGGCTTCTGTTACCTGTTGTCGCTCTGGTTTTTGGTTCGGGTTTGGGTTCTGGTTCTGGTGCTGATGCTGATGCTGGTTGTGGCTGTCGATGTCGATGTCGATGAGGTATGTATCTCATCCCATTTCATCCAGCTGAACCGATCTGTCGGCTGATCTGCTGTCGGATCTGCGGTCCGTCCCTCTGTCGTCGCTGGGAAGCGAAACCCTCATCTTACAACAGTTTCCGTAATTCCGTAAAAGCGATTTGTGTTCTTCTTTTGGCTGGAGCGATTCTGCGAAACTAATTGATTATTTTGGTTTTTTGCTGGCGGCAACGGAAGACAAGTTAATTTTCTCACACCTTTTTCTACGAATTAATTTGTTTTGCCGGGCATTTCAATGGCAATTTCGGTTAATCAAGGTGCGCTCCCCAATGGAAGATAATCGTACGATGTTTGATTGAAGATTTTTCAGAAAAATCAAGGAAATAGTTCAGCATCTCGTCTTTAACATATTAGATTGCTTCCGAATTTCTGCTGGAAAAACAAACAATTACCCAGGCAAATATATGGTTAGAGAAGCAATGACAGATATATAGAATATGACTAAGCGCCCAATTCAACGAGGATAAAGACAAGGCACATCTTTCGCTTCTCTTAGCCCATTAAACATAGTTGGCGGGGAAAAGGAGACGTCCGCCGAGATGAGGGAAACTTTTTGAGGGACCACCACGAATTAACCTACCTACAAATTACGATGGCATGGGGCATATGTGGCATGGGCTAGAAAAGAGTCCCAGATCAGGGTCCGAAATTGACAGACATCCGGATCGGTGTAGATCGTTCAGATACACCCGATGTACACCCAAGTATACACAGGCATACCCACAACATGTGCTGCCAGCATTGAATAACCCGAACGAAAACACAGGAAAAGACTCTGCACTCTGCGGTCGCCTTACATTTATTGATTTCATCGCAGAAGAAGTCTCGCAGTGGAGAAGACTCGCGACGATTCGGGACGGAGTGAATGGTGGACGGAGAAGGACGCAGATTGGTCAGGGAGCTGGGGCAAACGGGTCTTCTGGCTCCGCTGCGCATCGCATTAAGCGTAGAACAGTGGCAGCCGCACAGCCCAGAGGGATTTACCCCACACCCATCAACATTTCAACTTAATTCCCTTTTTGAGTCGCTTTCTGTCAGTGGCCCCAAGCTGAAGATGCCCCACAGCTGGCATAGGCGACTAAAGGAACACGGGTTTGGTTTCGGGTAGGTTCGGAACCATCATCATTAATATCAAGAAGTTATTCCAAAGCACATATTAAACTAAAATATCTAATACAGTGTTAGTGACTTGACACTGTATTTGCTGTACTTAACAGCGGATCCAGAGGAATCCTTTATGTTTCAGCGTATCTTTAAGAGCAACGAAAGATGATCACAAATTGGATATTTTGGATTTTCATTTAATTCATAATGTACTGAAGTACTGTAAACGATAAATTATCTAACATCTAAGTTTTGAGAAAACGATTATATTTATTGAACCTTTTTCATTGTGATTTTATAGATTTCTTAAAAATGGAAACTTATGGTAAGATTAAGAATACAGATCAAATGATCTCATCAGAGTTCAAAGCAGTTTTGTATCATATTAGATAGATAGATAGAATTTGAAGAAAATGCCTTATATTATTAGCACAATTGAGTGCAATAACATTCTCATTTCTGGCTTACTCACAAACAATAAAAAGCAGCTCATTGAACTAGTCGGACTGGCCGACATCCATCGCTTTCCATGTTTGCGTTTCTGATTGCCAAGGTGCTGCCTTCGATTGCCGCGTATGCCATGAATTTGTTCCACTATACGTGCAATCATGTTGCCAGAGTCCGACTCCCCAGCTCTGGGGCTCTGGACCTGGATCTGAAGCTGGAGCTGGAGCTGGAGCTGGAGCTGGATGCGCTTCTCGTCGTCCAGCATGCATACTTGTGCCCCTGTGTGTAAATCAGTAGCTCCGTATTGAGTCGTTGACGTTACATGAACTTTGGCTACGGTTCGATTCAAGGATGCCAACGCGGGGTGCTCTTAAGCGGCTTAGGGGGACTTCGCATTTCATTTTACAGGATCACGCTGGACTGATGCGATCGGGTTGACATATCGTTCAGGGAAGACATAAAGATCCTCAACTTCTTTTCGGGCATTTGGAGATGTCAGCTTCGCTTTCGTTGGCACTGAGCCGCACAAATATACCCAGCAATTGCAGAGCAACTCAGTTAAACATCTTCCGAGAATTGAATGCATTTATATGAAGTTTTGAAGATTGGTTAAGAAACCATTTTGTCTGTTTGGTGTATATCTTCCACCAAATGCGGAAGTGTACGGAAAGTGTCTGCACTTTTGTTTCTTTTAAGCCTCGATTAATATTCTTACTCTGAGAAGTACAGAACGTCCTTTACCCATCGACCATCTAATAAAAGAAGAGACGATACTGTCCAGAAGAATAGCAAGTAAAAAAGTAAAATGAAAAACCTTTTACATACCTTTTAACGAAAATAGTAAAGTCCTTCGCTGTACAAGTAAGAGGTATACACATTTGTGTGTGTGGCAGCGGAAGTTCTCACGACATTCTATATAATCCTGCACACCTAATCCAATCAGAGGTGAGGAGGAAATGCAGTTATCGCCTCAGTCACGGCCACCCGCATGAGATGTCATCGGAGTGGATTTGTGCAGTACCTTTCTGCCCGAATACCCAATACCAATACCCAATACCCCATGCCCCATACCCAAACCCAGGCCATTAGTCTGTCTTGGCAATTATCAACGCCGTGGCGGATGACTCACGTATGACACTCAAGTCATAATGGAAGTGAAGAAGGCACTTAGCCAGGCCCGAATGGCTTTTACGGGCCACACGATTCGGACCAAATTTAGACATTATCCGGGGATCCGAGAGAGAGATATATGCGGATCATTGTTTGTTCAACTGCCTTGCGGTTGTGTAAATGCGTATAATTCCGTTTTATGGCTCCTGTGCAACACCGCCATCACCATCTACATCCCAAACCATCCCATGACCATCATCGTAATCATCATCAGAAGCGGCAGCTGCTACCACGACCACATCCACATCCACCTCCAACTGTGGCCAGTCCGAGCATATAGCCACATTCCTGATGGAACGGACCTCGAAGGGAGACGACGAGAGCCCCCGACTACATAAAATTGTATTTAGTCATGCTACATCACTTTGTAATAATTTTCATTTTGGCGCTTGCTTTGATCTTCAGCCGCTTTCCGTGTGTGCGGCCTCCGGCCCTGTGGCTCCACCTCATCCCCGCCCACCTCTTAGCCATAATCTGTGGACCAAAACTGCCACCGTGTGGCGCTCGACGAGCTGCGTTAACTTTTTCTTTTTTGAAATTATGAAGTCCGCCGAATCCCCGAGTTCGAGCGCCAAGTTTGTTTTCTTATCTTTTGTTGGTTTTTCGCCAACTTTTTGCATTTTGGCCAGCGAGATTGAGCAATCATCAATTGTGCTTGAACCAACCGATTCCGAATCTGTTAAAGGCGTAATCGATATTTTGGATTGAAATCGCAATGACTCATGCCAATGCAACGAGTTCTTTCGCTTGGCATAATCCTGTGTTTCAGCACCACTTTAAATACTTTAAATTGTATGTGGTAATAGCCTTTTAAGAATAACTGGCCACAAGTGCGTTAGACTGCCTCAAATATCCTCGTATTAAACCTGGTGCTGAATCCCCCACTCTACTGCTCTGAATGCAAAGATCCTTCTTCTGCCCCACGTGGTGTCTGTTTGCCCACAAGTCTGTCACGGCTAACAATTCGAAAAATTGTTGACATGCAAATAGCAACGAGCCGTGCAAACCGGCCAGCAAAGTGAGCAGCGCAGCGGCTCATATATCATTGTGCAGGCAGTTAGTTGATCGACCGTTTTCCCTATAAATAGCACGTGTTGGCTGTGTGTTTGACCTTAGCACGACTTCCAAGTGCAATGATTTCCCTGGAAGTGGCATAGGATCTGGTTTTATGGACTCGACTAACTGCTGTGACCTTGTTCTTGCCCCTCCAAATAGGTCTTTGTCGTCCGTTTTTAAGTACTTTACTGCTGTTGACATTGGCAATTAACGGGGCAACCGTTCAGTACGTGGATATTCAGAGGCCGTAGACTGAAAACAAAATATTTTCGGTTAGTCTAGATTAGTCAGGAATAAGTTAGGTGGTCCTTGAGCTACACTTTCGTTTTAAAGTAATTTACGAATGGAAATTAGGATTTTAGCCAGTATAACAGGTATAACGAAGATAATAAAAAAGGTACTTCAGAATTACCCCACTAACTTAAAGGTCTGGTGCACAACGTGATGATCGATCCGTTGGATAACTGGGGATACCAATTTATACCGAACCGCTGTTCCATTATATTTGAAATTTGCATCCCAGCCAAGTGCTTTTCCTAAGAGAGCAATTAATTATGGCCATTGGGCACGGGCAATATGTGTGACAGGCATGACACACGAAAGAGGACCAGCCCGCAGAGTCGGAATCAGAAACTGGAACTGGACATGGGACATGGGATCTGGGATCTGGGATCTCGGATCTGGGATCGGGACCGGGTTCTGCGACTGGACCACACGCATCGTGTGTGACGGCGATAAAAATCACAGCATGTTGCAAACAGCCCATTGACGTCCTCCTCGGTCTCTTTGGCCTCTTCGGCTGTTAATGCTGTTGTTGGGCAAATCTTTTGACAGTTGTGTTGAAGCATGAAGATGCCAAAAGCAACAACACAAAGCCGCCAAGTGCGTATCTGAAGCGTCTGGGGCACTCGGAGCCACGGAAAGCGCATCAATCAAACGCACCGCCAACCGCCAACCGATCCCCGTATTCCATATTCCATATTCCATGTGGCACATGGCATATGCCACATATACATACGTGTACACACGGATAGCTATGGTCGCGTTCGATCAATCATTTATTATGGCAACGCTGATGGCGGCCCCAACGCTGGTGGCCCCCACCCGAAAACACACAAAACAACCCATGGGCACACACAAGGAGCAGGGAAACACTGGGAAAATACAGCTAATTTTCTATGGGCCGCCTGAATTCGTTTTTAGTTTCTACTTTCGAGGGCGGCGGACATTTAATTATGAGCACGAAAAGCAATTGTATTGCTTGGCTTCAGCCCCAATTAAATACATGCATTTGGAGTGTTGGATACGAAAGTGGGGTGTATAGTTCCTTACAGCGGCTTAAAGAAAAAAGTGTAGGAATTTACAGAATATAATCGAAAATTAAAGTATAATTCAGCTAACACAGTAGGTATATTACACATGATCTTTAATATGTTTTGATATATCTTATATAAAATGATTATAAAAAACTAATTTGAATGACAATGCAGTAACAAATAATTCCCCTGCTATCATCAATTCGTTTATGATTAATCTTCCGCAACAGCATTTGAATCGCTTAATATTCTTCGGACCCATTTATTTGATTGACATTTTGCGCTGCCTTATCGCGCCAAGTCAATGAAATAAACATTTTAATTCTAATTAAATTTCGTTGGAATTAATTGCAGTCCGTACCAATGACGACACGATACGGGGCCCAAAGGCAAAACAACGGGTCTGAAAAAATAAAATAAAAATAAAAATAAAAAGAGAACAAATCACGCGAGGCTGGGCCCCCCAAGTGGTTTATTCATCGTTGGTGGCCACATCCACATCCCCAATCAGTCGACAACGAAATTTAGTTGTTTAGTGCTTGCCGTTGCTGTTGTGTCGCTTTTGCTTTTGCTTTTGGTTTTGCTTTTGCAGCGATACCATAAATATGGAAATTTTTCATTAGCGATTTCCGTTTCCGATTTATCTTAATGGCCAGCTGGCTGTTGTTTTGGTTGTTGTAATTAAGAAGAGCTACCGTTTGATGCCTCGGCAAAACATGTTGCAGCTAAATATTGCCGATAAACATCAAGGCGAACGCAATGCTGCCGATGAGACGACGACAGGCTAACCGCCAAACCAGCAAGCCACCAAACCACCGAACCACCAAGCCATCGAGCCAGAAACCATCAAACCAACGAAACCACGACAGACTTGGCTCCGAAGAAGAGCTTCGTGTGCGGGCTTTTATCAGGCTTTTGGCCAATGAAAGCGCCTATTAAGTCTTGGCCAGCCAACTGGCAACTTGGGTGGCAACATGCCATTCACCAATCACACATACACAGCAACACGCAGAGAAAATTTGCATAATAATAAACCTATATGCTGTCTATATTATTTAATTATAATTAATTACAAAAAATTGTTATACTTTCAACAGAAAAAATGCAAGTATGGATAGTCATACTATTTAACTTTGTACAAGCATACTATTTTTAAATAGAATCATCAAGGAATCTCAAAGTATATTATATTTATCCACGAAAATATAAGCTTTTAATAAGAAACGAAAATTTGAAATGCACAAAATATACAAGTTATGATCTTATATCATCTATAGGATAACCATAATTACAATTTCGAAGTATTGCGATGGACAAGTCTATTTAAGATTGTAAAACTAAAAATCAGGGATTAATTTTCTCAGTGTAGCCCCGTCTGTCGGCGGCGCCGCATAAAAAAGAAAGCGCGTGCAACGGCAAAAAGCCAACCGACCGGAACTTCCACTGGCGCTATATGCAATTATACGATCGCACTGTATCTGTATCTGTGACTGAGTCTGTATCTGTGTCTGTGTCTGCGGCAAACAGTAGCAGCATTTGCCTTTTGCCAAAGATTGACAGCAGAAACTAAGCCTGGGATGGAGATGGCGGGACCACCAAGAAATCCGAATGCCTGGGGGATACGTTTCCCCAGCACACATGCTCATATATACATATGTACATATATATATATATATATACATATATACAGCCGATCCGGGATGCTCTCAGTTGGTTGTCGCCACGCCGTTGCGTTATATTGTCAAAAGTAACATGTTGTTGCTGTTCCTGTGCCGCTGCTCCCCTTTCGTTACGCCTGCAATCCGCAACTTGCTACTTGCAACTTGCATCTTGTTTTTGATCTTGGCGCTGTAAATTGCACGCCCAGCAGCCGCAAACAATTGTTGTTGGTGGTTCGGTTTGCCTGTGATGGTGATGCAAATGATTGCTATCTATCTTGCTGTCAACAACACAGTAATTGTTGCCAACATTTGATGTTGCTGCCGTTGCTTGTCATAATTTTATTGCTGCCGCTGGCCAATTCTAGGTTGTTTGGGCCAATTACAGTGAGGAACGGCTTGAAAAAATCAGAGATTGGATCCAAGAAGCTTTCCAGGCTGTGCACTTATTTTATAGGTGATCATTCTTGATGCTTTGTTAGAATGGGATCTATTGCAATTGATATAAACTTTTACTTTTTTAAATACAACTGACTTCCTAATATAACTGCTTGTTACTTTAGTTTTTTTTAGCTTACCAATAGAAAAATGTCCGCACCCTGGAACATAACGACTTTCTTACAGACTCAGCTGCTACTCAGCTAGACAAATAAAATAAGACAAATATAAAATGTTTAATTTTTTGCTTATGGGTGTGCGTACGGTCTTCAAATCTTAAACTCCATCCGCATTCCCAGGCCCAACCCGAAATAAAAACCCTATTTTGCTTTCCTCGGAACGATAATAATAAAGCCAAGCTTTACGAACGTTTGGCGCACTCGGATTGCCGGATTCCTAGAAAAGCGAATATGTCGAAATCGCGGCACAAAGACAGGGGTCAATAATGCCCCACAATCCGCTCCGATCGTAAATGGGATCTGGAGGCCACACACGTCGATCGCCCAGGAGCGCAGGGAATAAAGAACATCAAGACGGTGGAGCGGCAAGAAAAGCAAGTAATTGCTAATTTTATGCTCGAACAAATGAGCGCGAGGGAGTGAGAAGAAGGACCCAATATTGGCGCCCCACCATTCGGGAGGCATACATTAGGGCGAGCGAGACGGCTGCCCAGAGACGTCACGCACTATCAAACGAGAAAATGATCAATGGGGCCCCTACCCACATCCACATGCAGCGCATTCGCTCGCACTTGAGATCGGAAGGAGAGCGAGCAGGCCGGCAAATATGGACCACCCAAGAAGATGACGTCGAATTAAGGGCCACCCACGAAGAGACACGTCGCTGCCCTCTCTCTCTCTCTCTCTCTCTCTCTCTCTCTCTGTCTCTTGCTCTCTCGCTTGTTTCTGCATGTGTGTCGGTGAGCGAGATGGTACAGTGAGAGAAAACTTACGAAGTTGAACGATAGGAGATCGGTTTTATGATGTAAGAAGGCTTAATATATTTTAATAGCAATATAGTATTTACAGAATTGGTGGAATACTAAGGAGAAAAAGTTTATAATGAATATTTATATATTCCGATCTCGGAAACTAAAAGAGCTATAGAGTTGAGAATCAACTTCCTAGTAGTAACGCCAATACCAAAAATTATTTAATCCGGCCTATTGGTGTAACACAACTTTAAGGTACAGTCTTATATATAATATATAGACTCTTCTTGAGATCAGTCGTGTCATAGTTTCGCCTAAAGCTCATTATGCAATCTACCCCAACCAACAACAACTCTTAATATCTACCGTTACCACCAGCGCTAGTGAATTGTAACAACCGAGAAATAACCTACGCGACATTCAAAACAGTAACACCAAGATGAGGGACCCGCCCCCACGAGACCTGCAGAATCCCTCCACCAATAACACCGTACTAATAAATTTATCCGGACCCAAATACATGATTATATCCATATCCGATATCCGATCCAGTTCTTGACCTTGCTAACGTTTCTTAATTTCTAATCAAAACAAATTGATTTCGTGTGCGGGGGAGAACTTCCACATCAACATGTAACAGAAATAAAGAAGATTTTGAAAAGGAAAATGGAAATTTTAACAAAACCGGCCCTATATTGACATTCACACATATGTACATACATACTCCCCGAATATGTAATGATTGGCTATCAAAAAACTTCAGTCCGCGAGTATATCCCTTTGCCAACTAGATGCAATAACTGCAGTGAATTTGGCCACTTCTACAAAACATGTAAAAACAAGAGAGAACGCTATAGTCGAGTTCCCCGACTATCTGATACCCGTTACTCAACTAGTGGAAGGGAAAAGGAGAGTCTTAAACACAGTTTTTGGCGGTTTGTAGGCGTTATATTGGGCGTGGCAGAACGTTTCTTGGCAAATCGATAGAAATTTACAAGACTAATACAAAAATGAAAAAATATAAAAACATTTTTCAAAAGTGTGGGCGTATCAGCTTTGGGCGGTTTGAGGGCGTTAGAGTGGGCGTGGCAAAAAGTTTTTTGGTAAATCGATAGAAAATTACAAGACTAATACAAAAATTGAAAAATTTCAAAACATTTTTCAAAAGTGTGGGCGTGGCAGTTTTGCGCGGTTTGTGGGCGTTAGAGTGGGCGTGGCAACATGAATCGACAAACTTGCGCTGCTTCTATGTCCCTGGAGTTTGTATGCTTAATCTCAACTTTCTAGCTTTAGAAGTTCCTGAGATCTCGACGTTCATACGGACGGACAGACGGACGGACAGACGGACGGACAGACGGACATGGCCAGATCGACTCGGCTATTGATCCTGATCAAGAATATATATACTTTATATGGTCGGAAACGCTTCCTTCTGCCTGTTACATACTTTTCAACAAATCTAGTATACCCTTTTACTCTACGACTAACGGGTATAACAAGAAGTCTTGATACGTAGACGACTACCACCTTGACCCAAACACTACCGGAAAGTGTACAAGACCCCCAAATGCACAAACTGTATCAAACAACAAACCGCATATCCCCACAGCTCCATAAACATAAGATACGACTCTTGCGACATGGAAACTAACTAAACTTACCAACCCACTTATACCCCCACTATACTATTTTAATACTAAGGATAATGGAACATAGAACATTAAAGGTTATAGGAACAATTACTCCCAACTTCAAATACTAATTAAAAAGGTTAAGGTTAACCCACCTAACCCAATTTACCCACTCAAGTCCGAGGAGACTTTAATAGTTGGCATCCTTACTGGGGTTGATCGACGACCTTAAAGGCAATCACTTTAAATATACACTTTTTAAATAAAATAAAATTGAGTTAGTTAAACTCAGATTAGATGTTAAGCAGATCAGCAGATGTTTTAGTCCGATCGGAAAATAAATTCCGTCCTAGTATGTTAGGAAATTAGATTAAGTTATTTTTTAAGAGAAATATTTAGTCATATAGGGAAATTCCTTTTTTTTCCTTCCTTTTTCTTTTATCCCATTTTCCTTCCTCTTCCCGCAATAAGCAATAGCCTGCCTAAACTTGGCGTGAGCGAGAAAAGAATGAAGTGAAGAGAGTACCGCAGTAGAAGAGGGGAGCGTCTCAAAAAAACAGATGCCCGAAAGGAATATAGCTCTCATATTTTTAATAAGGCGGTGTAAGCTGTATGTCTCGTCCACAGGCAAACCCATGAAGCGCTCCATCGTGGGAAATCCAAAGTGAGTAGCATACATTTTGTACATAAATGAGAAAGCAGCTTTTTCTGAAATTTTAAACCTAGGGTAATCATTTGGGATAAGTTGTCTTAACCTGTTCCCAGTCAAATTTTGTCAGTTTGCAAGTTTCTTATATGTTAAAAATTGAATTTTATAATGCTGTCTAAAGAGGAAAAGTGATACCCTCGTCAGGATAGCCAGCAGCGTCGGACTCGAGATAATCGTAGCAAAAACAAAAGCTATGCGATTCAACCACTTCAACCAAGGAAACATCATCATACATGGGCCCCCAATCGAGTTCGTCAACAGTTTCCCATACCCTGGCACCATCATATCCAACAGTGGAGGAGAGGATGATGATGTCTTGAGTCGTCTTGGCAAAGCCCGCTCAGCATTTGGGAGACTATACCGCATTTGGAGAAACAGACAAATAAGCCGGCGAACAAAGCTCCGGATCTACTATGCGTGTGTGAAATCCATACTGCTATACGGAAGTGAGACATGGCTCGCAACGACAAAAATAACGCAGAAACTGCAGGTTTTCAGCAACAAATGCCTGAAATTCATATGTGGAATATTCTGGCCAAACAGAATAGCCAACACAGAGCTGTAGCGCGTTACGAGCGAGCCCCCAAAACACACCCAAATAAGGAAGAAGAAATGGATGTGGATAGGGCACGCCCTCAGGAGAAACACTAGTAGCATAGTAAGGATGGTACTGGACTGGAACCCCCAATGAAGCAGGAGGGTAGTAAGGCCAAGAGCAACATGGAAAAGAACCGCTCAACAAGAACTTGCCCAAATAAACATCACATGGGAAAATGCTAAACAGACAGCACAAAACAGAGTTAGATGTATGGCTCTCGTAGAAGCCCTAAGTTCCCGAGAGGAATAAGAAGGATTTAAAATAAAATCGGAGTAAATTTCTCTAGGGGAGCCATGCGTCGTCAGAGGGTCTATGTTGTGTAAAGTGTAGCACATTGTAGGGATCACCTTTTATGTTAACTGGTCATTGGTGGTCATGGTAGGGTGGGCGTCGACAGCTTAACAGCTGCTGTCGTAAAAAGTTTCTATGTCCTTGTTTGTCCTTAGTCCTGTCGTCAGTTAGTCCTATAGCCGTTTTTTTGTGAAGATCAATCCTAGCACGCGATTTAAATAAGATTGTGATACGTGACGAGCGATATGTCGCGATGGTAAATATTCCCCCCCTTAAATCTAGAATTGGTAGCCGGAACCAGCGCGTGCTTGATCGCCCAACTTCACAATACCATCTGCTCGGGGAAGAAATACACGTAGTTGGTCACAACACTTTTAGAACTGTGAATTTTGCGAAGGAGAGCGAGAGCGCGGGTGCACAGTGCAGTTATGTGCATAACCACACCAAACAGCTCAACGGACAACGCGCAAAAGAGAGAGTGAATAGAACTAGTAAACAAGAACTCAGTAAATAATATCGACACCGCTAGGTGGAGCTCGTGTAAAATCTGTAAGGAAGTCGCAATGCAGCTTAAACAGTTGATCTAGTGCTTGCATATCTCTATAACACTATCTTCTTTAAGAATAATATAAGTATACCTTTAAATAGTTGTGAATGGAACAACCATTCAAAATATAAGCAGAAAATGAGTAATTAAAAAGAAGTTAAGCCAATTTTACATTAAGCCAAGTTTCGACCCCATGTGAGACATCGATCGGGTGGTTCAAATGTGCTCCAAAACCTGAGCACTGTTTCACACCACACTGTTAAGAATGTGTACAATATAAATTTCAATTTATTAATTATAAGTTGCAGGCTAAATCATTATTTCAGTAGTTAGGGAATTTTAAAAGGTATTAACCTAAAATTAATATTAATAAGATACCACCTCCCTGAGATATGCTGCCCTTCGCACTCTGGCCACACTGGCAGAGCCTCTTGTTCCAGCGTGGTTGTATAAAAAACTTCGGTTGAGCTTTATTTCTACATTTGAGATATTAAATTCCCGTATCCTGCCCGAAGATGCCACCCAAAAAGGCGCCACCAGGTCCCAGCAAGAAGACCGAGCAGAAAAAGAAGGAGAAAGTGATTGAGGTAGGCTTCGTTACCGGGTAGCCGATGGGTGAGCCCCCTCTTCAAAAATTCGTGATGTGGAAACCCGGCAAAGAGAATTTCAATATGATCCACATTGAACTGACCATGTGTAATTCCATCGGCAGGACAAGACCTTCGGACTGAAGAACAAGAAGGGCAACAAGCAGCAGAAGTTCATCCAGCAGGTGCAGAAGCAGGTCCAGTCCGGTGGACAGCATCCCCGTCAGGATGGCGACAAGCGCAAGGAAGAGAAGGATAAGAAGCTGGCCGAGCAGCGTGAGATGGCGCTGCTCTTCAAGCCGGTCCAGACCCAGAAAGTGGAGAAGGGCACCGATCCCAAGTCGGTGGTCTGCGCCTTCTTCAAACAGGGCACCTGTACCAAAGGCGACAAGTGCAAGTTCTCCCACGACCTTTCCCAGGAGAACAAGGTCGAAAAGCGGTCCATCTATGTAGACATGCGCGACGAAGATGATCCGATGACCAACTGGGACGATGCCAAGCTAAAGGAGGTGGTCGAGAAAAAGAGCTCCGGAGAAAAGCAACGTCCCACCACGGACATTGTGGGTTTAATGCTTAAAAAAATTGTGGCACTACTCAGAACTAACATCACTCGTCTTTTAGATTTGCAAATTCTTCCTGGAAGCCGTGGAAAAGTCAAAGTACGGCTGGTTCTGGGAATGCCCCAACGGCGGAAAGTGCATCTACCGGCACGCATTGCCCGCTGGCTATGTGCTAAAGCGCGATAAGAAGAAGGAGGAGAAGCCCACGGAAATCTCGCTGGTCGATTTAATTGAAAAGGAGCGTGCTGCCCTCGGTCCAAACCAGACGCGCGTCACCCTAGAGTCTTTCCTCGCATGGAAGAAGCGCAAGATTTCTGAGAAGAAGGCCAAACTGGCTGCCGAGGAAGAGCGCAAGAAGAGCGACTTCAGCAAGGGCAAACAGTTCGGCATCTCTGGTCGCGAGATGTTTAGCTTCAATCCGGATCTGGTTGACGACGGTCCCATGGAGGAGGGCGACGCTGCCTTTGATATCTACAACCGGGAGGACGACGACGATAATGCTGTTGAATTCAAGGAACTGGATCTGGCTGCCTTGTCGCTGGCCGCTAAGGAGGTGGACGGCTCGGGCACCATTGCCTCCACCAATCGGCTTCTGGACCAGGCAGCAGAAGCAGCCAAAACCGCCGCAGCCGAGGACGCAGCGGCCGACGAGGATGGACCATCGTCGTCTGCACCCGCCAACGATGCTGCCCCCATCAACAAGGATCTCTTTGTTGATCTGGCCAGCGAACTGGATGACTTGGATCTGGAAGATGAGGACGATGACTAGTCCTCCGCGCAGTTTGTTTGAAATGAGTTCGTAAATGATTTCTGCCTTTTAGCTACCCTTCAATCAATAAAGTTGTGGCTTTGAATTGTTGCATTTCTGGAAATGAAACGTATGCGTTTAAAACCAAGTTTTCTGATTTCTGAAGAAGAACATGCCTCAGTATAACATTAGTCACTTTTTATAAATATACATACACTTAACTTCGATATACAGAACTAACTAAATAGCATGCCTACCAAAATCCTGGAGGCAAAATTCCGACAGCCTGTGGAATCTGCCGTTCGCGCAGGAACTTGGCTAAGAGCATTTCCAGCCGCGTCTTTGGGCCGCCTTCGTCGTAGGCTGCTAGCTGAGGCATGTAGATATTCTGAATGTAGACCAGCAGCTTGACGAACTGCTTGCCGTAGGTACGCCATAACTCGAAGCCGAGGGTCTGGAGAATCTCCATGATCATGGTAGCACTAATATCGGGCAAGGGCTTTACATTCACCATGTGCGTTAGCCAGAGCCATCCTTCATCCAGCTCGAAGCACTGATCCGGTCCAGCTGCCTTTCGTCCATGAGTAATAATCACAGCTGCGTAGAGGCGAGCGATTCCCGTTTGACGCTTAAGGTAAATGTCCGGTTTCTCCAGCTCGTTTTTGTCCGTTAGCCTATAGCCGATGGTCTTCAGATACTGCTCCGGAGTCTGTCCCGGCTGCTGGGGTATAACGTAGGGCACCAGAAAGGGCGACTCTTTGTACATGTATGCAAGGAAAACCTTTCCGAAATCCGGCAACAATTTCCAAAAAGTTATTATCACAGAGGCAAATGGAAAGGCAGCCTGGGGATTGCTGCATATCGCAGTCTCCGTTTGACTAACAAACTTCTTGGCCATGAGGAGCATGCAATAGTCGCGAGCCAGCGGATGATCGTTAATAGTAATGGTGGCTCCATTCATCACTTTTGTAGGCTGGCCGGCAAAAAAGCTGTACAGCTTGTCAAAGTTCTGAGCTAGATGCTGAGGACTAACTGCTGAGATGGCGTTGAGCGGCAGGTTTATTGCCCTCTGGCAACCTGTGCGATACTGCTTAAGGGATTCCTCCGTTTGGAGCGGCTTTATGGCATCCACCTTCGACTGATACAGAGCAAGAATATCATTGTAGAACTTCAGACGGTCTGGGTGGACACAGGTAGATGTCACTGTGGCCGCTGGTGGCACATCTTGGGATTTTGTCTCCAAGAGAGCAGAAACCTTGGCCGTTTCGGCCTTGGCAGCCTCGGCCTCTTGTTGTTTTTTCTTAGCCTCCGACTCCTCCTCCTGCCTAAGCTTTTCCTGCTCCACATGCTTTTGTCGCTCCTCCTCCTGCTGCTGCTTTTGCCGCTCTTCTTCTAGCTTCTTAGCAGCCTCCATCTTGAGCTGCTGCTGGATTTGTTCGGAGAACTCGGCCAGCTGCCTAATGATGTCCAGCTCCAGAACATCCAGGCTCTTGCAGCACTCTTCCGCCTTGATTATTGAGCAGAGGAACTGGCTCTGCATCTCGCACTTGCCCATCTTAACGGTACTTACAAGCTGTTCAAATTTCTGGCCCAACTCCTTGAGCTGTGCGTTTTGTGCGGAGCACACCTTGACCGTCTCCTTATCCAGAGAAAGCAGTATTCTGGCAATAGCCTCGTACTTCTGGTTGAATCTTCTTTGGCAGCGAGAAACGCCCTCCAGAGCCAGCTTGTGCAGCTTTTGGTCAGTCTGTTGGCGCAATGTCAATTGCTCGCGTTGCTGGGCCTCCAGTTGTGCAGCAGCCATCTGGTCAGCTTTCTGGATAAGTAGACTTTCATTCCGTTCCCGCAACACCTTCTGTTGCATCTGGTCGCGCTGGCGTTCCTCCTCCTTTTGCTGGGGCTCTCTCAACAGGCGCAGGGTGTCCTGTTTGTCCTTTAACGCCTTCAGCTGCTGGCGGACACACCTCTTGCCCTCCTCCGCCAGCTCACGCTTTACAATGCTGGCGTTGATAGCCTGTACGTCGGGAAAGCACGATATATTGGGCTCAAAATCGGTTTTGGGTGGCAGGGGAATCTCCTTCTTTTGTTTTGGAGCTGGGCTTTCTACCGGTGATGGTGGTTTCGCTGTGCTCTTACTGCCCTCCACCCATATGGGTTCCCGATCCTCGCCCAAAGTCCTACCCGTGCACGCTGAGGACGCCAGAGCAGCATTGTGCATCGTCGATGTCACCTTCAGATAGTCCATCGCCCGCATCATGTCGTCCATGCTCTGAAAAGATTACGTTTAGCGCCAATCTTAGCGCAGTATATAAATAATCTTACCTATTTTTTCTTGTTTCGAATATGGTTTTACTCTCTTTAAAGTCAACAAAAAATATAGGACAAGACTGCCAACTCAGTTTATGGAGTACTAATTGCGCGGCAATCAGTATTCCGTTATCGTGACGGGGTTGGAAATACGGTCTTACTTTAATTTAAATTGAATTAAATTGAAATTTAAATCGGCTGCGAGCGATTCATAGCACGAATTTTAAAAAGAAGTTGGAGTGATGTTCAATCTGAGTGCAAGGAATGGATTCATTGTTTGGTCTATATATATGTATATGGGAGTATCAGTATCGAGAATCAGATTTTAATTAAGGGAGTATTGAAGAGTGACATGCAACAGAAATTACTCAAGACCTATTTGTCTATTTTATTTACCCTCACATTTTTACACCTAATTTGCATTGAAAACGACAGCGGTAAGAGCAAAAGTATCGAGTATCCTTGTTTACTAATGCAAGTTAAAGATTTAAAGAAGAAGTTCGCGATACCCAAGTAAACTCAGTATATTTTTGCAACTGTTTCACGGTCTCTCTAGTCAAAACAACCCATAAATGAGGCGATTAAATAATTTAGTGACTTTCTTCACAGCCATAACTGCCTTTTTCTTTGGTAGTTTTCTCACAAAGATACTCAGCTCCGTAGACCAATGTCCGGGGCACCGGTATAGAATTCCCCACCTGGAGCCGCACCCAAACCTCTTCCTTATGGTGTTGGTGCTCAGCGCACCACACAATGCAGATGAGAGGAACGCGATGCGGAGCACCTGGCTGGCAAATGCGGGCCAATCTCTTGCACAGCCCTATTTTCCCGAGGATTTCATTTATCTTCCGGCATTCAACGCCAATGGCCACTTGCAGGTGGAGCTGGTTGCGGAGCAGGCGAGCCGCCTGAGGCAGTACACGGATTGGCAAAAAAGGCTGCTGGCGGAAGATCCACCAAAGACAAAAAGAGTGATTACCGTGAAGCACGTATTTTCCATTGGCACATTAGATTTAAGCAGCTCCGCGCTGGCAGAGCTGGAGAAGGAGCAGAAGCAACACAATGATCTCTTGCTGCTAAACCGGCACCATGACACATACAGGAATCTTACGGCGAAGCTCATGCAGTCCCTAGATGTCTTGAGACGCCACTACGAGTTCTCATATGTGCTCAAAGTGGACGACGATACCTACGTTAAGCTGGACAGTTTAGTCAATACGCTGGTTTCCTACGATCGAAAGTTACTTCGCAAGAGGTTGGAGTACAGGTACACCGTGTTGCCTCAGCTTTATTGGGGCTACTTTAACGGACGATCCACAATTAAAACGAAAGGCCAGTGGAAGGAGTCTAGTTATTACCTTAGCAAAAACTACCTGCCGTATGCACTGGGCGGGGGATACGTTTTGTCCCAAAACTTGTGTGACTACATTGTCAATAACTCCCAACTGCTGTCTGCTTATGGGTCCGAGGATGTCTCCGTTGGCACCTGGCTCGCCCCATTGCGTCACGTCTATCGGTGGCACGATCCCAGATTCGACACCTCCTACGCACCGCGCAAATGTCGCTCCTATCATATGGTGTTGCACAAACGCAGTGGGCAGATGATGAGGGACATTCACGATGGTGAACCATGCAGTGGCATTGGTTCGAGCATATTGTCTGATTACTATTACGATTGGACGAGAACAGCGGACAAATGCTGCGACAGCTTAGTAGTGTAGCAATGTCATGGACTGGCATACCCGCGCTCAACTGGCCACTCCTCCATGGGTCTTCATTTGCTTTACCACCAGCTACCACGATTAAACTGGCTGTGCAGAGCTCCTAGTTACGCTTTGCATTTGCAGCAGGGGGCTTCCTCCTCTGCGATAGCCAGGAACCACTTGTTTTGCAACTAGTGGGTCCAGTTCGCATGCGTAGAAAGAAGTTTGAAATGTCAAGACTGCAGTGACAAGTAATAAAAAGGATTCAAGGTGTACATTTTACACTAGTTTACTCATTAATGTATAAGGACATACATAGTTCGGGGTGCAAGACAAGGCTAACAAACAGCATGGACATTTAGAAGAACTTAACGCCGTGGCTGCCGTCCATCTCGATTAGCTCACACCTGCCCTTCTCCTCCAGTAACCGGAGGGCACTGAGCAACACCACTTCGTCCACGCCATGAAAGTCCAAGTGGGAAGTGTTTTCGCCGGAGGCGATCTCGTACAGCGTGCAGATGGTATTCGTCTGACCCGTTTCCTGCACCCAGTCGTACACCATGTTGCCGTACTCCTCCAGGGTGAACCAGTAAACCTGCCATTCCTGGCGTTTCTTGTCCAGCGGATTCGCATGCCCGGTCCGCTCCAGTTCGCCCAGGATGGCCAGGACGAGCTCCGGCGAGAGACGGCGCTTCAGGGATTCGTTGTGAAACAGCGGCGAGTTTTGGTCCCCTATACTGAGCGAAAACCTATTCGTGTGTCTAAGGTATTTGAGAAAGAGATCTGTCCAGACCTTCAGCTGCTGCTGTCTGGTTTCTTCGTGGGGCTGCAGTCTGAAACACTGGGATTATTCGAGTGATGGAGCATCTACTGGAGGGAACTCACGTAAAGAACGGGGGGAAGGTGTACTCCCAGGGCCATTGAAATTCCGTCATGCTCATGAACTACGAATTAAACATTTGTTTTTCCATGGATGAAATTACTAATGGCTTAGAGTGACCATATGCGCTGCATAGGAGAATACCATGCCATTGAAAAAACTATTTGTTTTGCAAAAAGTCGTTACTTTTTAATTTACTTAACTATTATGCGTATCTTGTTTGTGTGATTTAATAAATGCCAATTATAAAATTAGCCCATATTATTTTTATTTTAAGCCTTAAATTTTAAGCCCAATTTTCCAGAAAAACACATATATTATATGTCATTTACAGTAAAATGCAATCCATTTTTTGTATTTTGTCTTAAATAGAAAAAATTGTGTACATTAACATTTTCATCGGGCGTTTTATAAAGTTTGAATAGGGCATCCGGTTTTCAGTTTCGGTTTTCTGATTTTTCAAAGTCTAGAATCAATTTCGTGTGAATGTGGCGACGAAAAAGGGGATTGCAGTGGCTTGAATCATCAATATACACGCACATACATATATTCTCGTATCTGATAAATCTGCTTTATTATAAGTAAAGTTCTAGGAGGCGCAACACTATACATTCAATATCTGCTATTCCGTATTCCTTGTCCACATACGTGACTTCCGATCCAGTTTATACACTTAATGTGTGGCTGCGGGTGCTTAATTACTAACTTTCTTTATCGATTGTGTGCTAATGAGTTCCTTCAAGTTTAACTTGCTGATCGGATCAAATGGGATCGAGCTGGCCTGCTGCCCGCAGAGCTTCCTTGGCTTGGTATGTACGACATATATGGTAATCATCTGGTTTGCACTATATTTTATTTGGTTTTTGTACACATGCGTGAAATTCTAGGGAGGATGCCATTCAGGGAATAGGAATAGTTCAGTTTAGTGTGTGGATATCAGCTGGCTAGTGTTTAAAGAGTTTTCAGTTAGTTCCTAGTTAACAAGTGAGGTTTGGTTGAAATCTTTTTTTGCTATATAGGTATTTCCGTATGCTGCTCTATCTGTCTGTGTCGGCTTCGTAAAATAATAAAGCATTTCACGAGCTCTCTCTCTCTCAAAAATATAAAGTAAATGCCCCTATGTGTGCTTAAAGCATCTATATTGATGAAAATGTACACTTCAAATGCTTCGCTCTGGTTTTCTTACAACATAGCTGAAATGCAGCAACAAAATTGCAAAATATTTCCTCTAACATCTTATTTTCCACTTGACTCGCAGTTGGAAGGAATTTCGGTTCTATAGGTGAAAAACGGCAGTTGGATAGCAAAAAAATGACAGTTTTTCAAAACGTAGGATAGCTTTTTGGTTTATGAAACACAAAACAAATCTTAAGCCTGTGTGTATATATATCTTACGAGCAAAATCAGCGTAAATCAAAAACAATTGATTTCTTACAAAATACATAAAACATAATTCGCCTGCATTTTATATATCATGTACATACAGTTCCTAGATCTTATACATATACATCCATATATATATATATATATATACTTGATTTTCTGGTTGTTTAAATTAGATTTTAAGTATTTAAAAATGGCATGTGGTGACATGTATTACAATACATCATACATATATGGTACATACATTTATATTTAATATCGATTTCCAAGTTGGTATAAAATGCATGCAAGTCGAAGGGCCCAATTCCAACCCCACAAAGCTCGAGTTTTGGTTAAGCTTGCACGGCACCGCAGGGGGATGGATGTGCCCTATGGTCTAGGTTTGAGTTATTTCATATACATTTATAAAGTTTTGGGATTTTCGAATCACTGCACGTATAGCATGACAGCATGTTGTTTCACACAATGCTCCATATTTCGACTAACGACTAATACTAGGTATAGCTAGAGATCCTAAGCTACAATTTTTGCCTAAGACTGTTTCGGGGGAGTTGCGTTAACTGATCACTTGGCCAGTGGTTCCAGATAACATCGGACCGTGTTGTTCTCATCGAGCATGGCCGACAGATGGCGCTGCTGATGGTGCGGGGGATGCTGATGGGGATGCGGATGGGTAAGCTGGAGAGGATGCGGATTGGGGTTGCTATGTGATGTATGCGACGACGATGATGTGGTGGACTGTGGTGACAGTTTCTGTAGCTGCTGACGCTTCTGCGCGGGCGTCTGATTCGCCGGCGGCAGCGGTGGTCCCGAGTTGCCGTGACCGAATAGATCATTTACCGCCAAACGGCCGCCTGGCGACTTGGCATTCAGTGCTTGCTGCTGCCGAAATGCGCCACGCATGGAGCCCTCACCAACGCCGCCGCTAACCCCAAAAACCGCACCGTTGTGCTCGGGTTGCGGACCTGATCCTGGCGGCAAAGCCCCGTAGTCAAGGGGCGCTCCATGTTTGCGCAGTTGACGTCTGAGAAGGGGACAAATGAGCGCAATATAACATTAATAACATAATAATAAATATTATAATAAACAATAGAAATACTTACTGAAACCGCCGCTTAAAATCCTCGTCTTGCATCGCCATCAGACGACGCATCCGCTCATCACTCTGGGGTGGCAATCCATGAGCATCATCCTCCAAGTCGCTCTCGTCCTCCTCCTCATCCTCATCACAGACGCTGTCGTGCAATTGCTCCGCGGCCGTTGCCTCCTCATCCTCCTCCTCTTCCTCGTCGTCATCGTCATCCGCCGTGCAGCGTCGAGCCGATCTTTGCTGAGCCAGCGACTGTTGTTGCTGCTGCTTCTTGAGCTGCTGCTGTTGGCTCCTGGACGAGACACTGCCGCCACTCAGGCTTCCGCCGCCATAACGACTTCCGCCGGCAGCCACTGCCGCTCTCATGTTGTTGAAGACGCCAGTGCCAACACTATTGTTGTACACCTCGTCCACATCAAAGTCACCCACCTCGTAATGCTGCACATCCGAGTTGCGGTTGCTGAGGATCTCCTCGTAGACCGGCCCACCATCCGCGCCGCCAACGCTGCCTTGGTTGTAGTAGGCATCGCCCATGCCCAGATCACAGTTGGAATGCTTATTTCTATACTGGCGCTGCATAAACTCGTGCTGGTACTGCGCCATGTGCGGCGGTGGAGCAGGGAGCTGCTGCTGGCTACCAGCTCGTCGTTGCAGGTGCAACAAGTGAGCATGTTGCTCGACCTGCTCCTCGTCCGAGGAGAGTTGCTGCTGCTGCTGCTGATGTAGCTGCTGGCGACGCAACTGTTGCTGCTGCTGGTAGTAGGCAGCCGCATTGCCAGTGGCTAGTGGTGGGTCCAACGCCTCCGCGTATTGCGGATAGCCGGTTGGCTGGCCAGCCTTGGTCTTCTTGTACGATGGATAGAATAGCACCTGGGAGGCGGCGGCCGTGCGACTGTGCAACGAGCCACTCGGCGAGGCGGGTACTCCTCCAGCGCCCCTCTTCTTTTTGCCATGTTGGCCGCTGTTAGGCTTCTGAGTCCAGTAGAATACCTCGTGTGCCTGTTGCGGCGAGGATGCAGAAGCACCTGTATTATTGTAGTACTCCCGCGGTGTTTTCAATCCTCCTGTTCCAGTTGGTGGCTGCTTCCAGCTGTAGTAGTCCGGCTGGTGGTAGTAACCCTCACCCAAAGGTCCCTGTTGCTGCTGCTGCTGTTGTTGTTGTTGCTTATGGGCAAAAATCAGGTGTGTGGACCCGGCAGAGCTGGTGGGTGAAGCATGACCGGTGGAGCGAAGAGTGCTGCCTCTTTCGAGCACAACATGGCCGCCAAGGGTCTGCGGTGGAGCCTGTAGGGTGCCCGTCATGAGTCCACTCTTCAGGGTTCTCCTTTGTTGGGCCTCGTTTAGTTCACAATCAGAGCTGGCTCCCATGATGGCATCCTCAGTGATGGGCACTGGCGTGTGCTGTTGCTGCTGGGGATCGTCATGCGCCTCTTCGCTTACTCCTAATGGCAGTTTGGGCTTCTTGGACGTGGAAACACTGCAAAGGGTTCCGGCTGTAGGTCCATTACCGGTGACAATGCCCGAGGAAATAGATGTTTTCGAGCAGCGCAAGCACTTGGGCAACCAAGCATGCTGTCTCACATACTTCCGATACTCCCGTCGGATCTTTTCGTTTTGAATGCAATGAAACACGAAGATATAGAGCCCCAGCAATGTGTTGAAGCAGATGAAGCAATATCCATACACATCAGCCGTGTCATCGTCCATTTTGGCTCCTCGCAAATAAAAGTAGGACGAGCACCAAACAGCGCTGAGCAGCAAGAGAAACACAAAGGAGCAGCGTATGTCGAACCTAGGGTGAGAGTGAGATGGGTTTTAGATGACCTTTAAAGTGTATGTGAATTTTCAATATCTTACCGCACGCTAGCGAGGCGAGTATGTTCCTTAGTCTTAAGACCGGTGCGACTTTTGCGACACAGTATAATCCAGGAGAGGAACGTGTAGCCAATCGCAGCCTGAAAATGTGAGTACATTTAAAATGGTAAGTGCTCTTGATTTAAAAACCTAATATTTTATTAATAAAAACTTACCACAAAGAAGACAAGCACCGGAATTACAAAGGTGGCATAAAACAGGGCATTCGCCTCCATCAGCACGCAATAATCGTTTTGGGTATAGGTGCTGGGATCGATGACCAGCGAGATGGCCACTACGCTTAACGACAGTCCATAGGACAAGAGGTAGTAGCAGTTCACTTTGGGCGTCTGGTCCACCTCCAGTAGGAGCTCATCCGAGGTGAGCGTTGAGTACGAATGAAAGGCTGCAGCGACAAGGGGTTAGAGCTGCACAGTGTAGACGGAATTCTGCCTTCTTACCTTCATAACAAAACCAGGCGGTGCCTGATAGGATGGCACAGTGTAGGAAAATAGTAATGAAGCCGCAGAAAATGCTTGTTTCGGTCTGTTCAATGCCCAGTAGAAAGAGCAGCTCGATGGCCAGGAGGCAAAGGTAAATGCTGGTATAGATCGAGGTGCGGGCGGACTGGAGTGGACAGTTGTAATAGAAGACAGAGTGGAAAGTTAAAATAAGTTTAAGAAGTCAGTATAAATTTTTCTTTTAGCAGCACCAGCAAAAGAACCCTGAAGATTCGATCGTAAGAAAGCTTTGAAATATTTTAAGAAAATGGATAATCTTAAACGTTTTGGAAAATAGGTGTCAGATTTGATAGTCAAACTTAATTAAGAACTTGATTTACAATAATTTTGGTGGGTGGTGGTGAAAATCCAAAGACTAAGAGTAATACGAATAAAACAATGAACAGAACACGAAACAAGCACAACACGTAGATAATATACATACAAACTAAATGAACAAATACAAAATGCAATATTTACAGGACAAAATTAGCAACATTTGTATATTTTATTAATTAATGAAATACAAAAGAAAGTCAAAAGTGTTTTAAGGTATTTAGTTGTTCGATGTCTATGTTAAATTTGTTAAACAAACAATGCATATAAAGGGGTTATATTTCAAAAATGATTAAATAATTAAGTAAAACATGCCAGAATTATGATTTGTAACGAAAAGGAAAAATTAGTCTATCATATAAAGATATTCCATTATGGGTTTGGAAAAGGTGCGCTAATCTTAAGCTATGACAAATTACTACGATACATAAATATAAGTCGGAGTCTTCGAGTGCAAGCGACAACTGGGATGCGATGATGTTTAGGGATATGGGCTACAGCCACCTCCAAATTAATCATCGCTTCCCAGCACAGCTTTTGAGTCTTATCTTTTAATCCTGCCAGAGAGAGAGTTTCATTAACAATTTAAGTTACTTAAGCTTATATCACATGTGTCTCTCGGTCATAAATACAAATGTCTAGAAAGCCTAGCCTAGCCTAAATTTGTGTTTATCTATTGTTTCACCACCACCACCACTTATATTGTAAGTCGTCCATGTTGGCCTGCATAATGATGTTGTTCGTGTTGTCCAATCCATTGCCGTCCACGTTAAGGTTGTGATTGCGGTGCGGATGTGGCTGCTGCTGTCCAAGATGCTGCTGCTGGACATGCTGCTGCTGCAGATAGTTGTGGCTGATATTGAGGTTGTTGCTGGCGTTGCTGGCCTGTACTGCGTGTTGCTGCAGTGCAGCGGCAATTGAGGCAGCAGCAGCTGCAGCAGCCGCCGTCTGCTGACCGTGCTGGTGCAGATTTATATTCAAGTTGTTCATGGCATGTTGCATGTTTCGTTGCGGCTGATTGGAAAGCACAACAGCAGCAGCAGCTGCCGCAACAACTTGTTGCTGCTGTTGCTGCTGCTGTTGGACATTGTAGTTCAGATTGTTGCGGTGTGAGTTGCGGATGGAATTGTGTTGGATAAAGTTTGTATTCCCATGACTGGGCGGCGGTACATTGGACTGACTGGTTGGCGTGGTCAAGGTCAAGGACTCGTGAGTCTGGTCGCGAATATTGTTTTGCTGGCGTCTGCTACCCGACCGCTGATGCGGCAATGGATTGGAGCCGTTTCTTACCTTCACAAAGACCCCATTGAACAGCTTCAGCGTCAGCAGGGCAATTACTATGAACACTACGCAGATGCCGATGCTTATATAGATGAATATGCGCATATTTCCATCGAACATGGTGAACAACGAGTGCTGGTGCTCATCCACAACGTCCATTAGTATGGCAAAGTTGGTCAGGTGGTTGCAACTGCAGACGCTGTGTGTGCGGTTTGTAGACTCCAGGCTGCATCCGTTGGCAGACCATGCACTAGAGAAAAAATATTAATTCGTATAAATCCTTTAGCATATGAGCTTAAGTCTTACTGGTCAATATAGTTCCAGAACACACAGGTGGGATTCGTCACATTTTCGGTCTTCAAATGCTTCAGGGTCAGGGTAATGGGCTGGGAGAGTTGTATATGACGCCCCTTGCCCAAGCTGGCCGAGATCACCTTGCTGTTCAGGATGCGAAGGCGCTGCTGGATTTCCCCCGCGTTGACATCGCTGTCGTTGCTCAGAATGGCTGTATTACGAACTAAGACAACATTAAGATTATTATATTCTAATATTCTTCAGTTCCCTTTAGACATACCGTAACTGCGGGAGCTCTTGAGATCGAAATGATCATAACTGGGCTTGAGAATGGACTCCAGGCGATCAAAGGCGGCAAATACAATTCGCACCAGGCCGCCTTCACTATTGTCTATAAGAGCAGCTCGGGGCAGCTCAATGCGATCCGAACTCAAGGGCCACTGATCCGAATCTGGGAAGACCACGCTGGACTGAATGGTCTTAGTTTCCAACACTCGAACAGACAGCACTATGATATAAAGTTATTATAAGTATTTTGAAATGCAAACAGAAACCATTAAGAACTCACATATATTCTTAACCTTTTGCACCACGCTGCGCTCCCTGATAATCGTATCTGCCAGCAGAAAGGCATTGTATTCCAGGCCAGTTAGCAAGGAGGTGGCTACACGCATTTGGTCCTCCGGATTGAGGTCCAACCACGAAGACAGCTGCGACTCGTCCAGTAGGTTGGAGCCAGTTTTGACCACACAATGCAACAATTCCATGATCATAGCCTCGCGCTGTCGCTGATCCGGAAAGGTCTCCTTGTCGTGCAGCATCTTCTCAGACACTGTTTGGATAATCTTTGTGGTGACCAACATGTCTCCGCCGTAGAGCGTTTTGCTACTGGTCACTTCGGACATGTCGTTGGCAATGGAGATCAGGGAGGAGTCCCGCTGGTTGACACGCATTTCCAGATTGTTAAGCCAAAGGCTGCGGCATTGCGTCAGATCAGGTGTCGCGGGATGCCAGGTGGGCTCAAAGTTGCGCAGACGCTGGTTTACCTTGTGGGCCATGCTTACCGGCGGCTCGCAGCTGCTGCTGTTGTGCAGACAGTCGCCGCCGTTGGGCGCTGGAGTTGTGGAGCTGGGGTCATCATCGTACTCATCATAGCCGGAGTCCGGCATCCGCTTCATAAGCACGCAACGCCACTTGGCGATGCCGGCTGCTCCGCCAGGACAGGGCTGAACATTTACATCACCCACTCGAGTCATGTTCCAGTACAAATTCCGGGCATGAGTGGGGCCGCAAAACAACTTGGACTCATCATCGCCTCCGGATATCCCGGCTGCGTTCAAATTAATGTTGTTGATGGTGCGCACCACGCTGCCATTCCCGGGGACTACGGCTCCACTGGCCGCTGTGCCCGGCGGGCGGTTGGGTGAGCTCTTTGTGGTCAGTAGGGTTCCATCATCAGTTCCGGATCCTCCCACGCCCGTGAGTATCCTCGTGTTGGATGGTGAAGTCGCATTTCCGCCAGCCGGCAACTTGCTGCTTGGCTTGGTGGGTGTGGCAGTGTCATCACCGTGGTGGTTGTGGTGGTGGTGCAGTTGCGGTGGCGGTGGTAGACCATCGTGGCGACCAGCCGGATGCTTGGTTGTCGTCGTAGAGGTGGGCACACCTTTCAAACGCCCACCGCCCACGGCTGTCGTGCTGCTCGAGGGCGTGGAGTGCGTGACGGCGGTGTGTTGCGGTGGTACGTTGAACAGGCCGGGATTCCCACTGATTCCCACCACACCGGGCAGTGTGGGAAGTCGCGGTGGAGGCGGCGCACCCGCTCCAACCCCTGGGGGATGGATCAGTCCACTGCCGTTGCCAAAGATCGGCGGACCATTGCTCAGCACCCATGGCGGCGGACTGGGCCTGTTGGTCGTCGTCGACGTTTGCGCAGCACTTATGCACTGGTAGTGCGCCTCCAAATATTTGTGGGTCCCGGGACAGGGATCCCCGAACATGCTCGTGGCTGCCAGCACACCGCAGCTCTGCTTGTGGGCACATCTGCAAAATGGGAAAAATACGAGGTTCATCAGAAAGTACAATTGGGTCATTCATATACTGAATTTGTTCGATAGAAGAAGTTATAAGTAGTAGAAGTTATAAATTAAATTATTCTTTTAATTTTGAAAGAAGTATTACCTTGAGTTCAGCACGCTGAGAGATTTGGGAAACATGCAGTTGACACTCCACTCCACATTCCCGTGGTCATTGCAGATGGTAATCGAGAATCGGCCATAGTTGGCCCTTATCAGGTTGATCACATCACCGGGCTCGCACTCAATGGTCAGTTTCTTACCTTCGCAGGCGTAGGCGGTTTGGTACTTGGACACTGAAAGGCGAACGCTTCATAAGTCAAGGGGTGCTGGGCTGGGTTTAGGTTTATTTGGACGTATATGGTATATAAAGGTATATGTATATATGGCATATAAAAAGAAATATTTGGTTAGCGGCGATGATTGTTGTAGTTTGGTTTGGATTGGATTGGATTGTTGGCCTGCAAAGACACTTACGATCTAACGATATGCATATGTATGTTCATAGGATATAGACAAAATGGTTGGTAGCATGATACGCTTTTACACTGCCTGGGATATACTTAGTAATGTTGAGGTTGATTGTGGAGTAGGTGGGTCGTTAGCTTGGTAGCAAGTACAATAGTAGTCATAAATACCAAATCCTGCCGGCCCAGATCACGAATCTTCGATCTCCATCATAGGCACTCATCGGCATGCTCAATCGGGAGTGTTTGGCTCGATTAAAAGTGTTGAAACTAGAGAAAAGATACAATTTATAATGTTGGGGATTAGGTCAATATCTCTATTGAGATTGGGACTTTATCCTGATCATGATTCTGTGATATAACATACTAGGTTTGGATTAATTCGTAGCGTTTAAGTATGGCGCTACTTGGCGCTTACACATACAAAAGTTTATACTCTTCTCAAAGCTACTGACATAGCGCATCTTTACCAGTATATAACAAACATTAAAGTTTGTGGGGAGTTTTACTTCAATATTTTAACATGAAGAAAAGTGCCGCAGAAAGCTATCGTATAAGCAAACATGCAGAAAGTGGTTTGCCTGATTTTAAAGTGGAAATTTTAATTTGGAAAACAAAGAACGTCCTGGACAACCGGAAAAATTCAAAGATGAAGATTTGGTGACGTTGCTCGATAAAGACCTGTATATTTGGTTAGTTAGTTTTACTAGTTTTTCTGTTCTCTTATTTGCTAACGTGTTTTTTCTTTTTATTTACTTGTGCAATATCTCATCATATTTGTGTCAATCTGATGACCTGGTTAAAGTCATTTCAAAGGGTTGGGTAGCGAAAAATGGTATTTCTCTTAATCTTGAGGACATGAGAAATAAATATTATGATTTTTAGCTATTAATAAGAGAACCGAGATGCTTGCTGACTTAGTGCACTGCATTTATATATCTTCAAAGATTAACAAGGTCCTCTTTGACCTAACGATGATGACCCATTTTCAGACCAAGCCCACATACATATGTACATACCTTTTATGTATTTCCATTTGGAGTCATTCTCATGTTGGACTCAACGGTACCGTACAACTTATCTGAAAGGGAAGAGCATCCGTAACGTAATTGTTTACATATTGACTCCTTGGGCAAACACGAACAAGCAGGCAAACGACAAACAAAAGATAAGAAGGTTGCCAGCGGGGAGGGGGGAAGGGAGCTAAGAATACACACCCTTCATGTGGTTGTAGTTGTTGCATGGCCATCGATTCGTGGACAGAACAAAGACCCGTTTTCTTTGTACACCCGATGCACACTATTCACGAACATATATGTATGTGGGGGTATACATATGTGTGTGTGTAGAGAAAAGTTGCTGCAGCTGCGCTTCGAGTTTTTTCTGCCCCGTGGAGCCCCACTTTGGATGTCTTTCTTTGTTGCAACTCCGGGCACTTTATGCACGTTGGAAACGGTGGACGTGTCTTGATTTCCACGTGAATAACACATTTTTGAACTTGGAACAGTTTTCCTGTTGATTTCCGTGCTTAGTAAGTAATTTTCGCAGCGATTTGCTGGCGTAGTTATTAAGGATGCAAAAGCCCCGAAAAAGACTGGCTTTAAGTTGCTCTTTTGATAGCCTTATTCGCGATTTGCTGTTGGTTAGCACTAGTTTTTACTTCACTTTTGGCCAATTATTTCACTTTATTTCTCGGCCCAAACTCCATTCACTGCAGAGCGTTCCTATTCATTTGAGAGTTCGATTCACAATCAACTTTCTTTTAGAAAAATTCTGTATACTTGAATGTCTGCTTGGACCGTAACGACGTTGCCAGCCCAAAAACCGGAACTACAGGACTGCCAACTTGCTGCTGGGAAGAGCGCGGAGTTCAAATAGGAAACTAAGCACTGTTAAGCAAATGTGGTCGAGAAATTAATATTGATAAATAGTCCATTTTAATGCATTTAAATGCAATTAAATTACCCTCCGTATTATTATTCTCTTTGTAATAACGAGTTAAGATACAGTTAAAAACCACATCAAAATCATTATCGTGTATGGAGCAAAAGTAATATACATATATTGCATATATATATTTCAATGCAACCTTTTAACTAAAACGAATATCTCTTTATCGCAGAGCAGTAATAAAAGAGGAATTAGTTCGAAACGTATGCTACATCAAGTTCACGATCATGCTCCAAGTTCAGAAACTCTTATCTGCAGTCAGCTTGGCATTAGCTATTGTTTCCTGATTTGCGCTCAACTTTGGAAATGCATTTCGCTTGGCATTTCAGTTTAATTTTGATTTCACTAAGCACGGCTCGGCAAATCCAGCCGGAATGGAATATCATTTAATTATACTGATGATTATGCTGCCGTCAGCCTGGTTCCTTCAAGTCGCTTCAAAAATAAAGCCCACTACCAAAGCTCCTGTGAAGGAGATTCCACCCACTAATGGAACCCAAATGGCAAATGTGACTGTCGCTCCAGTTCCAGAAAAACTGGCGGAAGTACACATCGATCAGCACAAAACCATTCGAATTAGCAAGGGCGATTTGGACGATCTCCTGGACGTTTACATGGGAAAGATAGCCGAAAGTGCCGCCACTATTAAGGACAAGGAAAACGAGATAAACAAGCTGCAAACCAAGGACCAAACAGACGATGAGCTGCTGAGGAGATTCGAGAACCTCACCCAGGTGTGCAGTGCCCAGAATTCATCCTTTTCGACTGTCATTAAAGAAAAGGACGACCAAATCAAGGAACTAGAGCAAAAGGTGAAGATATACGAGACACGCCTCAAGAGAAAACAACACATTTTGACGGAGCTGCGAAAGCTGAATACCTCCAGTGCCCTACTAATCGACCACCTCAAGGGAAAGGTTGTGTATTTCGAGCGTAAGTTTCGGGAAAAGAAGGACGATCTGTTAGCGGACTGGGAGGCGGCAACTACCAGCTGTGTGCCCTTTGGACGATCGCCCGGAATCCATCTGATCCACCTGCCAGGATTCCTGCCGTTCTTGGTGCCCTGCGAGGGTCAAACTGCCGCCGGACCCGGCTGGACTTGCATCCAGCGGCGCCTGGACGGATCCGTGAACTTCTACCGGAACTGGGATGCCTACAGCAAGGGATTTGGCAAGCTGAATGGTGAGTTCTTCATCGGCTTGGAGAAGCTGCACCGCCTGACCAGCTCCCAGCCCCACGAGCTCTACATCAGTATCAGAAGATTCGGCGGCGAAACGAGTTATGCCCACTACGACGACTTCCTCATCGGGAGTGCGGAGGAAGACTACGAACTGAAGCTACTGGGCCACTATCAGGGCAACGCCAGCGATGCGTTGCGCACCCACGACAAGATGAAGTTCTCCACCTTCGACCGGGATCACGATGCCTTCACGCACATGAACTGCGCGGAGCACCATCAGGGAGCTTGGTGGTACGACTTCTGTTCGCGAAGGTAGGAAGTATTAGTATTAGTCTTAAATACTCAACACATTTCCCATTCAAAGGACACATTTTCGTAGTACCTATAGCTATTTTTTGCGGGTGAAGGTCAATACATGTATATCTTACTGACAACTAATTATCTTGATTACTAATACAACCTGTCAGTTTTTGAATACTAATTATATTTAAAGTAAGCTCTGTCTGTGATAAATATGTCCAGTGGGTTATTTTAAAATAGGTATTTACGTCAGCTATCGAAATGATAATTCTGAATTGTGATATTGATATCTTTAACTTTGGAAACAGCAACGATATACAATGATACTTTAAACTTGAAACCTATTTATTACCCTTACCCTTATTACCTAAAAATTACCCTTGAGGGTGACTCAAGTATACATATTTTTGATCTTATCAACAGCCAAGTCGATATTTCCGTTCGTCCGTTTCTAAGGAAACTATTCAGTCAGTTTTAAACTGAAACTTCCTTAAAAGCCTCTTTTCTATTTCAGATAGTCCAGATCTCCAGAGCTCTTATAGGAAAATGGAAATTTTTAAAATACATATTTGCATGTAAACGCTTATTTTTCATTTCACAGCAATTTAAATGGGAGATACTTCAAGGGAGAGGTGGACAACCCGCAGAGCATCTACTGGGAGCCGTGGTACAGCTTTCGCTCCCTGAAGTCCGTCCAAATGCTCATCCGCCCCAAGAGCCAGATGGAGCTGAAAGACCTGCCCAGGGCGCGGCGACCAGGATAATTGGAAATTATTTGACAAGTACTCGGGCACTAAATCCGAGCTATACATGTATAAATCTCACTTTGATGCTGAACCTATTAATCTTTGTTTGCCCCTCGGACGCCTCTTCGACAGTTGATTAGGTTTCGATTTGTTTGCGGCCCCGGTCTTCGGGTAATTACCACGTTACAGTTCACTGCATATCATCGCTCTAGACTTTTTGTTTGTTTCGTACACAAGTCATTGGGTGCAATTAATTTTCATTTTCATTTCCCGCCGTTCTCGTAATTTGCTCTGTTGCAACAATTCAATGAAATCTAATTGAGTGTGTGCATTGGGCCGATAAAAATGAAATAACCCCCCTGGTCACTGGAAGACTCCTCCAACTCATTTGTCACTTGCACTTTCATCGAGGCGACTGGAGCCGCTCAATTGGAGTCAATAAACGTTGGGTAAATAAGCCAGAGGCCGGTATCTAAATTAATACCGATTCGATGGCAGATTTACGACTTTGGCAAAGAGTTATACGCGTATGCTCATACGTTCCAGTTTATTATGGAAAATACTTATTCCGACTGGTAAGAACCAGTTTACGCTCTTTCGGTATTCCTAAACGTAATCCCTACTCAATAAGACAGACAAAAACATTACAAATAAATACATTGCTTTTATTTTTATTTTATACACATGTATATTTTTGGTTTCACTTTCAATGACTTTGGGATTCGAATTATAAACCAGTTACAAGCATTCCACAAATGGCTAATCGTTTGATTACGACGATAAGACTTACAGAACTTGAGAGGCAACACTTGTAGCCATTTATCAGACATTATTAAATAGCATATAAATACATTACTTAGAACCAGATTAACGATATGAAAGGGGTATGCTAGACGGCAATAACTTTAAGTACACGGACACAAAAGTAACGCCTTACGATTGCTTTGTAAACATTATAAAGTGCAGAGCAGAACTTTGAGTAGTTGAAGGTTCTACTTGTCGTCCGCTTGCCCCTCGGAGCTGTGCTCTCGCTTTTTGTGCCATCGAAGACTGGCAAATTGTGCAAATCGCTTGCCGCACGTGATGCACTTGTATTTCTTCACAGCCAAGTGCAGCTCCGTGTGCTTTTTGAGGTTGCCGTACGTGGTGAAGGTCTTTCCGCACACCGTGCACAAGTGCTTACGGATCGCCCAGTGGGAGTTCATGTGGTCAGTAAAACGGTTCTTCTCGTAGAAACCTTTTGCGCAAATGGGGCAGTGGAATGTCGACTGGTTGAGGTGACGGCGCCGATGGATGTCGAAGAAGGACCACGTCTTGAATGACTTGCCGCAGAGGTCGCATATGTATGGCCGCTCACCGGTGTGGGTGCGCAAGTGGATAGCCACCTCCGTCGATGTGGCAAAGCGCTTGTCGCATTGTTCGCAGGAATATGGGAAATCCCTCCGATGTCGTCTGATATGCACTGTCAGGTTGCAAGGCATCTGGAAACCCTTTCCGCACAGAGTGCAGATGAAGGGCTGGGTGCCATCGTGTGCGGATCGGTGCACCTTATACTGATCGCAGGTTTTGACGAGGTCTGAGCATACATCGCAACGAAAAGGTCCAAGATTTTGGTCTAGGAACTCTGCCAGTTTGGCATGCAGCAGTGGAATGCTGCTGGAGTCTTCAGACTCCGTAAGTATCTTACGTTTCTGCGCCGAAAAGTCTTTACGCAGATTGAACAAGGTCTTTTCCAACTGCTCCCCAGAGTAGGAAGTGTGAAAGGTGGTGTTTATCTCATCCAACATTTGACCCAAAGCTTGACTACGATACGCATTCGATCGAAAGTCGGGATGGTCCACATCCCACAGAGCCGAGTAGTTGTGGTAGATCTCTACGAACTGCAGCTGATTCTCAGAATTGTCAAAACGAATTGAGCTGGCATCGATGAACTTAGTCTTCTGATTGCTTCCCACCACCCCTACTTTCTGAAATATTAATTAAAACTTTACAATAGAAAATACAAAGTTAACGTACATTTTCGACGCATTACCTTGCTGATCTTGTTGAAGATCTGCTCCTGCAAAATTGGTTGCAGGAATTCCATTTCATCGTAGCACCATAACTTGGGGAGATACAATCCCTTGTGCTTGATAACCATGCGGAGCTCCTTGCGGTAACGTGTCCTAAGTTTTTGGATCTCGTTGCAGCATTCCTCGCCGCTCAGCTCGTAGTTGAGTTCCTCCTGCAACTGGACTGAGATGTCGCGAAACAGCTCCGTCTTACAGCAGCTGGTGTAGTCGTAGTGTTGCGGATTCCAAAGGCATTCCTGCCTCTTGAAGGCATCCAGAATGAAACTCAGAACCTCATGATACAATGATGATTTACCGCAGGAATCTGCGTCCGTTTCGCACGACCTTTCGCTCTCTGTGCTCTCATTGGACATCTGTAAAATATTAAATATTATACTAAATATTACTTAATCTGCTTAAATATGGCTTGTTCACTCACCTTGGATTCTTTTTCTGCTCGCCTGTTTTCAATGACTCTTCGCAAAAAGAGCATCTTATCAAAGTACCACAGCCGCGACTTGTACTTTCCGCCGAGTGCATTCACTTTTTTCAGCTCGCGGCGGAATCTGCCCCTCAACTCCTTCAACACAGCGAAGATCTCGGATCCGGAGAGCTGCCTGTGGCAAATGGCCTCCAGCGGACCGGCCAGCTCCCCGTAAGCACTGCGCTTGGCATTGTACTTGTAGTCCGGGTGCCCGGGGTTCCACAGCTTTTCCGTGCGCTCGTACACCCTCAGCAGGCAACCAACGAACTCGTGATTGCGCTCCAGCTCCCTGCTACTTTTCTGAAAAGAAATGCAAATTTAAATAAATATGGGATGTTATGAGAATACGAAGGAAGTAGAATACAATCGAAGTGCACCAATTTTATTGTCTTGCGCATTATCATAGTAGGTAAGAAATATAAACTAAAATGTTAGATGTAACATAAATCAACGATGCGTTGCTATTTAAAAAGGTTGCAGCTCATTATAATATTTATTTATTTGCTGCATAAATCTAGCACAACAGATTAATATCCTATAACTATAAGTAGCAATATGCTGAAGTAATAACTTTTGAAATACGTTTTATAGCGCACAAATCAATTGTGAAAAAACTCGTAAGAAACCCTTATCTAACTGTATGTTTTTGAGAGTTTTTTAATTGCTTTTGGGCCATTTGGGGTTTGAAGAACGAAAATGGAACTTTAGTTAAATAATTAATTTGTTTAATAAGGAGCAAATTGGTAAGTTAAACGTTTATATGTAAGCTTTTAAGCTACACCCACTATTTATCGAGTTAGACGCCCTGTTATTTCACTAACGCGTGAAGATCGATTGTGATATACTTACTGAATGGAAATCCACACAGCTCGCGGTGCTGCTCGTTGGCGAAGTGGGCGGCAAAGGGGTGGGGGGCGTTGCAGGTGGTGTTAGTTCCATAGCGCTCTTCTCCGGCTGCCCACTGGGATCCCTTCCCTTGTGCTCCGCCACCGCGACCACGTCCACCTCCCCATCTTTAAGTATCTCGTTTTGCGACTGACGAAGCTTGCGTTGCAGTGCCTGCATAGAGAAGTATAAATATTTCGCATAAATAAATAAATTTGTAACGTTGCCATTGGTGGTGGTTGGTTGTCTGCGAGATAAGCGGTGCCCAGCCACTCGATCTTGTCCGGGGTTTATCGTGGCGCTGGGAATCGTACACAAACATCGCTGGTAAACAAAAAGGGAAAGTATGCACTCCGCCTGCCGCGTTCTCGATACTATATAGATTCCAGATTCTCGAATATCAGCGGCTATTGGCCTTTGTGTCGTCGTCATTGTTCTTATCTCACTTGCATATGGCCCGACTTCCATACTCCCATACAAAACGTTCTCGGATTTTAGCTGGTGTGTATCCATTTTTTATTCGGTGGTTTTCCCAAGACAACTTCCTCCCATATGTCGCATTTGCAACAGATTACAGTGGCGCCCACTCATTTATGATTTGAGTAACTAAAGGGCAGCGGTTGTGTAAGAAAACGAATGCCATGTGCACAAAGATTGGAGAAGTGATAGTATAGTATAGCATGTTCCACGGCCAAAAGGAGACATATTTAATAAAGTCTCACTGTAGTGCCTTAAAAATTTGTTTGGCTTCTGCTTAGTTCCCGGAATGGAATGGAACCCGACCTACCCCCATATACCTCAGAAATGCTGTTGATAAGGTCCCGGAATGAGAGTGCCCTAATTAGGAATTCGCAAGACCCAAATTAAAAGCGAAACGAAGTTCGTTTTCTCATGCAAATGTTTTGTTCTGACAAACATTGCATACGGCACCCGTATACGATTCGCAGTTCTAAAAAAATCCGCTGGGAGAGACCAAGCGTAAAATACCCCACAGGGTAATTATCAGATTAAAACAAACTCAAAATGTGTCTTTGAGTAATTAGTCACTGATATGGGTAGAACGTAAAGAATCTTTCCATTCGATGTAGGAACATAAATACATTTGGGAAAGATGCAAAATCAGATGTTGAAAGGGTATTTAAAGCATTGGCATCACTCCGTTTAATTTTTCAAGTGTTTTGTTTGGCCATAATTGGTAGTCGAAGCTGTCGCCTGATTGTCTTGAAACTAAGGCGACTCGTCAGTGACCACCACAATTGTCGGCCAAGTAAGCCAGTCAATATATGTATGTACATATGTACGTATTTTATATTTCAGCTGGTACTAGCCGCCCAACCACCTACGAAAGTCGATAACGCTAATGGGTCTAGATAAAGTGAAATGCGGCCTGAAAGCATTACGAGTTATTGGATTTTGTGGCAAATTTGTTATTAATTGGGTTTCACTAATGGATCCTCGGTATTCGGACAAATATGCCAGTGACACAATTGAGTTACAGCTTTCTCGTTTAATTTGATCTGAATTACTGCCGTCGATAACACCTGCCTAAGAGAATATCCGGACTTGTTCGCTTTGGACAGAGCTACACCTGTGTATCAATATTCCCTATTAATCAATGGAGAAAAAATGGTTAATGGGCCAAAGGGCGACTCAAAAAGGGGATGGCATTACAGTGGACAGCTACCACCAATCACTCAGCAGTCAAACAGGAGGGCCCTGACCTTTTGGGAATCCACACAGGCTTACAGCACTTAACAGAGCTAATTGAATAACTGAAAATTACAGAAGGGAAAGCACAGGAAAAGCTGGAAAAGCCTTGGCCCCAATTAAAAATGCAATTTCAAACGGTGTTATGGAAGTTGCGCCTTTACCTCGCTGGCAAAGCGAGCGAAAACATTTCCATTTCGAGCGACTGGAGCTCCAACTGGGGTCACACCCACTCGAGGCAAGGACCCCGAGCCACTCGACGCCCTGCGGAAAGGTGAGCTGCGCAAACCCATTAAGGCCAACACCGCTCCCTGCTGACCCTGCCAATCCTTGACGTCGGTGTTGGTGACTGCCTGGCAACGGGCAACGGTAGTAATTCCATATCGGAGCTGCATTGCACTGCACAGCCACATGCGTTCTTTCTAGTCCATATCGAATAGCGCCAACGGCTGCACAGCTGTTTTATATCATATTATTTCATCATCTATTCTCCTGCTATTCTAATGACTAGGGTAGTCGGAGGGTATTTACGTTTTGTTTGTTTGAATGCTGGCCATCATTTGATTAAAAACATTAACCATGTTGCGCAATTCCTCAGAGTATTCCAGAGCTTGCTTTCCCCGTCAAACCGTGGTTTCGTTCCATTACTTTTCCAATATCGGAGCAACAAAAGGCCCAACAGAGTGGGACAAACAAAGGCTCGGCCAACTTCGAACCGCTGACCATGGGAATTGGCATGGCCCACCCATCCTGGACAGCTGAGGCAGCCCAAGACACCCACGAATTGTGGGGTGTGGCTGGTCGGCAGCCTTGCCCATCTGCTTCGTCGCACTCCGGACGGAATTCTCTGTGGACTGCGTCACAAGTTGTGTTTACCGAACACGCAATTGAAATAATTGATCCAGTTAACAAAATTGCATAGAAATTCAATAAACAACAACAGCGTAGGCAGCGTAGATGCAGTGTTCCCGGCTGTACTTCTCCCGTTGAATACTGAAACCCGATCGCAGAGCGGTCTTATTGAGTTAGTTTAGTGATTCCTCCTTCATGTTTATTTATATGTTGCTCTGTCGAAGGGGTCGAAACTCGATAGAACTGTCAGACAGAAGGGGAAACCAATGGGCGAGGGGATCATGCGTTGGAGCCATGGATCGATAAATAACCGCAGAGTGGATTTCTATGAGTTCTGTTCGATTTGTGCGGAGGAAAGACAAGAAACTCTATCTGAGGAGCGCCTTAACATCGATGGTGTTTACCACCTGAAATCGGTAATTTCATATATAAAATTTTAATAATCTTACTGTTTCTATCAAAGTAGAAAAGGCTATCCATAAAAAACATATGGACATTAAACTGCAATGCTGATTAGTTCATCTTTTGATGGATTGCATAATGGATTCTTCGAGTAGCCACATTTGCAGTGCGGCCCATATCAAAGTGCAGAATCCGTTGGTCAAGCAATGCCAGTCTAGACCAATTCTGGCTGCGAGCAGCTGCGTCATCGGGCAGCTCAATTAAAAGCTATTGTTTATTGCATTTGTCACCAGGAAAATGGGAGATATGCGGGCAGCACCAATCAAAAATGCCTTTGATGATGATGCGATGCGATTCAGTGGGGCCGAGATGCTGCGAATTAATTAATGGAGACTCCTATTTGAAAACATTTTCATTCCGAAATGGTGATTATCGCGTCTGGGCCGCCCTTTGGCCAGGCCTAATTAGACGAGGAATGTGGGACACATATCGGTTAAACCCTGGTGGGTGTGCAAATAAAAGATTCATGGGAAAGCCCGTTAATACACCATTTAATACCATTGTAAGGCTTGGGCCTCAAATGGTGTCACTTGTGTAACACACACATACACACACAATCGGCCACGTTTGATTACAGGTTTGAGGCTCTGTTTTTCCGCCGCCCTGTTTGATTTGCGGCCCAAGGGAGGGTTTTAATGGATCGAATGGGGCTTTCGGAAAGCGTCTTGTTTTCCACTTTCCATGCAGGCTCGGGGTCGCGCCAAAGACCCACTTTGGTATGCTATATAAAATCATAACCCGCAAGCCGTATGACAACGAACAAAGGTAGCAAACGGCGACATGGTAAATCCGAGTGAACACGGGACTCAAATGCAATAAAGCCCGCAACGTGAGCTAATAAATTATGAAGAATATTTCGCTTTTTTCATTTCACGCAACCCGTGACTGGGTTTCGTTTGCTTTATGGCCGAGCATAAAACTCGCCCACGCCCTTATGGAAGCCCACTGCAAATGAGGCAAAATAAACCGATGGGAAACCCTATAGAGAACACCCAGGAACCGAACGGGAAGCAAACACAGCGAAGCCAGATTCGAAGATACTCGTAATACGGGGGCATTAGGTGCAATCCATTTCTGACAAAAGACTAAGAATGCGCTAGCCCCAGTAAAACTTTAAACAAATAACTTTTTCGGTTTGAGTCAGTCACAAGGCTGCATTAATTAAATTAGGCTGGCTGTAAAACCTCCTCAGCTGATCGATCAAACCAACTTGCGGGTGGAAGGCCTCCGCCAGCCCCTCTCCACAAATGTTTAGTTAAACTTGATAATTACTTAATATGCATGGATGTGGACGATAAAAACCGAAGCACTGGCTGTCCACATGTCCTCGATTTTTGTTCGAGCGTGATTAACGTGCGTATAAATCGAACCTTCCCGAAGATTTCGAAATGCTGAATCAAATTATCGCCTGGGAAGATAAACACCACGGATTGATACGACTTAAGATTAGATTACGAGCGATGATAAATTGCAGTGCTCCACAATGCACTCACCGCTCTGATTTAATGGATCACTGATGATTTAGATGTCGGATAGGGGTGCAATCCAAAACAAACAACTAATCGGTGGTGGTAGCTACAGAAATTCGATAGGTTTTCTGGGAAAGTGCCTTCCAAGCCCCATGTGAATTGCTTTGACGGCAAATAACCTGGCATTATTCGGTAGCCATTCCAGCCAAATCATCGTCCGACAAGTATTTTTCTACTTCTACTTGGACAATGATTTATGGGGAGTGGGTTTTTTATGGCAGGTGCTCTAAAAATTCCAATTTACAAGTGTTTAAATGAACATTAAAACCTCCTTAGTTAGGTTCCGCCGCGCGTTCTTATCTCTTAGCCACATTCAATAGCCGGCAAATATCTACTAAAATCTAAAATTATTTTATTACCCCCATAAGCGATACGTGCGCTGAGTTGGGCGGAATGATTGGGTTGTCTGGCGACGACTCGGGCGACCACTTCCACGATCGATCGATCGATTGATCGGACGTATCTCAATAGCCTAAAGTGGCGAGAGCAGCGCGTCATCGATTTGAGTGTGGATATAAATCATAATCAAGTGGTTTGAGCAGGGAACCAAAGCAATTGCCAGAGTTTCGATTAAGTAACTTAAAAAATAGCACATTTTAGCGCACTGCGACCCACTGTGGCAACGAGAGCTTACCAAATCGAAACATAGATTATATTCCCTATTTGTTTACCTCTTTGGGGTCTAGATAAAGACCATGTCGGCCGACAAGCTTGCCCAATGCTGATAATGGCCAAACGAAAAACCATCGGAATCACCAATAATTTCTATTGCTAATATCGTGTACCCCGTCAGCGGGCGAATAGAAATCGGCCTTATCACTGCCTCAATTTCTATTTCCGAGACAAAGCTCAACGCTCCGGATATCAGATGGCCGATAGTAATAGCCAACATGCTAAGAACCATTATTTGCTCGCCCTTTATCTCACAACAAATGCAGCCAAATTACTCATACGCGCATATTTATTCGAAATATTTTCCTTTAATTATCGTGAAATTAGCTTATGTGTGTATCATTTAATGGCGTTTATATTGCGTCAACGAATCCGTACTATTTTTGGCCATCAGAAAGCTAATGCAACCGCGTCACGTCAAAATGTTGGAGAACCATGAGATTTCCATCTTGGCGCTGACGATCTAAGGCTGATTACCACCTCATTGATGTTACCGATCATCTTAGTACGTAAGTACGATCTAGAGTGCCTGTCACAAAAAAGAGGAAGCCATCTACATCATTGACATTCGAAGTCATTTCACAAAACTGTGTGGTACATATTAGTGAAAGAGGAATATCAAGATAGACACAAGATCAGAGTTTTCATAGATCCTCGGAAAGATACATACACACCGCCATGGAAAACCATCCACCGTTTTGCATATGTCGCGTTGACATAAATAACCATTTTAATTACCATTTAATAGGCATTTATTTTTAATAATCGGACGCGGAGCAAAGGCCTCCGCCAAACAAAGAAAATATGACGAGCTGTTTTCCAAAACACCGAATGTTTGTGTCCCAAATATCGAGTGTTTTTCGGCCCCATTGCTATATGTGTACTTTTTTTTAGCACATAAATCGCTTTGAACGTACAACAAAAGATATGGTTGTTTTTTTTTCCGACCCAGACATTTTCATGTCCACAAAAAATGGAACAAAACAAAAGTGAAAACCTGAAGAAAAAGCTGAAAAATTGCGTCGCTTCGGAAAAAAAAACAATGAAAATGCCAGGAAAACTGACTGACTGGCAAGCGGACGGACTGGTGAATTGACAAACCAGGCCGTCCAAAATAAATAAGCAATACATATACATGTACACATACATATATGTATGTACATATGTTCATTTAAAAAAGTCCACGAAGGGCAAACGGGACTTAAAAAGGGGAAGAGGAGAACAAAAGAGAAGCATGAGCGCGCAAAATGCGCGGCACACTTTTCTCAATATTTCGCGTTGTGTGCGCCGTTATTTTGAAGGTCAAGTGACCAGGGGAACCTTTTCCGGAACTAGCGGCGGCCACCACCCCCTGCCAACCCCGCCCCAGAGCTTCTGACAGCAACGGAAAGCCGTTTTGCATTACAAAATCGCATAAAAAAAGGGTAAGCAAAAGCCACGGACAGTGAAGTACCGCTATGGGCAACTAATCAGCAATACCCGATGTGAATATACAAACATTGGTAATAACATATAAAATGCATACCCTTCTATGGTGTACAAACAACTTTTAAATTCCATTAATAAATGTATTATGCTTAGTAAGATTATCAATTAGTTTTGAAACTATTTTTACTCTTCAAAAACAAATTAAATTGAAAAAAATTCAATGCCCCTAATAAAGTATTATAAAGAATTTCCTAATTGAAATAGCAATTCCTTGCAAGCATCTGGCAAAAAAAAACGTTCAAATATCCTTTACAGGCCTTGAAAATTGAACACACGATTCAAGCATGGGTGTAATCGTTTTCCGTTAGCGGGCGTTCACTGTGGCAGGGAATATGAATGGGCGGCGGTGATTAACTTACCACGCGTCGTGTCTCGTACCTCGGCAGTGGGGCCGGAGTCGATGTTGGAGTCGGGGTCGGGCCGGGTGGTGGAGCAATGGGAGTGGGCGGAGTCATCGTTACCACCTCGTGCAGCACGGCAAAGGGATCCAGGTCGAAGGACTGCGGACTGTTCCCCGCCAGCTCGTCGCCCGAAATGTCAGCGGAAGGCGGCGGCGAGGGTGGTAATGGATTTTCAACCACATAGACCAAATCTATTTCTGGTGTTTCGGCTGTTTCAGGTGGGGGTGGTGGTGTTGGAGATGTTGGCGTATGCACTGCGGGAGACGGCGGTACGAAGCTCATTAGCTGGATATCCATGTCGGCCTCCCAGCTGAGTTTCCTAGGCTCCTCCGGCGGATATATCTCGGGGCAGTCGAGTTCCATGATGACCAGATCGGTTTGCGGACTCCTCTCCTCCTCGGTCTCGTAGCGCCGGCTCACGTCCTGTGTGTGCTGCACCCGGATGTGGTCCATGAACACGGAGAACTGCAGGCAGATGGCCGGACAGAAGGCGCAATTGAAGCCGAAACTCTGCACGTCCGGCGAGGCGGTGATTTCCCCGCATTTGCGGAAGAACGCGTAGTCCTCCAGCTGCCAACTGGGCGACGGCGACTCCTGCAGCGGCATCATGGCTGGTTTTCACTGGGCGGACACCACCTCTCACGCAAGTCTTTGAATTCTCTTGAATCTCTTGGCGCACTCGCGACGCGAAGACTGGCTCTTTACCGAACCGACACTGGCGGCTTTCCGATTCAACCTGCGATCCAAACAACCGGCAAATCCGAAGTGCAGTGTGACCGAGGCGGGCGCCTTCAAATAAACCGTCGGCGGGCGCTAGTGGCAGTGTGGCCAACGCTTGGCGGTGGCCAAGTACCATGGTCCTCGCAGCAGAAAAGTTACCGATAGTGCCATATTTTCAAATGAAGGGAAATATTTGGAAGGTTTTTCAACATACTTGATTACTTCTTAACATAACAGTGCCAAGTGAAGATCTATGATAGTAAGGCGAAAGAAGTTTGTTCAATTTGTTCAGTAAAACGGTTTGGCTGTTTCTGGAAGTAAAGATTTTAATTTTAAAAATTTGGCCAAAATATTTTTAACTATATCTAGAAATTTTTATTTGCTGATTAAATTTAAAATGTACTTAAATTTCCATTTTTAATTGCGACACTTATACTAACATGCTCTAGGTTTAATGTTCAAAAATAAACATAGTCGATTATTAAAATTGGTTTTCTTTAAAATATGTAAAGTTTAAATTTTAGTTTTTGAACTGTCGCGGTCATTTTCAGCGGGACATTCTCTCGCGGTTTGTGTCCGGGATAATACTCGAACTTTGCTGTTAGTATTTTATTATTTTTGGTGGGTTCCAACGGTGGATTCAAACGGAACACGGTCACGCTTGGCGACAACTAATTTCTAGGCAAGCTGGCGGTTAAATAGCAAAATAGCCAAGTAAATGTCTAAGTTTGTTCGTTTCTAGTTAAATTCGTGAGCATACACCATGGGATTCGTGCTGTCCAAGCTGCGGGTGCGTATGTGTAATGGCCCACAGGCAGTGGGACCCCGAATGCAAAACAGCGTTTATACTAAGACCCCCAAAAAATATGTGTCGCGAATCTAATTATAGAAGGAAAAGTCCACGGAGGCGGTGTTGGAGGGGCTGCAGACGCAGATCCAGGCGTTGGAGAAGTACGTGATCAACACCGAGGAGCAGAAGCGGCGGTTTGTGACGAACTTCGTGGGCTTCACCATCGGAGCATATATCGTGGGCTTCGGGCTCTGGTGGTACTTCTACTTCCCGCCGACGATGCAGGAGTGCTTCATGTACTTGGTGCCGCTGCTGCTCTTCCCCATTGTGTGAGTGTTGCCATCTGATTTGCTCTAAATCCGGTTCCTGACCGACCTTGATCTCTTCCGGGCTCTAGCATCATCTTTCTTCGGCGGCTGTTTACGTGGTACTTTCAGCGCAAGCTTAACAAAAATGGCGATAAGCTGACTCGTCTGAAGGAGGACAAGCGCAAGATATTGGAGCAGGTCATGGACAAAGAGACCTATAAGGTGGGCTTACGGCTTCCCCTTGATTACATGCCCTATTTCAAATCTGGCCAAGTGCAGAGGTTCGAATATCTTATTGGCTAAGATATGTAGTGTAAACTTTTTTGCCTTCATGTGATATCTTTGAAAGAACCCCACCAAAAGCACAGCTGTTATAAATGTGCTCATATCAATGCAAATCAGACTAGAACGCAAACATTATTAATCGACTTTCACCAAGTGCAGCTCTCACTTGTTTAGTTAAGCCAATGCACTTTAAGATACTTCAAACTATATTGTGTACTATAATGCATTCCACAGGTGGCAGTGAATCTCCTGGAGCGTTTTGGCGACAAGAAGCAGCTCCGCATCAGCGGTGTGCAGACCGGCTCAACGCCCAACCGATCGCAGATTGAGCGGTCTCCACTGCCCGTCGCAGTCGCAGCCCGAACTTCAGCTGCCGGAGGACAGCAGCAGCGATCATTGGCTCCATACACCAGTGTCTACCGCAACAATAACAACAACCAGAGCAGTTCACTGAACAGCAGCGTCATCAGCACACAGTCAGTGGCACCGATGACGTCAGCTTCTCCGCAGGTGCGCGCCGTTCAAGAATTGCGCCGACGATCGCCTTTCCCCATCGTGGACGATCGGTCACGAAGTGCCCTAGATCGCATTGTGGACTTCATCGTGGGTGACAGTCCAAAGGATCGATTCGGCATGATCTGCAAGGCGTGCCACGCCCACAACGGTGGGTTATGACTGCTAAAGGAGAACTTCTATAATTAGGCACAGAAACATTGAATTTTGTAGATAAAAAACCGGTTATGTTTTCGCTTTCATTCTTCATTTCGGTAGCGATATAACACTTTGTTGTCAAACAGTTCTCTATGATTCACAAAACAAACTGCTTAATTTAAATACAATCTTTTTTTAACTTGAAAAATTCTCCTTTACAGGAATGCTGCCTAAGGAAGAGTACGAGTACACTACCTTCAGGTGTGCCTTCTGCAATGTACTTAACCCGGCAAGGAAGAAGCGACCCGTGGCTCCCCGGCTCTCCCTGGAGGCACCTTCGGATACCGCAACCAAGCGAAACGACAGCTCAGAAAGTGAATCATCCGACGATGACTCTGGTATATATATTCAATCGAAAGGGAGACCCGCAGTATATAGTCATTTTATTGCAATTCTAGTCACTAACTTTCAGTTTGCTTGTTTAATTATTATTTCTTCGTTCATCGCTTATCTCATGAAATGCATGGCAAAATACTGACGTTTAACTAAATAGCAATGACAAAATGACCTATACTTGTAATTTAAAAGTGGTTTTCCCTATTATCACTAAAAAGCAACTTAACTAAAGTATCTAGTTCGCTTTCAGATAAGGAGCCATCTGTACGAAGAGCCCTGCTTCAAAATGTGCCATCTGGTGAAGTTGATAAAGATTCCACCACCGTAACGGAAGACTTGGCAATGGAGACTGAGACAATCGAGACTGGACCTGTAGCCGCCGACGTCGTCAGCACAGCTGAGGTGGCTGCCAGCTCCTGAGGGCACATTGCCTGCTAGGCGCCAGTCGCCAGTCAAGCAAAATTCTTGGATTATTTGCTTTTTAGCTTACTTATTTAATTTTTTATTGGTAAGCAAATTTGAAAAATAATCATCTGTTATCATGAATTTATTGTCGAAGAACAAATACATTGAATGGAATACATTTATCTTCGAGTAGTGCGCACTTTCTTTGGGTCAGCCACCTAGCCGCCCGAAGTGTGGGCGGCAGCACACCCACAACTGTCAGCATAGAAGGAAATTGATAATTAAAATCTAGACAAAATAAGGCGACAACTAATGGCATAATAATTTAAAGCACGCCGCAGCGTGTGACAAAAAAGGCGAACCCGACAACCGACATCGCTGGCGATATCACTTGGCCAGCAGCGATACTTACTTACAGGCGCGAGAACACACACATGCGACTGACTATGCGACTCCAGACTAGCACTGCATTATGCGAACGGTCAACAATTTCAATTTCGCTGGCTTTTATTTAGCTTTATTCTGTTTTTCCGGGCCATTGATCAAGGCTAACGAGATCGATCGGCTGGCTGGCCTGCTTGCCTGGCCGCCTGGCAATCTGGCGGTGCAGCAACGTAACATAACGCATTAGCCGGCCGACACCAACACCAACAGTGCCCACCTACACACGAAAAAATCATGAAATATTTATATTATATATGTGACATATTTTAAAACCATTATTGATTTAATCATCATTTTAAATTGTCACATTTATTGCCTGGTAGATAGTTGGATTTGTATTGGAGGAATAGGTAAATAATGTAATTTCTAAAATGTATTGTTACATTAAATTCTTTGAACTCTTTCCAGAGCATGTAAAGTTTTAAAATTAATAACCCAATCCGCTTAATCGTAACAATATTGTATAAAAATATACCTTGGATTTCTCCCTGTGTAGTTGTGTTCGGCAGGGGCAGGGTGTGGATTGTGTGGATTGGACGGTGCCGCGCCCGCGCAAATTCCTGCCAATGGCTGGCGGCAAACACAAATTATAAGAATTAAACTAAATCTGTTACACCGTTGCCAACAATTGGGCACGTCTGTCCCCCAATATAACATGTTCATGTGGCCACATGGATGTCTGTCCGTCCGTCCGTTTGTCGGTCGTGTGCCGAGCCGCGGGCACTGGGCGCTGCCTGATTAGCTCATAATTTGTGTGGCAGTGCGATTTTCGCTATTTTCGCTATTTTCCGCGTAATTGAATTTCCCAACGCAGCCCGTCGGCCAGGAAGTCGCTGGCGATCGATCGCTGGTGCGTAAGGCGGTTACGGGCTCAGTTTCACTGGCACTGCGTGGTGCGAACGAGTGAACGGCCGTCAACCTACAACGGGTTATCGGAAATAGAACTGCCAGTGGATAAGTTCGAAACTAGGGCTGCAATGCGTGGAAATGTTCAAAATGTTTCAGATTTTAGGTATAGATACATGCCATTATAACATGTATTTCCAAATTTAAAGTTAAAGTTAATTTCCCTTATGGCCTTTGTCTAAACCCACATAATGTATCAATGGCCAAATTAATTAATTGATGTGCTAAATTTTATTGAAAATGTGTTTTTGGTTTAATAAAATGTTTATTGTTTTGTAATTATTAATACATTAATTATAAATACACGCAAGATTTATCAGACTACAAGAAAATGTCCCGCAAAAGAAAGGTGTATTTAATTATATAGAAACTAAGACTTTGGGATGGCTATCTTGCAGCCCTAGAACCCAGAACTGAACTTCGGTTCGACCCCGCCTCTCGAATGCTGTGCACCGAGATCTAGTGCAAGTTCGCTGCACCGAAACCCGTTTGCAATGACGCGGACCACCGCTGCCTTCCGGGCAGACCAAGACCGGGCGACATGTGGCAGTGGCATGCCAAGGCGATGGTGGAACCAATGGCAGACCGATGGCGATGGCGACCTGTGCCTTTTACACGATCCGAATCCAAGTCCAAATGCGAATCGGAGCGGAGTGATTCACGAACTGATCCGCTGGCAAATGCGGATCGAAAATTGGCCAAACGCCAACGCGACTTTGTCAAAAGTGGCCGTACAAGCCCAGCCTGGAGATTTCTTTTTGGCCGAAATGCAGAAATGCAAGTTGGGGGCTTAGTTCATTGCTAATGACGGCATGTCGGTAACTCGATATGAGTGCGCACTCGTATGTGTTTGCATAGTTGGGTGTTTAAGCATATTACCCGTAGACATGTATGTATGCATGTGTATAAGTCCATATGCCTGTCCGTCGGCCCCGTTCGATTTATTTGTCCGCGCTCCACAACAAAGACTCATAATAATCTGTTGGGCCAATCAAGTAAAATATGCGCGAGATCAGTCAACTACAAAAACAAAAGCAAAACCAAAAGCTAAAGTAAAGCAAAGCACAGCAACTGCAGCAGCCGCAGCAGCAGCAAAAGCAACAAACACAGCAGCCGCAGTAATGAAAGTGAAACCGAGTCTGGCCGAGAGACTCTGGCTGAGATTGAGACCCGGCCAAGAGTCGGTTCTACCCAGCACCGCTATATAAGCTTGATGACCGGGCTCGGCAGCAGCAGTGCAGCGCCGACCAGGAACCCAATTGGAAGTTTGAGCTACGACTTCATAGTCCAATTTGGCAAAGGATTACCACAAGCCCCACAACAGAACCAACTCCACCAACCAACCACCACCCACTCACCATAGCCAACATGTTCTGCAAGCTGGTAAGCCCATTGAGCCGAGTCTCTCCTCCACTCAAGGATAGCATATGAACAAGTTCCTTTAACTATGAACTGAAGCTAGAATCTGAAACATCTTATTTAAAGCTCTTCAGGGACGATAGATACACTTTTTATATTCATTTAAAAATCAAGAATCAATCCTAAATTCCAACTTCTCAAAATTGTTTTGAATTTTATAGCCAATAATCCATAAACGTATTTGATTACATTTATGAATTCAATACAATTAAACACTTATTCCTAATCTCCTTACACAGCTTTTCGCTACTTTCGTGGCTCTGGCGGTGGCCAAGCCCCAGCACCAACCTGCTGCCCAGTATCCGGCTGGCGTGAATCCGCAGGACTGCCCAAACTTCCCGATCTGTGATAATGCGCGCCTGCATAATCCCCAGCCGCAGTGGGGTGCCCCGCAGCCACAGTGGAACCCGCAGCCGCAGCCACAGTGGAACCCCCAGCCGCAGTGGCAGCAGCCGCAACCGCAGTGGAACCCCCAGCCGCAGCCCCAGTGGCAGCCACAGCCCTCTTGGAACGCAGCCCCAGCTGCCGCTCCCGGTGGCGACAAGTATCCGGCTGGCGTTAACCCGCAGACCTGCCCCAACTATCCCTACTGCGACGTGAACGCCGGACACGCTGGTGCCCCCGTCGCTGCTCCTCCTCTTCCCGGCTGGACGGAGCGCCTGTATCCCGCCGGCGTCTCGCCGCACCAGTGCCCCAACTTCCCGTACTGCAACTAGGGCCGCTACTACTCACTTGCGGCCAGCCGCAGCTTCCTCTAACGCTTCGCCCTTCCCCAGTTCTCAATTAGTGGACATTAATCTGAAATTCTTTGTTGTTGGCGCCGAAATAAATGCAAATGTTGGTCAAAGAAACGCTACTTTCAATGGTTAATAGCTGAAAATACAGGGGGGTACATTTCGTTCTATTCGCAATTTCCTATAGTATTACAAAAAAAAATTGTTAGTTGGCTGGTAGAACTCTTAATATAAACAAAGGATTAATTGAACGTTGTAAAAGTAATGCATGATATACTGCTTTATATTTAAATAAAGTACTTTGAACTCTGTATACACTTGTATACAAGCAGAAAGGTGGATGATTCCGTCAGTTGAATGCGCTAAAAGAAATGATAGAGAATCTTAAGATCCTGCTCCATTAAACTGGTATTACAGGAAGGAAAGATCCTGCTTCTTTATACTGTTAATACAGGGAAGATAGTTTCGAATTCTTAAATCGATAAGAATTCCTATGTATATAATATAAATTTAAAAGTATCCACTACCCTAGGACCAGTTCTAGCTGAAAGTGTGTTGAACTAGGGACTGTCGGCATGAGAGCATGCCTTGAGAATGTGCCCTGCCACGCCCCTGACTTACAGCACTACGTGGGCCAGGAGCGGAGTGGCCGGACCGGACCAGATCGGGTTCGTAGAGATCGGAAGGGAGCGGAGCGGACTCGGACTAACTGACTGGCAGTCGACCTCAGTCGGAGCTGGTCAAGTGAGTGCTTTGTGAAAGTCGTTCTTGCAAAACTTCGGCTTAATTGCCGCCTTTGGGAGACCAGCCCAAGGTCAAGTGCAACTGCAAATTACAGTATTGCAGTGTTATAAACTAATGGAGCAATAATCCAATCGAACCTATGACATTCCCGACCAATTTACCTGAAATATGCGTGCAACAGTTGCTTTATTTATAATCAATATGGCATTGCCCCATTTTTTGGCGCTGTTTTGGCAGTGTGGATAAAAATGCAACTCATGAAGTAATTTTACAAACATACATAAGTAATGTAAAGTGATTATAAAAAATTTACTGAATGAAAGGGGATTAAAAAATTTACTGAATGAAAGAGAATGTTGGTATTCTTGGAACCCAACCAAAAGGAGTGAGGTGAGGTAAAAGAGATGTAGTGATTTCAACGATGATTATTTTATTTTCAAAGGCCACATAAAATGTACAAATATAATTTAGTTCAATAGCTTCTTGGTAGAGGATCCCCTTCAGATGAATAGCGGGCCTCCTAAGGCGGCGTAAAAAGAGTATGCCACCAGCCAGAAATATAGACATATAACTGAGGAAGTCGAAAACAGTCAAGGATAGCGGATTTCCAGATATACAAAACTACTTACAGAGCATTAGAGCGTATACGATCATTACCCAGAACCAAACAACGAGTATGACGTCGGATACTATCAATATGATCATTGCAAGGGCCATGATCATTGTCATTATTATATAGAAGAGCATCCAGCTGCTCCTCAACTAGATCAAATCATTAGCATTATAATGTGGACTAATTTTATTACCATCTCACCCGTAAACAGCCGATGATCAGGACTACGCAGCTCAGGATGTGCAGCATCACAAAGATAATGAAGAGGTGGTGACCCAAGTCGGGAATGCCTATGGGAGATAGGATCGAATCGTTGCTCTAAAGAATCCCGCGGAACTTACCCGACTCCCCGAACAAGGCGACAAAGGTGCCTCCGAGGATATCCGCTATGATGTGGAGAATCCCGATGGCTATGGTGCCGATTCGCAGATCCACGCAGCAGCAGCAACTTTGTAGGTATATCATGATGCTATTTGGGCTAGTTGCTATCAGTGGGCTAGGATTTCCGACCCGAGTGTTCGGGGTTATTAGTTTTTGTATGGACAAGTGTAGAACTTCTGACACTGAAAACAAAAATACTGAGTAGGTGATGTTCTACCATCTTTCAAAATAACAACTTTCTAACCTTCTTCCCAACCGCAAAAACCCCAAACAACAAAATATTTATTTCATTCCCCTAAAGAATATATGGTTTGTTAGATTACCTGTAAGCCATAAATCCCGCCATTAATACGCCAGGATTGTTCTGTGTACAGTCGAATTGTGGTTTATTTACATTCATTAACTTAGCATTGTACAGTATTTACAGGCTGCTGCGGATGGGACTCGTTGAGTGGGTGGGTTTGGAGACAAGCAGGACAGCGGGCTTACAGCCAGCCGTGTCCGTGGTGGGAGCTCCAGCCGTGGTGGTCGTGGTGGTCATCGAAGACGTGGTGCACGGGGATCTCCTCGTGGTGGACGTGGTGCACCGGTACGGGGATCTCCTCGTGGTGGACGTGGTGCACGGGCACCTCCTTGTAGATGGGCACCGGGACGTGCTTCACCACCGGCACGTGGACCTTCTGGACGTGGTGGTGGTGCACCGTGTGCACCTTGTAGGGCACGTGGATCGTGTGGTGCTCGCTGCGGATCGAAAGTGAAATCGGTTAGATTGAAAGCCGTGTACCATCGCGTATTAGCTAATCAGTTGCTTGAACCCTGCGTCTTGGCAGACATGGCTATTGGCTATTGGCAATTGCCAATTGATTCGAACAATTATGCGCGCATTACATTGAATTAAATGCCAACTGCGGCCTGAAAAATTCCTGAGCTGCGAGCCGAGCCAAGATCGGCTAAGTTCAATGGTAGCCAGTATATGGAGACTAGAGACTGCGGACGGGGGCTGGAGCGAGTGCTCTAAGTGCTACAAGCGTTTTGATTGCTCAATTCGATCGCAATCGGACACATATTTCATAGACCCACGGAGCAGTCGCAGCGTTTAAAAACCCATGCGACCGCTCGTTAGCTTAGCATAAAGCGGGAAATGGGTATTTTTATCGATTCGCTCGGGTTATTTATGGATCAGTTCAGGTGCAGATCGCCGGGGAGATACTCACTGTTTGCCAAAGAAGCCGGGACTGGGGGCGCAATAGGCCACGGCGAAGAGGGCGACGAAGATCTGAAAGGGGATAAGGAAGTGGTTAGGTCCGGTTGGAGTAATTCAAAAAGCTAAATAATCAGTGTGATTAGTTTTAATTTGGCGCAAGTTAGAAGCCGCTCATAAAATGCGCTAAATAGTTAGTGTTTAATTTTCTGGGGCTTCCAAGAAACAAATATTTCAAAGGAACCAGACTGCGTCCAAATCATTTTGTTATAGAGTGAGAGATGATTATATTTCTATCCTGAAAATCCATGAATTATTTAGCCGAAAATGTTTAAAGTGTGCTGATATACTTTTTTAAACTTGTAATTCTCCAATGTATATGTAGGTTCGTGATAATGTTATAACTATACTGTATACTATAATGTAACAACTTTTTCAGCCAATAATCCATCTATTGAAAATGCTAGTTTTTAAATGATATGGATGGCTTATTTCGAACACGGCGGTTATTGATGTCACTTCTCAGTAAGTTGGTTATATATAAATGGGCAAGTTTTATTCGCGATAGTCCACACAAGTTTAATCCTTTTCAGCTCCATTCAGAGGCCTGGTTTCGAGCGGTATCCTTTGCACTTACGAATACTTTCAGGGCGGACATGGTTGCTGGGCTGAGCTCTGCTGCACTCAATAAGGCGATACGAAAACCGGAGCACTGTCAGGTGGTGACTGATAACCACAGGCTGCGACTCATCCGTTTTATACGCGGCGCCAGCAGCGGCTGCGACTGCGCTGCACAAGAAAGACGTGATGTTGGTGCAGCAACAACAGCAGCAGCAGCAACAGCAGAGGCAGCAACAACAGCAGCAGCAGCAACAACAGCAGCAACGGCCAAGCGACAATAGGCATAACAGTGGACGAACGAACGACTGCTAACATGGCCAACATGGTATAAGTTATATGTGATTTGTATTACCCGCCGTTGACTTTTGTTTACGAGGGGTTAAGAGCCTCTGGATGGTGGAAAGGGCTGGGGGGAGGGGGGTCTGCAAGCGGTGGTCCATGCTTCAGTTGTCCACAAAGGCAGACGATCGAACTTTGACTTGGCGGGGCTTTGTGTAATACGGGGCAAATTACGTTCATTTCATAATCATAATCGCAAAGCAGCGCGGAGTGGGGCTAAAATCATTCCAAGTGAATGACCAAGTAGCACACTATATCGCCGCTGACTGGATCACTTAGCGGCCTTCTGCAGACCGCCGCAAAAAGTGAACGTGCGACCGGAGACAAAACCAAGTTGTCACGCTAATCCAAATTTCTTGGCCCTTCCATATCGGTTGGAAGACATCTCCACCAATCGACCTTGAATGTTTTCGACTTCTGTGGTAACTGTCGTCGCTGGTGTCCAATAATGTGGGTCAGCGTTGGAGCTGCAGGAGTCCACTCTTGGATGTATCCCCAGCCAAACACACACATCACGACACTTGCAGCACGAAACACGTACGCCGTAAATTTGCAATAAAACACATTTCGGGCAATTACTTAACAGTAACAGTAGTTGTGGCGCTAATCAAGAAATGCATCACACGATTTTGAAGAAATTCGATTTTGATTGTGTGGATTCGTATTGTTTTTGCCCATTCTACAGTGCCCCTGACATAACGCTAGCCACGCCAGCTGCTGTTGCAACTGGTTGTTGCAAGTTCCATGTTGCATGTTGCTGCGTTGCTCTGCTGTTAATTCGACTGTCAAGAGCTTCAGTTTGCGGCTGGCTTAACCCATTTAAGGCTGAACAGGGAGCTTCTGTTCAGAGATCTAAGCTTAAGCAAAAATGAGTTTCAGCTTGGGGTACTCAATATTAAGACTTTACCCTTTTACTAGTAACTTAAGAACTTAATAAATATTTTACATTAAAAAAGTGGTGCTACTAAAGCCCCATAAGATGGTATAACTTTATAGTAGCACGATATTCAACTCGTTAATAAATGGCCCAAAACGGGTTAAACTATTAGTATCACTTACCAATTTTCTCTTTCACTCATTTGGCTTTTCTGTGTATATGTAGGCCAGTGTGCTTTTACTGCGTTCGAGGGCGCTCCACTGGCATCCTGCCCCACCGAGTCATCGAGTCACTGAGCCACCGAGCCAGCGAACCACCAAAACACCGCACCACCGGCTATCCCCACCCCGTTCAGCGGGATGTTATTGCATTTGCGGCAAATTGCTCGTTTTAGCCATGCCAAATTGCATAATGGATATTTGTCTGAGCGATAAATATGCCATAGCTTCCATGCCACGCCCCCCTCCCGCCCCGCGCCCCTTCTAACCATGCGTGCCGGTGGGCAAAACCAAACAATAATCCACCCGGTGGCCGCTGCGGTGGATGATTACTTTCGCTTTCTGCGAACGCGCTCACAAATCGACTTGGTTTGGTTTGGTTTGGGTTGGATCTGGGGGGATCCAGGGATCTGCACATGCAAATACTTCCTGTTGGGTGGGTTTTGACTTCTGTGAATGTGCGCCACTCTAAAGACTCGTACCAACTCCAGAAAGTGTACAGAAAGAAATTAGATCTGGTGGCAAAGATAGGAATAGGAAATACTATTCTAGGTCAGTCAGTAACATCCGGAATATTATCTAATCTAAATCCGTATTAATTATCAAGCAATTATAACCATATGTTTCCCAAGGTTCAGTCCTACATAAATGTAGTATTCCTTAACTAGGGATACTGAATAGTACCCTATCGTACTCTATTGGCTATTTTTATATTTCAAACTTAGGAAACACGTATTTTTCTCCGTGCAATAGGATCTATTAAGTCAGAGTCGAACAGCTGGCCACTAGACTCAGCCTCCAAGTGAGAGTGTGACGCACATGCGGACTCAATGGCTCACTCAGCACCAATGTGATGTAAAACACGCCAAGTGCTCGTCGTTATGCAGATATGGCCAAACGAAGTGGCCGTCTAATTGGACGGCGGAACATGACCGGCTGTTCACTCGATCGGTTAAACATGAGTGGACAAATTGTTTGTGATAAAAGCGAGCAAGATTGATATGAGATATGTGGCTCATAAATCATTCTAACGCGTTTCACGAAAGATTGATGTGCGCAAAAATAAGAAAATAAGAACTAGCAAAAGCAAAGCTTTGATAATCTAAGACTGCAATGTCCACAACCAACTGTATATCGTAAGGCATTTTGGCGAATTAGCCATTTTTGTACGACTGCTAGTAAAATCTGTGAAACTATTTAGTGAATTCTGCGCTTCAACCAAAACTTAAATCAGTTTCGGTGCTGGGAGATTGGTTGTTAAATGGATAGGTATTGCAAATTAGCGGATGAAAGAGTGATTGCCCATAATGGTTTAGGTTTGGAAAGGATTTGGACACAAAGGTAATTCAAAAAGATTCAAAATTAAAACTAATTATAAATAGAATCCAACTTTTCAGCTATACTTTCATGTTAAAATTCAAACTTTATTAAATCATGTTCCCATGGATTTGCATATGCGTGCTACTAAGCCAATACGGATAAGTGACTTTTGTACGTGTTATCAGCTGGGTCCTCCTGCTGGCCCACAACTGCCAATCACCTTTGGACACAATTTATGCGCCCTCGCAGAAATGTTTACCCAACCAGTGGCGATTACATGACGCGGCTGCAGGCATGGATTTCCTGCGGACCACACTGCTTCATGATCGGTGATCGGTGATCGGTTCGACATCGTATCTGCCGCCAATATCTTCCAGTTAGACACGACCTGAAACCGAAATTGAATTTCCACGCAGATACGCTAGATACGTGGTCAACTCACGCCCCCCTATCATCGCTGGGAGCCTCACCCACTTGGCAGGCGGATTGCGTCCACCAAAAGCGCCGATCGCCTCCGCAAGTCTGCTGAATTTTGATGCGGTGCGATGCGATGCGATTTTGGACTTCGATAGGGTCGAGGGACAAGTGCCAAAGCAAACGCTGCACATTCAAGCGGTACGAGTTCGAGCAATATGTGGAGCAGCCCCCAAATCCAAATCCAAATATTCACAGGCGCAGATTATTTGGCAATGCGGGGAAGCTTCACTGGCGGGCCACTTCTGTTTTGGCCATTTGGGCCTCAACCGCTTTCCGAAGCGGACTTGACCTGCTTGGGGGCGGAGATCCTCGATTATTTATAATTGATGCTCGAGAACAACCAGCGATGCGGTGAGCAACTTGATTTCTTGGGCATTTCGAGGTAGGTTAATGGTTACAGATTTAATGAACAAGAGAATTTCTTCTCTGATAATATCTTATACCAGTAACCTGGAAAGTGAACGAATATTAGATTTCAAGAAGAGGTTGAAGAAATCTTTTACTTTAAATTCGATATATATTCATAATCGGAAAAACCAGTCAGGTCAATCTAGTCATTTCCCTCCCTTCCCACTATCATTCTGTATTGAAGTTGAGGTTCAAATACAATCCAGAAAGGTCAGAGTCCGCAGAGTTCGATTCAAAACATGGCCACGAAAACTAATGTCGTGGTTAAACTTTTAAAACATTTTTCCGTATTTTTCCCCAATATCTATCGCTATGCCAACAACAAGTTTAGATAGTGTGAAACACAAACGAAAATATAAATGTTTTAATCAATCTTACTCTTTGGAGTACAAATTATTTCTCATACTATTTATATTTTGGCCATTGGGCAATCCCCATTCTCTTAATGACTGGCTTAGAGGCGTAACCTCTGCCGCGACTTAGAATTCCCAGGAGTTCCTGGTATGCAAATGAGCTGCCTAATGAGCTCATCTCGCCTTCAGCGAATCCCAGTGCGAGTCCGAATTCGAATCCGAATTCGATTCTCCTGCCTCTGCCGAAGCCGACTGCGGCGTCTACGCTACTGCTGCGCACGCGCCTGCGCAGACTGCGGCGCAGATTTGCGAAGTCGATGGCGAGGCGCTGATGAAGAACAACCCCGGCCTGAATTAGACGGCGCCAGCGAGCATGACAAGGTCGGCACTTAAAGGTGTCGCCAATTACGGGCCTCTCCTCCCAACCTTCCAGCCTACCAAACTCCCAACTGCAAGCTCCATCCACCCACCTGGCGGGTCATCATCTTTAGGTGTGCGGTTGCCCCATCTTTCGAAAATCTCTTTTTCGAGTGTTTTGTGAAAACTCGCTCGAATTAACGCTTCAGTTAAAGCCCAATTGCACTGCAGTGGGCAGTGTCAGAGTCGGTGGGTGTCCGTTAAATTTGAATTTCACACCGCTTAGCGCGCTCAGCAATGCGGAAAGAAAACTCTCAAAGCGCCAAGCTAAAATTTTCGGATTCTTTGCTCGAGGTGCGGTTCTGATTCGACTGCTCCACTGATTCCCGGCTTCTAGCCAAGAATTCTCTCTAATTGCATCAAAAGAAACTCAAAACACATAGGAAATAATCACGCAAATGTGCCTTTGTTTTGATGTTGGCATGGTGAAGAGTCTATGAATTCATATAGGCGTTTTGGTAACAGCGTTTAAGGCCTAAGATTTTACTGTTTGACTTTTACGTTTACGTAGTGCTGCGATTGCTTTATTTTTGTTAACCAATTACTCCACAACGTGAAAGCAGCAAGCATTTATATTAATTTTAAACTAAATTTAAGGGCTAAGCTATTTTATATTTTAGGGGCACCAAAAAAAGAATGTGTTCTATTATTCCCAGCTCTAAAATACTAATTTCAAAGGGCATTTAAAGTTTTCTAGCAACGTGAGTGCGTTGCGCTGTTACAATTTCATTTTAAACAATTTTCGAGAGTCATTGCCAGGAGGTGTTGGAGGCGGGGAGCAGGGGGAAACTCGGACGAATCGCCAAGTGGCTCTTCCCCTTCCTCGAGGAACCCCCCTCCCAACAACCATTCAAGTAGGCGCAGCGTAGGCAATGCTAATGATGATAATGATGATGACGATCTGTAGAGCCAAGCTCCATCGCCTCTTGCCCCCCACTCCCTGCCCCAAGACGCCTAACACTTGAGTGGAGTTCCATCTAAATAAACAACTAAATTACACTTAAGAAAAATGTTTCCAGGCTGGCAAGAGGAATTAGGAAAAATCACCTCTAAGCACTTGGAAGACAAAACTTTGCAAAATTAACTAAATTAAGCTTAATATTAATATTAGAAATAGAAATAGAAGAACCATGGGAATAAAAACTAGCTAATGGATGCTGAACTAAATAAATATAAACTTTAAAGATCACTTTAAGTTATGTCAAGAATGGCGTTAGAATATCTGCTTGGTATATTTTATATATTTTTTAAAATATCTATTGCTTGTTAGTGCAGAATTAATCTGAGTGTGGCAACAACAAATCACCGAGAGAGATGCTTACCTGCCGCAGTCGCTGCCCGCTGTCTCTGCCCGCGGCGCTGCCGCAGCACTGTCGCGTCTGCGCCGCTTTCTGCTCTTCCGATGAGTTTCGAACACAACTAAATCAGAATTTTATTCAGTTTCAATTGTTTAGCGAGTGCGGATCGGCGTCGAGTGCGCGAAGCAGCGAAAACAAGCCAAACCAAACGAGACGAGAACCGCAATAAAATAAAATAAAATAAACTAAAATAAATAGTAAAGCCCGATAGTCGAATTAAATGCAAAAAGGTAGACGACAAAGAACGAAGAAAGTAATTTATGTAAATTAGGTGTGTACTGCTGGGGCTTTCTTGTCATTAGCGAAAAATTTGGGGGATTTTCAAAGTGTCAAAGCGCGACGGAAATGCCGTTATATTCGCTACATTTCCCAACGTAATTTACCGCGCCCCAAAAAAGAAGAAAGTCGCCGGCACAATCTAACAATTTTCACCATCAAAAACAATTGTATTACTTATATTCTAAGAATAATTCTTCTTTCATAATTAATCATCAAGATTATTAGCGTAATAGTTTTTTGTTGATGGGAAGTATGAGCAAATAAGTTATTATTATTTTAGCTGCTTTCCGCATTCAGATGGCTAATGCTGGATTTACGCATTGATGAGCACTTTGTCATTCGCGTTTTTAATTATCGGCCAACTTTAAAAACTTTTGGGCGAAAGGTCACAGGCACCTGTGCAGTGAACTCTGACGTCATCGCCTGTAAGAAGGCTTTGTGCCGCTTGGTTTCCCAGGTTATTGACTCTCGGCCCCCCTCTCCCACTTGAAGTTACAGGCCGGACCCATCATAATTATGTGAGTCCGCTTCTTCCGAAGCCGCAGACTCTTGAGCCGCCTCTTGCCCGCGAACCCATAAATAAAGCCGATCTTGGCTTATTTTAACGATCTGCATATTTTGGCAACATAATTAACGGTGAAAAGAATGTGAAAAGTAGCGAATCGTAACGCGAAAGCCCGAATCACAAAACGAGAAGAGAAAGAAACACGCGACTGCAAAGAAAGGCGGAAGAAAAAAGCATAAGAAGGTTTCTACGCGCCACCACCGAGTCTCCATCTCTCAGTTCGAAATCTCGCGTCCATCCCATCGGTGCCTCGAGCAAATCTTCTGGCCAGAAGCCCAAGTGAAACCGCCGATAATGCAAAAAGGGAAGTGCCAAAAGCAGCGAGTTAAGTGAGAGCAAATCTAAAAGAAAGCATCGTAATATCGAAAAGCGCCGCTGGGGTCATCAACTAATCGGGCCCCATGATCTCGATCAGCGATAATTCGCTTGGCCAGCGCCTAATCCGCCTCCAGGTAGCTTTCCTCCTCATCGGACTTTGGGATTCTACGGCGGCTCTGACGGTCGACAATCAGTTGGTATCCGCACGAAATGGTAAGTGAAAAGTTACTTATAGAAAAAAGTTTATTTGCAAACGGAAACACTGCTCTATAAATAAATAAATACGGCGGTTTTGTTTTATTTAAAAGCCAATGTCCTCTACTAAAGAATCTTTCTTTCAACTTTTTTTGCTCACGCGACGTGATATAGCTAATGAATGCGTTTAACCATTAGATTCATCTCTAAAGAAAACAAAAGTATTTGAACTTTTTATTTAATTATATACTGTATATGCTTAAATTTTACATCTTTTTATATAGTCATAGTTAAAACTTTTATGAACAGCATTTATTCAAATATACGCTTACAATTGGTAGTTACAACCGGATTTATGCCATTTTAAGAACTTTTACGAGCATTGTGCAAGCTGGAATTTCTTACAATATAGTCATAAAATGCCCTTGTTATTGACCCATTCTTGTCGTAATGAAAAAGTAAATTACTTTGATATTTTATATCTACATGTATAACTTCATACTAAGAAGTCTATTTTTCCAATTTTATGCAACACAAGAATAATATCAAATATTAGTGTACCAAATATTAATTGTACTGAAATTTAACTCGAATTTCTTTAGTTAGGAATCATTAAAATATTCTAAATGAGGTAATTTCTTGGAAAATATAGTGTCAAACTAATAACCATAGGCTGGGGGCCAATCCATCAAGCATGTCAGACCACAAACACCACAGAGCAGTGTGTTTTGTTTATGGTTTGATCTTTTTGAATTATTCATGCACTGACAAAAATTCTATGGGTCACCCAAGTGCGCCGCCCCTCCGGCACGCAAAGTTAATAAAATTCAAATTCAAATCCGAATTCGAATGGAGAACAAAGCCAGCGAACAATCGAAAACAGCGAACAATTGCAGAGTCAATAAAACTAACCTACCGTAGAGTGGACGAAGTGGAGCACCATCGGTGGCCTTGAAAGTGCAAGTGGGGTGACGCAATTGTTTAGGAGCTAAAAGGAGTAGGAGGTGGAGGAGAGGGAGGGCCTGGGGTGGTGTTACCTAACTACCAGCTGAACCTTTTGTAATTGGGATCTCGCATTTACCATCTCGCATCGACAGACTGCTTCGAGCGGATCGCACTGGAGGCGATGCTGCCATTTGAGAAGACCTTCCGCACCGAAGACACCAACTCGCTGAAGATGTGCAAGGAGAAGTGCCTGCAGGCGGGCGAGAAGTGTCAGGCCATCTCGTTCGGGTGAGTCGTCTTCCACCTGTCACCCCTTGATTGCCCAATTTCCATCTTATGTATATATGTGTTTTCCTTCTCTTTTTTTTCGGAATTTTGCAGTGTTCATCGACGCGGAAACGGCACTTGTCAGTTGTCATCGGAGCAGTACGGCTCGGGGGGCGCCGGGCGACCGGGGGGCGTGATTTTCGATCCCGACTTTGATCTGTACACGCGCAAAACGAACTGCTTCGACTTGAGCGACAACTCGATTGCCGCCGGTCCGCAGCCCGTGCCCGGTCCCAGTGCCATTTCACCCGGACCGACGCCACTGGATCTGCCGAACAGGCCCCTGGACGTCGGCAACACGCCTGTGCTGGTGGTCAACCCCACGCCACACACTTCTGGAGGTCCACCGCCTCCGCTGGGACCATCCGCACCACCGCCTGGCGTGGGCGATCGGCTGTACTTCTCGCACGATCTGTATCCGCTCTATAAGTATCCAACGCTTTACGAAAGCAACTATCCCTCGCCCAACGAGGAGACCTACATCCCCGGCGGCTATGCAGCCAATGCCCCCGAGGTGGACGAGCGGTATCGACCCCACTATGGACCCATAGAACCAGCGGAGGATGGAGGTGTTAGGCCCACGCCACATAGCCCTCCTAGACCCATCTTTGGATTGGGCTACGGTAATGGTTATAGCTACGGATCCCCGGAGAGATATACACCGCCGACAGCGAGGCCATCGAGTGGATCTTCGGAGGAGCGACCCAGCTATGCCGCGAGGCCACCTCGTCCCACAGCCGATCGTCCAGAATATCCGCCCGGACCTCCACGTCCTACGGCCGATCGTCCGGAGTATCCACCGCGTCCCTACGACGGCTCCACACCACCCTCCTACGGGCCACGGCCGAGTCCCAGCTACGATCCTGATCGCGAACCACGGCCGGACTACACCAATCGACCTGACCCGCCATCCCTGTCGCCGCAAAGTAGTTACGGGATGAATGGACCTTCGCGACGTCCACCTTCCCCCTTCTACGAGGGTCCTTCCCCACCACGGGATGATTACGTTCGGAGGAACGGCAGTGCCATGAGGCCAGGGGACGGATACGGAGGTTACGACGATGACAAAACGATTGCCACATACTTCAATCCGGATGACTATATGCAAGGGAATAACGGTAGGCTATAGAAATGTGTTATGTCTCAAACAAAAACCCCTCCTTTCGAGGGGGGTATTAGTCGCTTTTACTTATAGTCACTACGTAAACCCCTGTTAGTGATATTGGTAGAGAACGTTTGGTATTTGACAAAGAAGATAAAAGATTATACAAATATTACAAAACATAGTAAGCAATGCAACGTATCGATTTTGAAATAACTTTTTAAAATTTTGTATCAACTCATATCAATATAATTATTATTTAGTACCCCTGCTAAATAATGATTTGGAATTCGAGATCTAGCATTGAGATGGTGCATTCTATTATTGTTTAAAATCAATTAAATATATAAACTTACTTATTCCCAAATATGTCTTGTTCTAGAACGACCAATGCCCGGCAATAGAGATAGGGATAGGAATAGAGACCGGCTTGGATATCCCATGGATGAAATGAAAGGTGAGTAAAAGCGTGGTGGGCCATCTCCTGGATTCCCTATATGCAACCAATTCAAGGATTCGCACTGTCCCCTTAGCTAACCCCTTAGCCCTAGAGGCTTGTGCCTATAACCATATAAATATACTATGACACGGGTCACTTGAGAGTTGCAACAACAATAAAACAATTAAAATTAAAATTAGAATTAGCATGGCGCACAACTAAAACCCATTAGCTTTTGGGGCCCACGACGACCGACTGGTCAAGCGACAGATGACAGATGACAGACGCCCGATTGACCCACATTCCCTTGCTTTTATTTGCGTAACAAAACTAAACCCATTAGCCCGGCATAATGCTCATCGGATCTGGGACTCGGGGGTGAGTGGGCGGTTGCAGTAAGCATTCACATTATTCACAATCGCATAAAATACACAGTGGAGCCGAAAGCTCCACTAACTAACCCACCCACAAAACGGTATAATAAATAACGCTGTGGCCAAAGTTTTGATAAATGGCAAGCGCAGTAGAATGGAAATGCAGGAATTGGGGTCACCCACATGGAGTATTGGGCATTTTGGTTCTCTTAGATCATTTTGCACAAAAATAAGCTGCATTTGTTTTTTTAAAGTTCTTACCAATATACCATACTCTTATATAGTATGAAGCAAAACCAAAAGCTACAATATCTTAGAATAAGTAACACAGTAAAAGCTTTATCCCATGCAGATTTCAATATTGAAATTTAAAAAAAAAACAAACTACGTTGTATTATAATCTAAAATATAGCTTATCTCGCTTTTCTAAAGGCCATCACATTTACATTGTATCAGGGTAATTACCAACTCTTCGCCAGATGATCAAACGAAAATTAATTCAACCAACTATTTTCCGGTCCGTTCATTTAATATGATCTCATTACTTTACAGAAGAAATTGAGTTGTCAAATGCAGAAGATTTATGACATTTCTGAAACTACCAAGCCAGATCATCAAAGAACGATTTGTGTTTTGATTTCAACGCGACTTCCTTTCGGGTTTCTCAAGTGTGACGGAGTGGAGTACATGAACCCAGCGGGTGGCGGTGACATAAGCCTATCGAATATACCATATGCTACATGCCAAGTGGCAAGTGCCAAGTGCGAAGAGAATCCAAGTTCAAATGCCAAACTTGATGACGTTCGTTGGCGCAATTAATTGTGTTTCGGAGGTGGCGTGCTCGCTAGTTAGTTAGCTTGCTTTTATTTGGCGTGGGACAGATCGTAATTTACACTTGGAGATTGGGCTACAGCTGGCTGGGAGGCGGAAGCGATCTTCGCCATAGGTATCTCTAGTTTTTGGCGGTTCTATTGGGTTGTGCAAGATCTGAATAGAACAGAACGGAGTGGAACTGCACTCAGCATGCACACTCCTCCGGCACTCATTGTATGCAAATGGCAACACGAAGTCGGTGCACAAAAACCACCCACATTCGGGGTTCGAGTTCGCAGCACCACTTTGGAACGGTGCTCCGCCTGACAGCAATGACATTGATTCAGGAACGGAAATGCACCGAAGTCGGATTCTTTTTGTGCTTGAAGGGTTATATGATCGATGGACTCATATTTGTGGTCAGGCATGATTGGGAAATGTAGTAAAACCCTGGGAACCCTGAGCGTTGACCAAACACTTCTTGAAAAAAACCAAAGACTTAGGAAAGGAACTTGATACCACGGGAATAAAATATATTCTTTATATACTTAATTATAACTAATTAAAGTTATATTTTTTTGGTATTATGATATTATAGCAGTACTTTAAATTTTGTAATTTATACCTTATCTTTAAAGTCAGGACTGGCTTAATAATATTATTACTTTTGAAATACAACAACACAAAAAAAATGAACTATAAATAAAATTGTTTGGAGGTGCTTTAGGTTGGTCAACTTCAGTTTAACTTAAAATGAAAATAGATTTTCCCTTTGAAAAAGCTCAAAGGCATTATACTATATAGCTTCGAATATAGTCCATCCTTGAGCAGAAAATAAATTAGCAGCCATAATAACACGTAATTTTATAGATTATCATCTAGTGTGTAACTGTTTATCTATAACCTTTCCTAGTACCTCATTAAGACCGCTCTTATTGAAACGAAATAATAAGCATCATATCAGGTTGCGGCATCCTTGAGCTAGGTCTGTTAACGGTTGGCTGCCCCCATCAGCATCGCAACTCGCTGCGATCTGTACCCTCGTATTTTCATCTGAATCATTGGCTAAGATAGGCATCTTCCACCGAAAAAAGCCCCACTGAAAATCTCATTATACCGCAGATCCAAGGCTTCTGGGCAATGCGGCGAAGTGCTCTCCGCCGGGTGTCGGAAAAAAGAATCCACCGAAAGTGGGAGTAATTTTCTGAGATTTTCTGAGCAGTAGAGCGAAAAGCTCCCGGCTCAGAGGCGCAGAAGCGAAAAGCTCGGAAAACGCGCGCGTTTTTCTAACGCCGTATAAAACCGCAAGCTTGACCACAGCCGCTGTACATTCGCGATTAGAATCGCCAGCGCCGCACATCTAAAATTCGTGTCCGGAAATCGCATTCGCGTCTGCGTGTCCTGTGTGCGAGCGGGATGGCCAGCTGGCCCATTGTTTCGAGCGCTTGACATTGCACAGAAATTAATTGGCCCAGAACGCAAATTAAGCCATTACGTAATCACACCCAAATCACCGCTTCGGCACAATAAACTCCCAAAAAATGTGGAGTACCTGTGTGCTTCTCCCGCTGCTTCTGCTTTTGTGTCGCGTCCATGACGGCGGATCGAAGTTCGTTAGTCCTACGCGACACACCGATCTCAGCAGCACCATTATCATAGTGGAGGACGCCAAAGGTAAGGTGCCATGCTTGTGGGTCATTCCACTTGGGGCCAAACTCTCGGCCGAGTTTCGGAGTGCGCATTAAAGTAATTTGCATAATTTCCATCGTTCTGCGTGAAAAACACTCTGTCTTGGCTCTGTGCTGGCAATTTTCCCGGAGATTATCTTCGGTGGAGTACACGGCACCTAACATGACTCGAACATAATTTACTCAAAACGGCAGCGGATGTGCCGCAAAAACTCGTCAGCGCAACAGAAACAGAAAACGACTTGGACACAAATGCACTTGGGAAAAGTATGGTTCTTCCCTCTGAGAATTAATTTTAAAATTAAATTCTTGTTAGAAAGTGAAATGGCTCTTACAACTAGTCTGATCGTTTTATAAATGTGTGTTTTTGTATTATACCTGCAGTTTTAGTAGTTTTGTTCTTATTATACTCTTGTCCGTATATTGTGGGTTTATTAAGTAAACATTAGGCCTTTATAATATTTATTTACTACAATGGTCTTAAAGCTTACTTATTGTTATTTAATTTTGGGAAGGAAAATAGTCAGTGGTCCATTGAATAATCGTCATCATAGGGCTTCAGAATTATTAATGGCTTAGTAGAATAAACTCAGATTTTTCCAAGTGCATACAGCCATATAGTAACCCAACCCTTGAGTTCTGTCCTCGCTTCACTGCCTCCGAACGTTGAATGGTTGATATATTTTCCGCCTTTTTTTGCTGCCCACAATTGCGCAAGACGCAACATCTGCAACTGGCACTGCAACATCCACTTAATCCGCTTTTCAGCCTGCTTCCGACGAGTCCTGGCTGGAAAACGAATTGCTCCCCATTTCGTGCGCCGCTCCATATCCTGCGAGCGGGTGGAGGAGTGCATGCGAGAGTGTGGTCGCGAGCGGCGCTTCATGTGCGAGGGCTTTAACTACAGGCTGGATCCCTCGGGTCACGGGCAGGGCGACTGTGAGCTGGTCGAGATGCCGCTGGCCCAAATGGACCTGTACTCCAGTCCGGACCGACGGGATGCCAATCTGCTGAGGCATCCCGACTACGACTACTACGAGAGGGACCGCAATGCGCCTAGCAGCTGTCGCCGCAGTGCTTGCCAGGATTGTTCCAAGGGTCCGGTAAGCAGTCAGCCTGTTTACTTCAAGCCCGGTGGAGGAGCAGGCGGATATGGTGACCGTGACCGTGATCGGGATAGGGACAGAGATCACTATCGTCCGCATAGCAGCACTGCCGTGGACCACTATCGCGGACCATCTGGTCCTCCGGGCTCCACCTCCTACGAGCAAAGGCCGCCCTTCTCCTCCGAGTTCCACGGATCGCACAGTTCATCCTCGTCGGCATCCTCCTATGAGTTCTCCTCACATGCCTCAGGATCTAGCTCGGGTTCCAGTTCCGGATACTTTGGTCACACCCCCCCTAGTAGCTATGGCGGCGACCATCCCTACGTAGATCGTCATGATTCTCCGCATTATCGCCCCGGAAGACCGGATCGCTGGGAAACTTTGCCGAGTAGCTCCGGTTACGATAGCTCCGCGTATAGACCGCCACGTCCGGAAACGGATCGAATCGACAAGTACCGCCCACCGTATCGTCCTGGCTCGGACTACTCACCCTACCGACCTCCAAGTCGCCCGGCGCACAACTACCTCGATCGCGATGGAGCAGGACCTCCAGGACATGCAGGACCTCCAGGACCGCCAGGGTCCAACAAAAAGCCAAACAAATTTGTTCCCTATCTGATTGGCGGCGAGGACAACTGGGGACACTACGGTGGTAGTTATGGTGGCAGCAGCAAGCACTCCTCCTCGTCGTCCTCCTCCTACTGGGGTCTCACAGAGTCCCAGAGGCGCAAGGATCAGCACGACTTCAACTACTTCCAGCTGGGGGCACCACATCGTGAGACCAACTCGGTGCTCAGCTATCCCGGCTCTGGCTACGACGACGATTACCCCCGACGACGCAACGATTATCGGCAACAGTGGACTCGGCGAGCGGGACAAGATGGTAAGTGGCTTTCTAAGTACTTTAAAAACTTGGGGATTCCTTATTTCCGTTTTAAATTTGCTCTTAAGGTTTCCTTAATATGGCTATATAATTAGATATAAATTTTGATGCCCTCCCACTTGCTGAATCTCATAGTCGGGCATCTGATAGTCGGAGACATCGACTATATCGTTCTCTCCTGTTTTTTAACAATTTTATTAAATGATACCCACAGAATGCTCGGCGAAAACCAGCGAGGGATTCCGACTGCACAAGACTGCCGTAAGGCACGCCTACAACGTGCCCACCTTGACGGAGTGCGAGCGTCTGTGCTCGGATCAGCGGCCCAGCTTCGTCTGCCACACGTTCAGCTACCGGTACAACCAGGCGGGCAGGGACAACTGCATGCTCTGCGACCGGCCCATTAACATGCTCGACTACTACGTGGACATCGAGCCCGACCGAGACTACGACATCTACTCCATGGCGGACGACATGGACGTGTGCCGGCAGCCTCCACCACGACGACATGATACCGCCGGTCCTAGCACCGCACTTTCAGATCCGAGAAGCGCACGTAAGTGTATATGATCAGGATCAATAGCCAAGTCGAACTTGGCATGTCCGTCCGTATGTCCGTCTGTCCGTATGAACGCCTCGATCTCGGGAACTATAAAATCTAGAATGTGGAGATTAAGCAGGCAGCTTCCAAAGAGATATAGATGCAACGCAAAGTTGTTTTTAATTACTGCGAAGCCCTATGTTTTAATATCTTTTTATAAGTCATGTAAATTTCTATCTAATTGCAAACAAAAACTAAACTATCTAATCTTATAGAAAATTTCAATATTTTTTTTACATTATGTTATTTTTTTCCAATTTCTACCGATATTCCAGAAAATACAATTTCTTGTTTTCAATTTTACCAGATGAGTAACGGGTATCTAAAAGTCGGGGAACTCGACTGTAGCATTCTCTTTTGTTAATAACTAATTATTTTTTGAATTTTAAACTTATTTTCTGCAGAGTGTTTCTTCCGCGCAATCGATGCCACACGATTCTTTAAGTCCATTGTCCGCGACTCGCTGACCGTGCGATCTGTGGGCGAATGCGAGATGGAGTGCATCCGCTCGACAAAGTTCACCTGCCGGGCGTTCGCTTTCCGATACGGCCAGCAGCGACATGCCGGAGTAATCGACAACTGCCAGCTGAGTGACTGGCCAGTGCGGGACATGGACAAGGAGCGGCACCTCATCCTGGACGCAGCATTCGATATCTTCGAACGAGCCAGCTATGGGCACGGATGTGAAATCCAGCCAATTGTGGATGAGAAGCACAAGAAACGTGGGTTAATTTGGAGATTAAGAAGTCTGTGGAAACTATATGTATCCTATTTTTCTCAGTCTGCTATTTGGGTTACGGATCACCGGCTAGACTGCTTCCTCCGGCCATCAAGAAAGTGATTTCCGTGCCCTCCGAGATGGCCTGCAAGAAGGAGTGCATCCGATTCCGCGAGACGACTCCTTTCAAGTGCTTTGCCTTCAGCTATGGGTGAGATATAAGAATTCCCTAACCCAATTGAAAAGTAATGGCAATCTCTATCCACACGCCAGCTCCCATGCCAGCACCTTCAACTGTGAACTTTCGGATCTGGACCAGACCGAGTTAAAACAGGATGTGCACTATGCGCACACCAAGGACCGCGACTTCTGGCTCTTCGCCTGGAATCCATTCGACTGGACATGCCGGGACAAGGTTAACACCATTGGAGGATCCCGGGTCAACAATGACCGGCGCATGGACATCTTCCGGGAACCGGGTAAACTCAACCTACTAACCTGTTGCACCTCGATCCAAGTGTAAATAACGGGTAATTACGGGTGCTCTTCCCGTGCAGCGGATTAACATTAGATGTGTATTATTAGCATTAGAACTTGTGTAAGCTAGCTTGTAGTGGAATTCGTTGTGTAAATAACATTTACTAGCATGTACAGAGGTCCCAGTCCCAGCATAACCGAAAGACGAATCCCCCCAAAAAGCTACTAACCGACCGATTGCATGTCACCGTTTTCCAATTTGATTCCGATTTCCATCCCCTAAATCCCGTGTTCTCGACCTCACTAAACTTGCTTCTTGTCCGCTAAAGGCGACGTGGCCTGGCGTCATTACACCGTGTCCGGAAAACCCTGCCGCCGGAGCAGTCCTTGCGCCAAGAATCTGATCACAGGCTTCTACTCCTGCGAGACGGATGCCTCCGAGGTCGGCTCCTGGGATTACTGCTGTAAAGAAGACCACCCGTGCGGCTACAGCAAAGGATTCGATTACCCATGGTAAGTTGGAGGAGTCTTATTTTGGTTCTTCAGTAAGGCTACCAATCTCCGTACTTTGTATAGATGATTTTGGGAGTAATAGAGTACTCATTCAGTAAATTTTAAAATATAGCAATCTATACTACAGACTTTTTAAAATAATCTGCCCCTTAACATTAATTTTATACTTAGCTAATGAAAAGCAACTAGAAAGGGAACTAAAAATATAGCAATCGGCTCACAATCCCTAAAAGAAGTGGCACCTACATAGTCCCTTACATTTTCCAGGTGCTTTGTGGGCGACGAGTCCGACCAGTGGCGCAAGTGCAGCGATCGGTACTTCCCCGGAAAGAACGGCACCCAGCCGACCCACTCGCATCTGGGACTGCCCAGTGTTAAGGAGAAACAGAAGCATCTACACCCACATCACTCCCAGCCGGAGACGGCGGCCAGTAGCGAATACGGCCAGCATCCCCCTCGACCCGGCGGACTGCAGAGCCTCAGTGACTTTGCCGCCGCCCGTCTGTGGCCCGTGACCTACCTGTACAGTGAGGGCCCGCCCAATGCCACCGAGTTCAGCAATTTCGTCGACTGCAACAAGGAGTCGTGCTAGTGGGGCGCTGATTCAGATTACGATTAGCAGATTAAGACGTGCTTGTGTACAATAGATACCCTCATTCCCTAATCCCCTAATCACGAACCACGAACCCTACTCCCAGCCAGATGTACTTGGGCCGTGCGGACGTTGTCGTTGTGATCATCATTGAGATTGGATACCATTGTCGTCAGAATCGAGTGAAACCAATTAACTTATTAATCTAACTCCCTTGAATGTTGAATGCTACAGCTTGCGTGCAGGCATTCTTAGTTCCACTAAGCTGAATTGTATGTATTATTAATAAAATTAGTTTTTACGAAAACGAGTTTTTCTTGGGACAATTATTTTAATTTTTTTCGTCAAAATTCGTCAAATCATTTATGAAATTTAATAAAAAGTCTCCGTAATAATCATCATTACATCCATTTATATAGTGAAAATTTCTCAAGTGAAAAACTTTACTTAATTTTTGGTTTTGTGGTTCACTACATAAAATGTTATTTACTTTAACAATTTAAATACATTTTGGAAATTGTGTTATTATTGGAACTATCGTAGTTTAATAGCAATTTTTTAATAACCAATTAAAATTTTCTTTGTTCTCTTACAAGAATTTTCTTAGGCTGCACATTCTCGTCACTAATCTTTTCGCTCTGTGCAACTCATAATCAATACAACCTCAATTCATTGGCGGTGTTGGTCTATTTACAGGGTCAGCAAGGAAATTGTTAATCTGTACCTGCATTTCAAAAACTAAGCATTTTCATCCTTTATCATATCTTTACATTTTTTCAACTAACCATTATGAGTTTTGAAAATAATGCTGCATTCAAGTGTGCTGATAACAAATTGCCTGATACCAAGCATTGCCAGTTGATATACTAATCAGCTTTTGAGTGTGTGTAAAGCTCGGTCGCTACGTTATCCAGGACAACCACTAATTTGAGTGCTATAGCGATGAACTTTTATGGAACGAAAATGTCAACAAATATTTGTTCAAATTCGTTTTTTATTTTTAAGGCAACATTTATTGATTCAATATTTAAATTTTAATTCTTAATTTTAAGTTATTTCCTTGTGAGTACTGAATGTAATTTAATATATCGGCAACAATATCAATCGTACAAAAAAAATTATAAATGATAATGTCCTGTAATGTATTATTTCTTTTATCATTAGTATTGTCAAATGTATGGATATACTAAGATGTTAAACTATTCTTTTAATTCTCCATACATTTTTTATTAACACTAGAGCTTTTGAGCGCTGCATTCTCAAAGAGAATTTACGAGTACAAGCCCGACCTTTAAGAGCTTTCTGATTTATATGTACATACATATGTACGTATAGTACTCATATGAGTGCATTTACAATTTTAATTCATTATTTAAAAAAAAAATTGTGGCAATTTGGATTTGAGTCATATGATATATTTATTATTATTATTATTTGCTCTCTTTATTTATTTATCATCAATTAAATGTTTTAAAAAGCTTTCTGATAATAGACCATTACCTTGTGTTCATTTGTATAATGTAGGGATTATTACAATCGGGAATGCAGTCTTTTGTAGATAAGAACTTTCTTATGTATAGATATTTCGTGCTGTCGGTATGATACATATTTTCAAATGACAACTACTACTGTGCGGCAAGTGCGTCCATCCTCAAATGAACTCCCTCCTGAGTGGATATAAGGAAATTGCGGCTGGAAAACTTCAGCGGGATCTGTGTTTTCTGCGACCTGCTAAACTTAAAGTCTCTTAGGAGGTACACAAGACCCACCTTGACTTGCAGCTTGCCAAATCGCTCGCCTATGCAGTTGCGAGGACCCTCGCCAAATGGCAAATAGGCGAAGGGATGTCGGGCCCTAATCTTTTCTGCCTCAAAGCGACTGGGATCAAACTTCTCTGGATCGGGATAAAGCTCTGGATCGTGATGAATACTATGCACGGGTATTATTATCTTAGTTCCCGGTTCTAGGATGAGGTTGCTCCCCGGTACCTGGTATTCCTTGGTGGATCGCCTCAGCAAGTGAGGTAGTATGGGATACTTGCGAAGGGTTTCGGCTACCACTTGGTCCAGGTAGGGCATCTCCTGAACGGAGTCGTAGGTGAGCTTTTGATTGTTGCTGTTCAAAACGTCGAGTACCTCAACTCGTAGTCTTTCCTGGACATCGGGATTGAGGGCCAGCTCATACAGACAGAAGGACATGGTGGTGGAGGAGGTATCGAACCCGGCCAGGAAGAAGACTAGTGCCTGGGCCGCAATCTGCTCGAAGGACAAGGCATCCTTGACTCCCTCCTCGCCCAGTTCCATTAGCAGTTGGATCAGGTCATTGCGCTGTATATTCTCTCGTCGCCTATAGTCCAATGTCTGGCGAACAGTGTCCAGGAAGAACTCACTGACCTCCGGACGAAAGAGCCTGAAGCGCAGCTTCCTTGCCAAATCCGGCTGAGCAAACATAAAGGCCTGGACGAGCACCGAATGCAGGGGCTCCGTGGTCACCGATCGACCCATGCGCCGGAACTGCGACTCCGGATCCTGAAGACTATTGCACTCGAGGCCAAAAGCACAGCTGCCGATCACATCCGTGGTGAACCTCGCACACAAATCCTTGGCCTCGATCTCGCCGACCTGGAGGCGACACGCCTGCGTCAGCTTCTCACCCACCTCCACCATGTTGGGGAACATGAATTTCATCTTGCCCGAGGTGAACACCTGCGTCAAATTCTGGCGCAACCAGCGCCACTCCGGTCCGTCCAGGAAGAGAAGGTTCCCGGTCAGCGGATCGTCCCGCACATTATGGAAGAGTCCTCGATCGGCAAAGCTGGCAAAGTCCCTGATCATTATCTCGCGGATCAGTTCCAGATCCATAATAAACAATGACTTGGTCATGAACGTAAAGTAGCCGCAGTAGCGCTCCACTCCCCGAAATTTCCTATAGATCCGCAGGTTGATATCCGTCCAGTGAAGGTCCCTTCCCAGTCCACTCATATTGCCGCGGAAATACACCGGCCTTTCTCCGGCCACGCCCCTTCTGCTCCAGTAGCTGTAATGCCAGCGGAGCTTGGCATATAGCAAAAGTCCGGCGGTGAGCACGAGAACCAGGAGCGTTAGCATGTTATCCCCAGATCGATAGAATAGCAACTGAGTGGAAAAGTGGGTTACATATGATTTTCGCCGGCTGAAAAGCTTTCGGGTCCTCTCTTTTCCGTGGGCTCTCTTTTTCTATGGGTGTTATATGGGTATCCAAACGTACACACAGTATCTTGCGTCATTTTAAATGAAAGTTCATGATTTGTAAACAAAATAGAGCGTTGCTAATGTTCTGCTTTCAGATCAATTATTATTTGAAAATACAGCAAATGCAATGCTTATCGTTAACATATATTTCGGTGATAATAACTATTATCTTTGATATGGGGCATTAGGTAGTAATTATTTTTGTATCTTGCACGTGAAAAAGTGTGTTATACAGTTAACCATTTGCTTTAATTTGCATTTCCGTGTCTATATGCGTTCAACTTTTAGATGAATTCCATTTTTGGCCGACAAAGTGGGGCTGCGAGTGTCCAAAATTAAGGGGATTTCTGTTAACTCTGAAACCCCGAACTTGAAGCGCTGAAGCAAGGACACAATGCCAATCTTGGCCTGCATTTTGCCGAAACGTAGACCTATGCAATTGCGGGGTCCATCACCGAACGGCAGATATGCAAATGGGTGGCGGGATTTCGAATTATCAGTCTCAAAACGGCTGGGATCGAAGAGTTCTGGTTGCGGATATAAATCCTGATCGTGGTGAATACTGTGCACAGGTATCAGCAATGTGGTTCCCTTCTCAATGATGAACTCAGTATTGGGGACCTTATAGCTTTCATTTGTTTCCCGCAAAAGTTGCGGGAGAATAGGATGTTTTCGAAGAGTTTCTAAAAGTAAAGTTGGGCTAGCGAATTTCCTTCTGTAATAATAGTATAACTCTTACCAGACAAGACCTGCTCCAGAAAGGACATTTCAGCTAAGGCGTCGTAGGTAATCGTCCCTCCATCCAGAACCCTTTCTATCTCATCCCTTACTTGATTCTGGATCTCCGGCTGCAGGGCTAGTTCGTACAAACAGAATGCCATCGTACTGGAGGAGGTCTCAAATCCAGCCACGAAGAACACAAAGGCCTGGGCAGCCATTTGCTCCAGAGTCAGGCCGTGGGATAGATCGATACCCTGGCCCTTTTTGGCAGCTTCTTGGTCCTCCGCTCGGAGCTCTATTAACTGGTCCATAAAGTCGTTCCGTTTTATGCCGTTCTTGAGGCGATAATCGACGGTGTTCTTCACTGCCGACATGAAGAAGTCGGTCAAATCATCGCGAAGAGCCTTCATTCTTAACTTTTTTGCCCACTTGGCGTTCGTGAATATAAAATTTTGGATCAGCGTAGAATGACGGGGTTCATCGAAGACCATGCGGCCCTTTTTACGGAATTCGGCATTTGGGTCCTGAAGACTGTTGCACTCCAGCCCGAAGGCGCACGATCCAATGACATCCGTGGTAAACCGGGCACAGAGATCCTTTATTTCCACATCCCCATTCTCCACTTCGCCCGCCTTGACCGCCTTTTCCGTGGCGTCGACCAGATGATGACCCACCTCTACAACCACTTCCGACATTTTTTTCATTTTTCCGGAGGTGAAGACAGGTGTGAGCTTGTGCCTCATCGATTTCCATTCATCGCCCTCCAAAGTGAGCAGGTGTCCTGTTAAGGGATCGTCACGAGTGTTGTTGAAGAGGCCGCGATCTTGAAAGTGATGGAAGTCCTTGATCAGCACTTGCTTGATGAGGTCGAGATCAGTGACCATGGCGGCTCGCTTGATGAACAGGAACATTCCAGCAATGGGAGCCTTGCCCTTAAACTTGTCGTATACCCTCTGATTGATGTCGCGTAAGTGGTACTTCGTTCCGATACCCTTCATGTTTCCAATCAACGGTAGGGGGCGCTCATGGGGCACGCCCATTCTGGCCCAATATGTGTAGGTGTTGTGGTAGAATCTATAGGCCAACAATAGGACTAAACCCAATAATGCGAGAGTAAGCAGCATGGCGATTAAGATACTCGTTTAGATTCAGGTTTTCAGAACTATAGTACGCAATAAATGTTCGTGTAAACGGCTATTTTAGCTTTAACGAATATTCTTCGTAGAACGCTAGACGAGAACTAAAATAATGTTTGCCAAAGCGTAAGATATATACAGATTTCGGGAGCTTAATCGGCAATAAACAAAACAATATATGCAAGTCATATATAGGCAAGCATTGATTAGACAAAGCTTTTTCCCATGGCTATATAGTACTATCAGTACTGATAGATAAGGTTGTGAACAAGTACTATATTTGTACACTGCTTAGTTTAAAAGGGTATACTAGATTAATTGGAAGGTTTGTAACATATATGAAAAAACTCTAAAATGTATACATCTGTATATATGCCCAATTGTTATCATTTGTTAAAATATTTATTTATTTTTTGTACACTTTAACATACACATGCATAAATTGCAAAAATACTTAGTTTTTTGCGATAGCCAATAGATTTCTAATGATTTTAGGGCAACAGAAACATTTTAAACATTTTGGTGACTCAAGTTGCTATCAAGAATTGTTGTCTACAACTCAACATGACCACCGTAACAAAAATATCTGATAAGGAGTCAATGAAACGTTTGGCCTGCGAACCTATTGCCACAAAATTGTTTGGTAAAGCTGAAAAGAAATGAAAATATGAGCGTGGGCTCTATAAATGTACTCGTTATCGCAGTGAAAATTAATGCAAATGAATTCTTAGCTTCAAGTTTTTGTTCCAAAGGGAAAAGAGCTGGTGGCCAATTTCATTAAATTAACACATGTTGAGACAGTTTTTTGCAACGGTTGTCTTGTAGCTCAAATGTTTTTCTTAAAGCAGACACGAATGAGTACTGAATGCGCAATTCTATCCTCTTTCCAGGACACTTTTTTATTCGACTCCTAGAGTGTTTGTCTTTTTAATTGAAATGTGAGCCTGGGCGTAAACAGGAAAAGAAACCATCAGTTTATTGACAGGCTGTTGATGATTCGCTAGACGGCTTTCCTTCTGCCTTTTGGCCTTTCAATCCTTTAACCTTTAATTAAACTCGGCCGTTACTGTCCAGAAATCAACTCAAGCGTAAACCCAATAAAACTAACACTAAATCGAGCCGCTGTTGTCACTGATTTCCCCAGGCTTATTACAAAGTTGCCGAAAAATTTACGCGTAAGCGATTGAAGGCCCATTAAACGCTATGCCACATGGGCAGCGTGCTTTCAAGTGGTTGGTTCCCCCAGCTTCCTCCATGCAGGACTTCTATCTGCTCCCAGTGAATAATAAAACGAAGTCGCACCTAAAAGCATTTTGTGACCTTCGGCAGGCGTGTGTGGTGTTCTTGGTGCTTAAAGGATTTGGGCCTAATGCTCACAGCCCGTTTTATGCCGCTAATGCGCCATCGGATCCCATCGACATAAAAATCGTAATGCCGCAGTTAAGTGCAGCTCGAGTCATAAAACAAAAGCTGGAATTAAATAATAATGCAGGGCCAATGACAATTATGCTTATTAAAATAGATGCTTCCTGCTGATTTTTATCGGTTTTCGCTTAATCAGGGGAATAGTTAAAAGCAAACCAGATATTATTATAAATCGTAGTCACTGTATCACAACATCTTCTGATATTTAACATGTATATATGTACATAAGTATGACTGGGGATGCTTAGGGCACACCAATTTATAATATTTTAAAATAAAAACTAATTAGGAAGCTATCTCTCAGTGTGAATCACGTTTTATTGATGCCGGCTAGTTAAAAATTACTTATTGTGTCTAGTAATTCTCTTACAAACTGGTTGTACTTTTAGACTCTAAACTAAACAAATTTTTTGTTTATTTTGTTTGCGAGAAATCAAGCTCTCTAAAGCATTGCAAAGCTCTTTAGAAAAACAATAATATCATCGTGCCTCAGTTGTTCCCAAACGCTGATTCAGTGAAGTCGGCTAGGCGACCAGTTTACTGTGCGGAAAAAAAGTTTCGTCAGCCTTTAGACGGAATTCCCTCTATTTGTTGACCAAATTCAACAACATTCATATATTTAACTACAACATTTTTATTCGAATTACCAAATAAATGGTGTCTAATGTTCCAGTACTCGTTTGGTTTGACTGCATTATATAATTGGGTACATCGATATTCGTTTCTAGTTTAAGCAATTCATGATTAGTGCCATCGCAAATGTTTTTAGAAAGATAAGGAGTTGTCAAAAGCTCTGTCTGCTTTGTATATAAAGCCAAACTAAGCGGCAAAACGATCAGTGTTAACACAAGTTTTATCAAGAACAGTGTACAGTGACCGCTCGCAATGCTGTTTACAATCGCCCTTTTGGGCGTGGTCTTGGCCTTGGCCTACAGTTTGCATGTTAAAATCTTCTCTTATTGGAAGAAGAAAGGTGTTCCACACGAGAAACCTCTGCCTCTGGTTGGAAACATGAAGGGAATCAGTAAGAAGTACCATTTCCGCGATATCAATCAAAGAATCTATAAGAAGTTTAAGGGAAAGGCTCCCATCGCCGGAATGTACATGTTCTTTAAGCGAACTGCCATGATCACCGATCTGGATTTCATCAAGCAGGTGATGATCAAGGACTTCAGCTACTTCCAGGATCGTGGCGCTTTCAACAATCCCCGTGACGACCCCCTCACGGGCCACCTGTTTTCACTGGAGGGCGATGAGTGGCGAGCGATGCGGCACAAGCTGTCTCCCGTTTTTACCTCTGGCAAGATGAAGCAGATGTCGAAGGTGATCGTGGACGTGGGTCTTCGCCTGGGCGATGCCATGGATAAGGCGGTAAAGGAGGCCAAAGTGGAGGGCGGCAATGTGGAGATCAAGGATCTCTGTGCCCGGTTCACCACAGATGTCATCGGATCGTGCGCCTTCGGACTGGAGTGCAACAGTCTCCAGGATCCAAATGCCGAGTTCCGACAGAAGGGTCGCGAAATATTCACCAAGCGTCGTCATTCCACGCTAGTGCAAACGTTTATGTTTACCAACGCCAGGTTGGCCAGGAAATTGCGAATGAAAGTACTGCCCGATGATGTGACAGAGTTCTTTTTGTCGACGGTAAAGAGCACCGTCGACTATCGTCTCAAGAACGGAATAAAGCGTAACGACTTCATTGAACAAATGATAGAGCTCCGAGCGGAGGACCAAGAAGCTGCCAAAAAGGGCCGGGGTATCGATCTCTCCCACGGCCTGACCCTGGAGCAAATGGCTGCTCAGGCCTTTGTGTTCTTCGTGGCTGGATTCGAGACCTCTTCCAGCACCATGTCATTCTGCCTGTACGAGCTGGCCCTGCAGCCGGAGATTCAGCAGCGGTTGAGGGAGGAGATCGAAAGTGTGCTGGCCAATGTGGAAGGAGGAGAGCTGAGTTACGACGTTCTGGCTGAGATGAGCTATTTGGATCAGGTGCTGTCTGGTAAGTACGCATCCACACATCTAAATCAACTGATTTTAAGCCAAAACATCTTTCAGAAACTCTTCGAAAGCACCCCCTGCTGCCCCATCTCGTTCGAGAGGCTAATCGAGACTACAAAATTCCCAACACAGATATTGTGCTGGACAAGGGCGTCCTTGCCCTGATTCCCGTCCATAATATTCATCACGACCCTGAGATATATCCCGAACCGGAAAAGTTCGATCCCAGTCGCTTTGATCCGGAGGAAGTCAAAAACCGCCATCCGATGGCCTACTTGCCCTTTGGCGATGGACCTCGGAACTGCATTGGACTGCGGTTCGGAAAGATTCAGGCCAAGATCGGACTCGTCTCGCTGCTTCGACGTTTCAAATTTTCAGTTTCAAATCGCACTGAAGTTCCTTTGATACTTTCAAACAAGAATTTTCTGCTGGGTACTGATAACGGCATGTACCTGAAAGTTGAAAGCATTTAAGTATGCTTGACATAATATAAGTTATCTGCAATGTTTAAAATAAAAGATAATAAGCGCAATGTACACCGAAATTGTTTGGGCTGTTATTTATTGAAATATTTTGTTAAGGTGGAAGCTGTAACCGAAACTTTGTTAATTAAAAAGGTAAAAATGCCCGCGGCTGAATCAGATACCAAAACAAATTTATTAGTTTGTTTAGCAGCCAGCTAACTGGTATAAACTTGTTAAGCTAAATTGTAATTTTCGCTACTTTATTTCTACTTTGGCTGCTGGCGGCCAGCAGCAAGTGTAATGAATTTTAAAAGGAAAGTATCTAATGGTACTTACAACATATCCTTTTAGGTACACAGCATTTAAAAGCGATTGGGTCTAGGATTGCCCAGAATACAATCCTCAAAAAGAATGACAAAGTATTCTCCCGCTAATCTGGAGCCAAAATCCGGCTAAAACTTTTCCGTGACTCGCCCACTAATTTGCTCATTTCTCATGTGTTATTTGCCAGCTGCTAACCGAGTACGACTGTTTTGACAGAATTGCATGTGCTGTGCAATATGTTTACCCTGGATTCACCATTCGCGGGGAAGGATGGAGCCATTCAGCTAGGAGTAAGTTTTTGCCATGGCACTTTTTGATAGTGCAGTCACGCCACAGAATCCTTGGGGCAACGAAACAAAGCAAGGCAAAAAACTTGGAGCTGCAAAACAAATGGAATAATTAGCCAGAATAAGATGAACTTCCTCACGGCAACAGGAGAACTCATAGACCAGGTGCAGTGGGTGAGGCCAGATTGGTATGTGTATTCCCTTGGAGATAACCAGGCATTTGTATCTGCTTCCAGTTCTCTGTTTTTCCAGCTTTAAGCTGAGAAATTCTATAAAAACGGTCTTGGAATCCCCACTGCATGACCAGCGGGCGAAAAAGTGAAAAATAAGACCACGAAAGCTCCCATCTCCCAGCTCCCAGAAAACACAGGGTGGCTGTTTCTGGGCCTCCGTGTTTTTGTATCTTTGTATTTTCAAGACTGACTGGACGGCCATTGATTCGCTCAATTGGCGGAGTTGTCTATTCGGAAAACAGCTGCCGTGATGGGGCGGAAAAAATATAATATCGCATGCCTCCGTGGGCGCTTTCGCACTTCCGTTTTTGTTTATGCGGGCAATAACTCATTTAGGCCAAATTCCTTTTCTTTCCACAGGCCATTTGAGCCCATGCCCTGATGCCTCATCATCTTCGGGGGAGTGGGTCCAACGCCTGTGTTCTCATTATTATGTTATTTACATTTATTATTGATTGATAACAAATTGCTAAGCATTGACTAACGAGCGCATATTGTGGCCGAAAGGTCAAAGTGTCGGGATCCACCATCGCACCTATTTTCCCAGCCCAAAAGTCCGGCTGGTGCACGTAATTATGTGAAATTTCCCGGACGGAGAGTTGTATCTGGAGACTCCTCCGCTTCAGGTCGGTTAGTCACGTCGTTTTGAGGGGGTTTTCTAGTGCTGAAAAAGTTATTGAGACGCGATGAAATGAAACAATATCAAATGAAATAATATCAGACGAGTACCTGAACTACCAAAACCCAACCACACGCAGATATGAGCTCAAATGTCTTAAATATGTTATATAAATAAGGTAAAAAAGTGTAAACCTTTGTTCAGAAAATGAACTTCTTGGCTTTAAATGAACAAGTGATATTTATTTTTGATAATACCAACTTAGGGTATTTGTGGCTGGTCTTCGATCACGCCTTCCCTCCACTTCCTGGCTGACCCAGAGATTTATGAGCTCCGTAATGGCATAAATCATGGTTAGGTTACATTCATTATGCTTAGGAGGAGCCGGTTAGAGGACCTGCGGAGAAATTCTGGCGAAGCTTACCTTGGCGGGCTGTGCTGAGGTGCTCAAACGGTGTTGAACTTTTATGGCCAAGTCGGGAGTTTTGTGAGCTCTTCGCAAAATAAATGGCGTCGGCCGAAAGCCATACAAATTGCTAATTACTTGAGCTGCTAGGTGTTTGACTCACTTGAGTGGGCTTTGGCCAGTTGTGGGATCTCCTGGAGTGGCGATGACAGGACACTTTACAATTTCATTGGTCGCTTTATTTGCTGTTGTTGTTGTTTGCTGGATGTTTTCCCTGGGCGACCATATAAATTATAGGAAAATATTAGCTGGCCGATGCGGAAAAGCATTGAATGCAAAGGCATTTTTAGATTGCCTTGGCAACCAGGAGCACTGGACTGGAATAGAGTGGTTTTGTGGCTTTGTTTTTCCATCTGCATTATCAGCCGCTTGCTGTAAGTAAAATCCACTTTTGTGGCTTGGTATTTGTACTTGCCAAAATAAAAAAGAACGTTCAATTATTTTGCCATGTTTTGTTGTCTGTAGTTTTGTGAACGGCGTCCGTCCCCAAACTCAACCCAGACCCTTTTAGATGTGGAATTGTTTATTGCTTGGCCGTTCTGCTGCCGAGTTTCCTTTGGCAATTGATTGTGAGTGTGGACACAATCAATTTTTCCAAATCGTTTGGCAGACGACACGCATTAAGTCGTCAGAGGACACCAGCAGCTGGCCAATTCAGCCAGGCAATAATTTATCATTCCGTTCGGGGTCTAATCAAATCAAGTCCTGATTTGATAAAAAGCCAACGCGAAACGGGATGTCAAAGGGCGCTTGTCTGCTTAACAATTTTTGTTTCTGGCAAGTCGCCAGAACAAATCCGCTGACATAGTTTTCGTCGAGCGACTTGATTAATGGCATTACTAGCTGCCACATACGTAGCAGGGCACACACGGCGTATGCTCATTTTGCGGAGCATCTGTTGCGACGACGTGAGTCCACGTCAACGGGTTGTCACCGGCAAAAGTACTGTGCCTGTGCTCATCCTCCGCGTTTCTGCAGCTCGGCAATTTTCCGGCTCGACAGGTGCTATTAGTCTACTAACACCTTGATGTGTTGCCTTTGGCTGGGACAGCTCAATTGGTCTTCGATTTCTCGATCGAGTGCACTCCATTGAAGGCGCCTTGCACTTTTGGACTCTGACTGCAAACCGAAGCTGATGTGGCAAAGGGTTGTCCTCTCATTATGTCATTAGCAAGATGTGCTCCTCTTTGGCCAGATGCCTAAAAGCTGGATAAAAGGGTCTGGAAAGTGCAAGGGGAACAGGAATACAAACTAAGTACGAAATAGAACACACCATCCTTGTTTCATTTTGGTGCTTGTACAATAATTTTTGTATTGCAGAATTTCGTTTAATGTTATCTCTTTAATGGAGTTTTCGATTTATATTATCACCTGTTTTGTTAGCTTCCCCACGTACAAATCCTTGGGGATAGTAACGAGACAAAATGCAGTTCAATAAATTTGTAGCAGAAGGAATTTACGAGCTGGGTTTTGTAATTCCATTTGCAACACTTTTCAGAATCCCAGTTACCAGCTTACAGCAAACCGTGCGTAAAATTGTAGTACCAAACATTTTTTGGCGTAGTCGAACACATTTCCTTGCATTTTTATTTTCTGACATTGTTCTTTCATATCCTTGGCTTGCTGAATGTTGATTAACTTTGCGAAAACCCAAAAAAAATTCCAAATGTAAGGAAGCTGTAATTGGTACAATGTTTTTACAAGCTGCCCAAAAATATGCAATAAATCGACAGAGAGAAAGCTCAGTTTATCAAATGTACAAGAAAGCTAGTTTGCAGGCCTAAAGATAATATATCTTTATATTCATACACGTATGATTCATACCAGAGAGCTGCAACGAGTCAAACATATTTGTTCATATTCGATACAAATACACTGATTTGGACTCTCAATGAATTTCATAAACGTATCCTGTTATATTTTCATATATTTGTAGGTTTGACATGCGAAAATTAATTATGTTATGAATAGGTGGGAGACATTCTTATCATTAAGCACAAGAAAGACAACTATATTTGACAATCTTTGTTAATTATTAAAATTAATTATCAATAGCCAAGTCGAACTGGTCGAACCTATCCGTCTGATTGTCAGTCTGTTTGTATGAACGCCTTGATCTAAGAAACTATAAAAGCTGGAAAGTTGAGATGAAGGATGCAGATTCCATAGACGTCATGTTTGCTTATTTTTGTTGCCACGCCCACTCCAACGCCCACAAGCCGGCAGATTCTGCCACGCTCACACCTGTGAAAAATATTTTAGGTTTTTTTCGTTTTATTTTTCTTTTTTTTTAATTTTATATTTTTCCTTTCCAATTTCTATCGATATGCCAGAAAAATGTTGAAATATCTCGTTCGCACCTCCACCAGCCGAGTAACTGGTATCTGATAGTCGGGGAAGTCGACTATAGCGTTCTTTTATGTTTGTTATTACTAAACCCATTAAATGCTGTAATAATTAAAAAGCGGTAAATGTTGCTGACATATGCCATTTATAACTTATAAATTAGTAGTTCTACCCGTAATCGTAAAGTAAAACTGTATACGGGATTTGTTAAAAAGTATGCAACAGTTGACACAAGCGTTTTATACCCTATTAGGTCATGTTTTCATCAGAAATATTAGTAAATATCCATAAATAAATAAATATCCTTCAATGTCTAAAAGTTGTTAAATTCTGAATTCTATTTATTAAATCTTTATGGGCAATCATGTAAACTCCACTTGATTGGCCTTGTCCGTTAACTTGAAACATCTCCCTCACATATATGTTTTGGTTGAATACCTGGTATCTTATAGTCGAGACAGTCAACTTTCCCGTGTTGTAATTTAATTACTATGGCCACCTGTTGAATTTTCACCAAGGGAATTCAGGGGTCAACCGTGTGCGCATTTTCTGAGCATCAATTGCAAGGCGGTAACTTTTCGGCGATTAACCCGATCCCGACTTGGCCCGTGGCACTTGTTTACTCAAGTTGTGCTGACATTTTATGCTGTCGCTTGCAATGTCTGTGGACAATTATCGCATATTTGCGCTGTCCATCTGTGTCGCAGAGAAAGTTATCTGGCATTGACTCCGAAATTGTATTCGACTTTTGGGTCATATATGGCTAACACGTTCGTTGGCCCGTCATAACCGAATTATCTCGAGTTATGTTCGAACGCTGAACTGTTGGCTGAGTCGTTGACACTTTCGTGCGTCTAGAATGCCACAATTGAAGGGGATTAAGGCAATGGTCAACGTTTGCTTCACAATATGGCAGGCAGGGAGGCAGCTGCCTAGCTTGCCCGGGTAATTTATGCGAGTTTCTTGTTTTGGCTCGTGTTACTTTTTATTTTCTGGTGCCTGCCAAGCTCATTTGCCTCAATGACAAACGGAGTTGGCAACAATTGTAAAATACATGACAAGGGTCGTGCACATTATATTTTGTGTGGGGCAACTTTGCCGTGGAGGCGGGCTGCCACATACATAGAAGACATCTAGCCGGGCAATTTCCTTGAAGGCCCTGTCTTGGGGTTGTGAGTTATATGTGCAACTTAATTTGTTGCTGTCACACCTGTGGCTTCCGCCAATGGAAAGTGGAAAGTGGCAAGTGGCAAGTGGCAACCTTGGCCCTGTTTGACATGAATTTATGAGCAACGCCTGCATAAGGTGCCTGGCTGGGCTGGCTTGGGTTGGCTATAAAAACGGTTAGCAGATTTAATAAAATATATTCGGTTAAATAAATAGATTGGCATGACAACATGTCCCAGTCCCTCGGACTTAAGAGAGTTCCTCGCTTAAGAGATGAAACCGCAGGCTGTAAGTAACTCCTGGCAACGCAGCACGTGTTGCACGGCTTTCGCTTTCATCTGCGCAGCATCTCTGCTAAAATTTCCCTCTGTTTGGCCAAAATGTTAGCGGCTTCGAAGCTTCGGGCCCTATTTCAGTGTGCGAATACCCCCCGTTGTCCAAGGACGTATCCTCGTCAGAGCGCGGGAAAAACTTAAACGGCCAAAAGGACGAGTTCATTTTGTGAAAAATAAATATTTAAGGATTTGGTTGCCTTTCTGTGGCTGGTTGTCATCAATAAAACGAATTATGTACGCATGAACAAATTCGATTTAAAATTAACTGCCCACATGGACTGTTTATTCAAATATTAAAGACAAATATCAATAACTCACCGATCAAATGTTGGATGGTATTGATATTTATACGGTTGAGTGATAAGTAATTCAAATAACCAAAATTAAGGATCAACTCCGTCCCCAACAAGAATTACAAACTAAAGAGCCTTGAAGGAATTCTTTGATTCAAAAGGATTTCCATTCTTAAATTGTATACAGAAATTTTTAAATTTCCCACCCAAAAGTAAATGTAAGTAACTGAAAAGCCGCTGGTAAACAAGTGCTCAACTCCCACAACTACGTATTCGAACTTTTTGCCATATTCAAAATCCTTTCAGCGTTTTGTTTTTTGCGTTGTGCAACTTCAGTTCAAAAACTGAACGGGGCGGGCTGTCTGCCTTTGGGCAAACAATTAGGCCAACGCGGAAAAGTGCAACAAAAAGTATCCGAGATAGCAATCAATTTTTCCCCTCGTTCGGCCAACCAAAGAACACATGTCCCTCCAATAGACCACTTAATAAAGCGTCAAAATAAGCGGCCGCAGCTTGATTTATGGTCAACGCGTGTGTGAGTTTGCGGTCTGATAATGCGGCTGAGAAAAGAAATATCAAATTCTGTATATATTTTGTGGCCAGCAATTTATGGGCGCTAGCCAGAATTATTGCTATTGATTTAGAAGCGAGAAGAGGAATTGCCAAATCCCCTAGGGTTATTGGCTGACCATAAAAGTTGGCCCATAAAGCATTTTCGCCACAAGTAACTGCCCAAATAGTGTATCGTAGAATTCGGGCATTATAGGCTAATTAAAATTCTATTGTCGAAAATTGGAATTGGAATTGAATTTTCCAATTATTCGAGGCTTAGTTGCATATCAGCCAGTCCATTTGTTAAAATTATTGAAATGCACATTTCTCGGCTAAACGCCCATTTAGAGAATTCGGGGATAATGGAAGCACTGGCATACATCAATTCATTAGTACCGTCATTAGGTGGTAAATAATATCTAAGCGAATGTTTCTGACGGCAAACAATGAGCCCCAATTTCATTCGCGGGCAAGCAATTACTCGCATTATTTCGAAATGCGGTGGTTGTTATGTGGAAAAAATCGCATTTCATTGCAGCAGAGCTACAGGGAGGGTGCGTTATTAAATTGCATTTTTCAAACCAAACAGCAAATGACACAGCAGCAGCAGCAAAAGCAGCATCATATTAAAAGGATTCCCTTTGTTCCTTAATTGTCATGTAAGCCGAGCTGGGTTATCTTGCAAACGGGCTGACCTTTTTTCCTTATGCGCCTGGCGAAAATTGGGTTAAAAATGCATGCATCAGAAATGGCAGAATGGCATGTATGAGAAAATTAAAATTTAAAATTGTAACCCATTCTGTTTGTACATACATTACGTGCGCTTGCAGCTACAAGGTTTCCTCTGAATGTTTGCCGAATAAAATTCACACAAAAGCTAGCTCATTACAAATATTTTCGCACTAGAGGTGCAGCTGGTCGCCATTTTTCCACTCATTCAGTGGCGTCCAAACAAAAGAGAGCCATCGGCACTCTGCACACTCTTCCCGGCCATTTTTCCAGCTTTTCCGCCTTCCCCTCCCCGCCATACTCCGCCCTTCCCCCACACTAGAACGCTACTTTCAGCGCCAACGCATTTGCATCGAGTGGTGAAACAATCTTGCAGCTGCTGCTCGTGAAACTTACAGGAGCAGCCGACAGGAACTTTCGCAGACTCGTCGTTATCCTCACGAAGTTTCATGTTTATTCCCTGTACGTGCGAAGTGGCGACCGGCAGGACTGCACATCATTGTCAGCCAATGATTCCGTATGCAGGAGCCAAGCCATTTCCGGACTCCTCCACGTGTGCTGATGCCTAGCGGGAAACTTTTAGAGCATTACTTTCATTTGCATAAGCAGTTCGATAGCGTTGCTGCAGCTGAAGGAAGGTGCCAACAATCTTGAGTTGCTCTTACGAAATTTGAAATTCTAATTAACAAGTCTTTGCAAATCTTAAATTAATTTTAACATATAATATTTTTTATATAATTATATTTATTATATGAATATACCATGCATTTTTTTTGGATTTTTTCAATTTAATACTAGGGGATGTTGTTATCCAAACCAAACAAGGTAGACCCGCTGAGAAGCTCACAATATCAGCGGTGCAGGGTATTCCATACCATACATAATATGGTCTTATCCCTCTGATATTTTAATAAATTCGCGATAATGTGCAAACTTTTTGTCTGCAAAATTGTGTGAGTTTTTCACGGAGCCGCTAATTTTGCGTTCCCATCTCGCGATGAGCACTTCTGCTGAGTGCCGCTGCCATTACGGTTTATTAGATGCAGGCGTGGCGCTTCGTGGAACAGGAGCGGAGTGGGTTGTCCGTGGAGCAGCTCGTCGCATGCTCCAGGCATTCCGGTAGAATTTTGTAAGCTGTGGATGTGCAGGCGGCGCCAACGACCGTGACAACGACGTGCACACGTCACCAATTATGCCCACTACGCCAAGGGGGCGTGGTCCGGGCCAGAAGTGGCTTTTGGCCTTGCCAAGGACGGCTTCGTCTTCGCATTGTTTCGCTCTGCTCGGCTCAGCCGCTCCCCTTGCACTTTTTTTATAAACATGTCATTGTCGGTCCCGGGATCTTCATTTAAAATTCAATGGCGTATGCGAACTGCGTGATTTTAGCCCTCCGCCGCATTCCGTGCCTCCATGCCGCGAATTCCAATCACGGTACAGCAGGAGCAGGAGCTGGAGCAGCAGGAGCAGCTGGAGGAGTAGGAGGAGCAGGAGTGCCCCGCCCAACGTGTCGGCGAAACATCCCAAATATTTGCATTTGGCGTGGTTGGAGAAAATTTGTCGCGCTAAATTCAAAAGAGATCTCCTGTCGAATTCACAACAGCAAATCTCGCAATTAGTGACATCGCGGGTGGCAGATACGCGCTGCAAGAAGTATATTGCTTTTATCGCATGGGTCCTGGAATTTAGAACGCTGTCAGCAGCACATTCAAATAGGTTTTAGGTACAGGTATTTGTTGGATCAGATATTGACAATACATTTTCCGGAAATTTTACCAGTTTTCTGTTCCCCTATTTTTTGGCTTAACTATATGCTGTATATTACCTCTGTTCTTCCCCATGGAGTATTTCTTGATTGCTCTCTTTATCGCAAGCGCAATTTATCCATTTTTTTAAAAAATGTCAATCCGGAAACTTACTGAATCTCTTTTATGTGAAAAGAAATTCGTAAACATCCTATTATGTTCGTATTCACAATTACAAGTACTCTTAAGAAAATAGTATTCTTTGAATTCAAATTATCTAATATAGAGCTCTTGATAAATATTATTTAATTATCATTAATTCTTATGAACAAAGTAAGAATGCGCCTTCGAGGAAATGAGGGAATATAAGTGCAGCCCACATATATACGCGTATGCCACTTCATCCAAGTTTTCATCATTTCGTTTAGGATTCGAGGGTCCTTTCGCTCGTTAGTCGTGTGTAGAGAAGCACTTCCAGAAATATCCTTCTCCTGAATAAACGTTTATCTCCTGATAAATGCCCGTCTGCTCGGTAGAACCATGGTAAACTTTCGCTGTGATGTGGAAGGAAAAACTCTTGAGCTTCTCCTGCGCACACTTTTTATGCCTCGATTGACTTAAAGTCCAGTGTCGAGTGCCGGCATTTTATAAGGCTTAACCCACCTGCCCTATCCGCATCCGCATCCCCCCCCAGCATCCCCAATCCGCTGCTGATGTTGCAGTTTTCCGTGCTGCGCCCAGTAGGCCATTTGGCCGGACTTCAAGTGCCTGCTTCTGGCCATTGTTGTCCGCTGTTTTAACTGTTGCATTGTGGCCAGGCCATTTAATTTGACGATGTCTGCCGGCCAGTGGCAATATTGTTAGTTTACTGTTATTGCCGCGACTGATTCAATGACTGCGACATTATAATGCAGTGTAGTTTAATTGTTTCGATTTGCATTCAAAGCAAATGAAATATTTTGTTTTAATTTACAAAATTAATTAAACGTGCCATCTGTTTATGCGCGATAATACAATAATTTACAGTCAACGTGGTTTGCATGGTAAATTTTACAATTACAAAATTTGGTATTATTCTCGAAACTAAATCACGCGAGCACATACACACACATTGCGTTAAACGATTTAATGATTTCGCCCATAAAATTTACGCCTTTTGTTATTAAACTTTAAGCTGTCCAAAAGCCAATCAAAAGTGTGTAAAACTTCTAAGGCCCACGCACCCCGCACGTAATTCTCACGCACACAAGTATGCAATAAATTTGGCAGCGTTTTACGACTGCTCATCGATTTGCTGACTAAAGAAGCTAGAGGGTTTGAAGAAAGTGGGCGAAATAGCAAACACCAACCGCAGGTACACATTCTGCTAAGGAAAATGGAAAAGGACGGCTGTGGGCACCGCACAAAAAACTTTAATTTTATTGCATTGCCATGGATATTATTGGGGTTTAGGTTTGATGGCGAATTGAAGATGGAAACAGCAAGCAAGACTTTCGGCTGTTGTCCTTCCTTGTTGAAGTGGGTCAACAGTGCTTCCCCTTTTCGATAGCCACAAAAAGCATAGACTTCTTAAAGTTCATATTCATTATTTTTTTGGTTCTCACAAGGAATCACTTAAAGAGGTTTCCTGTTTCAATTTCAGGGTTACTTTAAGCTAATTCTTATTCGGAATAGAAATTCTTATTCAAAATTAATATTGAAAAAATTGTATTTAAAAATTGAAAAATATGTTACTTGAGGTCAGCTCTTTAATATAAAAGATTTCAGAGAAAGCGTGCCACAGTGGCCATTAAGTCATGATCAATTTGAACTGTAAGGCGGTGTGCTTTAATACCAAAAACTTACATTTATTCCCATAGTTTTAGCCATTTTCTCCGCCAAAAGCGTTTGGCTATCGGAGGGCGTTAAATCTAGCACATAATAAGGTTCTGGCAGCAGAGGCGAGGATCCAGGATATGCGGATGCGGAGTCCTGTGGACTCGGAATTGGTTCAATTTCGGGCTTGCCTTTTAGCGCAACGTAATAAAACAGCATAAAAATGTTGAGCATGTGGCGCTTATTTATAGTGTATGGCTGGCAAATGTAGTTTGTGCCTGGCGGGGGAATCCCCCGCTAAATCTCCGGGTGGAACCTCAGCCACGCCCCCGGAAAGGCTGCCTGTTCAAACATTTTTTTATGTGTTTTATACAAATGCCTTGTCTTTGTGGGCTTCACTGAGCATAGGGGGCGCATACGCAACATTTGAGTGGCGCCACACAACAAGAGATTCCAATGAGAACGACAGCAGGAATGGCCGTAATGAAGACTATCAGATGGCCATAAGGATCGGGGGAGGCCATTGTGGCCTTTGTTGTGCCTTCAATGGGAGTTGGCTGCGTGCTTTCCGCATCTATTCTCTTCTTTTTATTTTTATTTATATTTTTCTTGTTATTTTTATTTTGAGCGGTTTCTGGTTTAAAGCCAAATAAAGTCAGCTGCCATTAGCCAAGTCAGGGTGGACACATGCACTAAGCAAAATTAATTAACAGATCCTGTTACTTGACCCAGATCTCTGCTCCTCGCTTGATTTGCTTTACTTAATTAATCAGCAGTCAAGTGTGACTGCCGGATGAAGTGAGCCCGGATGTGATGCTTCCAGAAGCTGCTGACGCTGTCAGGAGCAACGGAATGGCCTGACAATATTTTCCAATTAGGCGTGAGGCTTATTTAGCCGGCTCTTCGGGTGCATTTGTGTGTGAAATTATCGCGTGCAGTAGTAAATGATCTGCGGCAAACAATGAAATTCCAGAGAAAAGTGGACCCGAACTATCTTAAGCTCCTGGACGTGTCCTAAATGCTTTTTGGAACTGTTAGTCATCTGAGCCCCACAACAAAGAAACTAAATAGATACAGTAAACAACACGTTATCCCGTAGAGTGGGTACTAACATGCACTGATGGGCAGTATACAATTAAACTACGTTTTTGCGAATTAATGTCTTCATGCCTTATTACCTTAAACTATAGATTACTATGGTTATAATTTTGTAGGATAATGACCTAATTTAATTCATTTATAAACAGAATTTTTTAAACGGCGAACAAATATTACTTACTTATCTATTTGCAAATTTTGGCAATGCAATCGGTCATTAGATTGCGATCGACCCCAGGTTGCTTCTAACCAAAACAAAATTGCCAGTAACAAATGCATTGGCTTGATGACTCAGACTAGCCAATGATATATTTTAGTATTGACTTTTCTTATCTCTAGAGAAGGGAACACTTTCATTCACATATTTACAATGATAATATTGCTCATTCAAACAGAGAATGACTTGTTGCGTTTAGTTTGCAATATAATGTCCGGTTATCAAGTTCCAACAGCTCGCGTAACCTCTTCAGAACGACGGGGTTTTGAAGTATCTATAGACGATGAGCCGGGAATATCACTGTTCGCATTTCACGGCAGTCTGAACAAACGAATTGCTGATCTAAATGATCAGACCTGGGCGGCAGATATCATTGGGAAGGATAAAGATGGCCGATGGACGTACACCAATCGAGATGTGGAGCTAAAAGACGGGGACGTAATTTACTACTGGACTACAGTGCGTTATAATGGTCGAGACTATCACCGGATGAACCAGAGTGCCGGTTTCTAAAAAACACGGATTTACGGGAGGATTGTTGTGGATATTCCCGTGGAATTTGTAATAATAAACTAAGCGGCTTGCAAAAACTCCAGAGATACTCTTTTTATATACTGAGATTAGATTTTCGCAGAATGATATGTAACTGTGCACTGCTGACAGTTTCTCTGCAGTTCTGAGACTGTTGTATTTACATAAAATAAAAATCACAGAAAGCGAGCGAAAGATTTATGTCCCATCAGAAACGCTGAAGGAAGTGAAAAAAGAGACAAATGAAAATTCCATAAACAAGCAACCACTTGAGAAAAAGGACAAAGGAAAAGAAAAATAGCTGCAAGAAAAAGTTATATTTTTACGGTAAATAACTTTGCCCAGAGCTGAAATTACAAAATTTTCGCCGCGCGAACAATGAAATTGCGCATTCGCCATGTGGGATTGCAGGGTGCACAGTTCAAAAAGGAAGACAGACGGAGGCAGTTTTTTCCGAATGAAAACCGGATGAAAAGAGTTACGAGCAGTAGTTGCTTTCACAATATTTTCTATACAAAATGTTATGAAAACTGATGTAATTATATATTTGCCGACCTGCTGTCGGAATTAATGTACAACTTAAGTTTTCTCCCAGCTTTTCCCCATATGACCGCTGTCGGTATTAATGTACAACTTAAGTTTTCTCCCAGCTTTTCCCCATTTGACCGCTTATGGAAACCTTAAGAAAATATGATTCACAAATTGAATATAATTTTGGTCGACAGGCTCGTGATACAATAAACATGCGTAAATAAGCTGATTACACGCATATTTGCATTTATACAGCTCCATTTCGGCCACGTATAATCGCAAAGAAATGTATTCAAATTTTATCATATTTTAGTTCAACTTTTTCTCCGCACTTTCATTCTTATGATTGCTTTTTATTCCCCGCACCTCCGAAAATTGTGTTTGATATCAGCCCGAAGGCGCAGCAAAAATGAAATTTTCGCCGTAGGTGTAATATTTCTTCATTGTATGATTTAAATTTGGTTCGTGGATGTTGGAAGTCGTGCGGAAATAAGTTGAAAAAGGGAAGATGGGTGACCTTTAACACGATTTCATTGTCGGTCGCCAGACTTTGGTTATTTGCATATAGCCTGGTCGTGTAAATCACATTTGAATAACGAAGTGGCTTTTTAACATCTGCATATTAGCGTAATCCCAATCGCGGAAAATAAAATAGTTAAATCTGAACCATTTAAGAGAGTTGATTTTATGCTTCAAGAATGCTACTAGAATTTTTGTCTTTATGTATGGTTTTCCTTGAAATCGATTTCGAAAGTAGCCGCCTGTTACGTCCATGTTTATGTGATCTCATTTATCGATATGGCATTATCGTTAATTTTTTTTGAGTGTTCGTAGGGAATAGCTTGATTACTTTAAACACTTTAAAGCCAAATCCTGACAAAGTTCATAGCCGAGTCTTATGTATTTGCATAATATGTTTCTGCACCGAAAAATCGCGGTCAAAGACTTGAGCTTATTACCATTTGTTTGGACTAACGGCAAGGCGAAAACCAATTCAGTTTGGGAAAAAGCTCGGCTGAAGGACAAGGTTAAAGAAACTATGTCGGCAGACAAACTTCGTTTAAAAGTTAAACGAGTCAACCAAGTCACAGACGGCTAAGGAGCAAAGAGAAAAATAAAGAAAGAAATGCCAAAAGTCGTGTATGGCATGCAAAAAAACTTTCACTATGAACTCAGCGGCAGACAAATAAGACAGTTTCCGAACCTCTGGGGGATGGATGACGCTGGTTGGGTGAAATATCTGGGAGCCCTGCGGAGCATGTAAATTTCCTTTAAGCTGGATTTTATTAAATTGTTTGTGTCGCTTTTAGCATTACGAGAATTTTATTTGCGTGACGATTTGCATGATCTATGAGCCCGTTGATGTTAAAAAGTGTTTAAGCATCTTACTCCCGTCCTAATCCTCCCATTTGGCGAGTGGAATCCACGTCAATTGCTCTGCGCAGAGTAGTAGAGTCGTCCCTAATTTCGGCCAAATATAGTGCGTCAGATGGGGCCACGTACTGAACTAACTGAACTAACTGAACTCGAACTGAACTCGAACTGAATGTAGACGGCATCAACATGTCATCTGGGCAGAGTCGCACGTTTGAGCCAAGTGCGTGATGAGCTTTGCCCATTTTTGGATCCAACTTGCAAAAGGATTCTGATTCCACTTCTGCACCCAGCCAGGGGGTGCCATAAATCTCGGCAGGAATTGCATTTGTGAGTGGGCCGCCTCTTTTGTGGTCAGCCAGCTGGATCCGTGTGCTCTGATTCAAAGGGCACCTTTGTCATGTGTCAACCCGAGTTGGTTTTGCTTTCCACGAGTTGGACTGAGATCTAGGACCATAATACGAGTATGTGCCGTACGCTTTGGGGCTTCTGTTGGAGCCCCTTAGCGCGAAATGGCAAAAGGGTTAAGTCGTGAAAGGCTTCAAAGCTTTTTATTTGTTGGTTCTTGGTATTTAACAGCTTAAGACAATTACAACTGCCAGCTCTGCACAAGGAAAAATGTCAATTTAATTTTGTAACAACAACTTGCCATTTGTGACGATGGCAAATAAGTTTCGTGTTTATCTACTCACTTAATAAATGAATAAAATAATATATTATTATTTTATAGTTTAAGGGCATGTAAATTCCTTTTTTGTATCGATTGACCCAATGATCTAATGCTCATTTTTAATCACATTAATCGTAAGCACTCTAAAAGGTGCATTCACAACGAGAGCAAAATAAATCTTAGTGTAGTATTTAAGTTGGATAGCAGATCCCGCATTTACATGCAAATCATTTAGCTGTCAGGCTGATTCATAAATTAAATGCATACGCGACGAGCTAGGCAGGCAGGCATGGGAAAACAAATTAGATGATTATTTGCCAAAAATTACATTAGCCACAAAATAAACAACTTATGGATAAAGCCGAGGAAAATGGCCCACATAGTCCGAAATGAAATCCTTGTGCGTAAATTACGTAGATTTCCTGCAACTTAATTTATGTTTGCATGGCGACATGCAGACAAATATTTCCCAATCGCATTTACTTGGGGCGAGCCTACTAGTTCGGCAAACGTCAAGCCAGGCACACAAATTGGGCGCATAAATTGTGGCACTCTGACAGGTTAAGGGTCATGATTGCAATTCAGGTAAATAAGAGGGCCACTTACGATAACAAGAATATTTTATTTATTTATTATCAGGATTCGAAATAATTTAAATGGCCTCAACAAATTAAATGATCTTATACTTGCAGCTATAGCTTCTCCGGCCCTAAGCTACGCCATAGAATATTACATTTATATTTCGTTTAACATCAATCTTCACCTTTACATTTGACTTCCATATACATACTATCTTGCTTACATATTTGGGAAAGGAGAAGGTATTAATGGTATTGGGAATAGGAAGTTCAGTTGCGATTATGGAAGAATCAATGTTTAAACCATGCATATGTACATTGATGAAACATTTTAGCGTATCTAATTTAAATAAAATCATCTTAGTCTTCTATTTATAGGAATAGCTTGTAATATGGCTAATATTACTACTACCTATTACTGTTTTCGCCATTTCGTTGAAAGTTTTACTTTTAGCTTAGAGGTTGTATCCTTCATTCCATAATTCAAATGTAGGAGACGAGCACCTAGCAACTAATGACCTATTGCCGTCGTGGAAGAGTAGTAAACTGCAAATTGTTGCAAGTTTTCATTAGAGGTGAAATCAGGTAGCACTCCCTTCCCTTGTTGCTGATAAGGTGCATAATTATAGCTCTGCATTGTCTTGCAGTTGCCGGGAAGGGCATAATAAAGAAGAACAAATGTAATCGCAACAACTAAGCAAAGACTTTGCAACTTTTGGCCCTTGGCACTGCACAAAAGACGTACAAAGTTGTTTCTCATTTAAACAAGTCACAATCGACCGCCGTTGAGAGGATTACAGTCGCATAAAATGCACAAATGGCGTTTGCAATGGCAACAAAATGTCAGTCAAACGTCGAAAACGCTGTGAAAATAACACAGCAAATAAATGAGCTTGCTGCACAATTGCATTCAAATAAATTTTTTGATGGGGAAACACACCAAACATAGTCGCTTAAAATTGAGCATAGTACTCATAACCAGCCTCCTCTTTCTCCATAAGGCAGGCCAAGTCGTTAATTCTGTGCAGTGCAGTGATGAAATCTCCCTCACAATGTTGAGTTTAATTTTCCGGCAAGTGAGCTGTTAATTAGGTGACATTATGGGATACTAGGGCTGCAAATTGTAGTGACCCTCCAACGATTTACAGCTTTAATTCATTCATTTTATGGCCGCTTTTCTTTTCACCTGAAAAGTAATGGACCTGAAACTCCGAAAAGAAATGGTTAAGGTCGACAGACGTCGTATTTTCACAATTTTATGCCGCACAATTAAAACACAATTCATTTGCAGGCTTTCTCGAGGCTCTTTTCCGCTTACTTATGTCATTTGCCCGGCTACCACCCCAAAAATTCTGGCTATTTTCGATTAAGTTGTGTCCTTTGCTGTTTGTCCTTTGGTTTATTGCTATGACAACGCGGTGGCTACTTGATCTCCATAAATTGCCCCGCCCCACGACTTTAATTAGTTTTTCATGGTTAGGGGTCTGATTTAAAAGCAATTAAATTGCTAGGACCATTCACCGCATAGCCACTTTTAAAGTCCTCAAACCTATTTTTACCCATTGTCCTTTGGGTGGAAATTCGTAATAAACATTATTATCTCAACAATTTTAAACCAAATTTATAGCTAACGTTAATAACTCATGTAATTTACACATTTTTTACTTGATTGTTACTATATTGTTATAAAATAGTAATTCAGATTCGTTGAAAGTATGTAACAGGTGGAAGAAGCGAAAGGAACCGACCATATAAAGTATAAATATTCTTGATCAGGTTGACTAGTCCAGTCGATCTAGCCTTGTCCGTATACCTGTCCGTCTCTCTGTCCGTCCGTATGAACGTCGAGGTCTCAGGAACTATAAACGTTAGAACGTTGAGGTTAGTAACGCCCAAGAGCAGTCGCGCTAATTTAAAGAAAAAAAATGTTTATGGTTTTCATTTTATTAATTGTCTTGCCAATTTATATTGATATACATTAAACATTTTGTCCACGCCCCTTCTAACGCCCACAAACCGCACAAAGCCGCTCTATTAAAAGATACATTTTTTAATTATATTCTTTTCCCATATTTCTATAGGCTAGAAAAACGTTGAAAAGTCTCGTTTAAGGTTTTCATTTTATTAATTGTCTTGCCAATTAATATTGATATACAATAACCATTTTGTCCACGCCCCTTCTAACGCCCACAAACCGCACAAAACCGCTCCATTGAAAGATCTTTTCCCCAATTTCTATAGATAGGCTGGCTATGTTGAAAATGTTGAAAAGTCTCGTTAGCACTTCCACTACATCATTGCTATTCTGAATTCTGTTTTGCTCAAAAGAACTTGTATCAAATTCAGAGTTGAAAATCTCCAGAGATGCACAACCAAAGTCAATAAAGAAAGAAAATAGGGCTTATATAGTAAATAACTTTCTTCCAAAAATGGCTCAAAAATAATATAACACTAATTAAAACGTATTAACTTGAACATTGCCACTTTATTGTAATATTTTTTTATTTTAGCCTCGCCAACAATTATATTTCAACCTAAATGAAATATATAAAGATAATGCCCAGTGTTGTATTACTATGCCTCAGAGCTTATTGTTAGCTCTTGTACTTGTGTTGCCTTTTTGCTATTTGTGTAGGAATGCAGGAGTCGTTGAGTCGATGTTGTTTTCTTGTAATTAAACCCCGTTTTTGCAGGCTATTCGGCATTGCATTTTTAAAATTGCCAAAGAAAAACGCATAGACCGAATGCCTTCTTGTTGCCGTAAACATTTTGTCCCGACATCAGGAAAAAACATCAGCTTTCGACAATATGTTGACACATATTTTTGTAGCAGCCTGCCGTCGGCAGAAAGTTTCCGGGATGCAAGCCGATGTGGCACAGTGTGCCGCAGTTGGGGCAAACAAAAACTGGGGCGCCTATGCTCAGGACGGGGTCAGGGGCCCCTTTCAAAGCAGCCCCTTCAGAGCATCTCGGCACTTGTTAGTGGCCATGCAGTGCGGTTTATGCAGTCAACCATTGCGAGCTTGCTCCCGAATTGCATGCCATATTTGCCTTCCACTTTGACATATGCAAATATTTCCCTTGCCTTCGGTTTGGTCTTGCTTTGGCTTTGGCTTTGGCTTTGCTTTCGCTCCGTTGGTTCTTTGGACGAGTATGAATTGTCTGCTGTTTTCTCCGATTTGCAGCTTGTCTCATTTTCATCAGACTGCCACATCGTCCCCATATCTCAAGTCCGCACCATCATATCTCGCGCTTTAATGCGTCACTTAAAGTCGGCAAGCGCGCTGGCTCCCACTGAGAACTCTGTTTATGGGATGCAATAAATCCGCGGCTCATTGCCATCGCTTTGCTACGCTTTGGTGCAACGCTAGACATCCCCAGTACAGTGGTACCACTTTATCTCGGAAAAATATATTAATTTTAAAGTGGGTCTTATGATAAAGTGCATATTAAACTAGCATACAAAAAAGACCGAGCTTTACTGCTTCTACGAAAGCGAACAAAGTTGCAGATAATTTTAAAAAACTTTTTAATTTGGTAATAGACCAATATGTTAGAGAAACAAATTTATGATTGGCCAAAATAAAAGTTTTCATTGAATTCATAGATTAAACATGTTTTTGAGATATTCCGCGGCTTGTCTCTTAATTAATTGGTCCGATCAAGTTAATGCTTTAGGTTCATTTTTGAAGCCTTTAAAACTTATATAGAAAATAATACAATAAATAACGTAACTCGAAATACTAGTGAAAACGTTATTAAACTTCGTTGAAGCTGAATCTTATATATATGTACATATATATAAATATATTCAAAGGACTTGCATTATCACAGAAAAGTTAACAAACTTAAAGTTTCTTTTGAATTTTTGGCCAGGTATGTACATGCAGCTAGCCACTCAAAGCCTTTGTAAATTGAACTTTAAGTGTGCAGCAACTGAAGTTCGACTGTTTTTAAACTGTTTTAAAACGGCTCGGCAAGTTTCTGTGGTTTCAATTTGTGGAAGTTGGCCACAGGCCACAAGAAAACCCCGGGAGTGTGCAGTGGAGAAAATGATTTACTCGGTGTTGCAAGGAACCTAAGTGAATACTTCGGCCAGCAGGATTCATCTGAGATTACGTTGCACTGGGAACGAACCTAAATGCTGCCAATTGGTAGAAGTTCGGTTATTAGTTTTCTTTCTCTTTTTGAGTTGTTGCGTAAAAATAAACGACTAGCAGTAGCCCAGAAAAGCATGGATGCCAATAAAAGTTAAAGGATGAACAATAAATTTTTCATTTCTTTTTATCGGAAGGCCGATACCCTCGTGGAAAATATGTTTGCCACATAAGCATGTTTTTGCGGCTATCGCTGTCTTAATGGCTATTGGTTCGACGTTTAGCTCATTTATCATGATTTGGTTTAAAGAAGTGCTGCCAGCTGCAAGCCGAAATCAATTGATGCTTGTTTGCAACTGTGTTATTCTTGTGGTATCTTCTTATATTTTTGTTGATGGATTTTCGTCGCGGGACCAATATAAAATGGCCAATTGCAAAGTAAAAAAAAAACTGCGCCTAACTGACAAATGACAAAGTGCCAAACCTTCCCGAAATGACAAATGGAGACATAAGATTTAAAGAGCACGAGTGGTGCAGCTTTATTTGAGCACACTTTACGACTGGCAATGCTACCAATTAACGAAAGTAGAGCACTTTTTAGCGCATTTGTTCAACTTTACATCGTTTCGCTTTGTTAACCCTGCAAACTACGTTGCCATCGCCATCCGCAAAGCCTTTTCATGTTAGCACAGTGTAACACGATTGCCCCCAGCGGAGAAAGTCAAGCAGTCGCAAAACGAAAATGATTGCACTTTCCCCTTATTCTCCCTGCCGGCCATACAATATGGCCCAATACTGCCACATTGAACAAATGTAGGAAAGCTATTGGTGTTACTGCATTTGGAATTTACGGACCGTAAACACAGCTCGGCGGTCGCCAGCTCGGTTGTTTTTTAAAATGCTCGCAACAAAGCATTGCTTTAGAACTGACCAGGTTTTTGGATCAAGGGGTGAACTTTCGAACCGTCCTTGACGTTCCAAGGTGGCCGCAATCCCATGCAGCCTATTGGAGTAATTTATTATACATCGGTTGGTTTATTTCTATGCCCGTTACATGCTGAGATTTCAAAAGATTGTCACGCCCACAACCAGCAAACCTGTCTAGCCCCGTATTTGAGAAATGTTTTGATTTTTCCCATTTATTTAATTGACTTGCCCATTGGTACGGATCTGTCTAGAACATTATTGCCGTGCCCGTTCCTATGACCGTTTAAATTACAAAACTCTGTAGGGGAATGGTGGACAATTTTTCTGTCTGTTGGGTTGTTAAACCAATTATCTAGCAAAACCCCAAATACAAGTTTTCTAAAATTTAAATTCTAAGGCGTAGTACTGTCACTGATATCAGAGAGTCGTGAGCGCTAGGTGGCGCTCGTGTGCAAATTCAGAGACAAACGCACTGCTGCTTACATTATATCTATCCCCTTCACCGTTTACTTAGTTAAGTAGTAGGTATGTGATAGTCGAACTCTTTGGTTTTAATTGGTAATTGCAATAAGTAAGTAATAAGTAAGTAGATTTAAGGACAAATTCCTTACATATGATAACTTAAAGAGATACTTTGGTATTATAAATTTCCCAGTTTGCAGCTGAATTTATAAAGACACCATATATGCACACAGCGGAAAGATTTAATTTTCCTTCCCTTGGACGCTGCCATTGAGTGTAAAACGTTTGCAGTCAACCACTAACCGCAATGTGTATAGTGCAACAATTTTTTACTGCTAGAAAAGCTAGCTTGATCGCTTGAATTTCCCGTAACGTGACAGTTTGTTCACTTTTAAACGAAAACCAACATCCAGCCGGCATCCCGAAGCGTCGAACTCTGTGGCTTGGTGCCTGGTTTTCGGGACGATGTTCACATATTCGTTCAAAGCCTGACAAAGCATTCGGCCAGCAGTTCAAAAGTCAGCCATTATTTTCGCTTTTTACAGCTCGCAACAGCTCAGCAATTTGTCAGGCTAACGCGTCGCCAATTGACGCCATTTTTTTATGATGCCCCGTTTTTATGCTGCCCTTTTGGGTGGGCATACTGGCCTGGATATGGCCATAGATACGGGTAAGGGTGGAGGTGTATGTGTGTTGATATGGACGGGTATGAGGAGCAGCTGGTGCCGGAATGGAATGCCAGCTTGGCAGAATGTAATCGGACAATGGCAACTTGCCAGCAGCGGAAAAAAGGGGAATAAGGATCAAGGGTTCTGTTCAGTCAATCAGCAGAGCCGACCAAAGCGGAAGCTTATCTCAAAAACACTAAGCAGTAAGGAGCAGCAGTTAGCAGAAAGCTGAAGCAGTAAGCAGTCGGCAAGCAGTGGAATGCCATCCGGAGCCCATTTGCATGCCAACGTATTGAAGGGCAGGCTAGCATGAAAATAATTTTCCCGGCATGTCAGGCGACGTGCCGATAAATGTCAAAACATGCCAATATGCGAATATATATTTTTATATTATACATCGCTATCTTATCCCATTTTTTGTCCGCCTTTCTGCCTTTATATTTTTCTTTTTTGTCTGGAAGGGCGGGGGCGCTGCACACAAAAGTGTCACACATGAGCGCCCGAGCGACTGCATTCGACATTCGAAAGCTGAATGGCAGGCAGCATTCATGCTCGTTATATAAGCCAGTTTATGTCTGGATTCTTGAAAACCCGGCTAACAAGCACCTAGCTCATAAATCCCATTCAAAAGACACTTCGCAGAACTACGCGCTTGCAGGGCTTTGGACCAGAAACGCGATTTACATTTCTGAAATCGGCTTAATGGCAGTCGGAAATGTGCCTGCTTTAGGCTTTTAATTTAATTTGTTTTCCCGTACCGATGCAATTAATTTGTATCCTTATCGCTGCAAAGCCTTGCCGGTGCTTGAGTCGCCTTCCTAATTGAATTGGAAAGTCAGAATGTGCAGAAGGTTACGACCTTTTACTCGCCATAAATTATAAATCAATGAAAAAAAAGCCATTCGAAAACCCACACGAGCGGTCTATGCTGCATATTTGATGGGAGTAGATTTTGTCAATTGTTCACTTCCTAAGAGTGCACAAGGTGAAGTGGGGCACTTCTGGCCAAGAAGACGAGTTCTTTTTATGCTAATGCATTTCCCACAACGGGGACTTCGTTAATATTTATGAAATGGATTTTCCTATTTGGACGCAAAGCCGATTAACTGGCAAGCAAGTAAGGATGATTTGGCAAAGGCAAATCTAATTATTTTGGAAAGCAACCATTTGTTTGCCCAGTTTCCCACAGGCCCCGATGACACTTACAGAGTTAATTAAACTTGATTTCGTTCTTTGGCTTTGCTTTGCCTTGTGGCTTTTGTGAAATTTAATTGGCATTCTAATAAAAACCATTTCGAAACGACAGCACAGTGTACAAAGTATTGGGTTTTGAATTGCCAAACCAAGGAAAAATATATCAAACAAAAGCAAGTGTAAAATGCGATTTAATCAAACAGCACAGGGAACACAACGCACCTTTTGAAAAACACAATGATATTTTTACAAACAAATTGAGAACCATTTACTAAATTGATAAATGAATTTCTGTACTGGCAGCAGCATTCTTCCTCCACCAATGGCTTGTCTGCTCCCAAAAGGGTTTTATTTGAATTTCTTGGCATGTTTTACATGCTAGTCAAACCAATCCAAGCACAGAACCAATAGGCAATCCATTCATGTCTAGCCATCCGGAGAACCGGCGATTTGCGGACTGTCAGCAGATTCCCGGAACAAATGCATTTCGCCGCGAAGCTCCATAAATTTAAATCTCAAACTGAAGTCAATATTAAATATCTTTCAGGCCGGTTATGCGATGCTCACTCGATTACCATTGTTTCCCAATCACTAATCAATTTCACTAGCATACATTTCATTTATCAATTACAACTGTAAACGAAAATCTGCCATTTAAATTTAAATCGGCGAGCTTCACAAAAACATGCCACAACATGGTTTCTATAATTAAATAATAAATTGCAAGGATGTTCGTATTATGTTTTGCCGAAACCTTGCAATTATACATGCAAATTCAAACGGATGCTTCCCAAACTAGTAAAACGTTGAACTGCTAAAAATAGGTGTTTTTTAATTATTCATAATTTTTTCTGATAATTGGGGATTTTATAATACCCAACAAGTACACATTAATTAAGAAATTGTGCAAATTTCAAAATGCCTTCATAAAATATTCTGTGAATGCTTTAAAATTACTTAAATATCTATTTAAAGAGGTCCGTGATCTTCAGGCATGCATGCTTAATTAGTTCCTGAATCCCAGCTAAAGAGCTATAAAAGCTTATTCTACTGATTACTAATAAATTTTTGCCAGTTATATTGAGTAATAAGGGCTCGGCGCTCTCTAAGCTAAATGAAATGTATAAACTGACATCGACCGGGGACGGCGCCAACATATCATTTCTTGTACAAAAAATGTATTTAAATTTACAGATGATACTGTAGTACGAAGGAGGCATATTCAAACACCAATGCCGTGATCAAATTCAGCTCAAATTATACACTTTTGTATAGTCAACTTATCAGCCTAAAGCATTGATTGCACAGGTCCAGGAACTTACATTCAAAACTTTCTTTTGAATCATTTTTGTGGAATTCTTTAAAGAAATAAAAGATTACAGCAACACCAATTGAATTTAGTTAGAGGAGTGCAAATCATCAATTTTATTACAGTCGAGTGGATCGCTTATCGAAGTTTAAAGGTTACTTGCGTCCTTACAGAGCGGGGGGTAGGGTTGTGACTTTCCCGGGGTTCTGTGCCACATGTGATGGTGTCAGCCGTGAAAGTGTGGCATAACTTATGCGATTCTGCTTCGAGTCTATACTTAATATATGTATGTGGATCCATACATACATGAGTTGGTGCTGAACGCGGCCAAGATGGGCGTGGCCCTAACCGTTTGATTAATGTTAGTACACGAACTTGACCGGATCTGAGCGTGGGAGAAAGCCTGGGAAACAACTGTTTCTATTCGGCGGCAGAGATGTCAGAACCTGCAAAGAAACGGAAAACAGATAGATTGTTAGCATTTTTATTTTCGTATTATCAATTTCACTAAATTACTTATCCAAACTAGAAAGCTAAATTCATTGACAGTATCACTTTTGACTAATCATACATATGGTTTTTAGGCATACCTCCTTTTTATGCACTGATACATTTATCTTTGAGGCAATTGTAAACCTAAAGGCTAATAGAACTTTTGTGAGAACTTTAACCAGTCTAGACTAAACTTTCTTTTTTCAACCATTCATAATGCCTGTGTTTCTGTCAGTAGCTATTATTATTTTACTCGTAGAGTAGAGGGTATACTAGATTCGTTGAAAAGTGTGTAACAGGGATGGTGTTCCGACCATATTGAGTGTAGTACATATATTCTTGATCAGGATCATTAGCCGCCTCAAAACTGGCCATGTCCGTTTGTCCGTCCGTCCGTATGAACGCCCCGATTTTAGGAACTATAAAAGCTAGAGAGTTGAGATTGAGATTCCAGAGACAGCGCAAGTTTGTTTTCAAATGTTGCCACACCCATTCTAGCTAAGTAATAATCAAAGGTAAAATGCTAAAAGCAATTTGAAATTTCAGTTTGTGATGAAATTGCATAAATTTGTGGCCGATTTGTGGCTATTCAACTTATAAAAAGGATGAACATAAAATAAATCGCTAAAGTAGCAGCACTGTTCGACGAGGCTGGCAACCCAAAAACTAAATGGAATTTATGATGTTCTGCCCTTCGAAATGATCGCAAAAAGGCAATCTAATGGAAAATTCTATTTCCCCTCTTGCAGTGGGTGTAAAAGGTTTATATTTTCTCGCATGCAGCCAAACACTTTCGAGAGCTATTAAAACATATGGCTGAGTTTTGGCAGGACATTTCCTACAAACCAGCTGTGGTACTGTGGTTTCCATGAAAATTTCTTTAGCTAAAACTGGGTCAGGGCACGTTTATTCCCACTTTAAATCTATTAAATTTTTAGCAGCAACATGTGCAGCCATAAGTTATGCAGTTTTATCGAAAATGGACATTAGTAATTGCACATTATGTTGTTTACTTAGGCCCAAAAGTTAAACAAATTATTTTAATAAATAAACCTCATAAAAAAATTCAATTTAAATCGCGCACTACTTATAACGGCTGCGTTTTATATTTATTAATGTAGCTATAAGTTGCAATTCGTTATTGAACGGCACTCTCATTTATGAATACGCAATGCATATCTTAAGCATTAAATTAAGCCAGTGTACAGACAGACGTCATATTAATTCAGGCAGACACAAATTAAATGCATTGACCATGAGCAATGCATTAATTTTACCTGCGGCCAATTTTACTGAATCAGAAAATGAGTCAAGTATAGTGAAGGTCGCACTCAATTTGAATTGTATACCAGGTGCTGTCATTTATTTTTGATGACGATTAAGGTGACGGTATCAATTTATCTGCACAATTTAAAAGTATTTTTTAGATGGCTTGTGCAGTCTAAACGATTTAATGTTTTAACGATTTATTCAGTGTTTAAGTAATATTTACATAATATTTAATCACAAGACCGTTCAGCTTTGAAATGCCGATTTGGACAGACCATCAGTCTTATTTTTGATGTGGATTGTTTACATTTCTTAATCATGGTCCAAGCTCTCGTCGTACAAGTGCAGACAAGAGTGCCATGTCCCGCAAACGAAGCGTGCATATTAAATGACCGGCAACGCGGCGTATACGCAACACAAAGGACACTGCGATCTGCGGCTGAGTGTGAAGCCCGTAGAAGTGTTCACCCACTGATTTTTTACCGCCCACCTCGTCCGTGCTGTCATTCAAAACCATCTACCCAATCCGCCCGCCTGTCGCTCAAGTTTATGCAAACAAACACTGCGGAATGCGAAATGAGCGAATGCAGCGCGGTTGCATCTGACAATCAAGTGGTGACGGGGGGCGGAACACGCTCCGTGAATGCCTGAGTGGTTGCCGACAACAAGTTGCAGCTGCTCATTAAAGGCTTTTTCAGATACACCGACAGGCGCTTAATAGATTTTTCGAGCGGCCTCAGTTTCGCTTAAATCCCTTCCGTCTGACGGATTTCAGAGAAAGATCTCTCTGGCACAGAACAAAAGTTCTATCTGCGAGATTTTCTCATATCCGTGCGGAAATTATAAACCTACACGTGGCTGCTTGCCGCGAAACAAGTTCAAGTTGGTTGTGTGCTAATTCCGTCGAACTTCACGGCCAGTAGCGCTTTGAAAATACAATCTGAAAAGCTGCAACTGAATGCTGTCTAAACTGTAATTAATTACAGCTGCATGCTGGAGCTAAGTATTTGGCAACGGTAAATACTATGTGAGTATGGTGTAATTGTTTTTCAAAATAATGTTTATTCTTACGACGACTGTTTGCTTGGCTAAAGACAACAAAACTGATATGTGTATTAGTTTCTCCGTGGCCATATTATGTTCGAGAGATTATGACATCCGCCTTGATTCATTATTTGTATGTAGTATTAATAAAAAATCGAAAATTTATTGCATGAATTCAAACATGGTATAAATGTATGCGGCATAATTGTTTTGTTTTTCAAGTATGGTTATTCATGTTTTTAAATGTTTTAATTTTTGTTAATTTATTTTTATTATTATTATTAATTACTTTTATATTATGGTTCCCGTAACGCTGAATTTTAAGGAATGACAGCTGCTTATAAACAAACCGTAATATTTATATTTGCAGTTTTATCATTTCTGACTTGCATTTCCGCAGGAGTCCTTGGGGTAATTAGATCCTTGATCTCGCGCTGTCAGACTGACGACAGCGTTCAAAAAAGGGTTTGAAAACTCAAACATTTTCATAACTTTATTAGCGAGCTAAGAGAGTACCGACATTCAATCATTGGCAGAAAGGATGAAGGTCCTGCATCTGAAGCACTGGAGGGTTGTTTTAATGACTTTGTAGCTGCGCAACTAGGAGTTGGGGTGGACTGAAGGACTGAAGTTGCGTTGAGCGGTCCGACCCGGGAAAAGTGACTATGTCCGAGACTATCATCAATCATTTTTGATGTGCGTTTTCATGGCCTTCGATTACCGCACTAAAAACACGACCTGTCAGTGGGCGGGGTCGATGAGAACGTCGATTTAATATTTAAAGGAACGTTTTTATGGTGGTTCGTGAGCTGCGGACTTGAACTCGCCACCAAATAGGCGGTCAGTTCGGTGATGCAAGAGTCAACTTAAAGTTGATTAAATTAGAAATTTTATAGCCTCAAAACAAAATGTCAAAGTTTTTACAACGGCTGGGGCAGCCTTGAAAGTTGATAAATTGTTGCAGAAAGTAGCGTCCACGGCCATAAAAAAAATCTTTAATCATTCCAGTGACACAAACACAGACACGGACACGGACCCGGACAGACGACAAACTCTAGCCGGACAGCTCGAGCTCAACTCTTACCGAGCCAGAAGCCAGAAGCCGGGAATAAGGCCGAAACTTTCAGGCGAAAACTGCGAGCGTGTCGGGCCATAAGCAGGAATCGGGTGAAAACGAAAGTCAAGGACAAGCCGCTCGGGAAACCGTTAAGCTGCTGCCATGCAGCCGCAATAGGATTTTCCCAGTGGCAACTGCTAGTCGAAAATGCCCCGAATTGTGCGGGTAAATGTAAACCCAAACTTTTGCGGCGCGCGAGAGAAACAATTAACACAAATTAATTCACATCTAAGTTTCGGAGTTGGAAATCTTGGTTGGGTAATGCACTTGGTAAATAAGCAGAATTAATTTGTTTTCCTTCCGCTATTGACGCTTTGGTTTTCAAAGTTTTTTATTAAGTTAAAGAGGTTTAGATAGAAACGGATTCAAAATAAAAGAGGCGAGCTGGTTTTAAATGGTTTTGTATAAGAAATTTATGCGTATTACGATAGCATTTACTTAAGTAATTAAAATTGTGGAGTCCAAAGGATGTTATAACTCGGTGAAGTCCAAAACCAAGTAAATTCTTGGCCCTTAAAAAGCAATTTAATTTATTTAAATAGAGATAAGATTTGCTGGCGATTTGGAAAGCGCTTTACATGTGGAGAAACAAATGTCCGGCCATATCCAATATAGTAGACATTTCAGTAATCTCCGGACCCATCGCATTTCAGCCTTACGGATGACCTTTGTGACATTTTTATGGCAAACGTACTGCAAACCCGTGTGGAGGACTGCTCCTTTAGGTTGGGCATCCTGGTCCCTTTGCCCGAAGGTTCCTTTCCTTTGTGATTCCGACGGGCGCCATGTGTTTTATGATTTGGGTTGCCGTAGACTAAGCCCAATGTGCTACAGTTGGTCAGCGGCGCTTTATGCAAATAACAAGCTGCCAGACAATCAAGCTTGAAGTGAGGACTTTAAGCCGCATACCGCCGGAGTTTGCTGTTTAAGTCGCTTCCTACTATTCCGAAATGAATGAAATGAATTTTTTACCGTTTTTGAATTCCGCGCACGTTTGCCACGGGGAAAATATCAGAAAGCACGCTAAATCCGCGCAAAACAACGGATAGGGAAACTTAACTCGCTGTCGTACTCTTTTATTTCATTTGAAGGAATTGCATATTTAGCAGAACATTGAAAATCAGTGGGCGGTTGGTGGAGAAACCTGCGCTATTGCTCCTCATTTGCATATTGCTGATTGAGTATGAATTTTGGCAAGCAGTTGCTTATATTTACATATTTCATTAAGCCATGTAGCATAAAATATCGACGTAAGATCAGTGGCATAAAATAAAATCACATATAATGACAATACAATATAATATATTCTACTACTCGGAAGTTTTTAGTTCGAAGTATTCACTTTTAGCTTAAATTTGCATTGACATCGCCGTTGGACCCTTTGAAAAGTTTCTCAAATTCATTGGAGGCATGTTTCGGGGACGTTTGTCGCCTTTCTCACGTGCACTAATTGGCCTGATTTTATAACCAGGCTGTTTGAGTTGCACGGAATTGCAGGCGTCGATGAAGGCGAAAGTTTGTGTACGTGTACACTGCATTTCTCTCCAGAAGCTCCGGTTGTTGTGGCACAATTAAAAAGTTTTTGCTTTAAGGCGTTTGATAATGGGAAAAGTGCACACTCAGTTATGTGCTGCTTTCCCCGCCTTTGGCAGCCGGATTCGCTGCGGAAATTGAAACTCTAATTTCGCCATTGCGCCGGAGGCAGTCATAATTTGCTGGGCGTGTCGGGTCCAGACCCGTACCCAGAGGCATCATTAGCATTATTATGAGACAGCCCATTACCACGATTATTGTCATGGCAGCAGGACAAAGTTTCCCACTTGGCAAAAGAAAACATTCCCGGTGCTTTACTGGCGTGAGAGTGCTGTGCGGTTTTCCAAAACTATAGCTATTTTGTCCGGAGGCATTCGTAGTTTGTCGCCATTTATTGCCGGCCTGGTGTGTCGGCCAGGATTAGGAACAGAAATTATATGGCTTATATAGCCATATATTCCAGCGATTCCGCAGCAGCCTAATAATTTTAATCGGGACTGAATACTTTTCGATTTAAGCCAATTATCGCAAAGTTATATATTTTCTTCGATATCATATCAATTCAATATACTTTTTATTTATTGAATCCATCTGATCACTTTTGTCAACAGCAAACTGAGGCCTCTGCAATTAGTTTCATCCAACCACAATTTTAAAAAATAAATAACAAATTTAAACGCACCACGGTGTTTACAATTCTGTTTGGGCTTGAATAAATGTATATTCGCAAAATCCAAAGCCGAAACCGCAGGCCACAATGAACTTTTAATTTTATCGACACTACAAATTTCAGCTGCTGGTGTTTAGTTTTGATTGTATTTAATAGTATTTCTGTACCAAAGCGATTAAAGTGAATAACCACCAAACTTAATAAAACACTTTTACCACCAACAAGAGTTGCATTTTAAACATTCCGGCTGTTGTTCTTGATGAAGAATGAGTTGGGTGAAGTTAATAATCGTTATAGCCATCATGCCCTTCTGGGCAACAATCAAAACAGATCTCGGAAAACGTATATGCACAACATCATGTAGTGTGACGAAGAAGGAACACAATGGCGTTTCCAATTTGGAAGGCAAATGCGACTGCGTTCGCCGGCTTTAAACTAATGCCGTGCACTTTATCATTCCGCACGGTGGGGCGCTGAGGTCAGGCGTCTGCAGCTCGGTGTACACTGTACAGTGGGCGAACCGATAATCTGGGCAGAGCTGCTCCGCTCGGGCACTTTATTTATAGCACGGCATTCCATTGTGCGCAGCACTCCATTTTGGCTGACCACCGGAGCCACCTGCCACCTGCCATCACCCACCAGCCACCAGCCGCCAGCCGCCAGCCACCTGTTCCTGGATCCACTACTACTTCCCATCAACTGACACATGTGCGGAATGCGGTATGTCCGGGTCTCTGGGGTCACTTAATGGCGCCACGTCCATGTCCATGTCCATTGCAGTGTCTGTGTTTGCTTAGTGTCTAGGACTCCCACTGCCACGTCGAAGGGCTGTCATCAGCGTAATTATGCTGTCAACAAAAAACGAGAAAAAGCTCAACGTGAAGAAGAACGGATGGGCATAGTCATGGACCTGAGGGGTCAGTCCCAGGAACCGAGGGCCGAGCACGGAGAGCCGAGAAGCAACCAGGTCATCGTCGTCATTATCAGCTGCTTGTCGTCCTGCCGGCGAAAACGGCAAGCAATGGTATTAAATGTTTAGTACGTCTTACCCGGTTTGTCCTTGTTCTTGGACTCGAGCTGTTTTTTTCAAGCGCTCGTTCAAATATTTATTTAGTGCTCATTGGCACGCACTTTACACGTCTTATGGCTGACTGCCTAATTGTGCGTTAAGCGTTTAACAATTTGTTGCACTTCATTTGCAGCTGACGACAGACCGAATGGAAGCAATTAATAGAAAATATAAATACACAAAAAACTGTCTTTGATTTATGGAAAAAGTGGGAGGTATATACTTAATGTGCACATGATCCTGATCCAACTAAACCCGGATAGCGAATTTATCGTTGGTAACTGGAATATACTGATTCAGTACTCAGCTCAATGACCCATTAATTGAAGTAGTTTGCCAATTTTAAGGTAATTCGGTTTCCAAACATGAAATTAAAGATAAAAATAATGAAATGAAACTAAGGTAACGAGCTAAGAGGACCCAATTACAGTTTAGAGAATACTCAGTCTTATCCTGTCAAAACGACACTTGATTACGACACATGTTTGGTTAGGTCAATTTTGGGCTAACCGAGAAATAGATGAGACACACACATCTTAATCCATTATTTTTACCAACTTGGATGGGGACATTGGTTATTTTGTGCCAAGTTTGTCCTCTCCAAAATTGCTCTGCTCAACTGAAATTTTACATAATTCCTGTGGTAGGTGGTAGCTAAAAGTTTTACTTGTGAGAAGGGGTAAAACAGTTTTAAATGACTCTGCACAAAGTCAGCAGAGATGTAGACTGGATATTAGGTTTTGCGGCTAATCTTCTGAGAATCCCATACTACGATAAGCACTTGTTTTTCTGGGTACGACACATGTTACACATTTACTTTTGCGGGAGGACGTACTAATCTACAGATGTTTTGTCAACTACTGCCGTACATTGTCGGTCTGCCCGGAAAAACCAACCAAGCGTGTTTGATGTATGGCAAAGGAAAAAGTTATGGCTTCCTACATTTTCGATGCCCACGTAGCTATCAGCCTTCCAGAAGGAAGACTAATGTTCTGCTGGCCCACGATTTGTGTTCCATTTTCGCACTCATCAATTATGACTGTGGTTATCTTGTTGTTAGCTAACAGGCTTAAAGACAACTGAGAACATCGAATCGGTGTCAAAAGGGGTGCTAAAACCAAATGAGCCACGCGTCGTATGCGTAACGTGTAGTCCCATAACGCACGGCACGATTTACCCCCGGGGAAACCATTATGTATTATTACCAGCAAAAAAATATATGTATTTTTAATGCATTCCTTCATATTTATTTTCAATAAAGTCTTAGCCCTCGTCATAATTTTTAATATCCTTGCCGAGTGGCAAGTTAACAGACCATTTACAGAGCTCTGTTAAGAAATTTCCCAAACATCAGCCAACAGCATCCCGATGTCCTTGTCTCCGCTAGGAAAACTCCAGTCAGTCCTAAACGCGAGTCCATAGAGCACGGTCGATCTCTTAGCCTCTGTCGGTTAAAATCAAGTTGTGAACCCATTTCCCAACGACACAAAAGTGCAAGTGACTACGTAAAAAACGTTGATAAGTGAAATATACAATCAAAACATTTTTCAAAAGTGTGTGAGTGGCCGGTTTGGACGGTTTGTGGACGTTAAAGTGTGCGTGGCACCATCAGGAATCAAACTTGCGCTGTGTCTTTGTCTTTGGAATGCATGCTTAATATAATTCTAGCTGTTTTAGTTTCGGAGATTTCGACGTTCTAACGGACGGTCAGTCGGACATGACAAGACACACTCGGCTGATCAAGAATAAATTTACTTTATAGGGTCGGAAACGCATCCTCCTACCTGTTACATACTTTTCAATAAATACTCTATACATAAATGGTGTGCATAAAAGTGTGATGTAAAATTACAAAAATAAATAATTAAGGAATTCAGAGAAATCGGAAAATACCTTAAACATAGTTGAGCACGAGCTAAAAATTACGTGTGTAAGAAGTTTAGCCAGAACAGTAAAACTGCATATAATAAAAACAAGTTACATAAAAGAGTCCGAAACCTATAAAGCAAAGGCTAAAACTTTAATAGGATAAACCAAGGAATCCGTGGATACAAATAAGAAACGTAAGTTCTTGCTGCAACCAACTTTACAAACAATAAATGCAAAATGTTTGCTTCAAGACAAATGCAAATCTATAAATCTCGGTAGGCAAAAATATGCTTCTTCCCAGGGCTGGTTTATTGTTATTGTTGTGAGCTTGTTTGCACTGACTTAAATGCAACAAAGCTGATTTATGGCACAGGCTCTGGGCTTGCCTCTCGTGGAAAAGAGGGCGGCAGGGGTCAAAGGGCAAGTGCCGGGGGCACAGTGGCAACAAAAGGAACGTAGGCCAGTGTCAAAGACGGCGCTCGGTTATATATGACTTGCTGATGTTCCGCCTTTGTCGGCGGCAGGCGAGGTCCTGGTTTGGTTGCTCCTGGGGACTAGGGGAAAATTAATTTGCCAGCCAGGACGAAGATCTAATAAAAATCAATTATTCGGTGAAATAATTGCGCGTTCAGAAAATGAAAACTCAAAACAAAGACAGAATGGAAGGAATGAATAAGCGATGGGTGTTGTAAAAATTAATGGCTGAAAAGTTAAATGTAAGTCGTAGGATTTGCATAATATAAACTGTCACATTTCTCGAAACGAGCTGAAGCGAGATTTACATTTCGTTTAGGCTAGGGAGCTACTTTCAATGTTGCCTTAAACCAATTATCATTAAGTATTGAGAATCGTAGTGGTTTATTAATGCTGGTAAAGTTAATTTAAATCATAGTTTACGGCTTAAATTCGACAATCCTTGGTAATTGATTATTGTTTGGAATTTGAATCCATCGGGTTCGGCATCGAGCCTTAAACCATTTAGGGGTTTAACTAGGAGAACGGACTGACTGAGTCAGACTTGATTTAATTTGGACAAACATTTTGTGGCTTTCATTCCTTATTTCTAATGCAATGCTTTTGGATGAACTGGTAAAGTGTCCCTATAACTGATACAATATTTAAATAAAAAAAGAAAACTAAGCGGAAAGCTCTATTCTTTATAGTATTTATGCCCATATTGGCTTCTAATATCGTTAAAATTTTTTTCAATACGAGTAGGCCGATTCTGTGGGTGTCCATCCTAAGTTTTTGAGCTTAGTGCCTTGGTAAAGGATAGAAAAAGGTTAAAAGGTTAAAAAGTTAAAAGTTAGAACTAAACGAAACTCTTACTAAGTTCTTATCTTTAGCCTTTTAAAGATGATTATGATGAATTTACTTTTACGTTTACCATTACTTGCGCTTAACTGAGGAGTGTCCCCTAACTTTCGCACTTTAAGGACATAACTGTCCAGTTCGTGATAATTAAATTAAAAAATGGTTATCACGTATTCTCTTGGCGATTTCACACTCCTTGTCCGGGCTCTTTTTGCCCCCAGCTTAATTAAAATGCCCTTTGCGCCTTCACACAGCAATTATGCGAAGGCGTTTCCTATTTAAAGTGTGGAAAGTCTATTAAAGTCAGACGAGGTGGCCGATGTCCTAGGTCTCCGTGAACAAACTGCTATTTGCAACATTTTCATGCTCGAAGGACTTTCGGCCATTTTGGTTGGGTTGGTGATGGGTGCGCATGGGTGCGGTTGCCGGTGAGGATGAGGGTGCAGGAGCTTTAAGGACATTAGAATGGGCAGTGAGGCGTGTCCCTGAGAACGCCTTGCTGTCACTGGATATGCATGATTGATGCTGGGCCCTATCATAAATTGAATTCGCCCCAAACGAAACCATTGCCTTAATTAAATTTTCCATGAGCAGATTAAGAACAATAAGTGCTCTAGTGCCAATTAAGCCCGGGAGCCTGCGAGTGCGTGAATAAATAAATATTTTAGGAGTGAAAAGGAAGCAATGTTTGGGTTCGGAAGTGGTGGCCTTCGGTGCCCCTCAGCCGCCATTAATATTTATTATTTCTGCTTTCTTTCGGCGGTTTACGGCTCTTTAAAGTCGACCATGGCTGCCATTAAATGGCCAATTGTGAGATGTGCTGAGCACGACCAGGGTGCATTTAATATATTGCGAAAGAGGGTCGGAAAAAGCACAGCTTAAACTGAACATCATTTGAACTTAAGTTTCCAGACGGGTAACTCCGACTGTCCGCAAAAATTACGAGATCCCGGGACCTATAGAAGCTAACATAGAGAAAACTGAGACTTATGACTTCGAATTTGTGAAAGTCTATCCTAGAACATTGCCACGTCCACTCTATTGCTCACAAAAATGTCACATTAATTATTTTTCTTGCTAGTTTCTATCGATTTGCCAAAACCAGTTTAACGCTGGAAAATTACAATTTCAATAAATGTAACCGCCATTAGGTTACGTCAGTGAGAAACCTCGAAAAAAAAACTTTTCTATTTTCTTTTTTCTTATCTTTTTCTCCCTCGCACTTCCACTAGTAGAGCGTTCTCTCTTGTTTTTTAGTAAAACCATTATCGGTCAGTTAAGAGCTGGGAAAGCCTTTAGAAAATCTCTCTCGCAGCAGCCTTTGCAATTGATTGTAACAGGATTAGTTGCAATTTTGTTCGGTGCAGAGTTAACTTTTGGTGTTTGTGTTTTTGCTTGCATTAGGAAATGGAACATCCCGCACTAATGAGCTGCCCGGCACCCAAATTGAAATACAATAGGCTTTGAGATGCGCTTTTGTGCAATTGGAGCCTTACATTTTGTATCGGCCCCGCAGGCATTTTGAGGACTTAGATAAGCGAAGGAAACATCTTCAGCGAGTGCTTTAATCTTCCTTAAATATTTATGCTTCAGTCCTTTGATTTATGAAGCTCCTGCTGGATGTTCGTAATTTTTCGTCCTTATTTGCGTTACAAATACGCGACTCATGGCTGAAGTAAGTATGTGAACATCGTCGTACGGGAATATATGAGGGATTACCGTCGTAGATCAAGAGCTAAGCCAATGTAGCTGGGGCCACAGCCGATGTTTTCCTGCGTTTTTTCCGCTCTTCCCATTGTGCTGCCATTATTTATTGAGGACGTGTGTGGAGCGCGCACTCGATAAACTTGAATAATGCGGTTAATTATATTCAGGGGCAGATGAGCGACTCCCCCGATGTATTGTGGGTAAGGCAAGTCGGGCCCCAGGGCCCCGTTTAATTAGCTAGCTGGCGGTCAGGCTGGGCATCAATTGAATTGCTGATAAGCCTAACCAGTAGTGCAGCCTTAAGTTGCAGTATGTGGGCTTTGAGGGGCCTACCCGTTTGATGGGGAGTCTCCATGGCTAATGAGCAGGAATAAGCTGCCATGCGCCGGTGTTTGATAGCTCGCAATTATAATCCGTTTACTGTATATTACACTCGGCTTCCTCAGTAGAGATTTTGATGGTGGGTTAAGCTCTAGCACTCAGGATATATTTCTGTTTTTGCAATTGACATTTGCCGAATTATTGTCGAATTGCATGAGCAAACTGTTTTCAAAAATCTAGAGCTCTCCATCGGAATGAGGTAAGCAAAACCAGGGGCTGTTCCAATTCCCAATTAAAAAGAGGCACCAAGCGGGGCCCAACAGCGAATCCGACCAATTTCAAGCACAATCAACTTTAACCTCCTTCGCTGAGGAATCGAAACGACAGGACGCAAGACAAATGGAAATGACTCCCGCTGGTGTACTAGGGGCATTGGGGCATTCGTGGCAACACTGTGTGCCCCAGTTGTCGGGGCAATATCTCCCGGGGAGGAGGACTATCTGGTGCACGCATCATTTGCTCGGCATACGTACGTGAGTGACAACATTAAATAATCCATTTAATGTGGCGTGTATATCATTTCGAATGCTATCAGTGCCAATCTGCATATACACGCACCGCCAAAAAACACAAAATCAATAAACAAACAAACAGCCGCCCTGTCTGTCAACAGGAAAAGGCAGGTTCCCCAAAAACTGGGAGCCGCTTTCCCTGTGGACGCGCTTCCATGCTTTGTCTGGCACCCCAAGGCTGCTCATCCTTCTCCTCCTCATCGTCCTCTTCATCCTCCTCCCTTTATCCTGCATTGACGGTTTCTCGACTGCTGACAGACAACACAGTGGGATTGAAGTGGACGGAAAGGAGCCTCACCATAGGCAACCAAGGAAAGTTGAGGTTTCGGAAATTAAAGGTGCTTTTTTGCAGTCTCATTGGTTTCTTTGTTTCATTTTTTTCGAATATATTTTAAATGAACTAAAATACTATTGTTTACAAGCTTTATAAGGGCCTAAGAAACAATTTGGGTAAAAAGCTAAACGGTATATCGTGTGTGTATGTAGTTCTGTAAAGTAAAAGGGTGTCCGTCCGTCTATATGAACGTCGAGATTTCAGGAATAAATGCTAGAAAGTTGAGAGAATTCCAGGAAACATAGATGAGACACTTGCCGGAATAGTCGGGAAACTCGACTACAGCATTCTCTCTTGTTTTTATTACATAGATTTTCGCTTGCTAATATTTTCCAAAATTCCAATGAAGCGCCAAAATATAAGTACAATAAGAAAGTGTGCTAAAATGAGCAAATTTAAACACTTAAAATTTTAGCAAATTTAAAATTAGCTGCTGATATTGGTAGCTCACTCAAGCCAGTGCGTACAATTTTAAGATGTTTTCGCTCTCAACATTGCGTCCCCGGTTATTCTAATGCCTTTGCTTTTACTCTAGGGGTAACGGATAGAAAAAAACCGTTATGCTAACCGTACTGCTAACCATCATTGGAGATAACACCTAAATAATTTCTACGAAAATGTATCAAAACTGAGCTCTAGTTTTTGTATAGTTTTGTATTCATTAAGTATTTATTTGTAAATAGTTACACGTTTTTTGTGCTTACTTTATTTTCTAATATCTAATCAGAAGTACAAAAATCAAAATTTGAAAGCGGTGATAGTTACTTCTGCTAGTATTCTATGAGACAGAATATTTCGCGAGAGGTAAGCAATAGTTTTACCCTTCTAGCCAGAAACTACGATTGTTTAACCGTTCACTGAAACACAGTTTTGTCAGAAAAGAGGGCATGAGGACCAGTACAGTGTACCTCAACTTTTTCATATGTTCTCGGTAAAGGCGATGCCATCCCTTTTACCTGTGGCTCCTATTTCGCCGACGCTCCGCTCAGTGTTTTGCTTACTTATTCATTTGATAAAGTGGGGCGGAATGCGGGGACCACGTCCCACTTCAATAAGCATATGATTGCCGGCCCGACTCAAGTCGACTAAACTGAACTCGGCTTGAGAGGCTTGGGGGAGGGAAGTTCCTGGTGCTGAACAGCTTCTGGAATGCGAAATGTGCCTGAGCTCATTTCGGTCTGTGTAAAGCAATTTCCGTAATGAGTGCTCTCCTGCAGAGCACTTAAAAGTATTTGGGGCTGCCTCCTTGCGCCTTGCCGCCTTGACTGCGTTACGCATACGCCCTGTGTACTGAAAATTACTTTCGACTTTGTCGGCCAAACGCGATTTATTTTGATTAATTCGGCGTTCTTTTTCCGCACTTGACGTAATCCACTTATGAAATCTTAATACTCTACCCAAAGATTGTTTTCAATTTGCACCATGTGTGGGCGCGCATATTGGAAATTCGAAATTCAAATGCTTCCAGCTTCAGAAACCAATTAATTAAAGCGGAAATGGAATGGAGCGCGGGCAAAGAGCGCGTGAACGCATTGACACAGCATCAATTAACCCGACTAGAAGCCTTGAATCGACTTAATTACTTAATTTATACCGAGCTCCGGGTCCGCAGGCTCACTTGCAAAATGGGATTAATTTGTTTACTACTGGGTCGGAACAGCCGCGAGGAATGCCGCCGGCACAGCATTATGGCCGGGCCAAACTGTTGGCCCAGAGTCCTGCCGGCAAAGGACATTTGGTGGGCGCAAGAGGGGGTCAATGGCAATGGCGCGTGCTGGCGCGTGAGCCACATTTATTGGCGCCGCTGACCAGAAACTTTTCGACTGGAAAACTTCAACAAAATCACATTGAATTTAGCACTATTCTCGTTGGCCCTGACTGCAAAACGGTAGAGTGAAGAGTTAAGAGTTCTCGAGAATTGGCAGACATTTGCATGGAGCGTTGCCAAGCTCTCTGAATAGCATCACAATGGATGACTGGAGAAGGAATTTTGAAGTGATGAGTGTCTTTAAAGCCAACTTGTAGAGCAAGCCACAAAGCTTTCGTTGACCTGGTCAACTTTAAAGACGTCCTAAATGCCAGCGATAACGGGCATTTATGGGGAATTAGCTCTAGCTTTCGCTTCCTTTCGCTTCTTTTCGCTTATTTTCGCTTGCCCTTTGCTCACGGGAGATTTGGCCTCTCCACGGAGGTTTTTGGCTTATGCATGCTGGACGCCACTAATTAAAAGTTGGGCCAAAACTTTTCCACGGTCTCTGCTAGTCAGCGATGTTCCTACAGTCGTATTCTAAATTTTTTTGCCTCGCTTGGCTGGCCAAGACGACAAAGTGAGAGCGCTCAAAATAAATGTTCCAACTTTTTAATTGGCAAAACAATAAAAGTGATAATAAATGAAATTATACGAAAAAGATGCAGGGGAAAAAATTCGGAAACTTTCGGTACGACACAGAAAGGTTGACCAAACTGCGTGCGGCGGAATAAAATTCATTTCACGCCTTATTTTAAAAGCTACCCGCTGAATGTTTTACTTTAAGCTTCCTTGCTTTACTGTGAGATTTAAACAGGGTTTTGGCAATTTGCAATCATTACTATTATACCCGTGACTCGAAGTGTAAATGGGTTATTCGTATGTTATGCCGACATGAGAGTTATTTAAGGAATCTGCGAATGCCACTCGCAAAATCATAGATTTAATTGTACTTCTTGTGAAGTGGCTTCCGTTCATTGACTGACTGATTTATTAGCTCATTATAAATTTTACCAACACCCGCAGGCGTGTTGACAAATGGCGCCGCACACATTGTTAATATTTAATCGGAATTTTTCCACTTGGGCCGGACTGCATATTCATTATGGATAATCAAGCTTTAAGTGGTCAGCCGCCAGTCCGGCAATCCAGCCGCGTCACGTGCCAGCCATTATGGTCGGGTTAATAAATAATATTTCAAATTGAGAGCCCACTATATGGGTCTAGGCTTCAGTAACGGGAAGGGGGGTCATTAATTTTGAATTTTCCCGCAGCCCTTTTCGGGTCTTGCGCTCAGCTGAACTTTGTGCATAATTTGCGCATAAAAAATCATGGCCAGAAACTGTAACGTGGCCATTACCTGAATGGTTATCTGCATGTGTTCATGCACCACATAAAGGACTTGGCCCAAAGAGGCTGCTCAACGAGGGTCAAAGTGCTCCTGCGCTTGAGGCGCAAAATTCTTTGGAATATTTTAATAAATGAGATTTTGCTATACGCCTGCGGAGTCTGCAAATTCAGCTTACAAATCAGACCGATTATGCGAGCAAAATAATAAATTCAATAAGCAAGCTTTTAAAACGGTCGCAGTCTATTGCAAATGTAAACAGTTGCCAGTAAGCTCTTTTCACACAAATGTGAGCAAACAGAAAGTGCGTAGGCATTAGGCTGCCTCTTCTGTGTCAGCAAATAAGAACCTCCGGATTGTATCTGTTATTTGAAAATAATGAAATGGGTACGCAGAATGTCATTTGCCAGAAACGGACCAGTAATACTACCCACCCATCATATTTGGGGCCCAGCTCAGGACTTAGCCGGATGTTTAGTTGCTGAGGCGGGCCATCTAATCAAAGTATTTGCGTTAATTATAGGGGGCTAATTAAATAACAGGCTGCCTGACAAAAGGGCTCCACTAACTGGGGCAAAAGCAATTAGCCATTTTGTCGCCGTTTAATGATGCCGTGTAATGGGTTTTCGATGGACTCGTGGGTTGCCAAGCACTTATTTACTCGTTATGTTATGGTCCAGTTGGCTGGCAATAGCCTTGGGGTATGTTTGTTTATCCATTTTTACACATTTATGGTTCATTGGACCAAGGAAATGTTCCTACACTTAGCTGCAGGCACTTAAACTTACGGCAGCTTTGAATATTTTCTGTGCATTTATTAAAGTTCTGTCTGCCTAACATGCTGGGCCAGAAAACCTTTTATGCCTCTCCTCGTATTCTAGCATACGAATATCACCCAAATTTGTTGACTTTGGGCGACCAAAATAGCTGCAGGATTTTGCCGCCTTTCGGAGAGAATCCGGTCACGAGGCCCAAAATAAGTGTCAACTGCCATGCGAAAATAGACAAGATGTGTGGACCGGCGTATATTGCCGAAACGTGGCCATAAATTAACGAGCGGCCCGACTAATGAAAATGTTGGACCCGGTATCTCAGTCCTGGATTGCATCCCAAAAATGTAATTAATCTCATCAATTTGGGCTGACAGCCATTGGAGTGACTCCCCAGCAGTGGGGATTGACATTCCGCAAAATATAAATATGTAATAGAGATAGAAAATGGAATGCGCATCTTTATCGGGGTAATTGTAAAAAGCTACTATGCTATTTTCAATAACCTAGTGAATTCCGAAATGAATACTCATTTCATTCGTTTTGTTTTGCAAATAGTTTTGAGTAATGACTAGAACTAACCATTGGAATTAAATCCATTGGGTACGATAGTGGTAGAGCTTATGGTTACACAAGACTCGTTGAGAAGTAACTAACAGGGGAAAAGGATAAAGGATAAGGATCACTAGTCCGTCTGCCTGTCCAACTGAGTATCCATACGAACCTCGAGCGGGATTATCTTACCTTGCTTATCAAAATATATTTAAGTCACGCATTTCTCGTGGAAACGAAACATTTATTAAAAAGGTTTCAGCAATTAATGAAACAGCCGCTAGGCTGAGCAGGTAAAGCTCCTAAAGCAGCGAATCTCTCTAGTTTTAACATAACACTTTAAAATTTGCCTTAGTAAAAGTTATAAGGTATATAAACAAAATCTGCTTGTTGAGAGGATAACTTTAGCCAAAATTAAAGCGTCTGCATGCAGCTGTAATAATACAAATGTTAGCTCATTTTTATGCATATTTTCACTGCTCATTAAACTGGCTTAACTACCAACATTTATAATTCACTTCCCACCCGCTGCTGGTCGTTGTGCTTTCCTATTTATATCCTGGCTAACTTGAGTTTCCACTTGCGTTTTATTTTTCAGCTGTGCAACAAAGTTGGCAGCCCATAAAAATGCTCTGGACTGGAGCTGGCGAAAATTAGCAGCCACATCAATTTCAGCCGCGGCGAGTCAAACTTAATTAAAACGCGTGTTGACCAGACAAATTTTCGGATCCTGTCGAGTCTTAATTGAAATTTAACCAACCGCTCGGGTTGCAAGCAAATGCGTTGGAAGTTCTCCTCCTCCAGGCTGTGCTGCCCGGCTAGATTGCCCCTTTCCATGTCCACGTCGATGTCCATGTTCATGTTCATGTCCATGTCCATGTCCAAGTTCTTGCCGCACTGATCGCCCACCGCAGCTGAAGTGCACCAGGAATAACGATGCAACCGCTTCTGCTCGCGTTCATATTGCTGCTGCAGCATCAACAATTGCTGGCAGGCGGGCCCACCGAACAGCAATTAGCAGGGGCGAATGATGACGGAAGGTCGGCCGTCGCATTAAGCGACAATTTAAATGCAACGCTTGTACTGGCACTGGTACCTGGTGAAACCATAAAAGCCATTGAGCGACAGATGAAAGCTGCAAATAAGGTGCAAGGCGGCGCGGCGGATAAGTTGCAAGTGACACCTGCAAACCAATTACCTGCGAACACAGCGGCTACATCCACTCGCCCAGCTGTGCACCGTACTTTGGATTCCTTTATGGCCGCCACAATGGCAACCGGAAACCAGTTGGGACAAGGAGAAGCAAGGCGGATGAAAGGTGCGGCCACCTTAGAAGCAATCTCGGCAACAACAGCACCTCCACGAGCAGCAGGTGTGTCAGTAGCAGCAGTATCAGCATCAGCATCAGCAGCAGCATCAGCAGCAATAACTGCAGCAATTCAAGCCACGGCAGCAACATCGCCGACTCGGGAGCAACACACGGTGCCCCTACGTCCCGCAGTGGGCCAAATGGCACGGATAAATGTACCAGCAACAATAGAAGACCAAATCGGAGGAGCAGTGATTCCGAGCAAAACAAACATGGCCGAGACAGCAGTATCGCTCTCTCCCACGACCACGTCCACCATACCCACTCCCACTCCCATTCCCAATGCCACATCCACGTCCAATCCCCCGACAGAAATAATACCAGCAAAAACAAAGCGCAGCGGGTCGGAAAAGACCAATAAGATTGGCCTGAGTGTTCGGAGGGACGAAATAAAATTCAATCCGGATGCCGCACTAACCCATGGCTATGCAAATGCCACAGAGGCGTGGCCAACAATGACAACTGCCAATATTGTACCGACCATATTGCCAACACTAACGAGCACGGAGAGCAGGATCGGTGGTAAGGCGGTGCCCACGCCCCGGCTACTCGGATCCGGTGCAAGTGCGGCAAGTGTGGAAAGTGTGGTCCAGATTTTGGCCAAGTCCCTGGACAGTCCGCCACCGAGCTCGTCATCCGGCTGGCCAGTTAAGCACGCCGCTGTGCTCGAGGGCGATGTAATCCTGGGTGGCCTGATGATGGTCCACTCGCGCGAGGACAGCATCACCTGCGGACCCATAATGCCGCAGGGCGGCATCCAGGCCTTGGAGGCGATGCTGTACACCTTGGACCAGGTTAACAAGCAACAGCTTCTGCCGAATGTCACTCTGGGCGCCCACCTGCTCGACGATTGCGACAAGGACACCTACGGCCTGGAAATGGCTGTCGACTTTATCAAAGGTAAGTGCATCCCGAATTTCCGCGCTTTCCTAATGAAGTGCATTGAAAAGTGCTTGCGAAATATATTTACATACTTATTATAAACATGCTCTAATTAATATTCAACTATTTGGTACAAGTGCCGTTTCTGAAATCAATTAATTAGTTCTCTGTAAAAATAAAGTGTGCGTTAGATTAATGACTTAATGAAACAATTCTTTTGACAAATTTACCTTTGGGAAGTCTATTATTTTTTTCCAAGCAATTTTCCAATTTTCGGCTAAACAACTTTTCCCTTCCATTTTATTCAACTTTTTTGGCAGCAATTTTTATTTTCAAGTTACAGCTTTCATTTTGATTTGTGTGGCAGGTCATAAATTAGGAAAAAGTTGTTTTCAGGAAGGTACCACGACTACCAAATTGCGTTTTCCATACGGCTTAAGCCCATATCAGGGCTTTTAAATTTTAATTATACCATTATGATTATACTCCGCTTTTTTTTACCAGCTATGTATTTAATGATAGTTTCCTGTTTTGTTTGCAAAAACAACTTAAGTCTTTCTCTCTGTTTATTGCATACGGCATACACATAAAAGCCTTGTGTAAAGTATCCTTTAAATGGGTTTGTTTGATTGCTTGGAAAAAGTTCACATACCACACATTTTTACATTTTGACAACGTGGAAATAAAACCACCCAAACCACGTCCAGATTTTTTGAAGTATTAATATACAAAAAAGTGTGAAATGAAATATAAATGTAAAATAGTATTTACAAAGGGTAGTCAGATTCTGAAACGTACAGGTGTGAAATCCAATTAAGAATCTCAGAATCCGTGTAAATGTATTTAAATATTTGTTTATATTTGTACATGTTTGAATAGTTCCCTACAGGTCTTGTGGATTGTTTATTACGGACTCTTGTGGTATTGAAAATATTTGAGGAAGGTATTTTGCAGGAATATGCAAGCAATGCACAACAAATAATCCTCCCACAAATTGAAATCGTGGTTTGTTCATTTGCATGGCCGTGTCATTAGCATTATTACCTTCAACAAGTATTGAATACCACCATTGTACGCCACTTTCAACTTCCACTGAATAGCGATTGAATCGATGTTATCTTTCTTTTGTGTGCAAATCGTTTGCCAATATACACGCAAATTCCATGTTTAAGTTCCATCGAATTCAATTGTTGCCTTGCATCACTACCGAAAAGGGAGTCACCAGCCCACTTTTCCGGGGTTGGTATTGACTTTGTCTGTTTACCAAACCGCTTTGGGGCACAATACCACAAAGCAGTTTCAAATTGTTTAAAAGGTAGCTCCTTTAAAGGATGGTATTGAGTAAATATTTCAGGAAGAATAATTTTCATATGAATTGCTCAATTTTACAGTATAAACAAATGTATTTAATTTAAACCTAACAGAAAATAAGTTAGTTAATAAGTTAGTTTGAAAGTAGGTTTAATACTTTTTTAAAACTTTTTAAAACAGTGTCCATTTTTATTGATGGAACCGAAAGAGGTTAAAATAAAATTGAGTTTTGTGAATATTGTGTGAAAACTAAACGTTTGTTGAGCTACACTATTAGAGTAAGTTCTAAGTTAAGTCGCATTAAACATTTGCCCATTTTCACTAAAATCAGTGGTTTAATGACTGGCCTCAAAGTTAAAGAAGTGCAAAGAGAAATTTGTGGATTTTTATACCCGTTACTCGTACATAATTGTGCCTACCAGTGTAGAGTAAAAGGGTATACTAGATTCGTTGAAAAGTATGTAACAGGCAGAAGGAAGCGTTTCCGACCATATAAAGTATATATATTATTGATAAGGATCAATAGCCGAGTCGATTTGGCCATGTCCGTCTGTCCGTCCGTCTGTCCGTCTGTCCGTCCGTATGAACGTCGAGATCTCAGGAACTACTAAAGCTAGAAAGTTGAGATTAGGCATACAGACTCCAGGGACATAGACGCAGCGCAAGTTTGTCTAATCATGCTGCCACGCCCACTCTAACGCCCACAAACCGCCCAAAACTGCCACGCCCACACTTTTGAAAAATGTTTTAATATTTTTTCATTTTTGTATTGGTCTTGTAAATTTCTATCGATTTACCAAAAATCTTTTTGCCACGCCCACTCTAACGCCCACAAACCGCCCAAAACTGTTTTGAAATTTTTTCACTTTTGTATTAGTCTTGTAATTTTCTATCGATTTACTAAAAAACTTTTTGCCACGCCCACTCTAACGCCCTCAAACCGCCCAAAGCTGATACGCCAACACTTTTGAAAAATGTTTTGTTATTTTTTCATTTTTATATTGGTCTTGTGAATTTCTATCGATTTGCCTAGAAACGTTCTGCCACGCCCACTATAACGCCTACAAACCGCCAAAAACTGTGTTTAAGACTCTCCTTCTTCCTTCCACTAGCTGAGTAACGGGTATCAGATAGTCGGGGAACTCGACTATAGCGTTCTCTCTTGTTTTTTATTTTTGTCGGCTTTCAATATAAAATGGTTTAATTTCAGTTTATTATTTGTTTAAAGGTCTATAAACTTCAAGTCAGAAGGTACTTCTATCGTTTTGCCTTGCCTTATTTACGTTTAATTCACTCTGTTTAAAATAAGTTCCACGTTTTACAGAAGTCCGTGTGGGATCTATGTTAGAGCCGGCGGTATAACAGACTGTCAGCTTTTGCGTGGTTTGAGTATTGGGTAGCAATCCAACGGCTTGGTTCAGGTCCTGGGACTTCTTTGGGACACGCATAGGTTGTCCTGAAAGGTTATCTCGGAATCTATGAAACACATATATATAGCACTCCTACTTCAGGCTTTACGATTACCAATCTTAGTCGTCATTTTTTCCATGGGCCATTAATCCATTTGAAGGCTACTCAACATATAAATTGTTTATGCCGTTCTAAAGATTCTTTACGACCCGTGCTGCTCAGTGGTCATCATCCCAGTCCGTGGAATGTGGGGCTGAATCAGTGCCGGAGTGACCCAGTTACTTGTAAATTGAATTTTTATTTCCACCAACTCTGCACGCCACGCACTTTTATATCATATCCGAAGGGCGGGGGCCACGCATCCTCGTCAAGGAAAGCATAAAAAAATTTATCTCCCATGAAGCGCTGTGTCAACCCTGGACACAGGGTTCCCTTTTTGCACATATCGTTTTAATTCGATGGGAAGCCCCAATCTGGCGGCTGTGTTGTTGCCACTTAATGGAATTTGCCGCTTATGCGTTCCGCATGCCGCGCATTATCCCTTCTATGCCTACGAGGATTCCTGTGCTTCCTGTGAAACCGGAGCTTTTTGCCTTCTGCCTTCGCTTGACAGAATGCTTGCCTGTTTGCCTGAAAGTTTTTTCATTGCAGATTTCGGCGTTTTTCCTCCTTTGTCTTCCCTCTTTTTGCCGACGTTTTTCCTCCTTTTCCGACTTCTCTAAGACTTTCGCACATATGCGGCTTTGTGCGTGCCTGTGTGTTTTGACTTTTAACCAGGATTTCTGCCGTGCTTTGTCTAGTTTCCTGTGCCTGTTTAATTTGTGTGCCTTTAAGCTGGCTAAGCAGGGAATTATATTCATTCCCATTTCGGCTAGGTCTTCACTCCAGTTTTAATGGGGATAATTGGTGTCAGTGGCATGTAAGGTAGAACCTTTGTGTTATGAAAATTTTTATTCCTAAAATACGGTGCATGTTTTTAAACTTCACTATCACGGGTGCCCGAAATCAGACATTGCAAATCACGGTCAAGTGTGTTTAATTAATTTGTGCTCTTTAGGTCAAATTCATTCATTCATTTACTATGTAATAGCTTTTGGTATGGTTTCAAAACGAACAATATCATCAGTTATCTTATAGCACAATGACAGTTAAATTGTATTTTTTACGTCAAAAATAATAATATTATTAGTCATTTTAAAACATTCGTTTGCGTCTTTTAAAGTGAAATTTATTACCGTTTCACATAATTTGGATATAGAAATTGTATGTTAATCATGTCTTAAAGAAAAAGAATGCAATAGTCGCATTACTATCAGTAATCTGTTACTGAGCTACATAAATGCAAAGCGGCTGTTTTTTATAATTGATACTCGGACCTGGCAAAATCGATTCTTGATTAAGAATATATATACTTTATATGGTCGGAAACGCTTCCTTCTGCCTGTTACATACTTTTCAACGAATCTAGTATACCCTCTACTCTACGAGTAACGGGTATAACAAGAGAAAACGCTGTAGTCGATTTCCCCGACTATCAGGTACGCGTTAGTCAACTTAGGGAAGAGCGAACAAGAAATGTTCACCTTTTTCTGGCATATTGATAGAAATAGGGAGCAAAATGTTTAAATGAAACTAAAATTAATAAATTTTTTAAAAGTGTGGTGGTGGGCGTTAGAGTGGGCGTGGCTGTTTGTATGCCTAATATCAATCTTTCTGAGATCTTGACGGACAGACAGACGGACAGCGCCATAACGACTCGGCCATTGATCCTGATCAAGAATATACACATATGTAATACTTTATATGGACGGAAACGCTTCCTTCTACCAGTTACATACTGTTCAACGAATCTAGTATACCCCTTTACTCTACGAGTAACGGGTATAATTAATAAGTGGAAGAATTCTTTTATGACAGGACTTTTGACTGTACTGTAAGGAAATTCATTAATTTTCGCCTGAACTTCCAAGGTACTTCTTTCCAAAATACCTAGATATTGCTCTTTGCATTGCGATTGGCATGGCTTCTGGAGTGGACGCTTTGTCAATCTCTTTCATTTTGAAAAGTTCCATCTCAATTTCAAATGGAAAATCACTCTCAATCTCTTTCATTGTGAGAAGTTCCAACTCCATTTGAAGCGTCTAAACGTCGGCAGACTCAAGCCATTTGTCCACTCCTGCAATGACAATTTCAGATTGTCCTGCAGATGCCATTGGCAACATTGTGTATCTTGTGCACAGTGAGCTTGCATTTTGTAAAGCTGCACTTTAAGATAATGACCATAAGTTCTATAAAAGACTTACATATATATGAATTATTGTTGATACTCTTTACTTTTTGTTAAGTCAACTATTGTTTCTTTCGCGGACCCGTACACAACTATCAGAAATGTAATTAGCAATTAATTGCTCGTTCTGGTGTTTTTAACCCCTTTATGCATTCACAATTCACAATTATTTTTCATGCAATGCCAGCTCGCCTGTACAGAAATCAATTTGCCGGAAGACTACTAAGCCAGTCGCACAATGGCGGGAAAAGCAAACATCGGAATAACCAGCGATTCCATGAAAGGGCCATAGTTGTCGGCCGTAAACGACGAACAGTCAGAATGAATGCTTGGAGGGGGCGGACGAGTTCGAATGGGAAAGTACGCAGGACATCTCTTGCGGCCATCCACCCCTCCGTATAACAGTTGCCATCTGTATGCGAGTTGGCAGGCAGGACATTGTGGTCTTCCCCAGGCGCATGCTAACAAGTGTTTGTTCCATTCATAAATTCTACAAACCCAGTGGCCGCCAAAGGATACCAGCACGAACCGACCCGAGCAAATGCACGAAGTCTCATTTCTGTGCTACGCTTTTAGCACAACCCAGTCGTGTCCTTATTTTAGCACACGGCTCCTGCCACGCTGCCTGATATCGGTGGCAGTTCAGTTCCACGCCGGTCCTTTAGCAGCGCAGACGTCCGCGGTGCCGAACCTAAGGATTTCCAATCCCTATCGGGCGGAACACTATAACTCTATAAACCAGCGTCGGTGAATAAAGCACGTTTGAAGTGCCGAGGATGCTGTGAATACGTGACATAAAAATATACAACTAAGTGAAATTCAACGAGGCTTAAACCAAATAACTTAATTCCGTTTAAATAAGTAAATTGATCATATTTCCGAATTAACAATATAAATATATAAATATGCAACTAAGTGAAATTCAACGGGGCTTAAAAAAAATAACATTAATTCCGTTTAAATAAGTAAATCTATCATACTTCCGAATTAACAATATATCTAAAAAGTATTCTAAAATATTTTGATATATTCCAAAAATTGAAAATTAAAAATTGTGTACTTTCATATTAGATTTAGCTAAATTACTCCCAAAGTTAAACTGTTAAACTGAAACAACAAATAAGCTAAAAGTGTATGGTAAGAACTAAGGCAAAAGCCATAAATGTGCAGTTAATGTCTCAGATGTCTCAGTAAATGAAAGTGATGTTAGCAAATCCAAGCAAACAAATCTAAGCTAAACAGATCGAAAGCCCTATTGCAAATTAAGTGTAAGCTCCGACCCTTTAAGAATTAAGTTGGCTACTGCCGCAGCCTAATAAATCTGGAGGCGTCTCGCCAGGCAGAAAGATAAATCTAACGGAGGGCCGAAACTAATTTCATTATCAAAATATAAACACGAAGACTGTGCAGGTCAGACTTCGGTTAACCTTTCCTTTTTGTTTGAGCTGTAGACCTGGCAGCAAAAAAAGGACCAAACAAATATTAATTAATACAACTTCTAAATTATTTTTGGGGGAAAAGTAAATTTGGCCGGACACTGGGAAACAAATGTGAGCACAAAAAGTTGGTCAAAGTTTGTACTTAGCTACATTTTTTACCTTAATTATAAGTTGTTGCGAATTGGCACAGCAATTCGTTTTAAGGTCTAAAATAGAAAAAGTTTGGCAGGACAATCTGAAGTTGAAGCATTTTAATTAATGTGAGCAGCAGGGGAGTGATGTGTTGTCATGCTTTTAAATAAAGTGTCAGACCAAATATTTGTGGAAAATTAAATTAAAGCTCTGTGGATTCTGCAGCTGCCTTTCCTTTGGATTTATTCATTTGAAAAATGTTCATCGAGCGGCCTAGTAGCTCGAACAAATTATCACACATACGCCGTGTGTGCGGCCCAGGTGTTCAGATAAACTTTGCTGGCTGGCACAGCAATTAGCAGTATTTAGGTGTAATTGCGAAATTATGCAAAAATCACAGACTGCCGGCAGGTCGTTGGCAGATAAGAGGGAATTGGAGTGACGAGGGAGAAAACGAAGTGCTGCAGCCACAGGATATTTCATTTCCATGCCCGACTTGCTGACATTTTGTAATTTTATGCTCGTTTATTTCTGACCTTCCTGTCACCTCTTAAGCGTATTAGAAAAATGCCAGTGATAATTGCCAAAGTCCCTGCCTGTTTCATTCTCCAAGGCATGTCGGCTTTTAATGATAGTTTTGGGACCCGGCCACCGGAATGCTGGGAGCTTCTAGGCCTCGGTCACGTAGCTATAATGAATGCCCAAGCCAGAGACTGAGTTTTGTCGTCTTTCCCTCGTAGTTGCGGAACAGTTTTTAGCAAAGGTCTGCCTTATTTGGAGCTGGCCTTTGTTTAATTGCCAAATAGGGCAATTAATAGGCTCGTCTGGCGAAATCCCAGCACTCGCATTACCTTTATTTACTTTTGTAGATATTATCGGCCGTTTCAGCAGTTTCGTAGGCTCCACAGGGATATGTTGGCACAGAAAGCATGTTGAATTGCAGGAAAAGGATAGGGATGTAAGATTAAATGGACGAAATTTGATATTTAATGGTGCACTGTAAAGCTTACACTTTTATGTGCAGCACAGACGAAAACAGTGGCGCTCTTTCATTTGACTAATTGCGTTTTAAGGCTTTTGATAAATAAACCTTAAGATATTTCAAATCATAATATGCACATACGAAGACGGAATGGTAATTAATTTACTTTTGCATGAGCATTGCGAGATTGCAACTAATGAGCAATGAGTGACATGGTTGTGAGCCACTTGCAGGCAGAGAAAACAGCTAATTAGCAAACAAATTCGGGGAAGTAAAGGAGCGACTACATGCTCTTTGAATGAATGCTGCGGAGATGTCAACATAAATAATCATGCTGCGTTCAACGGGGCGTATGCTCAATAATTAAAACGAATTAGCGTCTCCTAATGAGCATGCAAGCGCGCACTTTTCTATTAATTTATTTATGGTCCAACAGAGCCATAAAGGCGGAAACGTAAATAAACTTTGACGCACCTCCTACCTGCGCTCGACCTGTTGCCCCTGCGGCCAGGCCATTAATTCTCATGAGTAAAATAATTAGAAAATCAAATAGAAAAACGCCAGGGTGGCTCTGCGTCAAATGTTTTCGCAGAACTCGGCTGCTCTGTTTGTCGGGTTGTTTGTTTGTCGGGTTGCCGGGTTGCATAGCATCCGGCGGAAGCGGAAATGGCGCAACTGTGCTAAACTATAACTTGCGCGTAAAGTTAAGCAACTGCACAAAGTTTCGGCTCGAATGCTGCCAACGGCAGGGCGTGGCAAGTGCTAGAGTGTAAGTTCGCCAAGGGAATTCGCTACATTGCCCTCAGATGGAAGCTAAAAGTTTGAGTATGGGGGAGCACACTAAAAGAAATGCATATTGAATGCAGTTCATCTGCGTAAAAATATTTTATTCAGTGGTGTAACCGAAGTAAAATCAGACATAAAATTATGGGCAGAAATTCAGCCCCAGTGTAGCTTGTGAAAGCATTTCGCTACAGTCCGGCTAAAGTCCCAGTTCCCAGTCAGAGTTTTAATATATACAAGTTTTCCTAAAGTAAGTCTTATTTAGAATGCATACGTTGCTCCCGAAATGAACTATCGCTGAAGGGAATCAGCTGTCATATCAACGCGCCTTTGACAAGTGCGAATAAGCGAGGCGAAAGACAAAAGTTCTGCGGCAAACTTCAGTGATTAAATCCGATTTGACAGCGGTAGGCGGGAAAAGTGCAGGTGAAGAAGTCAGAGGTAGGGGGAAAAATTGCAGTCGGCTTCAGATAGTGGCGAATTGGGGTCGTGATGTGGTTACTGCTGTCACAACTTGTTAGCCAAGTGCTGCTAATTATGCAATTATTTTTTCGCATTTCCCCACAGACTTTTACGACTTTTTTACGACACTGCGCAACTTTTGCTAACTGTGCGAAAGTTTTTTATGGCGCCGCGGACAAGTGGTCAGCGATTTAATTTTAATTGTATTTAGATAAGATTTAATGGTGTTTGTTCTAAAGCAGAGCAAAAGCAGAAAGTTAATCAACTCCCAGAGATGCTAATTTGCCTGCAGTTCGCGTCCACTTTCTTGCCACTTTTTCCGCCGCGCAAGTGAGTCATTCCGATGGCAAAGGACACTGCGTGCGGCTCCTACATACATACATATGCTGGAGTATGATATATTTCACGGTGCCTGCACAACAGTATGTGCCGTAAAATATTTAGTGCTTAGTCCTGTGGCCTCCACATGCGCATTTTCGGCGGTTCCGCAGGATTACCGTGAGCAGCAGACAAAAATAAATAGAGAGCGCTAAGCATGCTCCAAAACGCCCAACAATAGACCGTGCCTTATATATGTATGTATGTATGTACATATGTACGGCCATTTGTGCACGTGTGTGTGCATGTGCCACATACCCGTACATGTGCCGTACTATTCAACGACAAGCAGCAATAATGATCTTTTTGTTACACATGGGCGGTGGGCGGTGGGCGGCTGGCTGGCGGGGGTCGGGGGGCGCGACAAAGCAAACAAACATCGCACACGCACACACTCCCGTTCGCAGGAGTGCAAATACCCACACACACGCACAGGCGGACAGCATTTATTTTTGTTTGTCATGACTTTGCGCTTTTGCTGTGAGGAGAAAGTAGGAAGGGGAACGGAGAAAGGAGAAAGCAGCGCGGAGAAAGTGGAAATGGAAATGGAGTGCAAAAGGGAAGGGGACGACCAGTGGCAGTACACGCCATTTTTCGGCGCTTTGTCTTTTTTTTTTCTCTCCGCTCTGTTTGCATTTGTTAGCATACAATTTGGCATCGGCACACACGGCGGATGGATTATTATTTTGTCGCTAAAGTCAACAACTAGCTCGCAAGGGCTTTTGATGTAAGCGTATAAGGGAAATTGCCCACTGGAAATGGTTAGCTACAGTGCACTTTCGCATTTCCATTTTCCCTGCAAGGGAAACCCTTAATTGTGAGTTACTAAACAAAGCATATTGAATGTAGTCATCTTATTTGGCCATTACTTTAATGGCAGTGGGCACTGCAATTTCCCTTATGCATTATACGAACCACTTTAATCTAACTGCTTCGTGTGCAGCTAACCTTTGGCTTACGAACTAGCTTTCCATGAGGTCCCAAACGCTGTAATTAATTTTACCACAGCACGTTTGCAGAATTCAAAATTCGCGACAATTATTTAAGGCCGTGGGTCCGCAAGCCCTGGCTGAAATATTAAATTATTTGCCGGCCATAAACAGGGCTTCATGGTCAGGCAAGGGCGCACACGCAGTAAGTAGGCAATGGATTTTTTCAATTTGCGTTACTTGCCAAGATGTTATGCAAGTCACGCTCCGATCCGGCCTGCACACAAGCATATACGAGTATGTGCTTGTATATGTTTATGTATTTGTATATATGTGTAGTTATAGGGATGTATACAAGCGGAGGGGAAAGTGGGCAGCGGTAATTCACAATATCATGTGCTCAATGGGCTGTGAGTCTGGTGAGGCTGGGGAATCCCCGCACCAGTCGCAGTTGCTCTTTTGATTTATGCGACATTTCCACACATTTGCCTGCCATTAACATTTTGCTTCGTTGTCTGTCAGCCGGCAAACCTTGTCGTCTCATCGTCGTCCTCCTCGTCCTCCTCGTCCTTGTCGCTCCTGTTGCCAGTGTCCTTGTTCGATGTCTTTTGTGTGTCAGCAGTTCGCTGCACGGCAGCCTTCATTCTGTTCTTGCACAGATTGAAATTGATTGGGAACTCCCGGCAGATGCAGCAGGCATCTTCCTGGAGGAACCAACTTTGGCTGAGGGCAAACTTTTCTCTACGCAGCTCAAGAAATGACAGGAAGTTCTGTTACCACGAAGAGAACTACTGAAAACATGACTCGCCTGCTCATGAAATTTTAATTTTAAACTGTTTCCGTAAACAAAAGCAAGAGAATGCAATTTAATACGCTGCTATTGAGCTAAATGCTGCTGTGTGGTTTCCATAGTTTCCAAAATGGGCGTTGTATTTTTCGGTCAGGTGGCCACGGGGCGTATGCTTAATAAAAGCAAACCACTGAGGAATTCAGTTTAGATAAACTTGAATGTATCTGGCTCAACTCGAAAAGTGAAATATTGCTGAGCACAGACATAAGTATAATTTAACCGAAAGAGGTTATTTGGGCCCCAATCTTCTACGCATATATGAAAATGTTGCCTGATGCTGAGTGGCTGCCTAAGTGCCTGGCCGTCTGGACCCGTTTCGAGTGCTTCATCCAAAACACATCTCCTCATCCGAAACACATGTACGGGCCATATTCACGAGGTAACTACAAGAATAACCATCCGGCTCAGCGACCCAACTCCGAGTAGAGAAAGTGGAGAGCGGAAAAGGTACTGGCGCCCCAGGAAGGTGGCCCAGGTCAGAGCACGCAGGATGGCCAGAAAAGTGGGTGCCAGGGGGAATTGAAATTTATATTTACGCAGCCCATAAATTTCTGGCTTTTCGGCTCGTCCCTTCTGCTGGGAGCTAGTGCTTAGGCTGCCAGTGGTGCTCAAGCTAACTATTTTCATGCGGTGTTCATAAATATGAGTCGCAAAGAAATGAAACCAACTAGACGATGAAAGTATTAGGAACATGGTTACTGAAAGCCACATGGCTTACAAATCAACTTTGAGCGGCAATATTATTTTTGTTCTTCTCGCTTTTATCGCTTTTTTAAAGTGTGCGAGGGCTTTTGGATGCAAATACTTAGTAACATATATGTTTGAATATTTGTTTATTCCACCATTACTTAAACAAAATTATGAAAATTATCGGAGTTTAAAACCATATGTCAAATTATTATTACCTACACAATTTGATTTAGTTTTTAGTTTATAATATATATTTATCTATTTGTTTTTGCCATGTTCATAGCTCCTTGATGGAAAACTCTGAGCACACATCCTGTTTGCGGAAGAGGGAGCGTTGGTGGGCGAGGTGGCGTGGGTGGGCTGTCATGTTGCACATCCCAACTTCTTGGCTAACCCACGCACGTCTGCCGGCGACAAGTTTTGGGCCGGGCCCTTGTACTCGGCTTGTGCGTGTCTGCGGCGAGTAATCAAATTAAAAGTTGGAGCAAGGAATTGCTTTTAAAGGCATTAGGCCGGCGTCAAGTCTTTAATGTTTCATGTGATCGTTAGCAGCGGGCCGTGGCTGGCGAAAATCTTTACAGCTTGCAATCTTCCTCAATTGACAGCTCTGCAAATGCGATGCTGGCACGCAATCAGCCATCTGCGAGATTGCCAGAGTGCCAGGGTGCCAGGGAGCAGGGTGCCAGAACTCAGGAACAGAAACTAGGGACGCGCACAGATAATAACTTAATTACAGCTTAGTGTGCCAGTGGGTCGTGTGGCTCCATATTTGGGCAATTACAATGGGCCAGGCTACACCTGGCGGCCGGAAACATGTGTATTATCAAATGCCACTCATTAGGCGCCCGTCGCCCGGCGGCCCCCCTTGTGTGGTAATTTATCTCAAACGCTCTGCGGCCTACACGTGTACATGGGCACTCCACACTGCCCCTTCCACACTCCACTCCCGATGACAGGAGGTAAGTGAGTAAGGTGAACGTGTAGCGGCTGAGATGGCAAAAATAATTAAGCCACGCTATGCTTAAAGCATTAACATCGGATCTAGACAGCGGCAACCACATCCACGGCAGATTGCTAGGGCTCCAGTGTTGGCGGCGTGACAACTGAGGGAAAAGTTTCCCAAGATAGTTGCCGTGTAAGTGCAGGAAGCTGCAGTGAAATAATTTAGGCTTCAGCAGTTTTCCAGTGTCGATTGAAGGCAGGTGGAACCAATTTGACATATTCCCTCATGGCTTCAACAAATAAAGTTTTTGGAAGAACTACCCAAAGTTCGAGGCCACTGTAAGAAAGAGGCATTTTAACTCCAGAGCAGGCGACTGAAACGGTTTCCTCTCTCGGCCACCTTAATTGGCCCTGAGACCACGGTAACGTAACGGTGTCTGCTTGACTTGCACTTTCACCCGGCGCCATTAGACACGAAACTTAGCCGAGCTTCGTCTGCAGTAAGTGCTGTAGTGGCCCACCCATCCGCCCACCGTTTCCAGCACACCCATCCACGCCTTCGCACACGCATTTCATTTTTCCCACTAAGTATGGCTTGGCTAAAACGGCATTTATGGTCACGATTTTCAACGGCTCTGCGAGCGTGGCTGCCTGATGATTTTGCATGTTTAGCGACGTCTGCGCCGGCGCCTAATTGAATCTGCATGGCAGGGGCGGCGTCCTGAGGAGGCTGTCAAGTGCGACAGAGTGGTAAATTAATTGGCTTTCGGGCGGAGAGGCAGTTTTGCTTGTTATTTTTAACTCTTTTGCCAGTTACAAAGTGGTTGCAAGGTTAAGCCCAACCAAGGCAGTGCGGCTAAAAGTCGGCCAGCTACATTTGTCAACCGCAAAACCAAATTTCTGGTTTATAATTGACTTCGGCCAAGGAATCCATTGCTGATAGGTCACTTTGCATGCTGCGAGGCAGTCTGGAATGTAAGTTGTCTGGTATCGAGCATCCAAGACTTTTCCACAAGAATCGCAGGATGTTATTTTATCAGAAAACTAATGTAATTAATCTACAAATTCCAGGTATCAGGTATTTCCATTAGCTGCAATAGATACTTATTCAATGGAAACCAAAAAATGGCAATTAAAGGCAGCATTCAACAGAGGCTTAAATCGAAATACTACAGAAACTCAATCCGGGAACCCACTGCGATGTGGGTGGAAGTATACTGGGTATACTGGGTCGTAATTAGAGCGATCAGAATCCACCGGAGCAGGAACTGAAATTTAAGGGCTTTATTCCCTTTGGCTTACTTTTACGGTTCCAGCTTTAATTAAAAGTAAATTCAGGCTCCACTGGACGGGCACAGCGACCTTAGCGCTCCGACCCCGTTATTGGCAGCCGTGCGGCGTATTTAAGCCGTAAAGTACAATTTGGGACATGAACGTGGAGGGCCGGGAAACAACAAGAGCCGGAAACGTGTGACACATTTGACCCTTTTTTGCAGCTACCACTTGGCATAATCAAATTTACGCAGTCTGGACGCTCGTGCAGCTGTTGTGCCGAATGCCTTTCCGGTTTCCTCTCGACTTCCGTTTGTCTAACTCGTTGGCTGGCTCTTGCCTATATTGGTTCCATATTAAAATGGGCTGTCAAATGGCTTGAAACTGCTGTCGTTTCCCATTTTCCAATTGTGCTTTGTTTGCCGTTTGCATTCCCGTAATTCTCGATAGCCGAATATGTTTGAGACCGTGGCAAAAGTTTTGACAACTGAATATACACGCATTTATATTCGAAGCGAATGTGCGTTTTATATGGCTGTTGGCACGTTTTTGCGTTGATTTCTCAGTTCAGTTCTCAGGCAATGAGAACACTAAAAATTCAGCCTACACCAGTTTTGACTGCTTGTTTTCTTTGCTAACTTAACGCAGTGCAAGTCTGCAATTATTTGTTTATGAATTTTCAAAGACTAATTAAAAATAAAAACCTCAGACGCTGCTTGAAATATTTGACTTGACGATGAGCATCTCTTTAATATGCGAATCTGTGAATATCCGCTTTCTCAGCTGTTGTGTTTTTGGGACGAACTCCCTTGTTGGAATGTTTTTGTGAACAATTGTCACCCTTTGCTCTTTGCCGACCCTTCGGCGTAACAATTTAATGTGCTTAAGGAATTTTGACACAATTTTGGCAATAATATCGAAATCGGCGACCCTTTTCCGGGTGTCCTTTGAACAGCTCACGAAGTCAGCCCTCGGCGAGGTAAAAGGTCCTGTTCCTGCAGTTTCCAGCTCGCCAATTACACAAACTCTGGGCATAAATGTGCTTAAAAACTGCTGAAGCCGCCCGTGCCACAGATCCTTTGTCTAACCAGCTCTTGTGGTGCGGCTATTAACGTTTTCAGACAACAACTACTTGCAGCTGGCAAAAATCGTGGGGATTTTACATCTTTGCGTCTTTTATTCAGCTGCCTGTTTATTTTGCCATGTTTATCTGCCTCATCGTAAAAATAGAAATAAAAATAAAAATAAAAAAATATTTATGCAACGCTATGGGCTGCTTCGTGAGATTTTTTATGACCCCGTCCGCCGAGCTATTAAAAGGCGAAAGCGGGGGAATACACACATTTTTGAAAATTGGCCGCCAAACGAAAGGCAAAGGCTGGCTGAAGGACGAGCCCAGATTTGGAGCGCGTTTTCGGGGCCCAGGACCTTTTATTAATTCCAATACATTGAATTTTCCGTAGACAAAAAAGCGTGTTTAGCATGGCAAGCCGATTAGGGCCGGGTCCGTCAGACTTTAAAGCCTTTAAAAGGCTTACCGTGCTGGCCAACGGAATGGCCTATAAATTTTACATTTAACGCGGCCCGAGGATGACTCTTTTCCAAGGAGCCAGGACGCCAGGATGGCAGGACAACAAATTTGTCCGCCTCCAGATGCTGGCAGCTCGTTGCTCTCCAGGACATTTTTATTTATGAGCTGGCAAATTATGCGCTATCAACGCGGGCAATTAGAAACTCAATTGCTGTGCCGGAGCCCAAAAACCCACAGTTCCTTGGTCCGGTTGGCATTCAAAATGACTTGTCAGTCGTGGCTTAGCAAATAATTTTGCATAGTTATTGGCTCAGTGCCGGAAGGTCATTTCAAAAATGTCAAAAGGGCTTATAGCTTTAAGTGAGCCATCTTTCAGTATTAAAGCTGGACTAACTTTCTAGCCCGTGTTCTAAGCGTCCCTCTTTGAGGTATAAATTAATATAGATTAGCGCCTGGGTGATTTCGAGAAATAAATTAAATTTTATGTGTTAATCATAATTAATGTGATGGTCGAAGAACAACCACTATTGATGTTATGTGTTGCAATAAAATGCAGGCCGATTATGCACTTATTTAATTTTATATACTTTTTTTACTTTTTAGCTTATGACAAAGCTTGTCACTTTGGAAAAAATTACACTATTTTCCTTTTTTAAGTTTTATTTGCATTTGTTATTTAATTTAAATATCAATAAAAAGTTAATTCATTTAATTACATCATTATTTATGTTGCGCTAACCAATCATATAGAGAACATTTCAGGACTGAGTTAAATGTTTAAATTCAAACATCCACGCTCAATTTATCATCCTTAAAGCCATTTATCGTTGAGCAGGTTTGTTGTAAAGATTTATCGGGACTGTTTTAATGCTCTGACTTTACTGTCCTTAAGCCATTTTAATGCTGGGTCCTGGTCCTGGCCAGAATTCGAAGAGTGAAATCACTGCCCAGGAAACTAATTGCACATCAAAAACTTCGGATGGAAACTTGATAGAAACTTTCTGCCTGAGCTACAAAACCCTTTTACGATGTACTAAATTCAACGCTCTCCAAGGTCTCTGGTCAGCAACAATGCCACGGGCTCCTCATAAAAGTCGAAAATCAAAATGGCATTTTTCGACACCATCAAAATGGCATTTCGGTGCACCGAGATGGCTAGCATTCTAGCTTGGAGAGACGGAAAACCGCAAATCCGCATGTGAGCCTTGGCTGTGCAGTTAACTCATTAAAAACGGCGAAAAAAAACCGTATGCGTAACATTGTTGGCGCTTTTATTAGACCTCCTCCCTGTCCTGGCCAACAACTTCCACATAATCAAAAGCGCTTTAGCTGCTTTCAAAAGATAAGCGTGGCTCATTGCGGCCCGTCGCCGCTTTTCCGGCTTTTCCTCAGTCTCCTGCGAGGTCTTGGATGGGTTGACTGTGTGACATCCTGACTGTTTGTCATAATAATAAAAATGCCAATTTGTTTTATGGGTGACAAGTTGAGCTTGCCTTTGCTTTGCTTTGATGTTGATTTTTATATTATGATGTCGGAGCGCCCATCCCCTATCCCCCATCCCCCATCTCCCATCCTTATTCCATATGGGGCCACATCCCGACCGAAATTCCCCTCAGTATTCAGTCAGCTTGTTTGCTCTTTCGGACCTGGGCAACAGACACGTGCTCTTTGATACATACTCGTATACTTCCATATGAGAACTCTTGGCGAGTACGTATAGTAGCATAAAGCGATTGTCTGCTGTAGATTGAAACCGAAGTGGGAGCTCTGTGTTTAAATCGTCATGTGCCCATATGCAGTTTGTTTAATATTCAAAAAGGCTGCAGCATCTTTGGGCTGAAATGTAAAAGGGCACTGTTGATTTGATCGAAGTCTGTCCATCGAAAATAGCTTAAAGGGAATTCGTTCGCCAAAAAATTCGAAAGAAATTTACTGCAACCGGCAAGTTGAAGCTGCAATCTCCCAAAGCAATAAATCATAATCTGCCACAGGCCATGGCCAAAAAGGTAGGAACTGTACAAACTGCAAACTACTACGTGATTTACGACACTTAAAAAACATGCTGGAAAATGGCCGGGAAACTGAGTTAAACTTTAATTCTTTGTTTGAGTTTTAGCACCAGTCACACTCTCACTTTATACAAATGGAATTAAACAAGTTTGGTTTGTTTTCTTTGATGGGATTTCGCTTTAAAGTACATTAATTTTTATTATGAATATTAATGAACTTAAAAGCACTTTCAAATGTTTTCCTAGATATTATATTTAAGCTTATGAAAATAGACTGTGTTTTCGTAAGGGTCATTGGTTTGCATAATTGAAATAGTTTCACAACATTAAAATAAAACTCAGATTCGTTGATACACAAATTATTTCCCAAAAAATGGTTAGTTGATCTAAATTGGATAAATCGTCTGATTTTTTTGCATTGTGCATTCAAATATGCATTTCTACGGAATGTGTTGTTTGTTAAAAGTTAATTTTTAATTTGTATACAAAAAATGTCCATAAAGTATAAAACAAAAACATTTTCAACAACGTAGAGCACAAAATTCATAAATAGTTTCCCGCTGTTAGCTGTTAAACTGAGAGTCTTGTTTTGTGTATACATATTCATACCTATTTATCATATATATGTTCGCATATGTCAGCTTAACTGTGGTGAAAACCTTTGTCTGAAATTTATATGCCCTCTGCAAGGGTATAAATAGGATACTGTTTTTCTTCCTAGAAAAGAGGCATAATGAATGTAAAAAAACATTTGCTCTATGCTTTGCAGTTTGTCTTATTATTTTTGTTTTGCATTTCTTAATTTAATTGTATTCATCAGCCACATATTCTTTGAATTTCAAGCGTAAATAAAAGTTTTTTCACTTCACTGGCTGGTCCATGCAAATTAACACGATTCTTTTGAGCGTTTCTTTTTCCATTGTTTTTGTCTGGCCTTTCGAGCGCCCAATTTGAATTATTGATTGCAAAAAGTTTCCTTTTCGTTCCCGCGAAACGTCTAAATTTGTGTGACATCCATCAGGCAGCCACGCCTACTTACAACACACCTCCGCTCCGAAAAGTAGCTTTTTAGCCAATTTGAATACACTTGCTCTTGTTTTTATTTTTCATATACATACTTACAAATATATTTTCTGCTGCTGGAAATTGTTTTCCCCAAAGTCTTTGTCTTTTGAGCTTTCGCCCCTGTGGCCGTTGAGGCTCTGTACTTGGCTTCCGGCTGTTATCAGCCATCGACACTTGGGACTCACTCATTTGGGCTGCAGGATGTGTCGTCCTTGCCTTCGCCTTCGCCTTGGCATTCGCCTTCGCCTTGGTCTCCTTGGGCGCGGCGTTAATGTAATTTGGATGCCAACAAATATTGCCGACGCTTTTTGTTTGAACTCCTGACTGGCTCAGTGGCTCAGTGGCTGCCTGTGGGCCACGCCACGCCTCTGCTGCAGCCCCCACTCCCTCCCTTAGGGGTGTTGACTTTATTGAACCATTTTTTCCACCGAACCTGATTGACTCGTGGGCCACGTTTCCCTTTTCCCCTTCAGCCCGCATTTTCTTCACTTCCTGGCTTTTATTTCGCTTGCCGCAAATTTGCTTTGGGTTCGCCTTAGACACTTAAACTCAACCGCAGCGGCAGTCGTGCATGCCCGTTCCCTTTCGGTTCTGCTCGCCGATATCAGTCAATTTCAAATGTCAATAAAATGGAAATTTTATAATTTTACTCCACCGCCAGGGGGGAAAGGCTTCCATTCTCCTGCACTTTCGCACACCTCCCGCGACGCCTCCAACTTAATGAGATTTTATTTATTGACTGTTGATAAGAGGAGAGCGTTTCTGGGCGGGAACGGCAGGAAAACAAATCGGAGGAAGAGCCACGTCTAGGAGGCTTCTCATGCGGTTTTGCGTGCTTTATGGAGCCTGTTTTATGGCTGCTTTAGTGGCTGAATTTGGTGTTGGCTTAAACGCCGCTCGCAGTGGCGCATACAAATTTATCTTTTATCGACATCAATCTTAATGGTGCAGCAGGCGAGTCTGCTCAGTCTAGAGATAATGATTAAACTTTATTAATGAAAAGCCATGCACAGCCAAGTAAAATCGCTTTTAGCTACCTAATAAACATTAAATTCGAGTTTATGTGCATTTTTTGAATAATTTTCTATGAAAAATAAAGCTCCCTCTTTTCGAATCGATTCAGAAACCATTCACCCGAGCTCCTAACATTTTTATCTAAATACATCTGCTATCCCAAACTTAGCAAATGTTTGATGGATTGATATTTATGCGTTTGCTTTTTTTGTATTGCTCGGCTCGATGTATCCTTTTCAAGGCAAATATTATGCCAATTTTTGCTCTTGGCCGGGAACTTATAAAAATAAAAGAGACAGGGGGAGTCACGCACGAGCTGCCACTTTGAAGTTTCAATTTTCGGTATTTTATATTAATTCTGTCTATGGTTTTCTGAATTATTTCAAATGCGATGGCTTCACGTGTGTGTTTTCCTTGGCACTTACCACGCCTGGATGGTTTAACTCGGATCTGGCCGTTTTAGTTTTTATTTTTCGGTAATGTGGAGCGTAAATGTGGCAAGGCACGTCTGAATCGCTCCCCTTTGCATATTCGCACACATTTGCACGTAACTTGTAATGACAGCCCACAAATGCGCAAATGAGTTTTAATTAAAAAGCAGGGAAAATAAAGAAAACATCAACATTGCACTTTTACCCTATATGTATATGCATGCTGAATAATTGAAGCCCCCGCAGAAAAAGAGGATCGATTTAATGCCGTAGGCGGGCGTTAAACATTTAAAGCTGCTTAACTTCAGTGCATTCTTAAATATTGTTTCGTGATAATTGAAAAGCATTCAGGTTCGGCGGAGATGGACCCCAAAAACAGGCATATACGAGTATCATAATTGAAAAAGGAGACTCGTGTTAAATTTGCAAGTAATCGTATTGCAAAGACTGTATATTAACATTAAATATAAAAATGTTTTTCCAATTGCCCTTTTTTGCATTTCAACGAGAATCAAAATGTTTCATTTAAATTTTGCATAAAAAGTGAGTGGCAGCAGCACCTGGCGTATTTTACTTAATTGTGCGACACCCCACAAAGTGTTTTTTAGTATTGGACTGCCAACAGGGCGCATGGGGGATTATTGAGTCTTTGCCCGCGGAGCTTTTTGCTGGCCAAAATAACACAGCTGCCGCTGGCAATGTTTTCACAAACGAAAAAGTTATATACATTTTTTGCTCAGCTCAAGATGTCCTCTGTTCGCTCTTAAAGTGGGAGGCACTTAAGTGCCTGATATTAAGATTCAAGCTCGAATGTATTTAATAGTTGGATGAAAATAATCTTTTTCGATTATTTTACAAAATAAGAACCGAATTTTTACAAAAAAACTTAATGCAAATTTTGTATTGAGTGAATCTTTCCAATTGCTGTTCCTACTGCCTTGTCTTTTATGACACAATCCGATATACGGAACACATTTTCAAACGATTCCCCCGACACTCAACTTAAATTCACACTTTATAGCCGGGACATGAAAAGCTACACATACGCCACGTAAGCCGGCAGTAAAGTTAATTTTATTTTACACGCACAATCATAAAAAATGCATTGGCAGCTCAAGTGTCTTGTCAGACGCCTTCGAAATCCGAAAACTCCGACTTGAAACCTAATTATTTACGAGTTGCCGTCAGTCGAAAAACGGCCGAGGGCGTTAAAAAGTCAAATTATATGCATAACATAAAAAATACGACTCTTACGTGTGCTCAAATTATATTTTGTACAACCAATTCGTTTCGTTTACTGGCATAATATTTCTTGTGTTAGCACCTATCCACCTAATTTGAAGGCATTTTTTTTTGCCAGCTTTTTCAGCCTTTTTTCCTGGTCACTTGGGCACTGAAATATTAATGCACAGTCCGAAGTCCCGGGGCCATAACATCTACCTAACGGCCAAGCTTGGCATAATGTAATGTATTATCTCGGCTTACTTAAATTGCAGTTTGGCCCAAAGCAACGCCTCTGTGCTCCTGTGGTCAGTGAACTCCATAAAATATTGTTAACACCATGTGCAATTTTCAATTTGCATTTCTGCAGCTTTTCGCACAGGGCGCTCCACGTCCATCCTGTTGCATGTCGAGAGCCCCTAAATTTCCAATTTGTTTTGTGATTTTGGGGCAGATGGGAAAAATCGGAGTGCATGCTTAGCTCCGCAGGTCCGCAAGTCGTGTAAATGATTATCCGTGGGCCAAATTGCAGTTTCCCTAAACGGAACTTAGCCTGCAGCATAAATTAAAACAGCGCGCAATTTAGTTTTCACCATCCTGCAAGCTTGGCCAACTTCTATTGTAATCTTTTTGGGTATTCGGTTCATAAAAACGCCATAAGCTGTCACCAGCAGCTAAAAGGCGGAAGGGCCATAAAGCAAATGCGCTGCCCTTTTTGTTACAATTATGTACATTGTTTATGCAGGATACGAGTGTGGTTTGGAATAAGGCGAAAGTTAAGCAAAATAATAATTTAAATATTCATACAAATAGAGACTGAAATAAGCTGGGTATCTTTTGAATTAATGTATCTACCCTGTATGGCATTTCCGGAGATCCTGCAAGAATATATTTTACTGGGTCCTGCTGCCTGACACAAGTTTTCACCATATAGAATCTCAACTTGTATTTATTGAATTTTACTTGCATGTTTTATGGCTGTTGCTTAAGTTTCGATATGCTGAAAGCCCTTGCTCTAAACTCTTGTGCAGGAAGAGTTCCAGTTTTCTGTGAATAAATGTCATAAAGTGTTGATTCGCCCGGCAGCACGGGCTTCATAAATACATACATTGGATAGGCAAATAAATTTGAGCTCGGCTGAGTGCATTTCAGCGTATTGTGCCCTATGCCAGCATTCGATTTCCGAACCAATATAGTGTCAGATTGCCCTCGCCATCTGGCTGCTGCTGCTTTCCGCTGGCTGCCATTCGAGCCAGTTTGCTGATATTGACTGTTAGCCAGCAGCAAGCACACACAAACTTATTTGCGCTTACTGAGTTGCCATAAGGATCTCGGTCCTGCCAAGTGGCAAGCAAACATGGTGTGGATTATTTACAGCGCCGTGCACAGCCATTTGCGAAAACGATGTCCTCTGCGCCGCACCTCCCACCGCGCACAATCCTGGGGAAATTAAGGGAAGAGTGTGAACCTCTCCGATAAGCGGAGGAACTCTGAGGGCTATCATGCTTATGACATGGAATTGTGCAAACCAGATCGCGTAGCTGCACACTACCATCAGACTGCTCTGCTCCCTGCGTCTGCCACTCGAAACTGTGATTTTCCATGACTTAAAGGTGTTGGAGGTGGCACGTTGCATAATGTAATGGACAATTTACTGTGAGCCAAGACTTCAGAGAGGAAAATCCACTACCTTCATTATTTAACTATGTTTCAATTTACACCAGATTTAAACACAAAGATGCTTAGCTCTCAGAATATCCAAAAATTGCTTAAACAAATTACATTTACAAACCTTTTCTCTATGCGGAAACCGACCCTAAGAAGTAGAACGCATAAATAAAGAATACCAATGGTCAAATGGTCAAAATAGTTTTTGTACATTTATAAAAATTCTATGCATAGTGAACATACTTTATGTTCTACGGATTAGAAAGGAAAGCCCATTGTCCGTTTGTTGTAAACGCGCAGCGGAATTCAATTAGCCAAATGACCGAAAGCTGGCCAGTATTCAAATCGAATTTTATAGGAGCCAGCCCACTAAGTATGGTATGCATAATGGGATAGTGGTTGTTTCACTGGCAGTTACCTAATCCGTATCCGTAAGAAGGACCATGGGCGTTGTTTTTAGGCCAAAGTGCCAGGTGCTTGAACATGCCAGAGGATTTGGGAGGGAAGTGGACGAAGGAAATTCGAGGAGATGGGTCCAAAACTAATTATGAAAATTTTCACTTTACGACCGCGTTGCTTTTAGACTTGTTTGGTCTAATGCGCGTATTTGTCGAGCTGAATTTAATTACTGCAGAATTGAAAGCATTCTCGCATTTCCATTGAGCTTGGTTCGGTGGACCAAAGGAAATATCATACGCAAGACAATACACAGTACACGTGGTGATTGGTGGGGCTTCACTGGCAGCAAACTATTCATTTTCAGCAGGTTCCTGTTTGATTTGGCTCTGTTTGCTGGTCGGCATGCCATTTGATTAAGCTTAGGGTTTGAGGTTTTCCTGCCACTGTCATGTGGAAGAAAACAATTTGCTGCTAAATTGCTACATGGCGTTGCCTGTTGATTTCCTGTCATCCGTCCCCTAAACGATTGTGATTGTGAGTGTGTGTGTATGTGGGAGTGCAAGAGTGTGTGCGGCAGGATAATTGCATTTTTATATGAGACTTCCGCTACATTTCACTTAATGGCTCCGTTTGATTTCCGGCTCTTTTGTGCCACTATTTGATTTTTGCCGCCTTAAAGGCATTTGATTGCTTTTCATCGGGTCTCCTATTAAGTGGCATTTGTCATTGGCGCTGAATTGAATTCATTGTTACAATGGTGCTCGGAACCTTTGTATTTATTTAAAGGCAATAATTAATTACAAAAGCTTTTCACACATAAGAGCATCAAATTGTTATGTTATTGTTGATGACGATTAATTCAATTAATTTGCAGGCTTACCGGCCATAACTTTATTAAAACACAAGTTGGGTGCTCAGCATTAACATGGAATTTAATATGCCATCGGTTGCAAACAAGCCAAGTCCTAGAGAAGCCATCTCCATTAAGGCCATCCAACTATTTCAGTACCGACCCCGATTCGGGCCAAGCAATGGGGCCATCTACGCCCCAGGCGCGGTGGGTTCGTCCTGGCAAATACATAAAAATACTGGCGAATAACAATAAAACCTAGGAAATTATTGATACGAGCCCGGCAAATGGGCATGGAAATTGCTTACCAATGCGCAGAACGCCACGTGCAAGGACTTCCATTCCGTGGGCTCAGTTCAGTAGTCTCACTGAGCAAATATGAATAGACTAAATGGACGGCACGTCATGCATGCCGAGGACCCACTAATATCAAAACAAATATGCTCGGCCCACGCAGGCAAAGTTTTATGCCAAATACTTTAAGGCAAACTTTATTAGCTCCCAAATACCTGAGATTTCGCCCGGATTGAGCGGAAAAAGGGAACCCGAGCAGCCTGGCGAAGGCCCAAGGCCAATGGAACTCTAGACAAAGCAAAGCTCCATCTGGACCCGAGCGAAAGGCAAGGGGCAGCTGTGCCTACACTAGAGAAGTGTAATTGATTTCATGTGTTTGACGCGCTTTTGCCCCGGGGACCTCTTATAATCCCAACTAAGCACGCAGACAAACAGAGTCGAAATTAAAGGGAAGCTTGGGAAGAACATTGAACTGCTTGACAATCCGGGGAAGGGGTTTTTTTTTGTCCTACATTTATTATTAGCTCATAAAGAAACCCTGAGTTCTCTATCCCCTTTACCCTGTACCCTGTACCCATAACAAATATCTGGAACATTCTTCGTCTGTGTGTACCATTGAATGCCGTGTGCTGGGAATATAAAATGGGCGAGCAGAAATCACCTGATTGATCATTCACCGCAGACATGGCCAATTTCATAACTTTGGGCCGCCCATAGCTCTGGGCCACCCGAATCTTATTGCCCGTAATACATTTGCGCGATAATAAAATTAAAAAATGTATTCACACAACTGTCACAAATTCGCAGGAGCGTAGGCGAGACGTATCTGCACATGGAATTTGAAATGTCGTGATTACCAGCTACCTGATCCCTCGTCGCCGTTGAGGCTGCCAACTTTCTGTGTTCCTGGCATGTCAACGAAATTTATCACAGACTCACATTTGTAACTCGCAAACGAGGAGACGAGGAGATGTTAGGCATTTGCATGTCTCGCCCCGACGAATTATTCATATTTTGGGTACGAGCAGCGTACTTCTGGGGCCTCCATGTGTTACTATTAATTCTGTGTTCCTGCCGGCAAATTGAAGGCGACGCCTGATCCTGGGCCAGGACATTAGCTGGAGCCCAAGAGGCTCAGGTGTGTGACAGGGGATTGAATGTTGCTTGATGTGAAATTTTCTTTATTGTTTCGCCGACGAATTTATGCAAATGCCACACTTCGGCGACTGCTTGAAAACGACAGCAAATGAGATGTGAAATTAGAATACGTAGGCCATAAATCACCCCACCCCACGTAAAAATGTTGCAAAATCAAGAGCATAATTGTACGGCTAGGCAATCTACTTCTATAGAGCAACCAATAAGTGGTTCCAAAGAATTTTACACAAACTAATATCAACAATACCCTAATGAGTGCGCTCGTTATTTTGCGATGTACACAACTGAAGTATTTCCTTTGATATATTAAGAAAGTTTACTCTTGAACATGCACATTGCACATTGAAGAGCACAAAGAGCTTTTAACACTCAGTAGTGCTTGAAAGTTAAATGTCAAAGAAAATAAATACTGAAGTATTAAAAGTACGACTCAATTTATGCCAGATGTACACTCCGCTCCAAGGGTCAGGTTTACATAAAAACTCATCAGGGTCCTTTACTTTATGAAACTGTAAATCGCATCGACGAAATCCATTTGCACAACAGGCCGCTTGAACGGTGGGAAAAGCCAACAAAATGATATCGTCTGATGCTCTTAAAGTCTGGCCGGGATTACATGAAACGTTTCGGCGACAGAAGAGCGAAATTTAACGTAAATTCAAATCAGCGAAAAGGGACTCGGCGAACGAACAAAATGCTCAATCAAATCAAAGTCCCTATACAAAATGCAAAATAAGACAATGACAAAGCGGAGTGGGTGTTTAGCTGAGTTGGCCCATCCATGGGTTCTGAAATGGGTTCGGATGGGTTGTTCAGGGTTTCCGTGGACTGGGTGGGGATCGCTTCTCGTTGTCCAACAAAACACGTAGAGACAAGTGTCACTGACAGCTGGAGGCAGTGCTCGTTATGCAAAAATAAAAAGAACGTAGAGAATGGGCAAGAATTTGAAATGTACTGAAATCGAAGTAAGCCGAATATGACGAAAATTCTTTTAGAAATTATTTACATAAAGTTTATGATATGCAATCTAAGATATCAGAGTACACATACGGGAAAGAATTCCCCGAAGGTTGGCTTTGTTCTGTGTACATATGTTCACCAAGCTCATCCGATAATGGAATCACACTTATTGGTAAAATTGGTTTCTCCTTAAAAGGATTTATTTCACATAACATTGGTGAATACCGCTGTGTTATTAACTTTGACAGCTTAGTCGTTCTAAGGACTTTATTAAGGGCGAAGTTGAGATTGTCCTAATTACGACTTTGTACCATCAAATTAATCGCTGATAGCAGTAGCGGGCTGAGGAAACATCTACCCGACAAGTAAAAGGGACCGGAATCACAGGAAAAGCGATTATCGGATGAGAAGAGACTCTGACGGAGAAGCGACAGATGTAATCAAAATAAATTACGAGCGTGTAAGCAGCCTCCAGTCTCTATTACGCACAATAAAAAGGGAAAGCACCATTTGCTTAACGCAATCTCATTATTCGATGCGTCCTGAAACCCGGAGGCGCAGATGCTGCAGGCGGCGCGGTTCGCAGTTCGCGGCACCCTGTCAATTGACAAACTTGGGGCTGTTTCACCACCCACCCATACAACTGTATATACACCCACCCACTGACCCAGAGATCCCTGTGTCATTCGGGGTTACCTTGATAATGCCGCTGATTACACTGATGATAAGTAATTTTGTAAACTCCAACTGCAGGCCTTGTCTGAAGTGGCGTTAACGCGATTGTTGATTAGTGGGGCGGGTGATGGAGATGAGATGGTAGATGGGAGGCGCAGACGGGTGGCCAGCGTTGGGGGCCGGGACCTCCGACAAGCTCATTACGACGCCAACAATTTGATTAATTACCGTTGGAAACCCTCCGGCAAGACCGTCTTTTCGCTCCTTTTTCCACTACCCGTGCCAAAGGATTCCTTGCATTTTGCCCGTATTTTCCTCGTCTTGCGGCGGCGCGCACAATTTTATGCAAATTTAATTTACCTCAGGGCAATCATTTTTATGGGCAAATGCCCAGGGGCCACGCCCACTTAAGCCCCTTATTCCTTGCGCTGGGTTGACAGTTATAAGCTTGGGGCTGAAAATACTTTGGGGGCTTGGTTAAAAAGGAGGCATTTCTGTTAATATTTGGGGGTAACCACATCTTTTGACCACATTTTTTTACTTTTACGAACTTATTGCAATGAACAAAAGCATAAATAAAACAAAAGCAATATATATGGGTGAAGATCATTTTAGAAGAACCAAATGAGTATTATTATACTTTATATTAATAAATAACAAATATCTGTGCAACTCGTTTTTTTGCTGTGACATTTAAGCCTGCAAATTATTTAAATAAGATATAAACATAATCGGTGTGCAAATAAAAATATTTCAAACTTGAACAATTTGAACCGATACAGATAGTGGAAAATATTTATTGGTGTATCAGAATAAATTCTAAATCCCTGCAGCTGCAAATGCAGCCACGACCAAAATGCAAAAGCGGAAAAAAACCGATTAATTGTGAGAAACCAACGAGCACAAATCCCAAAATGCAACGCACATATCGCCAAAAGCTATTGAACTGTGAGCTAATCCAAAGCATATCCAACCCAAATCAGCGCATATACAAATAAAGCGGGCTTCGCGCGAATTCAGTATATATCACGTGAAAACCGAAGCCAAGGCCAATATGCAAACAGTCAGTGAGAGCAAATGGTCCGTGCAAATATGTTTGCTGCTGCTTCTGGTCTTCCCGTCCACCTGTCACATCCTGCAGACCGAAAGCCAGGTGGTCGGCGACATTGAACTGGCGGACGACGGGGTGGCATCCAGTCATCGTCGCAGTCGCACCCACAGTGGCAGTCACAGTGGCAGTCACAGTGGCAGTCACAGTGGCAGTCACAGTGGCAGTCACCGGACTCACGTTGGCAATGGCAATCATCCAGGCTGCGAGCACCTCCATCATCGTCAGCATCGCGGAAAAAGTCACGCTCGGAAGCATAAACAGAGCCCCTATGAGATCCTCGAGCTGGAGCAGCGGCAGCAGCAGATGGGCAAGCACTGGCGTCAGTGGGTGAGCCACCTGCAGTCGCCGGATTACGCCAACGATGATCCATCGCCAGATGGCAGGCGCCCATCTTCGGCTAATGGAGACCTTTCCTACGACCACTTTGAGCTGGAGGACTACCAGCGGTATGCTAATATTGACTTGGCATCGCCGCGCTCCGGTCGCCATCGCAGTCGCCATCTACCCCAGAACAACCTGAACTTAATGCTGCCGCTCAGCTCGGCGGATGGGAGTGGCAAGTACCTGAGATCCCTGCCGGATTCGGTGAGCTTCCAGAACGATCGACTGTACGCCACCCAGCCGCAGAGGCACTGGCCTGTCAAGCGGGAGGCCATCGTGGAGGGCGACGTGATTCTGGGCGGCCTGATGATGGTCCACTCGAGGGAGGACAGCATCACCTGCGGGCCCATCATGCCGCAGGGCGGCATCCAGGCCCTGGAGGCCATGCTCTTCACGATCGACAGGATTAACCGGGAGCAGCTCCTGCCGAACATCACCCTGGGCGCCCACATCCTCGACGACTGCGACAAGGACTCCTATGGCCTTGAAATGGCCGTAGATTTTATTAAAGGTAAGCTATAACTAACTAGTGGTGAGCAGAGTACATTTTAAACACATCACCATATTTTTAAAAATTGTGGTTCTGACAATTGTGTGCGGTTTTGCGTATTAATAAAAATTGGTAAGAACGTTGCCTGTTCTACCTGTTACGTAATTTTCACAGAAGAAAGGCTTTAGTAATATTAAACCTTTTACAGCAAATCAACATTTCTCTAAATATCCAAAATAAATTGTAATTAAGTTCGAAAACTAATTTAAAGCACTTACAGTTTATTTGAAATATATATTGGCCCCATAAAATCCATAGTCGAGTCTCACTAGTTTCGACTATAAAATATCTGTTACTCAGTTAGTGGAAGTGCTCACAAGTATTTTTGACATTTTTCTGGCATATTGATGGAAATAGGAAAATAAAGAATTCAATTTAAAAACAATAAAAATATTGTGGCTTGTAGGCGTTTGAGTTGTCAAATCAATCGAAATTTATTAGACTAGTGAAAATATTACATTTTAAAAAATTTTAAAAACTTTAAGCAATTTAAAACAAGCACACTTTATTTATTTTATTTACCTTCAAACTATTCGAGATCAACCGCAAAGTCGGAGTGCTTTTTTTGTGAATTGTTTTTAGGTAGATATGTGGAATTGTTTCGGTGCATCTTGGCGTGCACATTGCTCATACGCCACGTGAAAAAGCCTCGGCTTATTTTCGCATTTATATGCAAATTATGCATACGTCTGCTTGTGAAACTCGTGGATTACATTCTGAGGAAAAGTTGTTTCAGTTGCAGTTGCATTACAGCGTTTGTGTTGTGAAAACCACGGGGGCAAACTGTTTGCAAATTTATTCAGGCAAATGATAAACTAAATTAGGGAGCGGTATCTCGGGGGCTTGTGTAATCCAAACGCTTGGCTGAGAGAAAGTGGCTGCTCGACTCTCTTGCATGAATCAACATCCCCCAGATATAAATTTCATTAATAAACTAAATTAATAAATAAATTATGGGATTTCCTGTGTAAGGTTGGGATCTCCCTCGCCTACTAATATGCATAATTCCCTTAAGACAAAACGGCAGGGCTTGAGATAGCCTCGTCGCAAGGATAGCGAGGGAAGAAGATCAAGGGCACACAAAATGCCGCTTATTACTTTTATCGGGCCAACAAAGAGGCGCACACACTCAGTGCGCACACACACACACACACACTCACACATAGTCACCAGTCAACCAACGATCCATAATCAATTGGGCACAGAGCCAGCATCCTTGTCATCGTCTCAGAACACTTTCTAATCTCCATAATTTCATTATTTATGTGCGCGGCAAGGATTTATTTGAGCGACGTGCTGTGCTCCTCTCTATCTCTTTCGCCCCTACATTTCCGTCTCTGTCTTTGTTGCGTGTGACGTATGAAAAATATAATTTTCCAAGTCACTGAATTATATTGACAGGATTAGGCAGGCCGTAAACTATGGCGCTGCCCCACTTCGCCCGCACAAACATTCCTCCACCCGATCCAAAGTCGTGTGTATTTGGTTAATAATAATCTAGTTGGGCATCGATTGTATGGCCAAAATAAAGCCACTATCCGTGGCGGAGTGGTAATTAATTTTCACTTAAGCACAGCTGCGGGTAAGACTTGATAACTTGATAGTAGTGGGCTACTCACTTGGGAATTTGGTTAAGTTTCGCGTTAAGGCGCTAACGTGGGGCCTTTAAAGTTCGTAGAGGAGACTTTCTGCAGCTGCTCAGGTTGCTAAGTGCGGCATTTTGCATAAAAGGTTTAAGTTTGAAAGAAACTTTCTATGATTAATGTGTGTGTATATAATTATATAATTATAACATGAAAGGAAGAAAAAATGCTATAGTCGAGTTTCCCGACTATCTGATAACCGTTTCCTAGCTAGTAGAAGGGAAACTGGAGAAAAATTAAATGAAAAAAACAAGAGAGAACGTTATAGTCGAGTTCCCCGACTATCTGATACCCGTTACTCAGCTAGTGAAAGTGCGAAGGGGAGTCTGCAACACTGACGGTTTTTGGCGCTTTGTGGGCGTTAGAGTGGGCGTGACAAAAAGTTTTTTGGGAAATTAATAGAAATTTACAAGACTAATACAAAAATGAAAAAATATCAAAACATTTTTCAAAAGTGTGGGCGTGGCAGCTTTGGGCGGTTTGCGGGCATTAGAGTGGGCGTGGCAAAAAGTTTGTTGGCAAATCGATAGATATTTACAAGACCAATACAAAAATGAAAAAATATTAAAACATAGTTCAAAAGTGTGGGCGTGGCAGCTTTGGGCGGTTTGTGGGCGTTAGAGTGGGCGTGGCAGCATGATTCGACAAACTTGCGCTGCGTCTATGTCCCTGGAGTCTGTATGCTTAATCTCAACTTTCTAGCTTTTGTAGTTCCTGAGATCTCGACGTTCATACGGACAGACAGACGGACAGACGGACGGACAGACGGACAGACGGACAGACGGACAGACGGACGGACAGACGGACATGGCCAAATCGACTCGGCTATTGATCCTGATCAAGAATATATATACTTTATATGGTCGGAAACGCTTCCTTCTGCCTGTTACATACTTTTCAACGAATCTAGTATACCCTTTTACTCTACGAGTAACGGGTATAATAAATTCAACAATTTTATAGAAAAATAGAAATATCTAAAAACATGCTATTTTGTGGATTAAAAGTTGTGAGAGCCGTATTTAATTTTGCACACATGAGCATTTTAATCAGTTTTGTACATTATTTCCAACTCTTCAGCAACAAAATAAAATGAAATTAAAATGGTCCGATGTAGGTGGCCGAAAAATAAAGACGCATTGAATTGTGTCACCTACAGGTGAAAAACTAGCTACAATATAAATGCTTTTAAATAATTGGAATTTTGGGTGAAAATCACTTTTATCGGCACAATATAAACAAAACTGCTCAACTATTGCTCGATGTTTACATTTTCAGGGTCCATCAGCAACATAGATGACGCGGAGTATCACTGCAACAAGACTCAAGTGCGCAAGGTCATCTCGGGGGTGGTGGGTGCCGCCTCCTCGGTCACATCCATACAAGTTGCCAATTTATTGCGGTTATTCCGAATTCCCCAGGTGAGTTTCTATTGTGCGATCACTAACTGTGGGGCTATACGTGCGATGTCAAAAGGTCATGGCAAAAAAGGGCAGTCCTTTTTGTTTTTAGTTCAGATTTCGCTTTATGCTCGCAGCTACATGTATACGTTCATTTGGCCAACAAAAGTTTCTCCCAGTTCGTAATTAAAATTTCCTGAAGCCACATGGTAACTGTTGTAATGGTTGACAGGACTTTGGGTTCGCCTTACCGATTCCTAAGTGTCTGCACGTGCCACTAAATTAGTCGAGTACCGCAGGCAAACGAGAGGAACAAAGTGCAGCAGTTGCAAAAGAAATGTGTTCAGTCACACTAAAACAAAAGCCTCTGGGGTAAATAGTGTTTCCTTCCATGAAGAGACTCTCAGCAATCATCAAAACTAATATAATTTTTTTAGTTTATGCTTAATTAACTTTGATATCTTAATAATAAACTATAATTTTGGTACCATAATAAAAAGAAATAAGTAAGAACGCTATAGTTGAGAACAGATGGAGATGGAGATTTTAAAACAGCAAAGCAAAGCGGTTATATCATTACTAAAAACTTTTTAATGAATGCTCCGTTTATATAATTAATATATACGATCAACGGGTATATAATTGTGGCATGTTCTAACTTTTCTCATATCTCAGAAGATTGCATTTTTTTAAATATTTTTCATGTAGTGACTAATTCGGAAAAAAGCGCCACAAGCTAATATCCATTTCTGATTCAGGAAGGAATATATCATTCTCCGAGTGCCTGCACGAATCACGTGCTGGAAGTTGAAGGAGATTGAGTGCACGGTTCGGCTGCTCCAACTACGTGAGCTGGAGCCAAAAGTCAACAACGCGACAATAACTAAGTAGCCAACTGCCGCCGTCCGACTGCCAGATACCTTCTCAATATATATATGTATGCGCTGTGTACTACATGGATGCCATTAAACGCACATGAAGTGCCAGTCGAAGGAGCAGCAGCCGTTCCATGCAGGCCCAGCTATCGTCCCGAAAGGACCTCATAAATCAGCAATAAACATTTGATTGCATTTCGTTTGCACGCGTGGATTTCTTGCTGGCTTCGCATAAACAGCACTTTCCAACAAATTTTGTGTGCTCTGCAATTCAAATTTCTGGTCGATAGCGACTTAGTGAGTTTCATTTAGGCTTAGCGGAAATTGGTTGCAATGCAAAATGTTGGCAAGGACAAATACGAATGACAATGCAGCTGAAAATTCCACACATGCAATATTTTATGGCTTATCTACGTTTGGATAACAATATTTTAAATGCTCGAATAAAGCAGTGCAGTCTTTTCCGTTTCAAGAAAAAATGCCATCGTCATAAGTTGCTGTGTTAAAGTAAATCGTTATTCAAATATTAAATATTATTTATCTGTAAAAAAGATAAAAACATTCGTGGTATGTACTAGTACCTACACCTATAGTAAAAAAATTATATTTGGTTTTTATGTGTTCAATAACGGCACTTGCATTTTACAGCAAGCTATTCAGCATTTTTTTTCTTGAATAAAAGTAAATATTTGCATCGAGAGAGTCAATTATCAAAAGTCAACAAACTCAAAGCTTCGCAATCATTTGCTGTGATGTGGCGCATTAAACGCGCTTGAAAGACTGAAATCCTTCTGATTAAATGAAACTGAGAATGTTGTAAACCATAGGAAAATTAGATACAGCAAAAAGACTGGTATGAGTTGCAATGTCTGTCATGTCATAAGCATTTGACAAGCAATCAAGCACTTAAGCAGAAACTGTTGACTAATGGTAATGACACTTAATTAGAAGCCAAGTAGTTCATTAAACACTTGCAGTTGACTTGTCACGCCATCGACGATTTGCCTCAGGATGCACTTAGTTCCTGGCCCAAGTGTTTGTGGGCGAATCCTCCTCTAACAAAACGGTTTATATGTGCGTGAAATTGGTTTCCTGGCTTTGGCCAGGTTCCCGCAGTTGGCCTTCCACTGCAGCTGCCACAGCTTTGGGTTTCGCAAGGTAATGCCAGCTGATGTTTTCAGATGAAAGCAGCATTGTTTGTGGTTTTTGGAAAACAGCTTAAGCGGGAAAATATGAGTGAAAAACTTTGGCAGAAGCGAGAACCCAGAACGTATGAGAAAAAATATGAAAATTAAATGGCAAACCTTAAAGTGAAAAGGGTTGCTACATAAAATAACACACTGGCTACTTCGTGCCACCCAAGCAATAGCGTTTCCAACTAAAACATTTTCCCTCCATTTTTTCCAACCAGGTGTCATACTTCTCCACCAGCCCCGAGCTGAGCAACAAACAGCGGTTCGAGTACTTCTCCCGCACAATTCCCTCGGATCACTACCAGGTGAAGGCCATGGTGGAGATTGTGAAGAGGATGGGATGGAGCTACGTCTCGATTATCTACGAGGAGAGCAATTACGGAATCAAGGTGGGTGTGTTTTCTATGGAACTGTGATTAAAATAGAAGGGAGGGCATCAATGGTCGAAAAATTGGTTTTAAGAATTTGGAGTTCTGGGTTTAAAAAAATGGTTCAAATTGTTCAAATATATTGTGTATATTGCTCCATTTTGGTTTGTTGTATAACTATATGTGGTGCAATTTCTGAAGCCTATAGGAACAAACATCCGTGGGAAGGTGACATTTTATATCACCATTGAAAAGCGTTTAATAAGTTTCAGGCATTCACATATCCGCGTCTTTAAAGAGCTAGTTCTAAGTAGATGTACTTTGTACTTCTTAATTTTACCTAATTTGACTATTAATCCTTTAACAGTGGCACTTCAAAATAACACCAAGTACCATTTAAAATCTTAAGCAGCACTCCATTATCATATGTTGATATCATCAAACGCTTGCAGTGTAAACGGTATACATTTTAAGTGCCCTTACCTGCGTAAACATTTTACCCTTGCCACCACATGCGTTTTCATTGCTCAGCAACACTGCACTTGTTTTCAGGCTTTCGAGGAACTGGAGGAGCTCCTGGCACGCCATAACATTTGTATTGCCATCAAGGAGAAGCTGGTGAAGGATTCGGGAGTGGCCGAGGACATCGCCTACGACAATATTGTGCAGAAGCTGCTGACGAAGCCGCGGGCCCGAGGTACGTAAAGGGGGAGTGGTGAGAGGGGGAAATGCGGAGGAGGGAAGTGCATTTCCAGCCAGAACAGCGACTGCAGTGTGCCAGTCAAAATGCAATTTAAAATAAAAATGTCAAAGCGAAGGCGCAGTGCAAATGCGAAGGGCAAGCCCTTCGCAACGCCCGCCAATTGAATGCGATCCGGAGTCGGGAACTATGCTAGGATTTTTGGGTGGACGACGGAAATTGCGCAAATTAAATGAAAATATTTAAAACTCCCTCGCCAGCGCGCCGTTGTGCCATCTGTCCCAGCGGGAAATTAAAAAGTTCACGACAAAACAAACGGAAAAAGTTATTTGCAAATAAATTGAGAGATAGTCGCCCAGAAGTGGGCAACCTGATACGTCCCATGCCGTAGTGGTGCAAAAAAGTGTGTATTTGTTATGGCCAGAAATGAAACCACTGTCAATGGACAGTGGTCCGTGCACAAAAAGCTAAGAGTTCTTCACGTCCCCGAGTTCTGATGAATGACACCACCTATTCGACATGGCAAGCAATTAAAAATTCCAGTCAGGGTTGGACAAGTTCAAATATATTGGAACGATTTTTCAATCTAAATGAGAACGATTTTTCCACATGGCATTGCCCAAATCTGCGCCAATGGTGCGATTGAGCAGCGAGATAAACAAAAATAAAATGTCAATCAATTTGACTTTTAACATTTTGCGTTGCCCTGTCGAATATGAATCGGCTGCCAGTCGCAGACGCCAAAAAGAAATATAAATTAAAAATAATTACCGCCTGCAGCTTTGCGTATATCATTAGTCAGCCCCTCGAAAGGGTGAAGAATAGCAGGGTCGTGCCCGCCAATAAAAAGCACACGGGTCGACCAATAACAATTGACTTTTGTCTGGCAAACAATTTTTGATTTACATAAATGCGCCATCAGGAGTCGTAAAGCAGTCGGCCCCGTCCGCCCAGTCCGCCACCCAAGAAAAGGGTTCCTCCGCCACCATTATTTATTGTGATTTGTGATTTGACGCCGCTTACAGGGCGCTGCCTCGCAACGATTAATCAATTTGACAAAGTATTTTCCCTGGCATCAGTTGTTTAATTTTGCATATCGAGGGTTCTGGCACTGCTTCTGCTTCTGATTCTGATTCTGCTCCTGGTTCTGGTTGGGGCTCCAGTTGGGTCCCTGAAAAATGATGCCCTTCCGGATCCGTAACTGCGGCTGGTAACTGCCGCCAGGGGTGAACTTTACGCGTGTTCGGATCCCCACACAGCTAAATGGAATGTGGGCGGGGATGACATGTTTTTCCTTTTTATCGCCGATGTGCCAAGCTGATGCGATTTCAACCAGGACATGGCCGCTCCCCACCCGTTTTAGATCACTTTCTGCCCCGGCTTTAAAGTTTCCCCCTCATCTGCATAAATATCCTCCTGCCGAGTGGGCTCTTAAATTAAATTTGATATCCCTGCTAAGAATATCCGTGCTGCTCGCCTGGTACACACAGGCTACTGTGTACGGTGAAGCCGCTCAAGTGCATGTCTCAGGCAAAGTGAAAATACAAGGAAAATATCATTCACTTCACAGAAGTATCGACAAGTTTTCCCGTTGTCTCCGCTGCTGCCTTTGAATGAGATTCCCTCTTCCCGCTTCGAGTGGCGGAGCAGCAGTGGCAAATCGATACCGGGACATGTTGAAGGGGCAAAAAATTATGGCCAAGACAAAGGCTCTCTTGGGCGGGCCGTTAAGAAGTGACAGCTTCAGCTAAACAAGTTTTTCCAGTCCAAAACAAAAAGGGCCGAAAGCTTGGGGAAAATTTGGTGACCACCCAACCATGGGGTATTTTTAGGACCCTGAGCTCCATTCACAAGACCACAAGCGACCAAGGTGTCGGCTTTGCCAATTAGCCATTGTGAACGTTGTTTTTCTAATGATATCTCCATACTCTTTGTGGACGTACTGCTCGCTTCTTGGGGCCAATTAAAGTATTGTTTTTCTTGCAAATTGAAGAGAAATACCTTGGCAAGCTATATAAATATTTAGAGTAAAGATGCGTCATATGGAGAACGTCTGAAAAAGTGATTGCAGACTTTTAAAGACCTATTTCACCCATTGCAGCTGAAGTAACCCCGCTTAATTTATACAGCACTTGCGTAATTAATATTGAGAGCGAGACAATGGGCTGTCATTTAAATCTGTACAAAACTTTAAGCCACCAATGAAAGAGCTGCCGTCGGAAAGCAGAACACAAGAGCAGTTGGCAGCAGAAGATTGTTTTCTTTTGCGCACAAAAGCCGCTCATTCACTATTGATTGCAATTAAAATAAATCTCTTCCTTTCTCCTTTCCCATCTATTATCCGCCGCTGTCCAGGGGCCATTATCTTCGGATCGGATCAGGAGGTGCGGCAAGTGATGCGGGCGGTGCGCCGGGCGAATGCAACCGGCTCCTTCTCCTGGATCGGATCCGATGGCTGGAGTGCCCGGAATTTGGTGTCCGACGACTACGAGCCGGAGGTAGGTGAACTATTTCGTTAGACTGGATGACAGGCCAGTTACCGCCAGCCGGAAATTATGAGCCTAACTGGGCAGAACAACTAGGTTTGATTAATGGTCCGGATTTTGACAATATACTCACGAACATACGAGGGCCAAGCCCCATTATATGATAACCAAAAAATTATAAATGATGGCGGCCGAAAGAACACTTTCGCACGCCCTTTCCCATGATGAATTATGCTTCAATTTGAATTAATCGTACGTCTGTGCGAGGCTAATTAATTTGTCTAGGCCCTTCAAGCCCAAAAATGGCTGAAATGGACCTCCTCTCTGATTAAGTTCATTAAGTATACGCCGCGTGTGTCTTGGTGTCATCAACAGGTGGAAGGCACGCTGTCTGTGCAGCCGCAGGCGAATCCAGTGCGCGGGTTCGAGGAGTACTTCCTCGGTTTGACGGTGGAGAACAACCAACGCAATCCCTGGTTCGTGGGTAAGTGGATAAGCGATTAAAATTGAAGCTGTGCTCATATATCAGTGCTCTGATATCAGTGACTTATATAAGGACTTCTTGTATAACCTTTCACTAAACACTTATCCTGGTTTCAGAATTCTGGGAGGATCACTTCCAATGCCGATATCCCGGCAGCACAAGCACCCCGTACAATAACTACACAAAACAGTGCACCAAAAAGGAGCGCCTTTCACGGCAGAATACAGACTTCGAGGACCAGCTGCAGTTTGTCAGCGATGCAGTGATGGCATTTGCCTACGCCCTGAGGTACAATTGCGCTTGTTTCGAAAACAACCTAGTTAAATTTTAAACGTGTTATGAAAATAATAGTACATTTCATTACTCCTTTAAGTTTACTTAAGCTAAGAGGTTAAGTCAAATAACTTGTAATGAAATTTCTTCCCCTTAGGGACATGCACCGCGACCTGTGCGGCGGAGGTCCTTCGCTATGCGAGGCCATGAAGCCGACGAAGGGTGCAGATTTGCTCAAATATTTGCGTAAAGTGGAGTTTGAGGGTGAGTGAGAAATAAAAGCCGTGTATCCACTTGTGCGGGATAAAACCAAGTCAAATTAACGGAAAAACTATTCTCGGCGATTCTTGAAACCAAATGCCAGACAGGCTCAAGTCCCTTTGCTCTCGCTTAGTTCCTTCAGTCGGCAAGTGTAGCACACATAGCTTAAGTGGAAATTTCCTGCCAGCCCGTCCTTGTAGTTCCACCCACACACTGGCATATCTCAGCCTGCGAGAGTGCTACAAGGCGCATTGGCCATGCTTTCGAGTGGAAAATTGACTTGCTTGTCATCGTCATTGAACTCGATTGAAATTCAATAAATTACACAGACAGACGGACGGCCGGCAGCCAAAGGCTCTGACTGACTAGCGCAGATTGTCAATTTTCTGATAGGGCGAGCGGAAAAGCGGCAAAGCGGCAAAGCGGCAAAGCGGCAAAACCGGCGAAGTCGTCTCTGGCAGGCGTGAAACCATAAACCCATTTAACTCCTATTCAATCAATCCCTCCGCAGGCCTCAGCGGCGACGAGTTCCGCTTCGACGGGAACGGCGACGGTCCGGCCCGGTACAACATCATACACTTCAAGCAGTCCCAGGCGGGACAGTACCATTGGGTCAAGGTGGGCGAGTACACCGAGGGCGAGCTGCGCCTCAACATGTCAGGTAAGATACAGCATCTTCTATGAGTCAGGGGACAGGGGGAAATACTAAAAAGAATCAATGAAGAATCCCTAAAAACATGCTAGATACTTGATCATCCATACATCCTCTGTCTCCTGTAACCTAATGTGTTCGGGAGCTGACCAAGATGCATTCCTGCTCCCCTCCATGACTAATTTTGATTTCATTATCCCGCTGCCCCAGAGGTGAAGTTCAAGCGGCTGAGTCCCAAGCCGCCGGAGTCCGTCTGCAGCCTGCCCTGTCTGGTGGGCCAGGCCAAGAAGTACGTGGAAGGCGAGAGCTGCTGCTGGCACTGCTTCAATTGCACAACCTATCAAGTAAGTGAAGCCCATCTGGGGCCAGTAATTTATTTGTCGGCCCTTCGAATAGATTGAAATGTTGCGCCAAGTGAATTATTCCGGAACTAACGCGTTGACGGAAATGGGAAAAATGGGGACTAGCAGGCAGAAACAATTAAGCCATCAGGCCTGAAAGGGCTGCAACTGAATGGCAAACACGCCGCCTTTGTGCTCGCCCCATCCATTTATCAAGTGTTCCTTTGTGCGGTGCGTCCATTGCAGATCCGCCACCCGGATGACGAGACCCACTGCAAGCTGTGCAAGCTGGGCACTCTTCCCGACGCCCACAAGCAATACTGCCGCCCCATCCCCGAGATATATTTGCGACCGGAGTCCGCCTGGGCCATCGGGGCTATGGCGTTCAGTGCGACCGGCATCCTGGTAACGCTCTTCGTCATGGGCGTGTTTGTCAGGTGAGCAGTGCATACACCGCGAGAAAGCGGGTTAAAAAAATCACTTTCGCTAAGATGAAAATGAGCTAGTTTCAGTGTTATTAATAAAACAATCTAAAACAGCTGGTTAATGCCATATCCTTTAGAGAACATTTAATCAAGAAATTTGCAATTGAAAATTGAAAAACGCATCAAGTATCAGTACGATATTAGTATGATTGGTTTCAATAGGAGAAAACCAAATATTTTCTTGTAGTGTGATGAACGTTAAACAAGAGTTGCCGTAAAAATCTAAAACAGCTGGTTAATGCCAATTTTGTTAACCATTTTTAATGTGTGGATACGGTAACGGGTATCTGATAGTCGTCGTCTAGTCAGTCGTCTTTGTGGTTATACCTAATATAAACATGAAAGACATTTCACTAGGGAGTTTTTCCCAGCCAGTGGAACTCCAAAAGGCAAATAAATTATACTCCTGATTGATTAGTGTTTCTTTGCGTGTATTTATTGGCACATAACTGTGCGCTTGTATGGATGTGGAAAGCAATTAAAAAGTTTCACCCTTTCCGGGCAAACTTCGCCACAAAGTTGACCAGCAGAGACATAAAAATGATGCAGTAATTGGCGGAAGAAAACGTCGTCGGAAGTTTGAAACTAAAGTAACGCCTTTCCCTCCTTCACTTTCCACCCCACAGGCACAACGACACGCCCATAGTGCGTGCCTCTGGGCGGGAGCTGAGCTACATCCTGCTGGCGGGGATTTTCATGTGCTACGGTGTCACCTTTGCCCTGGTTCTGAAGCCAACCAACATTGTGTGTGCCATTCAGCGGTGAGTGTGCAAATTGCCGAGATGATGCGTGCGAATTTTCCTGCTCAACTCCCGCTTTTCCCCTTTTCCGCTTTCCCGCAGGTTCGGTGTGGGCTTCTGCTTCACGGTCGTGTATGCGGCACTGTTGACCAAAACGAATCGCATTGCACGGATCTTCAAAGCGGGCAAACAGTCCGCCAAGCGGCCCTCCTTCATTAGTCCCAAGTCCCAGCTGGTAATCTGTGCGTGCCTGGTTAGTGTGCAGGTAAGTGCGGAGTGGTCGGTCTGGCGGCGCTCCTGGCGGCGACCCACGCGGCGTTGTGGGATCGGGATGCCCGACGGTGACTCCGTGTCATTCCTTCCATTCACTCCATTCGCAGATACTCATCAACGGCGTTTGGATGGTAATTGCGCCATCACATGCCATGCATCATTATCCCACACGCGAGGATAATCTGCTCGTCTGCGACTCGTACATCGACGCCTCCTACATGATTGCGTTCTCCTACCCAATCTTCCTGATTGTTATTTGCACGGTCTACGCGGTGCTCACGCGAAAGATTCCGGAGGCTTTTAACGAATCGAAGCATATTGGTAAGTAATTGAGCTTTTTATTTCCATAAGTGCTATAATTCCGAGTAATTGGCTCTGTCTTGAACGGGTCTGTACACAATGCAACATCCAAACAGAAAATCAGTCCTGGATTTGTATGCTTTCAGTATAGCCTGGTTCATTACAGCAGCAATATTATTAACTAGTTTATTTAGTGCGGAAAATATCAACACTTGTGAATATCGTATCATTATATCACTTATCACTATTTAGTTATGTGTATTGCATAGTACGACACTGTTTAATTTGGTTATTTCTGAAAAAATACACACCAATGAAATATTTTTTCCTTAATATTTTACGCATGGTATCGTCCTTATACAGAAATATTTTATAATGTTGAAACTATCCCACCGATAATTGGGCATTTAGATTGATTACCTAATCCTATTCTTTCAGGATTCACCATGTACACGACCTGTGTGATTTGGCTGGCCTTTGTGCCGCTCTACTTCGGTACCGCCAACCACGTCCCACTCCGCATCACCAGCATGTCGGTGACCATCAGCTTATCCGCCAGCGTGACCATTGCCTGTCTCTTCTCGCCCAAGGTGAGTCCGGGTAGTTGGGAGGGGGAGAGGGTTGGGCTCTCCGATCACGTTCTCTGTAAATTGATTGGTAATTGCGTTATGCATTAATTATTGCGTATTTATCTGGCGACCGTTGAATGATTTTGGGTGCCGCTGTATGCAGCAGCCATCGGCGACTTATTTCATTTCATTCCGTTTATTCCGGAAGCAGGTACGAGTGGTTCATTAAAATGCAATAAGACGGAAGATGATGACAGCCGGGAGCCAAGGGTTTGGTAATTCAACAACGGACTGCACCAATGGCGATGTGTTGCTTCCAACCATATTGCTTTTAATGTCCACTCTTTCTTTTGCTCCATAGTCCTTGGTCCTTGGCCATTTCATAATGATCCCCCAGGAAGAAGCTTAAATGTCAACAGGCCACGTCCTCCCACGGTGCTGAACCGGTCATGATCTCCTCCAAAGGCGCGCTGCCTTTATGCCAACATATTTTTTAATACGCCCTGCTATTAGCCATTAAGATGCAAGTAAACTGCCAGACAAGCCAAACATAGTCAGCCAGTTGAGTTCATGGACTAGATGATGCAGCAGGATGAAGGAGCTGCTTACCCCATATTAAGATGGGGAAGATGTTTACATTCAAGCACTGATAACTTCATTAAACAGAAACACGAACTTTGCCAGCAATGTGAAATGCAAAAAGAAGGGGATTTGTTTGCATTTTTTAAAAGAAAATGTCAAATAGCTTGTTTGTTTATTTTTTGTATAACTATTGCAAGCATGAATGTAAGATCTGATAATCAAAGTTCTATTGACAAATATGTAAAGTCTGTTAATTGTATTTGAAAAGAAAACACCTTCTACCTACCATCCAAAGATTTTCATATAATACTTTGAGGTGCCTTAAAGGACTTTTCCCAACAGTCTACGCCATTAAAGAGCAATGAGGTAGAAGTAGTAAATCAGCCAGAAACTTGATTAGCAACGGAGCAGGGCTCCCACAATCGCAAACGTCATAGTTCTTGGTCTCGAAGCGGAGCAAGCTATAGTTTATGGCCTGTCTGCATATTCCGGGTGCAAAGTAGCACAATACGCCGGGCAGGTGGAGAGCCGTAAACACTCAGAACAGGGCTATTATTAAATGTCGGAGGGGAGCATACTTCTTGGCCCTGTGGCTGCTAACCGGGCCAACTGTCCGCTATCAAATGTCACCTAATGCACGGTTGGTTGGTGCCGGGGAAGGCACACTGTAATGCGCACACGGCAAAGAGTACAGTGAGCACAAGCACACGAACCGCACCGTACACCCTCAGCCATAAAAATGCAATTTACAACTGCTGGTGTCTGGCAAAAGGAAAACACTAAAAGGCTGCCATGAATGCGGCATACCCTACAACTGGGGATCACCGCACTAAGAGGCAACAAACTACGGCCCGGGCACAAAGGTCCCGGCAGCCCCGCCTGCTTCCGGAGGACAAAGGCTCCTCGAGGTGGCCAGCCATTCCGCCTTCCGACTGCCACGCGGCTCTGCCTTAGTTTGTTTTCGAACTTTCCGCGCTTGTTTGCGGTGAAAACAATAACAAGCGGTGTCCAAATGGCAGCCAAACAATGTCAAAGCTCTGCGGAAATGACCCACCGTACAGTCTACGTAACACTACACAACGCATTGCAAGTTTAAACGAGCACTGCTCGCAATTTTCTCTACATTTTCACTCAGCGTTTAATTGATGCATCTTAATTTGTGCCACTTTTAAGAGGAGTATCAGGGCACTGAGCGACAGGGTAACGTGGCCATTTCAAGAATTGATTTTAATCTAAACTATATTAGAGAAGTTACTTAAGGAAATAGGTGTGTAGAATATTTGACCAACAAATTTAAAGCAACAAAATTTATCATACAATTACGAGAAGGTATTATGATTTAATCCTTTAATAAAATTTTATTTAGTCGTGCCTTTCTTCTCTGTGTAACTGGCCCAAGTCGTTGGCCTTTGCTTTGGACCACAACTACTGCTGGCCGTCGAAGTAGGAAGTGGCTAACAATACTTGGATACGGATTGGGAATGAGAATGGGAATGGGACTTGGAAGTGGGCGTGGCAGGTCACGCACTGACTTCTAATCAAAGCCGTAAGATAAGCCATCTTGGGGGAACCACGAAATTGGATATCGCCTCCAAATAGCCATTACGCACAATGGGGCATTCGATTAATGCCTCGGACCCTCGGACGGGAAATTAACCTAATTGGAAAGACGCACTGCTTTTCTGACCCGACCTTACGCTTGTGTCCTTGCAGCTGTACATAATACTCATACGCCCCGAGCGCAACGTGCGACAGAGCATGATGCCGCCGCGCTACGGCAACATGCACCGCACCGCTGGCACAGGACCCTCGTCCATGATGGCCGCCGCCGTGGTGACCGCCGCCACCTGTGCCCAGGAGGAGAAGATCCAGAAGCATATCACTCCCACAAACACAGGTCAGTAATTAAGGGATATCGGTTAACGTGTTCAACTCGGTTGGTAAACGTAGCGCACAGAATACACACATTTAGTGTCGAGCAAACTTATTATTGACATATGTAATTTCCTGTTGAATAGTGCAATTAAGAGGTAAACCATTTGCTTGTCTCATTAATTATTATCGTACAATTAATCAAATTATGGAAAGTGAGTTCTTTTTATCTCCTGACAAGCTATTAATCGTATTTGGCATTCATTTATACCAATTAAAATAGATTATTTTATAAATCATTTGCAAAACTGTACTTAGACCTATCTCTTGTATTCGTATATTTTAAGTTTTTGTGGAAATTTTTCGATTATATTACCATAAATTCCGTTAGACTGTATACCTCTAAGGTATACCTTTTTATTGTTTTTTATGATTAATTACTTATTTAAATTATTTAGATTATTTTAAAATGTCTGGAATCGGAAAGAAAATCAAGATATTTTTTCCATTTAATTCTTAATTTACCATAATTTACAGAAAACTCACTGAAGACGAAGAAATTGTGCGAAATGGCCACTCAGACTATTTCTAGTATAATCACGTCACTGGACATTAATGCGTACAATCAAATACCATATGCCGATCAATATGTGCCAAACAATACCACAACGGCCACGACCACGCCCACAGATAAGGGCAGTGGCAACGGCAACGGCAACGGCAATAGCAATACCAATGGTAGTAGCAATAGCAACAGCAACAGCAACAGCAGCAGCAATGGTGAAGGCGATGACGATGGCGATGTGGCAACGGAGCAAGTCGTAGCCAACAATAATAAAATCAATCAGCGGCAACATGGCCAGCCGGCCGTGGCATTTGCCATCACATCGACTAACAATCACATAAGCGGCCCAGCAGCAACCATAACAACAACAGCGGCAACTGGCGAAACAACAACAGAGGCGCTGGTGGCTACAATAACCACTCCTTCGGCAACGGGGAATGTCAGCGAAACCATGTCCGTGGCGCCCAGCAATGGGCAAGGAAACGGGAGTCAACGCCCGCCGGTCCTGCAAACAAACTTATAGCTAAACGCACAGCAATTGCAACAGCAGCTGCTGAAGGAGCAGCAGCGACAACAAGCCGAGCTGCAGCAGCAGCAACATCCGCAGCAGCAACATTCGCAGCAGCAGCATCCGCAGCAGCAACAAGGAACACAAAGCTCTTCCAGCGACACCGGCAGCACGGGCAGCTGCAGTGCGGCAAAGAAACGCGCCGCAATTCCCGTTTAGCTGCCACCGGAGACTCCAGATTATCACCACCATACGTAAGTAGACGAAGGTGTCTGTTGACCCAAGGTTTCCCAGGATCGGACGGTTTGCGTGCCAGGATGGGACTGAATTGGGAGCTGCTGTGCCATAGAAATATCTCCAGATCTTAGAAGGCGTATTTATTACACAGCAACTACTTTGTTTGTTTGTTTATTAACTTGCTTGAGTTTGGGTTGGTCTAAATGCTCTTCTATAAATGTAGGTTTCTCGATAGCGATACAACATCGTATCTCAATAGTGAAACTATTTCTGCGACGCCTGAGGCTTTCTTTAGATTTTAACATACACCCAAGAGGACAGAGCGAATTGAAGTAAATGTCCCAAGTAAGAGTCGGCTGATCAAAAATGTTTGCAACTCTTCTCAAAACTAAATGTTTTTCTCCATTTTACACTTCAGCACAAGAGTAAAACAGATATATTTAAAATAACTTGTAAACCTTAATCTATTAATAAGTGTTTAGTACTTAAGCTTATCTAGATTACTAAGCGTTGTTTCAAAGCGTTCCGAAAGAAACAAAAAAACGAAAATGTGATATAATTTCAAAAATGTTTTTTCTACAACCGAAGCAACTTACAAGCTATCTGAATAGTACACGAAACTTGTAGGCTAAGTGAGGCAAACACTGTACAGTGAGCACTGGATGAAGAGACTTTTCGAGGGCGCAATTATGTTCCAAAAGGGCTGGGACTCAGCCCCTTTGCAATGTAGCAGCTAGTTAAAACAATTACAATTGCATTTATTGTGTTGTTCGAGCCCATCAACATGGTAGATTTAATTGTTGTCCAACTAAGGTGTACATATGTATGGTATTTTACGGAGATCTTTTTAGTCGTAGCGACACCTCGATGTGAATTCGTATTAAAGTTAATTGGGAGCAGCTTTCAACTTGAAATGTGCTATCCCCGAAAACGCATAGTTTAATATTTGTTATAGAGCGCAAGTAATGCAATTCATGTCTAGCCAAAACATGGGGTACAAAATATAGCAAAATTTGTTCGTTTTCCGTGTCTGTGTGTTCAGTGTAAATAATCGTTAACGAGGATCCGATGGAACATCCAAGAATTGAATGTCTTTCGAATTAGTTACTTGATGTATAGTTAATAATACTATTATCAACCAAACGCTAAATGTTTTTTGGGCCGCATATGTATCTACGAATAAAGCAAGACGAATATCAAAGAATCAAAAACACTTTCCATTCAAAAAACGAGTTTTATTCGCTGGTCAAGACTAAGGCTTCCGAGGGATCTAGACTCAAGGATTTCGGATCGTACCGAGTGCTGTTCAAAAGACAAAAGGTAAATGTTAAATAGTTTAATAGCTTAATAGCTCTGCTGTAGAGCTTTGCTCCACTTACCCCTTCTTTTTGGTGGAATCAATGCTTCCTATAAGCAGCAGCAGGCTCTCGGTACGGTTCTTGTCAAACTGACTTAAGTCAACGATTTTCGCCACCGATCCAAAGTTTATGACCAGAACAATAGTGGCTGATTTGGTCAAAGATCTACGAAGGCATCAATACATGGTAATTACTAATCTGGAAAATTATACCATCACTTACCGTTGAACTACGAAGATGTCCTCCGAAAGGGTCTGGTATTTTGTGGAGCCATTTTGCAGAGTTTTGGAAGATCTTCGTAGTGCCACCAATTGCTTGTATATCTTTAAGTGTGAGACACCATCGCTCAGTTCCTTCTCAACATTTATCGTCTCATAGTCAGCAGCCAGTGGCAACCAGGTGGTGGACCCATTCGTGAATCCGGCGTTAGTTCCTCCAGTCCACTGAAAGGGTGTTCTCTCTGGATCGCGGGTGTACTGTTCGTAGATGTCCGGATTCGAGTTGCAACCCCAAGGATCGACGGTGTCCTCCCAGCTGATCTCCCCATCGGTCATGCCGATCTCCTCGCCCTGGTAGGTGACACTTACTCCAGGCAGGATCATCACCAGCATGTTCATGCCATCGATGTGCTCCTTTCCATACCGACTAGCTGCTCTTCGTTTGTCGTGATTGCCTAGCTGGAGTCAGAATGATTAGCCCCAGATACAGGTACAGATACAGATACAGATACACCTAAAGGGCTCCAACTTACCACCCAATTGGGAGTGCGACCTGCGGGCATGTTCTTTAGCCACAAATCGATTGCCTCCTGCACGTTGCTCGCAGAAATACCCTTTTGCTCCATCACCGTGATCAGATTGAAGTTGAAGGGTAGGTGGGCGCCCTCGGTGCTTCTGTTCCCGTAGAACTGCATGGTAAACCAGGCGGGTGAGTACGTCTCTATAAGCAAGACGCTTGAGTTGCCCCCATAAATGCGTTTGTGGTCATCGAGCACAGTTCGCCACTGATAAACCATATCAATAGTCTCTGGCTGGTTTTCAATGTACGTGGTGGTAAGATAGTCACGATCCTCTTCGTCCTCGGTGGACCCACTCACAACCTCGTCCGGAAATTGACCGTCGCCATCGGGCAGGACCTCGAAAAGCGGAGGCAGTGCATCACACCGGAATCCGGAGACACCCTCGTTCAACCAGTAGCGCAGCACCCGCTTCATTTGCTCCACAACCAGGGGATTGCGATAGTTCAGATCGGGCTGCTGCACTGCGAACTGGTGTAGGTAGTACTGCTGACGCTGATCATTCCATTCCCAGGCACTTCCACGGAAGTACTGAAGCCAGTTAGTCGGAGGCTCCCTCTTCCCAGTGGTGGAATTCACCTTTCCGTCGTGCCACACGTAGTAGTCCTCGTATCCCTTCTCCCTTTTCACCGACTTTTGGAACCACTCACTCTCGTTGCTTGAATGGTTGGGCACAAAGTCCAGGACGATCTTCAGATCCAGCTCCTTGGCTCGCTTGATTAATGCACGAAAATCCTTGAGAGTTCCGTACTCAGGCTGAATGTCAAAAAAGTCGGATATGTCATAGCCAAAGTCGACCATTGGCGACTTAAAGATGGGCGATAGCCAAGCAGCTGTTACACCCAAGTCCTTGAGATACTCCAGTTTGCTGGTTATGCCGTTCAAGTCACCAATGCCATCGCCGTCGGAGTCTTTGAAGGAGCGCGGGTAGATCTGATAGAACTGGGCGGTTTGCCACCAGTCGGTCGTTTCACTGGAGGAGCTCTGCACTTGACATGCCTCATTCGAAGCAATGGCTAATAGCAGAAGTGTTAGCAGCGACAGAAGCTCCATTGCCTGGGTCAAATCAAAATACCTTGTGAAAGCGGTCGGCAATTGCTCACCCTTTTATAGACTGTCCACTCAACCGGCTAGATAAGACCTCAAAGTGAAATTGTTTTGATTGGTCTAGGGTAAGTCCGCCTAATCGATTGTGGAGCATGCACATTGCCATCTGCGGAACTGTTATTGGAAAATTTCCAGCTCAAGTGTTCTTTCGAGTGTTTTGGTAAATACATACCCTACTCGGTGCGGGGTTATCATATAAGCTCTGGTAATCCCTTTTCGTATAATTGTATAAAAGGAACAGCGCTGAGTCCTCGAAATCAAGTAATAAACATGCACAGAACGCGGTTAGATCTCTTTGGCTTGCTGGCTTTTGGGCTGGTTATACTGGCTCATCCTAACTGGTCATGTGAAACCACGACGTCGACGACAGTCACAAAAGACTGGTGGGAAAATGCCCAGTTCTATCAGATATACCCGCGATCCTTCATGGACTCCGACGGCGATGGAATCGGAGATTTGAATGGCATCACCGGTAAACTGGAGTATCTAAAGGATCTGGGGGTCACGGCCGCATGGCTGTCGCCCATTTTCACTTCGCCCATGGTTGACTTTGGCTATGACATATCCGACTTCTTTGACATTCAGCCGGAATACGGAACACTCGATGACTTCAGGGCTCTTATCAAGCGGGCCAACGAGTTGGACCTGAAGATTATCCTGGATTTCGTACCCAATCACTCGAGTGATGAGAACTCTTGGTTTGTAAAATCTGTAAATCGCGAGAAGGGCTACGAAGACTACTACGTTTGGCATGACGGAAAGGTGAATGCCTCTACTGGAGAGAGGCAACCCCCTTCCAATTGGCTGCAAGCGTTCCGAGGAAGTGCCTGGGAGTGGAACGAGAAACGTCAGCAATACTATCTGCACCAGTTCGCGGTGCAGCAGGCTGATCTCAACTACCGAAATCCCCTGGTCGTGGAGCAGATGAAGCGTGTGCTTCGCTACTGGTTGGACCTAGGCGTTGCTGGCTTCCGCTGCGATGCCGTACCAGTTCTCTTCGAGATCGAGCCGGATGCAGATGGTCAGTATGCCGATGAGGAAGTTAGCGGTCTCACGGACGACGTCGATGACCGCAAGTACCTTAAGAGCGATCTCATCGAGAACCGGCCGGAAACCATTGACATGGCGTACCAGTGGCGCGTGGTGATGGATGACTACCAGCGTATTCATGGAGGCGATACGAGAGTTCTCCTCATCGAGACTTATGCCCCGCCCGCCTACACAATGCAGTTTTACGGAAACCGCTCAACGGCCGGTGCCCATCTGCCCTTTAACTTTAACCTGATTACGGTTCTGGCCAGCGACGGTGTCTCTGCCGGATCCATAAAAACGGCAGTGGACAACTGGTTGGACAACCTGCCCGCCGGACGCACCCCCAACTGGGTAATAGGTAACCACGACCAGCGTCGGGCGGCAAGTCGATATGGAACTGCGAATGCAGATGCCATGAACATGTTGGTCATGGTCCTTCCCGGAGCTAGTGTCACCTATCAGGGCGAGGAGCTGGGCATGACCGATGGCGAGATAAGCTGGGAAGACACCCAGGATCCGGCGGCCTGCAACTCGAACTCGGACATCTACGAGCAGTTCACACGCGATCCCTCGCGGACTCCCTTCCAGTGGACGAGTGGCACCAACGCCGGGTTCTCCACTGCATCCAAGACCTGGTTGCCACTGGCAGCAGACTACCAAACGCTGAATGTGGACGTGGAGGCGGCGGCTCAGCGCTCCCATCTGAATATCTACAAGACCTTGGTAGAGCTGAGGAAATCGTCGCTGCCGCTGAGGAATGGATCCACTAAATATGGAGTGGTTGGCGAGAATGTGTTTGTGGTGAAGCGGTGAGTTAAACTTCTCAGCTAAGTTCATATTTGTCCCGAAACGTTGGGATATAAAGTGGGGATATAGCTCTGAGTCATCATAAGCTGGTGAACCAGTAAGTCACACGTCAGAAATGAAATATGCACACCGCACAAAAGTAGTTTCTTCTGCAAGAGTTATGCACCGGGAGCTACTGCATACTGTATACTGTATACTGCAGAAATTCCTTTAAGTACGTACCGTACCATTACCTTTACAGTTACATCTCCGGCTCTGCATCCATAATTTATTTGGCCAACTTTGCCAGCAAGGGTGTCACTGTGGATTTATACGAATTCGACAAGACGCTGCCCACCCACCTAACGCTTCTCATCCGCAGCCTGCAGTCCTCGAAGGCGGAGGGGTAAGGCATCTCGTCCATCTGACCATCTGACCATCTGAATGACCGTTCTGACATTTGTGCGGACATCTTTTCAGCTCCCAGTTCGAGGTCACCGGATTGAGTCTGGCTGCCGGCGAGGCCTTGGTATTGAGCAGCGGCAGCTCTTCCCGGTTCGATTAAATGGCGATTCCCACCAGGCGCACTTAAATCACACTGAGGCAGGCCACTCAATCGGTATTTATCTTCGGCTCAAAGCAAATATGCCGTGGCTTGCATAAATAAATATATAAGTGAAAAACCAGACAAACAACCCACTCCACCCCAGAAACATCGCACATATCCTGAAATCTACCCAACCCGGAGATAAGCTCAAGTGCCCGGCATACTCTCTTAATTCCCACTCGACGGGGGTCTCGGCATTTAAAGTGTTTACACACAAATTAAAGTCAAGCAAAAGTCCCGGCCTCGCTGAGTATTCGCCGTATTACTCAGTGTGTGCCTGAGAGCCTAAGAATGTGTGTTACACACAATGTAAATACAGACGGCGTCCAGGGGCTAGGCCCAAAATCGGGCATGTTGGCCTGAGACCGGGCCGCCAGCATCGCGGAGCACTTTGAAGTCTGGAACGTTCACCCAGATGGGTGATAGGTGGGGAGGTTTTCATAGCGAGATTTATTACCAATCTCGGAAATTCGTGAAACCGCCCTGCAGTATTTACTCTTGTATTCGCGTACGAAAAGGAGGGCAGGCGAAGGCAGAACTTCAATTACGTTATAAATAATTAAATTGCGTTTACACATGGTAATTGGCAGACGCCTTGCGATGCCCGGGCATCAAGTATACGCACCATACCATTAGAAACTTGTTTCGCTAAACACACATACTTCTGCGGCCAACTTGAGTGGGCGAGGAGTTGGAAACGACCGCTTGATCCGTCTAAAATAACAACTTGGTAATTACGACTGGTTCGACAAGAATGTCGAGATTGAATTACGGAGTAAGTGCATTAAGCGGTTGCCCCGAAATCTTTACAAATTATTTCTTCCCTTTGCGAAATCGTCCCGTTCGATTGACGCTGAAAAATTAGCCGTCTGCCAGCAGGCAGAACCACAAAAATGAATAAAAGGAAATCTTGTAAATGGCTGCGTGACCTGACAGCCCATTAAAAAGGTCACAGACGCGGCGCCGAGTGGCGGGGCCACTTTACCCTTACGCACGTGACCGGAAACCTTAAAAAATGAATGAAACTGTGAAAATGGAAACCGCAGGACGAACAGCCAGACGGAGGCCAGGTGCCAGTCCAGTCGCACAAAGCCTTCTGCCTTTTGTGCATTTCATTTTCGGGCAGATAATGAAGTTAATTTCCCAAACAGTCGGAGCCAAAATGTTTGATGAAGATACCCAGATGATTACATTTAATATTATTTTCATGATTTCCATGATTTTCACAGATTTAAGCAGGTCGCAAAGAAGTTTGCTTTCTTCCGATTGGAAAACTTTTAAAACGCATTAAGCCCGTTGTAATCTGCAAGGACTCATGGCCCAGAAGGCCGGATGCGATGTGCCCCATCCCGGCACATCCTTGCACATTTGAGGAACGTATTCGAGGCTCCGACAGCGTTTGCATATTAATAATGCGGGGCTAATATTTGAGTTTGATTTCGGACCAGGTCCTAACGAGCTGCGCTCCCGTCGCTCCCTTAGCTTCTGATTTGGCACGTGCCAGGTGCAGAGCTGGCCAGGTGAGGCCTGAAAGTTCATTTAATCACTGGCCGCTCATTAATTGCACCGCAAACATGGCTCATAACTGGCGCCCAACGGGTTGCCAGCACTCGCTCATTTGAATGGCTCTCACGTACCTGATGTTTTGGGGGCTGATGTTTTGGTACTGCTGACGTTTTTGGGGAAAGGGTTGCTGGCAAATGCCGCCAACAGCGTGCCGATGACAGAACTATTGTAGGTGATGAGCTCTGGGGCTTTCAACTGGGCCTGATGAGGGTGCACAACAGTTTAAAATGATTTAGGACATCGGACACAGTTTTCGCTGTAATTTCTCATTATTTATATTATTACAGGGTCCTATTTCGTTGGGCTGTCAAGTGCGTAGGCTAAAGCCACCAGCACACCCAGTCACCCACACACATAACGCCAACGCACACTCGCTGATGTTTGGCTCATTTCCGAATCACCTTCTGCGGTCCTTTGGTTTTTGCGAGGCAGAAACGCTGCGTATGCGTGATTTGTGTGTCTTATCAATCACGTCTAATGGAATTTCTTTTGCCTCCTTGCCGCTTTGGCGGTCCTTGCCGCGACTGTGACTCTTGAGCCAGGACAAAGTTCCTTAATAATTTATAATAAGTTGGCCCAGCACGGGACCTTCAAATTGAAAAGTTTCCCAATGTCGTTCGCCCCAATGACTTATGCGCCCATATAGCAAGACATTATCGATGTACTTTATGTATACGTATTGTTCTTCTTTCAACTTAACATTATGATTATGTAAACTCTAGACAGACTCCAATATCAGGGCTGCGTAAGGCTCCAACGTCAAGTTGCTCAGCGTGACGCTATCACTGTGATGAGAAGAGGGCAAAAAAAGTTAGCTTAGAACTTGACTAAAGAATGGAAGAGGAGACTTACCCAACTGTGGCCTTGGCTTGCGGATTGAGCAGCTTTATTTTGTAGCTACCACTGGCATATATGGCACTGGCTACGTCTATTCCAGAGACACTGGTGTCCAGCACATTGGCCACCAGCACGTAGGTGGGTTCCCCACTTAGATACCTCCTTATGGCCACCACATTGTCGCCCACATTCGCATATCGAGTGGCGCCCAACTGCAGGGTCTTGGACTTCCGCAGCTCCACCAACTGCTTGTACAAGCTTAAGTGGCTGGGACTCGTGGAATTCTCCGCCTTCACATTTACGGTAACATAGTTCGGATTGATTGGCAGCCAGGTGGAGGAGTTCGTGGAGAACCCTGCGTTGGCCTCATCGCTCCACTGGAATGGAGTTCTGGCGGGATCGCGAGTGAACTGCTCGTAAATATTCGAATTGGAATTGCAGGCCGCAGGATCCCGGCTGTCCTCCCAGCTGATGTCCAGGTCAGTCATTCCCAGCTCCTCTCCTTGGTAGGTGATGCTCACGCCGGGCAGGAACATCTGCAACATGTTCATCAAGTCGATGCGGTTCTCGCCGTAGCGACTGCCCACCCTCCGCTGGTCGTGATTACCCATCTGTAGATGGAGAACATGATGTTTAATTTTCAATAATATAAATATACAGCCCCTGGAATATGTCCTGAATCACTCACCACCCAGTTGGCTGTCTGTCCAGCCGGCATTTGGCTCAACCAGCTGTTGATTATCTTCACGAATCCCGCCGCATTGAGCTGAGTGTTGTTCTTGTCCCCATTGCCGCCAATAATAAACTGAAAGTTGAACGGCATCTGAGCGCCATTTGTAGTTCGATTACCATAGAACTGCATCACATAGTCCAGGCCCGAATATGTCTCCACCATGATAACTCGAGTGTCCCCACCGTGGATGCGTTGGTAATCATCCATCAGAGTGCGCCACTGAAACACCATCTCCACGGTTTCGCGCAGATCCTGCGTATAGATGTGCTTCAGATAGGAGGAGTCATCCGAATCATCGGTGTAGCCACTCAGCGGCTCGTCGGGATACCGGCCATCAGCGTCGGGCAACACCTCGAAGCACCACGGCACCGCGTCCATGCGGAATCCAGCCACTCCTCGGTCCAACCAGTAGGTGAGCACCCGCTTCATCTGGGCCACCACGGCAGGGTTGCGGTAGTTGAGATCCGGCTGCTTGACGGCGAACTGGTGGAGGTAGTACTGTTGGCGTTCTTCGTTCCACTCCCAAGCGCTTCCGCGGAAGGCTTGGAGCCAATTGGACGGGGGTTCCCTTGCCCCAGTCGTCGCATTCACGTAGCCATCGTGCCACATGTAGTAGTCCTCATAGCCTTTCTCCCTCTTGACAGACTTCTGGAACCAGACGTTCTCATCGCTCGAGTGGTTCGGTACGAAGTCCAGGATGATCTTGATGTTCCGCTTCTTGGCCTCCGCGATCAGTTCATCGAAGTCGGCCAAGGTGCCGTACTCCGGCTGAATGTCGAAGAAGTCGGATATATCGTATCCGAAGTCCGCCATGGGCGAACTGTAGATGGGCGAAAGCCAGGTGGCAGTCACCCCAATCTCCTTCAAGTAGTCCAACTTGGAGATGATACCCTGCAGGTCTCCAATGCCATCGCCATCGGAGTCCTTGTAGGAGCGCGGATAGATCTGATAGAATTGCGCCACTTGCCACCAATCTCGAGTGGTGTCCGTGGCTGTGGTGGCTCTCTCAAGGTCGACATCCACTGCGGCTGCTCTCCCAAGGGCGCAGTGAATCCCCAAAACAAGTATCGTTGCGATTAAGATTTTTAAACACTCCATGACTGACTGACCAAGTGAACTGGTGGGATCCCGCTTTTATAGACGGACCCCAGAGATTTTTGCACCGATAACTGCTCAAGTGCTTTGAATGACTTTATTGTGAGTATTTTATTATTAACCAGCTGTTGGATCATAGGGTGGGAACTCAACGGTTGTTTAGATAGATTCCCACTTGAGCCAGCCACAGATAAGCCCCCAGCACGGGAAGAAAACGGGTCTCTCCGTTGGTGACGTAGCTATAATATGAGGAGGTGGTCTCCAAGACCAGCGAGTCCTTCGGCTGCAAATACAGCGAGGTAGAGTTCACGATATCGCTGTAAAAAGGAGAGTTATTAAAAAATGGTTTTTATAACTGACCACAGAAATTGACCTACCCCACTTTGACTTGAGATCGCTCTGTGACCACAACAACTTTCAGCTGAGGTGGCAAGTCGGGGAAACTCTGCAGAAGATTTATGGTTTCTACTCCGTCGTAAATGTTCAAAAGGGTCAAATAGGTTGACTCACGTTCGAGATACCTGCGGAAATCAATTGTTATTGTCGAAGCCAGTGGAAATGTTTTATCTGTCACCGTTTAACGGCCAAAACAGCGTCGCTGAGGGCCTTCACTTCAGTTTTGCCGCGTTGAAGGGTCTGGGACTGCTTCCTCAACAGCCAGAGTTGTTTAAAGACGTTCAAGTGACTGAGGGGCTTCTGCCGCTCCAGCTCCACATTCACCTGCTTGTAATCCACAGCGATGGGAAGCCAGGTCCTGCTGGCGTTGCTGAACCCAGCGTCCTGGGCATCGGTCCACTGGAAGGGCGTTCGCTCCGGATCGCGGGAGTACTGCTCATAGATGCTTGGATTAGTGTTGCAGGCCGAGGGATCCACCGTGTCCTTCCACGAGATCCACACATTGGTCATGCCCAGCTCCTCGCCCTGGTAGGTGACACTGGCGCCGGGCAGCGTGGCAGTGAGCATGTTCAGCATGTCCACCCGATCCCTGCCCAACCGGGAGCCCACTCGGGCCTGATCGTGGTTACCCAACTGGAGAAAAAGTCAATTAGTTTCACATGGAATCTTTGTTGTCCCATGGACCACCTACCACCCAGTTGGCGGTGCGACCATTGGGCATGTGCTGCAGCCATTTGAGCACTGTTCCCTCGTAGGCGTGTGCATTCGATGAGTTGGACAGCTCACTTATCAGTAGAAAGTTGAATGGCAGCTGAGCGCCCTCCGTCGTCGCATTGCCGTAGTACTGCATCACGATATCGATGGGTGAGTAGGTCTCGGCCATTAAGATGCGGTCCTCGCCGCCGTGCTCCCGCTGGAACGCGTCCAGCACCGCTCGCCACGAATAGACCAGGTCAATGGTCTCCGGCTGATCCTTGGTGTATATGTGCTGCAGATAACCGTAATCCTCGGGGTCGTTGTCCCAGTCGTTTCGCGGCTCATCGCGATACTGATTCTGGGCATCTGGCGCTATTTCAAACACATGGGGTACTGCATCAATGCGAAAACCGGAGACGCCCTTGCCCAGCCAAAATCTTAATACGTTCTGCGAAAAGAAATCTTACCATTATACATAACTACTTCACTTGCGATGAATACTCACACTCATGGTCTCCCGGACCTTTGGGTTGCGATAGTTCAGATCCGGCTGCTTCTTCACGAACTGGTGCAGGTAGAACTCCTGACGACCTTCGTGCCACTGCCAGGCACTGCCCCGGAAAACGCTGACCCAATTGGAGGGCGGATGGCGATTGCCATTCTCCATGCGCCCAGGATGCCATACGTAAAAGTCCTTGAATTCTGGATCACGAGCAGCCGAACGACGGAACCACTCACATTCATCACTCGAATGGTTGGGTACAAAGTCCAGGATGATCTTAATGTCTAGGCTTTTGGCCACCTCCATCAGGTGCTCAAAGTCCGCCATTGTTCCGAAAATAGGAGCAATCTCAGTGAAGTTGGCTATATCGTAGCCGAAGTCAGCCATCGGCGAGGTAAAGATGGGCGACAGCCAAGTGGCCGTGATTCCCAGCTCCTTGAGGTAGGGAAGCTGCTCCGCGATGCCTGGGTAAACGGGTAAATCTTATTTTCTTGTACATACCTATTAAACCGCTCTCCTCACCATTCAGATCACCCACGCCATCGCCGTTGCTGTCTTTAAATGACCTTGGGTAGATCTGATAGAAGGCCGCGGTCTGCCACCACTTGAGGTCGGCGTCCTGTCCCCCGATGCCCACAAAATCCGCATGGTAGTTGGGAAGAACGCCACCACCAGGCGGTGTTTGATCATTGCGTCAGTCAGTCTATATTTATTACAGCGGTCTGATTAAAGCAGATCTGCTTTGGGCAGACGACAAATGCGACTGGCGATCGAATGCAAACAGTATTATGCGAGGCTTTCCGTATTTAAATTTCACAGAGTGTGGGAGAGAAGTGCATGGGCTTAGTTGGGGAGTAGGTATATTAATTGAGCATATTCCATGTGCATCAATGTGCATCGGGTGAAAATATTTGATTTTTATGAAAGCGATTGTTTCGTAACGAAGAAGAATATATTGCTTGAAGTTTTTCAGCCTCCCCAGCGAACCTCATTATGTTCTACGCCCATGAACAATATGCATGTATTTTATTTATAAACTGCGCACACGTTTGGTCGAAAAAAGAGAGCACAGAGCAGATCTGGTGAGAACATGGGCGCACCACGCTCAGTCGACAGTTATATGCGATCGCCGAGTTCGGGGAAAGGGGTACTTAGTACTTATCAGCGAAGACGTACAAAAGCATTAAGATTGCTACAAAAACATATCTAGTCCATTCCCATGGCGCTTTTGAGACAAAGCTCGCCCCAATAACCACGACAAGTAAAGCCTTCGCACTTAGTACAATGGTATAAAATAAACAGTTTTCCTAAAACAAGGAGTTTGTAACTTTCTTTGCGGTATGGAATTATCTACCCAAATACCCACATGAGTAAATCGGCAATTGGTTTCATGGAATGTTCGTCAACACCAAAGATAAGGGGTCACTTAGGAGAGTTGAATCATAAAGCTTTTAAAGTGTTTGTTTAATGCATCACGAGGGGAAGTTAACTAAGCCGTTGTTGTGGAGCGGAGCACAATGGCCTCGTGGGGCATGAGGGTGACACTGCCGGCGGACACCTGGTCGCCGACCTTCTTGATGGACTTCTCGGTGACCAGGGCGTACTGGAACTTGGCGGGCAGGCTGCCAAACACACTGGACAGGTTCACATTCTCGATGGAGTCGAAGATGTTGAACAGCGAGATGTAAACGTAGTCGCCGAGCAGGTGGCTGCAAAGAATGGTATTTGGAACGTTTAATTTGTAATTTAATTGCAATTAGAAGCAACACTCGCAATAAGCGGTGCTTTTGTACTAGTAGAAGAAAGTATAAATCGTGAACTCACCGCTTGACGGCCAGGACGTAGTTACTAACAGCCGTGACCTCGGCGGATCCATCCACAATGCTGGGCTCCTGCCGGAGTTGCTGCAGACGCTTGAACACGTTGAGGTGGCTCAAGGACACGCCGCGCTCGGTCTTCACGTTCCTCTGGCGATAATCCGTGGACACCGGCAGCCAGGTGCTCTTGCCAGTGGTGAATCCAGCCATCGTCTCATCCGACCAGTGCATCGGAGTGCGGGCTGGATCGCGGGAGTTATCCATGTAGTTGGACTCGTAGCCGTTGCAGGCCTGCGGATCCACGGTGTCTTCCCAGGACACATAGCCGTCGAGCATGCCCAGCTCCTCGCCTTGGTAGGTGATGCTGCAGCCGGGCAGAGTGAGCAGCAGGATGTTGAAGAGGTCCACTCGATCGGCTCCGAATCGAGAGCCCACGCGGTTCTTGTCGTGGTTTCCGATCTGTTTACGGGGGTTATTATTGGTTATTAGTCTTGAAATGTTGCTAATCGCTTGATAGCTTACCACCCAGTTGGCGCTCTTGCCCTCGGGCATCAGATTAAGCCAATTGTTAATCAAGTACTCGTAGTGATAGGCATCGGAATCGTAGTGCAGATTGCTTATCAGCTGGAAGTTGAACGGTATCTGGGCTCCCTCGGCGGTTTCGTTGCCATAGTAATGCATTACGATTTCAATTGGGGACCAGGTCTCGACCATCAAAATGCTATGAAATGCAAACATGATAACTAATCCCCTCTTTACAAGTAAGTCCAAGACTCACCGCTCATCACCGCCGTTGTCAGCCTGGAACTGCTCAAGGATTTGGCGCCATTCGTATCTGTATATAAGGAAAGCTTAATTGAGTTTCTGGTCATATCCGAAAGCATCCAAACGTACACCAAGTGCGGGGTCTCTGGCTGATCCACAGTATAGATCTTGTGGGTGTACCCGTACTCGTCTGGATCGTTGGTCCAATCGTTGCGGGGCTCATCGGGATAGTTTCCGTTCTCATCGGCCTCAATCTCAAAGGCATGGTAGATGGCATCCACGCGGAACCCGTCGACGCCTTTTTCCAGCCAGAAGCGCAGCACGTTGTTCATCTCCTCGCGCACCACGGGATTACGGAAGTTGAAGTCCGGCTGCTTCTTGTGGAACTGATGCAGGTAGTACTCCTGGCGACCCTCGTGCCACTCCCATGCGCTGCCGCGGAAGACGCTCACCCAGTTGGTGGGCGGGCGACGGGTTCCGTCCTCATTAAGGAATCCCGCGTGCCAGATGTAGTAGTCTTTATACTCCTCCTCGCCGGCAGCCGAACGGAGGAACCAGTCGCACTCATCGCTGGAATGATTGGGCACGAAGTCCAGAATAATCTTAACACCCAGCTCCTTGGCACGGGAGACCATATTCTCGAAGTCCTCCATCGTTCCGAAGAGAGGATCAACCGCCTTGAAATCGGAAATATCGTAGCCGAAGTCGGCCATCGGGGACTTCAGAAAAGGAGACAGCCAGGTGGCGGTTACACCGATCTCCTTCAGGTACTCCAGCTTCTCGGTCACTCCGTTCAAGTCTCCGATTCCATCTCCGTCGCTGTCCTTGAAGGATCTGGGGTAGATCTGGTAGAAGGAAGCAGTCTTCCACCAGGGCGCCGCGGCATCGACAGCCAAAAGGCCAAGGCCCAAAAGCAGGAACAAGCTAGTCCAAGTGGTCATTGCTAACTGTAAGTGGTATGATTGCAACCGCTCTCTTATATACGGCGATAATCTACAGGTCTTATCGTTTCTAACTCTGCGTTGCGAAAGCCACCTAGGGAAAATATATAATGAAACCTTTGACTCCAAAATAAAAATGGGAGGTATTTTGTACAAGTTAGATGCAGTGATTTAGTAACTTTTTACGATATTGATATGTGACAATAGTATGGGGACCATAATTCGCATATTTTTTTTGTGTTTTTTACCAACATGTTTACAAACATGTCTAAGTCAAACGCCAATAATTTAAAGAGATATATATATTTTTTATATTCACGGGTATTCCCCAAGTATTCATTTATTGAACTTAACTTATAATTTATTTGTTCCAGTAATGAAATTTTAAGTATTTGATAAGATTTTAATGTGTTCCAAAGCTGGTGACGCCCTAATGATGGACAGTGGTCTAAAATCAACGAACATCAATCGAAATTTCTGCATTAGCTCTATTATGACCTACACTCATAGAGTTTCAGTTATTGAATCATTCTAACCAAATCAGTTATCACAACCTTGAACCCCCCATTCACCCAATTTTATTGTCCCGAAAGACCAAGTAGGCCAATAAATTACTCCCCCCTGCGAAATCCAAGAACTCAGTGGCCCGATAAGATATGGCTATGCAGTTGGATTCATTTCCCAGCCAATCTGTCTCATGATCTTCGGGCGTGAGTTGGCCAAACAGCCGCAAATTTGGCCCCAATAAATTCCACAGCCTGCGTATCATTAGAAGCCATTGGTAGTGTCGTGCGATTGTAAATCTGCCAGCCCCTCGGAGCTAATCAGGAATAGTTTGCTATATGGTGGGTTTATCGCCACCTTATCAATGTGGGCGGTGTGCTTAAATAGAGGCACCTTATAATCCCTCTGGCCATTGGCAATCGATCGATATAGTGGGAGCCATGTTCAAGTTGCTGGTGCTCTCCTGCCTTTTGGCTTTGGCTCTACCTTCACTGGCGGAGGTTGGCTGGTGGAAGACGGGTCAGTTCTACCAGATATATCCCCGATCTTTTAAGGATAGCGATGGCGATGGCGTGGGCGATCTCATCGGTAAGTAAGCGGTTTGAAAGCTTTATATTTAGGCTTTAATCTTACTTCACCCTCGCAATCAGGTATTACGCAACAGCTACCTTACCTGAAGGAAATCGGCATTACAGCCACTTGGTTGTCCCCGATCTTCACCTCGCCCATGGCTGATTTCGGTTACGATGTGGCTGATCTTAAAGGAATTGATCCCATCTTCGGCACAATGGAGGATTTCGAGGCGCTACTGGCGCGCGCCAAAGAGCTGGACATCAAGATCATTTTGGACTTTGTGCCCAACCACACCAGTGACGAGTGCGACTGGTTCATCCGATCAGCCGCTGGCGAGGAGGAGTACAAGGACTTCTACGTGTGGCACACCGGCAAGGTGGTCAACGGCATCCGCCAGCCACCCACCAACTGGCTCTCCGTGTTCCGCGGCTCCATGTGGACCTGGAACGAGCAACGTCAGGCGTACTACCTCCACCAGTTCCACGCCAAGCAGCCCGATCTTAACTACCGCAACCCCAAGGTCGTTGAAGCCATGAAGGATGTGCTGCGCTTCTGGCTGCGAAAAGGAGCCTACGGTTTCCGCATCGACGCTGTGCCCCATGTCTACGAAATTCCAGCCGATGCCGACGGCAACTGGCCCGATGAACCCCGGAACGAGGATGTGAGCGATCCCGAGGACTACACCTACCTGCAGCACATCTACACCACCGATCAACCCGAGACTCTGGAGCTGGTTTACGCTTTCCGCGATGTGATCGAGGAGATAGACGCCGAGTTGGGCGGCGATGACCGCGTCCTGCTCACCGAGGCCTACTCTCCTCTGGACGTGTTGATGCAGTACTATGGAAACGGCACCCACCTGGGCTCCCAGATTCCCTTCAATTTCGAGCTGCTGGCCAAGATCAGCTACAGCTCCGATGCCTACCACTACTCGGAGCTGATCCACAACTGGCTGGACAACATGCCAGAAGGTCAGGTGGCCAACTGGGTGTTCGGCAACCACGACCAGAGTCGCATTGGCTCCCGCTTGGGCGCCGATCGCATCGACGCCTGCAACATGATCGTCATGGGCTTGCCCGGCGTGAGTGTGACCTACCAGGGTGAGGAGATGGGCATGACCGACGTGTGGATCAGCTGGGAGGACACCGTGGACCCACAGGCCTGCCAATCGAACGAGCAGGAGTTCGAGCGCCTCACCCGCGACCCAGTGCGAACTCCATTCCAGTGGAGCGACGAGGTCAACGCCGGATTCTCCAACGCCTCAGTCACCTGGCTGCCGGTCGCCAGCAACTACAAGTTGGTCAATGTGAAGAAGGAGCGTGGAATCGCCCTGAGCCACCTGAACGTCTACAAGCAGCTGCGAGCTCTGCGTGATGAGCCCACTTTGAAGCAGGGCGATGTCTCCGTAACAGCCATTGGTCCTAACGTGTTGGCCTTCAAGCGGTATGCTGGAACAGTCGTATAATTTACCCATAGACATGATCTTGACTTGATTTCCTTATTAACAGATCCCTGACAGGCTATAAATCCTACATCACCCTCATCAACATCAACGATGATGTCGAGTCGATCGACTTGGACTCCGTCTTCACCTCCATTTCCACACAACTGCAATATGTGGTGGTGAACGATAAGAGCGTGCGTCGCAAGAAGTAAGCACCAGACTCCACAAGACACATTTACCTACAAAGTACTAACCATTTTATCGTTTTAGCGACCTTACATTTGCCAACTCCGTGCTGCTGTTGCCCAAGGAAGCAGTTGTGCTGAGCACAGTGTAAACTAATATAATAGATGCTTAATAAAGAATAACAAACGAATTTTTTGATCGCACTACTTTCCTTACTTACTCAACCCACTGTGCTTATCTTTATGTTGGCCCCATGTCAAGTTGTATAAGCACTGATTAGAAGCCGCCCCACTGAAAGTTTTGAATAATGGTCTCGTAATTTATTGGTCAATTAGGCAATAACTAAATGCGTATGATTACTATCGAATACGTTTATTCCCAGATTAATCCATAGCGATAGCTAAAGCCAAAAGCCCATATCTTGAGTGGGTGTCTATAAAATCTAGGTGTGGTAATTGGCACTCAAAGTTCGGGTTAATATATTTCGAAGTTCTGACAGGAACAGAACTTATCTTTATGGGGGACCCCAATGGCATTCGATACTGATTAACACGAAGAAAACAAGTACTTATTGAAACAAAAAAATAAGTACGGGAAGTTATGCCAACCATCGTAAAACGACTGCTTCATAGGGCATGAGAATGATTCTCGCTGACAGATCTGCTTTTTGCCTGTAAATTGTTTTAAATAAGTTAAAAGTATGGAAAACAAGAAGGTAGAGAACACTTACCCCGGATAGTGTGTAGAGTAGGCTGTGGCCAGCACATACTCGTAGGTTTTGGAGACCAGCCCATCGAGGATTTCAATATCGTTGCCCATGTTGACCAGAATTCTGTACTCCTCGCTGATCTTGTTTGTGCTGTAGGATATCTGAGCTTTAGACAAGCTATAGAAGAGGAATGTCTTCACCTACCGAATGATCTGTAGAACTTGCTTCGTCACCGCCTCATAGGAGAAACCCCCATCCTCTTTAAACGCCATAAAAGCGGCACTGCTCTTAAGAGCTTGAAGACCCTTAAAGATGTTCAGGGAAGATCTGGAAACCCCGCGCTCAGTCTGCACATTGTACCTCTGATACTCGGGGCTTAGTGGCAGCCAGGTAGACTCCCCATCAGAAAAGTCGGCGTTCTTTCCAGCTGTCCACTGCATTGGCGTGCGCTCTCCATCGCGATCCTCGCAAGAGTCGCCGGTGCACTCCACGTCCACGTTGGACATGCCGATTTCCTCGCCGTAGTAGGTCACCGAAGCTCCTGGCAGAGCGTTCACAATCACATTGAGCAAATCCACTTTGTGAGCTCCCATACGATCAGCCACTCTTTTGGTGTCGTGATTACCAATGACCCAGTTGGCCGTCTGGTGCTCCTTCCACATGGTATTCATCCAGTAGTCGATGGATCCCACAACATCCTCCGCGGTTGAGTAGCCACTGAGATACATCAACTGGAAGTTCATGGGCAGCTGGGTACCGTGATGGGTGCTGTTTCCGAAATAAGCACTCAGAGTCTCCACGGAAGAATAGGCCTCGGCGAGCAGAACCCGTGATTCGCCTCCATTCTGCGCTCGATAGTTATCCAAAAACTCCCGCCACTCGTACATGAGATCCACCGTGGCCGGCTGATCCTTGGTGTAGATGTGATCGTGGTAGTCGTAGGCGTTGGGGTCACTACCCCAACCGCTAACCGGTTCATCCGGATAGGAGCCGTCTGCATTGCGGTGCTCGTAGATGTGTGGAACTGCATCAATACGGAATCCATCGACTCCGCGGTCCAGCCAAAACTTCAAGACATCCAGCATGTGCTCTCTAACCATTGGATTGGTAAAGTTTAGATCCGGCTGCTTCACCTGAAACTGGTGCAGGAAGAACTGCTGGCGCTTTTCGTTCCACGTCCACATGGGTCCGCTGAACACACTGACCCAATTAGAAGGAGCCTCTCTTTCACCAGTTTCCTCGTTTAGCTTTCCGTCGTCCCACACGTAGAAGTCGTCGTATCCATCCTCGCGATTCACGGATTTTTCAAACCACACGTTCTCGTCACTCGAGTGGTTGGGTACAAAGTCGAGGATGATCTTTACGCCCAACGACTTGGCCTCCACTATAAGGGCATCGAAATCGTCGAGAGTGCCGAATATCGGATCGATGTCGTAGAAGTTGGAGATGTCGTATCCGAAATCCGACATGGGCGAGGTAAAAATGGGCGACAGCCAGGTGGCCGTGATGCCTATTTCCTTGAGATAGCCCAACCTCGAAGTAATACCTTTCAGGTCCCCGATGCCATCGCCATCGCTGTCCTGGAAGGAGCGCGGATATATCTGGTAAAGCGAGGCGTTCTCCCACCAATCGATCTCCGCAGCTCCCCCTAGGGAAGTGCAAATTGAAAGGAGAACCGCTAGGCCGAGATGTGCCCACTTCGGCATTTCGATAGCTTTTGAGTGGGCCAAACTCAATTTGCTAATACCAATTGCCGGCCATGTAGCGATTGTGCAGCCGATAAGGCACAATTGCACCGGCTGGTGCTGGTAATCTATCAGTTTTATCGCATATTTGCTAGATTAAATAACAGGGGACTGGTCTTTCCCGCACCCAATAGCTCTCTTTTTTATTGCATATTCCACTAGGCGGCGAAATGTCGTACAAGTGCAAGAAAGTACGAATGTTAAAGATATGAATTGATAATCTCAAAATATCTTGACATTTTTATAGTATTGTAAAGTGAAATGTAAAAGGAAATACAAGATTTCTTGAAAAGTATGTTAAAAGGGTACCTTTGTTTTTTACACCATAATAAAAATCTAGCTTACTCTTTGGTCTTTAAGGTCAACATTGTATTTAAAACATATCCAACTGTAAAAGTTCGATTTTATTAAAACATTTCCACCGTTTTATGGCACAGATTACACAAAAGATAATAACCTAAATTGTTCGTAGAATTCTTGCTCCTACTCTAGCTGCAGTTTAAGGGGTTGTTTTTGTATTTTCATGATAAGCTTTGGAATGACACTTACTCATGAAACCACCTGTGGTATTTACATTGACATTCAAAAGCGTGCTAATTCATTTCTTTTAGCCTTGCAACAGAAGATGATTTAACATTAAAGCAAAAGTAATCTCAAAAGGCAAGGTACAATACAAGTGCAATGTTTGGATAAGCTATAAATATAAATATATTTAATTGACAATTATACTTATAGTTAACTATTAAGGTAAAGGGATATATGTATAAAAGAACTAAAAACTCTTTTTTAAATTACTTAAATTAATAGTAGTGCAGCCTAGTGATTTTAACCAATAATATCCTCTTTATCATCGGGAACGCGTCCTTTACCTATTACATACTTCTAAACGATTTTGGAATAGTGAATCAATAAAATATACAAGTTACAACGGCTTGAATCTGAAATTAAAATCTGGAACTATTTTATTCGAAAAGCTTATCTTGTGGATTTTGACCTACGCTGATACTGACAGTAGTTTAGATATTATTGCAACAATGATTATGTATTGTCACGCGATTAAAATGCCCCCAAAACTTCCACAAGGTTATCTTCAAACATTTCCACAGTATTGTTAAGTGTTAATTAATCACAATTTTCCAACTTGTTTGCTTGTAGTTGAAGAAGTAGGATTTGTCTGTTGCTCTTATCAAGTGACTAATGCCCACTTCAAAGCCCTACCATAACAAAAACAAGAGAGAACGCTAAATACGAGTGCAGCGACTATTAGATACCTGTTACCCACAAATACACAACAGCAAGACATCTGTGTTAGACATGGAACAAGGGCTACACCAAGCCGCGGAAGAATTGCTTATAACTTTTTATGTAAAAATTAATTAATTTTATACATTGCATTTAATAAAATACCATTCACAATCATGGTCGCCATCGTAAAGTGCGTTTCCCACCGAAAAAAACCGAGTGGAAATTAACTTACTTTAGATGTATTAGCGTCTCTTAGAACATAAAATCTTTGTCTCAACTTTCTATCTCTTTATTTCCCACAATCTCAATAATAATCATAATAATAATATCAATGTAGATAATTTTTTGCCGAACCTAGTATACCCTTTTACTTTACTATACTATACACATAATTCAGGAAGATATTTGTCACAGAAATCGGTATTTTTCCAGCAATCAAAAGACATTCGGGAGTGGGTTAATCGCTTTACGTAAAGCTTCGCTGGGAGTACGAAAACAATGACAGCTTCGGTTCGACATGAGCACCCTGAGAACTCATGGGAGCTGTTTGCACAGCAATTCAAATGGCCACTCAAAATGGCCAGATCTCGATAGAAGCCACCTTATCGACCGGTATAAAAGGCGCTGTCAGCTCTCCAGCCCGAACAAAATCGATCAAAATGCGCCCGCAATCAGCTGCGTGTCTATTCGTGGCCTTCGTTGGCTTCGTGGGAGCCACCGAGTGGTGGGAAAGTGGAAATTACTACCAGATCTACCCGCGCTCCTTCCGGGACTCCGACGGAGACGGCATTGGCGATCTGAACGGGGTCACCGAAAAGTTGCAGTATCTGAAAGACATCGGCTTTACGGGCACCTGGCTGTCGCCCATTTTCAAGTCACCTATGGTGGACTTTGGCTACGACATTTCGGACTTCTACCAGATCCAGCCCGAGTACGGAACCATGGAGGACTTTGAGCGCATGATCGCTAAGGCCAAGGAGGTGGGCATCAAGATCATCCTGGACTTCGTGCCAAACCACTCCAGTACCGAAAACGAATGGTTCACCAAGTCGGTGGACAGCGACCCCGCCTACAAGGACTTCTACATCTGGCACGATGGCAAGATCAACAACGAGACCGGTGAGCGGGAGCCGCCGAGCAACTGGAACTCCGAGTTCCGCTACAGTGCCTGGGAGTGGAACGAGGTGCGCCAGCAGTACTACCTCCACCAGTTCGCCATCCAGCAGGCCGACCTCAACTATCGCAATCCGGCGGTGGTTAACGAGATGAAGAACGTGATTCGCTTCTGGCTGGGAAAAGGAGTCTCCGGATTCCGCATTGATGCAGTTCCTTACTTGTTCGAGGTGGACCTCGATCGCTACAACCAGTATCCGGATGAGCCTTTGACCAACGACTCCGTGAACTGTCCCGACCCTGACGACCACTGCTACACCCAGCACATCTATACACAGGACATGCCGGAAACCATTGACATGGTGTACCAGTGGCGTGAGTTGGTGGATGAGTTTCATGTGGAGCACGGCGGCGATCAGAGGCTTTTGATGACGGAGGCGTACACCAGCTTCGAAAACATCATGACGTACTACGGAAATGGAATTAGGAATGGCTCCCACATTCCCTTCAACTTTGACTTCCTTACCAGTATCAACAACGCCTCTAAGGCCGGAGACTACGTAGATCACATTAAGAAGTGGATGGACGCCATGCCCGCCGGCGTTTATGCCAACTGGGTGCTGGGAAACCACGACAACAAGCGAGTGGCTTCCCGATTTGGTGTCCAGCGCACCGACCTCATCAACATCCTGCTGCAGACTCTGCCCGGTCACGCGGTCACCTACAATGGAGAGGAGCTGGGCATGACCGACGTCTGGATCAGCTGGGAGGACACCGTGGACCCGAATGCGTGCAACTCCGATCCCGACAACTACTACGACCGCTCCAGGGACCCTGAGCGATCTCCTTACCAGTGGGACGCCTCCTCCAAAGCGGGTATGTATTTATCCATAATTATTCGGTGTAATATGAAAAAGTGACACTGGTAGGAACCAAAACATTTGGTTGATTACGTTGCACAGATTCCGAAATCATCCCATAGAAGGGCTATATGATCTTTCTTGACAAACAAATTTGAAAGTTATTTGAAAGAAAAATGATAGGTGTTTAAGGTGCATAAAATAACTAATCCATTACATTTCATGGATAAGCAAAACATTTGTGATACGTTGATTGTCTGAAAACTTAGCTTATTAAATACCCCTAGTAGCATTGACATTGCAGTTATTATTATTATTCTTATAGTTATTATTCATATTCCACTTATATGTATCATAATTAGGCTTCACCAGTGCCGATCACACCTGGTTACCAGTGGCCGATGACTACAAAACCAACAACGCCCTGCAGCAGCTGCGTGCTCCACGTTCCCATCTGCAGATCTTCAAGAAACTGGTGCGCGTGCGCAAGGAACCATCTTTTCGCCAGGGAGAACTCAACATTCAGGCAATCGACGACGATGTGCTCATCTACTCACGGTTGGTCTAGTAGTCTTCAAAAGAATGCCTCGATTACTAAATGCTTCTCTTTCAAATAGTCAAAAGGAAGGCAGCGATCTCTATGTGATCGTTCTCAACTTGGGCAGCACCTCCAAAACCTTGGACCTGACCAAGTATTACGGACTGGGCAGCCAGGCGGAGGTTATCACCACATCCTTGAGCTCCCAGTACATCGATGGCGATGTTATCAAATCTTCGGAGTTCGTTGCCAATCCCTATGTGGGCACCGTCCTTGTGGCAGTCTAAGCTAGTTTTATTCAAATAAGTGACAATAAAGTAGCGATGTTAAATAAAGTGTGAATTATACATATACTTAACAAGGTTTAAAAAGGCGTCGCCTATGAGTATGCAAAAGTTTATTTACGTACTATCGCGTACAAGCCTTTGCTTCATGCGCAGATGCAGACCATTTTCAGACTTCAGAGTCATGGATGCCGACAAAATTGGATCATACTTATGGATGAGAGCATCACGCTTCTTCTTCTCCGCCGGGGGAAGACCTAGAGTTGTACTAATATAGCCATCCTTAGAAACGAGCTCATCCAGAGCTGGCAGCACCTCAAAATTTCGAATGATTTTGGACACCACAGTCTTGATCTCAAGCAGTGCGAACTTCTGTCCAATGCAGTTCCGGGGACCAGCACTGAAGGGCACGTAGTCAAAAGGTCCTGGTTTCACCCGGTCGAAGCGGTCCGGTTGGAATTTGTGAGGATCCTTGAACACACGGTCATTGTATCCCAACATGAGGAGGCCCAAGTTCAACGTAGTACCCTTCGGCACAGTGTCGCCATCTAAACATAAATCCTGGATTACTAATAACGCTTAAATGTGTGCATTAGCTTTACCAATCACGTAGTCCTTCTCAGTAAAGCGACCAATGAAGGGAACACTCGGATAAAGACGTTGCGCCTCCTTTATAAACAAATCCAAAAGTTTCATTGTGGATATCTCCTGGAAAGTGGCATCCCGACCAAGTCCAGAAGCGCCCATTACTTCGCACTGCTCGTTAAATAATTTTTTCTGCAACCCGAAAGTAATATATTAATCGATCTAATTCGTGAACTAGTGATTAAATTGTATACCTGTTCATCTGGATGTCGGGAAAGTAAGTAGACTGCAAAACCAACGGCAGATGTAGTGGTGTCATGTCCTTCAAACATAAAGGTGGAAACTTCTTCGTAAAGCTCTTGAGAAGTCAGAGGACGTCCATCCACTGTGGATGATAGCAGAGTGTCCAAAAAGGCCATTTTCTTGCGGGAGAACTCATCAGGTTTGATAGCTGAGTCAAGCCCTGACTTTCGAACCTCGATTCTCTTTGCTATTATCTCATTGGTAAAGTCCTGAAGGGTTTTCAGAGTTCTTGTATACTCTGGGTATTCAGGAGCAAAACGAAAAAGGTATTCGTTGCGCTTCCACGGACTGAAGGCTCTCATCTTGATGGTGTAGGTTATACTAAAAGTAAACAAAAAAGAGTAAACAAAATTATACGTAATATAAAATTATTTACTTCAGATAAATAAATAGTTTCCTGTATATTTCGACTGTTTCATTTTATACGCTTAAGCGTATTTATATCTTATAACACATATCCCATAATACATACTCCTTAAAGGCCTGCACAACTGACGAACTTCGGTTCTCCATGGCATTGATAGACACACCCATAGCTGTATCGCAAATAACGTCCAGAGTAAAGTAATGTGCCTCTTCCTGAAAGTCGAAGATGTTGCCTCCGTCTGCCACCTTCTTTAGCTGATCTATGAACTTTGTGGAGTTCTCGTTCATGACCTCGTGAAAGTCCTGCAGGATGTTGAAGTGGAAGGCAGGTGTTATCATCTTGCGGTGTTTGTGCCATTTGCTGCCAGTACTGGTGAGGAGACCCAATCCCAGCCAGGGATGAGTGAGATCATATACATCAGACTTGGATATCAGGGTATTACTGCTAAGTATAAACTGAGACAAAGCTGCATTGTACGATTTGCGAAATAACCTGGTTACACTCACCTCCATGTATTTGGGACTAGTGACCATTATATTAGAGTAGAAGCCTATCCAATAACGAAAATTATCCTTGTTGTACTCATGCCACCAGCCAAAAAACCGGTTCAAAATCTCTAAAGGCCGCAGATAAAATAAATCATATCAATTTTAGTTGCTCAACAATTAGATAGAAGTCGTAGACTTCAATTTCACGACTGATGAATTTCACAGGGAAGAATTAATAAATTAGTCACATCTAAGCGGCACAGACCTTTAGTCTATTAAAATCACACAGACTTGACCAAATAACGATTAAAGTCTCGGCGTTATTATTCCTAAAAATTAGTTATGTGATCAGACACCTAGCGATGTTATCAAAAGGGGACTTTGATCCCCGGTCACTTTGAGATTTGTCTAGACTGTCACATGGCGCACTTACCTGTGGGAGTTTTTCCCATCTGATGAGCATTGCCCACCACAGGCAGCATACTTGGCCCCTGGAACTTGTTCAGCATTCGCTTTCGCCGCAGTAGTCCAAACTCGAAATAGGTCACCAAGAACAGTGGAAGTGCAAGAAAAGCGCACAGTACGAACCACATTTTGAATGCGACCACAGACAACCGATCGGTGCAACGAGTAAATCGGATTTGAGCAGAAACCTGATGTCTCTCTGCTGAAATACTTCAACCGGCTGCGGCAGACAGTTCTCAGTCTCTCGCCCTTTGTATCTCACCAACAGTAAAGAGCCCATTATCTCCTAAGTTTTAAACTCATTTATGTGCATTCAACAAGACTTTCCATTATGCTGCGACTTAGTTTCTTGATAAAAATTTTATTTATAAATGGTTACATGTGTGGAAACTAACATTTCAAATTGTTTAAGCTTATTAACATAGTCTGAATAATCCAAAGATTAAAACGAGTTGGTCCGTTTAAGTGTGTTTGTATTTGTTCTACTTCGCCTTATTAACAGCTCCCCAATAATTGTAACTGTGTGGAACTCAGACCTAAACAAAACCCAGCTAAGGAAAATTCAAGCACCAAACTTAACAAAGAGATCAATAAAATGGCACTTTACTGCCTTTCCTTCAGTCGAATATATAGACCGTTTTCGGATTTCAGAGTCAGCACAGCGGACAAAACAGGGTCGTATTTGTGACGATATGGATCGCGCTTCTTCCTTTCGGCATCGGGTAGTCCTATGGTGGTGCTTATATAACCATCCTTAGAGACAAGCTCATCCAGACTAGGAAGCACCTCGAAGTTTCGAATGATCTTGGATACCACGGTCTTGATCTCCAGCAGTGCGAACTTCTGACCAATGCAGTTTCGGGGTCCAGCGCTGAAGGGGACATACTCGAAAGGTCCCGGTTTCTCCAGATTAAAGCGCTCGGGTCGGAACTTGTGGGGATCCTTGAACACCTTTTCGTTGTAACCCAACATCACGAGGCCCAAGTTCAGTGTGGTTCCCTTGGGTACGATGTCCCCATCTATAAAGCCAGTCTGTTATTCAAAGCGTACTAAATGGATATAAATAATTGTTACCTATAACATAGTCCTTCTCCGTAAATCGTCCAATGAAGGGCACGCTGGGATAAACACGCTGGGCCTCCTTGATAAAGAGGTCCAAGTACTTCATTTGAGATATGTCCTGGAAGGTGGCATCGCGACCCAGTTCAGAATTACCCATTACTTCCCGTTGCTCCTCAAATAGTTTGCGCTATAATAGAGTGGGAAGTTGGACATATAAACATCTTCGTACCAAGCGATTTACTGAACCTGTTCATCTTGATGTCTAGAAAGCAAAAAGACAGCGAACGACACTCCAGAAGTGGTAGTATCGTGTCCTTCAAACATAAATGTGGAGACCTCTTCGTACAGCTCCTTGGAGTTCAGGGGACGACCGTCGATAGTGGAGGACAGCAGGGTGTCCAAAAACGCCATTTTCTTGCGCGTGAACTCATCTCCTGCACTGGTCGAAATTGCACCCGATTTGTGGGCTTCGATGCGCTTAGCGATGATCTCGTTGGTAAAGTCCTGGAGGGTCTTGAGCGTCCTGCTGTAGGCCGGGTAGTCCGGTGCCAATCGATACAGCAGTTCATTGCGCTTCAGCGGGTGGAAGGCTCTCATGTTAATGTTGTAGCACATGCTAAAAAGGGTGGAGAATCATAGCATCTGATGGTCCAACAAAAGTTGTATACTAACTCTTTAAAGGCCTGCACAATGGACGAGTTGCGGTTTTCCATGGCATTAATGGACACACCCATGGCTGTGTCGCAAATAACATCCAGGGTCAGATAGTGGGCCTGATCCTGAAAGTCGAAGATATTGTCCCCAGCAGCCACCGTCTTCAAGTGCTTGATGAACTTCGTGGAGTTCTCGTTCATCACCTCGTGGAAGTCCTGCAGGATGTTGAAATGGAAGGCTGGGGTGATCATCTTGCGATGTTTGTGCCATTTGCTGCCAGTACTGGTCAGAAGACCCAATCCCAGCCATGGATGTGTTAGTTGATAAATGTCGGACTTTGTGATCAGCGTCTGACTGCTGAGTATGAACTAAAGAGGTATGAAAGTATTAGAATCACCATGACTGTTTAGAATTCGCTGCAAACTCACTTCGAGGTACTTGGTGCTAGTGACCAATACATTAGAGTAGGTTCCAATCCAAAAGACAAAGTTGTCTTTTCCATAGCGGTGCCACCAGGAGAAAACCGTGTCGAGAATTTCTATATAGACATGAGAAAAAGCCTATTAGTAGGCGGATCGCGTACCAAAATCGGAATTCCATAGGTTTTCACTGTTTGTGTTTGGCACGCGATTTTCAGTATTCATTAGTGCAGTAAATTACAGGGGTACATTACACAACACAAATACAGGCCTCGGCATTATAGTTGCGATTCTCGACCTAGGCTACAGTTAGCCCATTTGTATAAGTGCCAGTAGCCCCATTAACTGATAGTTAACACCCTTGTTTTCCGGTCGTAAAGTCGCTGGCCCAAAATAACCTTACTGGAATAGCTTCGCCGCTGAGTAGATACGATGCGCAGTTACCTCAGTCACAACGCTATTCGAGATGGGTAATTTTAGGTGTGTCCTCTGCGTTTCTAAAACAACGACTTTTCCGAGTTCTATTGAAAACCAACCTGTGGGATTCTTGCCCATTTGATGGGCGTTTCCCACCAGCGGCAGGCCGCTGGGGCCTTTGAACTTGTTAAGCATTTTCTTCCGACGGAACGTGCTCAACTCCAGATAGGCCACCACCAGCAGCGGCAGTGCCAGAAAAATATACAACACGAACCACATTTTCGATCGCGAGTTCCAAGACAACCGATCCGCCAGCGAAACACTGGAAATATGGGGGCTATCTACGCTGGCGGTCGGTTTAAATACGAGAGATTACAGCCGGATTCCCGGTCTCTTGCTCTCTTTCCTAACGTTTTTTGAATCCAACTATAGGCTCCCGAATATAAGTAAATATTTTGGTGCCTTCAGCATGACTTGCCGATTCAATATCAGGTTTCTTTTAGTTTAGCACCCTGTTTAATCGTTGGATGAGACGGAGAATCTTCAGTTTTCGAGACGGCTGTTAAAAGTGTAACAGTTTATTTTTTTAAACTGTAGCATACAATGGGATAAAACAAACTTAGATAAAAATTCGCTCAAAACAAGAAAGCGAAATCCGGAGCATTAATGAACACATTATGTCTGATGAATGCTTTCAAGATTACTCTTTCGGAAGTTGAAGAGAACAAAGAGAGTGTCTTCTTACCTTATCAGCAGCAAGCTTCAAACTTTGTAGAAATCACAAACCCAAAGTAAACTTTACTAGAAATCTACATGTCAAAAATGCAAAATTATTTAACACTTGTCGGGTGTTTCGAGTATTACATTTTGGTTACTCAGCCATAGTGCGCGATTAGATTTCAATTTAAGTTTACGTATTGAAATATGTAGCACTTTTGTTCATACAGTGAATTTCTATTAAGGCGCAAACTACCCTTTTGCAGTCGATCTGTAAATAAATAAAGGCACTTCTTTTCAAATCCATATAATATATTTTTAGAGTTTTGCCTGGAAATAAAAAAAAAACTTTTCTACAAAAGTGAAAATTTAACTTAAAAAAATGTTTAAAAGATCTTGTAAGTCATGTCGCCGCTGACATCGTTGATTGTGTAAAGTATGCTGGCCACAATCTTAGTCTGAAACATGAGAGAATGCTATAGTCGAGTTCCCCGACTATCAGATACCAGTTACTTAGCTAGTAACCCACTAGTGAGAGTGGGAAAGACAAATTTTAACATTTTTTGGATTATGGGCAGAAATTGGGAAAAAAAATGTAATATGGAAATAAAAACAAGAGAGAACGCTATAGTCGAGTTCCCCGACTATCTGATACCCGTTACTTAGCTAGTGGAAGTGCGAAGAAGGTCTTCTACACTGAAAGTTTTTGGCGGTTTGTGGGCGTTAGAGTGGGCGTGGCAAAAAGTTTTTTGGCAAATCGATAGAAATTTACAAGACTAATACAAAAATGAAAATATATCAAAACATTTTTCAAAAGTGTGGGCGTGGCAGCTTTTGGCGGTTTGTGGGCGTTAGAGTGGGCGTGGCAGCATGATTTGACAAACTTGCGCTGCGTCTATGTCCCTGGAGTCTGTATGCTCAATCTCAACTTTCTAGCTTTTGTAGTTCCAGAGATCTCGACGTTCATACGGACAGACGGACAGACAGACGGACGGACAGACGGACATGGCCAGATCGACTCGACTATTGATCCTGATCAAGAATATATATACTTTAAATGGTCGGAAACGCTTCCTTCTGCCTGATACATACTTTTCAACGAATCTAGTATACCCTTTTACTCTACGAGTAACGGGTATAAAAATGTTCAAAAAACGGTTGGTTTACCAAGTTTTTGTTGATTTGTGGGAAAAAGTTTATAGCAAATCGATAGAAATTTACAAGACTAATAAAATAAATTAAAATACATTAAAACATTTTTAGAAATTGTGGGCGTGGCACGCCCACTCTAAAGCCCACAAACCGTCCAAAACTGCCAAGCCCGTAGTCTTGAAGATGTGTTGAAACTCTAACGCCTTTAAATTGTATTTTTTTCCTTGCACGTTTTTATCGATACGCCAAAAAGAGTGTTGAACTTTTTCGCTCGCTCTCCCCCCTACCACTAACGGGTATCTGATAGTTGAGAAACTCGCCTATAGCATTTTCCTTTGTTGTCCTTATACATACATATGTAGTAATCAATTATAAGCATTATCAACTAAAGCTTTCTCTGTTGTTTTATTTTTAAATGTTATTATATTTCATATGCCAATACCTATCGCTACACCAAACACCTCTAAAATCGAATTACTTTTTCAGAATATTTGATTCAAAAAAGGTTTTAGGGGAGGAAGTTCAATTATTTTCTGGATAGATAGTAGATAGATAGTATTTGTTCTGTTGTGATTACTATATTGAACCGCTTATCGATCCATTAGCTTAGCTCGCTTCTGGAAACCTTACCCGAAAATTTTCCTATTCGAAATTATAACTTGTTAAAAATTTTGACAACCGCCTTAATTCATTATCACAAAGCGACTAACAATGGTTTATTGGCACATAACTTCTGGTGATACCAAAACGGCCTTTAGAGCCACACGTCATAAGTTAAGTGAGTCAACTGCTACCATGTAGTGCGAAATATTTATATTTATCAATTATCGACGGCAATATTAGATAAGTAAAATGCATAAAATTCAGATAAGCTATCAACAGAATAATCGGCCAAATTGGTCACCGACTAATCTGCGAAAGTTACGGCAAACCAGTCTGGTCATCAAAGCGAGCCAGAGCAGTTGGGCGGCATCATGTTTCTAATAGCCATTGCCATTATTTTGGGCACCATTTTGGTGTTCAAGGGTGTAAGGATATTCAACTACATAGACCACATGGCTGGCATCATGGAGATGATCCCAGGACCCACGCCATACCCCTTCGTGGGTAATCTGTTCCAGTTTGGCCTTAAGCCAGCCGGTGAGTACTGGCCAAATAGCCTGCCTATATTTATGAACTGTTCAACGTTTAGTGCCAAAGTCGTTTGTCGGACCGAATCCGCAAGAACCAGGGAATTGGCATCGATTCAATGCGTTCAACTCCCGGTGGTATCGAGTTGCACATTTGGATTTGGATTTCATCTCGAATTGTACTGATTTCCTCGACTTATTTATTGTACTATTTGCTACAGCTTTCATCAAGCTCCGTGCACATTTCCCGAGTGCCTTTCCTCGCACAGCTGAATAAATTCGGTCCTGTTTTCCGCCCTTCCCTGCACGTGCCCAAAGTAATCATTTCAAATGCACAATGCCCAGGGGAGAAGCGATGGTGCACTATACTTTCGATGATATCATTCTGCTTCCCTGCTCGGCTGGGGTTCCATTTCAATATGGACTGACAAGAGCTGCACATTGTTATGGGATTGTTATTATTTGTTATTTTTATGCCAGCTTTGCCATGCCAGCTCTGTCACGGCTTAAAGAAGACGTTTGAAAAAATGTAAAATTACTCGGATACTGTGATTCTTTATTGTCCAGAACTTCAATTAGTAATTTAATTACCTGAATCCATATCGATTGGCAAACATTTTAGAGGCAAAGTAACAAAAGCAGAAGTGCAAAACAAATCGAATGCAACTACCAAAAATTAACTTGCAACCACATTTTCGGAATATTCTTCCCAACTGCAGCTGAAAGGCTGTGCAAACTAGGGCTTTGGGGCTGATAACTAAAGTGTGGGGGGCTCATCAACTCTATCTGCCTTCCACAGAATACCCCAAAAAGGTCCTGCAATATTGTCGGAAATATGACTTCCAGGGATTTCGCTCCCTGGTCTTCCTGCAGTACCACATGATGCTGAGTGATCCGGCGGAAATTCAGGTGAGTCCCCCACCGCACCCATCACCCACCATCCACCATCCACCTATGTTTGCCCTGCAGAACATCCTGTCGAGCTCATCACTGCTATACAAGGAGCACTTGTACTCCTTTTTGAGGCCCTGGCTGGGCGATGGCCTACTCACCAGCTCCGGTGCCCGCTGGCTGAAGCACCAGAAGCTCTACGTCCCCGCCTTCGAGCGTTCGGCCATCGAGGGTTACTTGCGAGTGGTCCACCGAACGGGCGGACAGTTCGTCCAGAAACTCGACGTACTGTCGGATACGCAGGAAATCTTCGATGCCCAGGAGTTGGTGGCTAAGTGTACCCTAGATATTGTGTGTGGTGAGTGGGGGTGCACTTGTTTATTGAACCTGGCATCGCAATTTTGCAGAACCATTTTATGTGCACCGCAAGAAACGTTGTTCAAATTTATTATTTATTATTATTTATTATTATTATTTATTATTATTTTAATTTTGTAGTTATCACGTCAAGTCATTACCATTAAATATATGTATAAAAAAGTACTTCTTATTAACTAAAAAAGTTGAAGTTAAACTTTAAAAGTTCAAATTTTGTAATTTTTAGCAAAATATAAATATCAAAATCTCCTCAGATTATATTCCCATATTTGGTCTATCGTACACTTGTATGGCATTTACTTTTTCTCTTTGTGTACGATTGCCAAACTTTACACATTTGTCATGTCGTTTTTTCGGCCGCTTTTCGCTCCTCGGGCGCTTCGCTCTGTTATAATTTATTATGAACGTTTTATAAATAAGATTTATTGCATAGAAGATGGGCACAAGTGCCGCAGACTGTGCGGGCGGCAAAGTTTCGCGGTCGAGGCACTCAGCCCATTAATACTCGTACACACTCTGCTACATCTTATGGGGCAAATGACTTGAATTTTCAGTTACCCATTGGTATTTTATTGAGATTTTTCGGGATTCGTTAAGGTTCATTTACTCAGCTGGAATCAGCAAATCTTCACCATGTCATCTGTTTCTTTCGACAGAAAACGCCACTGGCCTGGACAGCAGCTCGCTGAATGGAGAGCCCTCGGATTTGCATGGCGCCATCAAGGAGTAAGTTCATCTACGGAGTCTCAGGACTAAGCTCTTAATTCCCCTTTCCGTTGCCAGCTTATGCGATGTGGTTCAGGAGCGCACCTTCAGCATCGTGAAGCGGTTCGATGCCCTCTTCCGCCTTACCTCCTACTACATGAAGCAGCGCAGGGCTCTATCGCTGCTGCGCAGCGAACTGAATCGGGTAAATTCAATAAATATATGGCCAGAATTATAAAAATTCAACAGCTATCTCACAGATTATCTCGCAACGGCGACAGCACCTGGCTGCGGAAAACCCGGGCCATCAGGGCCAGCCAATCAACAAACCCTTCCTGGACGTCCTGCTGACCGCCAAGCTCGACGGGCGAGCTCTCAAGGAGCGCGAAATAATCGAGGAAATGTCCACTTTTATATTTACGGTACGCAACATCTTGGTTCATCTGAATATGTACAAAGAACATTTCTATATGCCTCCTACAGTGCAGTACTCAGTGCATATGAGAGATTAATAATTAATTAATTAATAAGTCAACCTTTTTATATAGGGCCACGATCCCCTAGCCGCCGCCATATCATTCACGCTGTACACTCTTTCCCGTCACCCGGAGATTCAGGAAAAAGCTGTCGAGGAACAACGGCGCATCTTTGGCGACAACTTCTCAGGGGAGGCGGACTTGGCTCGACTGGATCAGATGCATTTTCTAGAGCTGATTGTAAGAGAGACGCTGCGTTTGTATCCCTCTGTCCCACTGATTGCTCGAACGAACCGCAAGCCCATCGATATCAGTAAGTGATCCCCAAAATGTGGGTTTAGCTTTTTTTCGACTTAATCCCTGACTCTTTTAGATGGCACCAAGGTGGCCAAGCGCACCACGGTGATCATGTGCCTCATTGCCATGGGCTACAACGAAAAGTACTTTGACGATCCCTGCACATTCCGGCCTGAGAGGTTCGAGAACCCGACTGGAAACGTGGGCATCGAGGCTTTCAAGAGTGTTCCATTTAGTGCAGGTCCCAGGCGCTGCATTGGTTAGTGTTTCTTGGCTTACATAGCTAATTTTTCTAATTAATATTATTTTTCGCTTTCGTATGCAGCTGAAAAGTTTGCCATGTACCAGATAAAGGCTTTGATCTCCCAGCTGCTGCGCCGTTTTACAATTCTGCCTGCTGTAGATGGACTTCCTCCGGGAATCAACGATCATTCCCGCGAGGATTGTGTCCCTCAGAGCGAGTACGATCCTGTGTTGAATATTCGGGTCACGCTTAAATCGGAAAATGGTATCCAGATCAGGCTTAGAAAGCGATGAATTCAATAAGCCACTTTTACACAAAGGCACCTTATTATTTGATTGTATTATACTTCATTTACCAGACACAATACAAAATAAATTGGTTAAATTTAAACTTTTACTCTTTATACAAATACGAAAACTATTCTACGCGATTCTTATTTCTGTGACCATTAAAACCCGTTTCGAAAACTTCTCATCATTATTTCCTTGCTAATTATCAAAGTTGACTTTGCAAGCATTTCATGTTAATTTGCATGCATTTGTTTATTCGGTGTTAAATAATATTCATTTCGAGCAGATCACCAGCTCGGCTTTTATTTTATTGCAAGACGGAATCACGTTCGCACTATCAATAAAAATGGGATTTGCAGATCTCAGCTGCAAAAAAACACCTGTTCAAACCTCGGACAAATCAACCTCCATATGTTTATGTTTCCAATTAAATGTTTCTGAAAATAGGTCTCTCAATTTGGTGAAATAATATTTGTCTAAAAACTATGAATGAAATAGAAAGTGACCTAACAACTTGGCCTTAAAATTACAAAGAACAGAACACCAGAGAGATCGCTATAGGGTCTCGCCTATTCGATACCCGTTTTTTACTTACAACGTGCGTGTTGCTAAAGTGGCTTATAAATGATAACGTACTTTTAACTAAATTAAAATAAAATTTCAATGTCTCATTTAAATACTGAGCATGTGAGTGGCAAGTGCATTTACACTTTAAGAAAATCTTGGTGGATGTTTGTACTTTCTTTATAAACACTTTTAGTATCAATGCTAGATATAATATAAGGTATATTTGCTCTAAAATCAATCTTGGTTGTCATTATTAGAAGTTCATTTGATAAAGCTCACACGATTCATAAAGAGTAAATGTAATGGACCTGCCAAAATGAATTAAGCAAGCATCTCTTACTCCGGTTATATTTTTTTCAGCCATGACATGTATTTAATGAAATATTTCATTGCACTGTAATAAAACAGACTAAAATAATACCCAAATCTAGTTTGATGGTTTCCACTTAATGTATCGCTAATTAAACAGGTTACTTTTAGCTAAGATCAATAAGGTAACATCCAAACAGTTCGTGATAGTCTGAAAAAGCGTTTACTGTCTCGACCAAAATAAATCAGCGGTCCAGGTAACTCGTACTCCCGTCACAGAATTTAGACCACATCCAAAAATATTTTTTGCCAAAGAGTATCGAATTTATTTTATAACTCGATAATCAAACTTATAACGTCAGCATGCTGTTTAACTTCTAAGGGTTAGAGAACAAGGTCACTTAGAATTGCACCTTATTCTCGAAATTGGGTCCTGGTCGTGTCAATGGCTTATTCCTTGCTGGGATGGGCCTGGATGTAGGCGATGGCCTTCAGAATGGCCTCTGGGATTGGAGGAGGAGTGGGCAGGAGGTCGCTCTGGGGCTGGTATCCGTTCTCGTCGGCCTTGTAGCTCACACGGACGTGCTCGCCCTCGGGGGAGACCCACTCGAAAACTCCGTCAATGTTGCCGTGGACATCTCCGGTAGCCGAAGCAGAAGAGCCGTTGTCCAGGACCACCTTGCTCACAAAGCCATCGGCTTGGACATCGTTGACCAGCTCCTTGACCTCAGCAACCTCGTTGGCGGCCACCAGGGCGACAAGGGCGCAGACAAGCAGCTAGGATATTCCAGGATTACTTCTTGAACTAATCGGTTTCGATCCCCAGGTACTTACGATCTTGAACATTTTGAATTGGTTAGATTGTCAGACTAGAGAACTCGTGAGACTGATGCCGATTCGGAATCACTTTCGGCTTTTATACGCTAATACGCACTCCCCGCGAAATCCTAAAGCTGATGCAACCCGTTTTTAATTAACATTTCGGCCAGCATAGGTCTCGTTTGGATTTACGGACTGGTTCAAGTGACATGTTCGGTGGCGATAAAAATCGTCTGCTGCACTCTTTTTGCTTTCTACTGTCTATGCAAATTGCTACCGTAATTATTCTAAAAAGAATCGCGTTACTCGGAAAGGTCAAAATCAACCTCCTCCTTCCGGAATACTTACCCTGATAATTTCGAATTACTTCAGACAGTTAGAATAAAAACACTTTGGTTAAGTATTTTTTGAGCTGCTGATACTAAAATTAGGAGGTACTTAATTAGGAGGTTAAAATAAATGGAAAACTAAACGTTATTTGCCAGCCTCTTGTAAATTCAGCATACTTTTTGGAGCATTTTTTGGTTTTTTGATGTACTATGAAAGAAATGACTGGGAACGCGTGTATCATATCAACTCTACAGTGTCCATTTGCACCTATTTCTAGTTATATAAGCAAATATTACTTTAAAGTGTATACCAACATTCCCGTGGGATTAGAAAATCACAATGTATGTCCCAATATTAAACGAATTGCATTGGCATAGGATTTTGTAATTATTTTATTGAACTTTGGAAAGCTTTGTACTATTTGCATACGTATGAATTGTATCATATGAATTGTATCATATGTATGACATACATTTCTCAAAAAACAGTTACAATTTCTTATCATATTTATGTGTTTATATTTTGTTACCTTTATAGGTATTAGATATAGTTTACAAATAATATAGAAGGATAATCCATATCTAAGAGCTTCTTAAACCTTATTCTAAATGGTTTTTTATATATGAACATGTCAACTTTAATATTTGAAATAACAAAGCCAATATTAATACCAAAATTCCATCCCTTTTTATACCCTTACACAGCCTAGGTTGATTTCAGTCAAAAGTTTGGAGACATTTTTAATAATGTACAGTACATTTATTCTTTGTCAAAATCAACGGATTATTTAACAGCCTCAGCTAGCCTTCTTAGTTTTTAAACTTTCCAAAAAATCTTCTTTCAAGTGCTGCAATAGAAAAATTCTCAAAAAAAAATTTTTTTTTAAGTTGTCTTCTCCACAATGTGTTCTTAGTTGATATACATTTTTAACAATGTTAAAATATTTTTTTTTTTATTATTATTATGCCATAGGAACAGTCGGATAATTAATTGATAATATTGGAAAGCTCCCAAATGGGCTGAATTAATAGAAAAGAAGGACATAAAGCGGCTCCAAGATTTCCCCGTATGCCTTAATAAATAAAATAAAAAAAATATTGGAAAAGAAGTAGTTTGGTTGTTTTTTGATCACACATTTTCTGGTTTGGTATAACTCAGTTTATACTTGATTCCTATTAAAACACGGGGGTATTCGTGCAATTGTATATTCGTTAAATTTTAAGCTTTTTATATTACCCTCTTCGACATTATATTATCAGGAGCGTTTTCAAACTATCTGAGTGAGTGATGTTAAATATGTACTTGGTTTATATTGCAAGGTTTAATTTATTTTCGAATTCGATAACATCTTTCTTAAATTTAAAACAGCAGGAGAGAGCAATCCAAACTCAACCAAGCTGTCTCCAATCTTTCATGTTCACTTAGTTCTTGCTGGGGTTAGCCTGGATGTAGGCGATAGCCTTCAGGATGGCAGCTGGGATCGGAGGAGGAGTGGGCAGCAGATCACTCTGGGGCTGGTATCCGTTCTCGTCGGCCTTGTAGCTCACTCGCACATGGACACCCTCAGGGGAGATCCACTCGAAGACGCCATCGATGTTACCGTGGATATCTCCGGAGGCAGAGGAGGCAGATCCGTCGTCGAGGACCAACTTGCTAACGAAACCATCGGCCTGGACATCGTTGACCAGCTCCTTAACCTCCACGTTGGCGTTGGCGGCCACAAGGGCGGCAAGAGCGCAGATAAGCAGCTAGGATAATCCGGGATTAGATTGCGAATTCTCGATGCTCCTCATGGGATACTTACGATCTTGAACATTTTGATTTGGTTAGATTGTCGGACTAGAAATCTTCTAAGACTGATGACAATCTATGCTCAAAGTGGAGTTTATATATCTTCAAAAGCTGATGCAATGTGCGTATTTTAATTAAGTCAATGTGGTGCATATAATATAAACCGTCTGTGATGCAAATTAATCGACTTTGAAATGGTTTAACCACTTTCATTAGGAGATGAGCATTCTTGGGTATTCAAATTATTCTCCTTAGCCTCCCCGATATACAAAGCAAACCGGACCAGCAACTGAATAATTATTAAGCAGTACAAAATTTAATTTTTTGTGATTTAACGGCATCACTATAGCATAGTTTTCGGTGCTAAATGTGTGCCGCATTGACAACAGTTTTATACCCTTACAGAGCGTACATTGATTTCAGTCAAAAGTTTGGAGACACTTTTGATTATATATATTATTCTGGATCAGAATCAACGGATTATTCAACAGCCGATTCTTAGTTTTTAATCTTTCCAAGTGCTGCCATAGAAAAATTCGAACAAAAACAAGAGAGAATGCTGCAGTCGAGTTCCCTGACTATCTGATACCCGTTACTCAGCTAGTGGAAGTGCGAGAAACAAGACTAACAAAAATGTGAAAAAATATCAAAACTTTTTTCAAAATTGTGGGCGTGGGAGCTTTGGGCGTTTTGTGGGCGTTAGAGTGGGCGTGGCAACATGGGTCTACAAACTTGCGTTGCGTCTATGTCTTTGGAGTCTGCATGCTGAATCTCGTTCTAGTTTTTATACTTCCTGAGATCTCGACGTTCATACGGACAGACAGGCGGACGGACCGACATATCGACTCGGCTACTGATCTGATCAAGAATATACTTTACTTTATATGGTCGTTTGTGGGCGTAAGAGTGGGCTTGGCAACATGGGTCAACAAACTTGCGCAAACTTGTCTCTGGAGTCTGTATGCTTAATCTAAACTTTCTAGTTTTTGTAGTTCCTGATATCTCCACGTTCATACGAACGGAAAGACAGAATATATATACTGTATATGGTCGGAATCACCAGATCGGTCGAAAAACTTACAACGATTACTGAAACTAATACGAGAAATTCAGCTCTCGTAGAATCCCTAAGTTCCCGAGAGGAATAGAAGGAATTAAAAAAGAAAAAATATGGTCGACAACGCTTTCTTCTGCCTGTTATATATTTTTTAACGAATCTAGTATACCCTTTTACTCTATGAGTAACGGGTCTAAAAAGTTGTTTTAATCATAATGCGTTCTTATTTGATAATCATCATTTTTAGCAATGTATATGTATCAGCCATAGGAACAGTCGGATAATTAAATGATAATATTGGAAAAAGTGTATAGTTTGTTTGTGTTTTTTTATCGCATATTTTCTTGTTTGGTTTAACGCAGTTTAAATTTATTTTATGCTGTGATACTCGGCTTGTATTGTTGGTCATTTTGTACTTGATTCCTATTAAAACCTGGGGGTGTTTGCGCAATTGTAAACGTATGTATCTTCGTTAAATTTTAATTTTCTTTTATTACCCTCTACGGCATTATATTATCAGGAGCGTTTTCAAACTATCTGACTGAGTGATGTAAAATATGTACTTGGTTTATATTGCACGGTTTAATTTATTTTCGAATTCGATAACATCTTTCTTAAATTTAAAACAGCAGGAGAGAGCAATCCAAACTCAACCAAGCTGTCTCCAATCTTTCATGTTCACTTAGTTCTTGCTGGGGTTAGCCTGGATGTAGGCGATAGCCTTCAGGATGGCAGCTGGGATCGGAGGAGGAGTGGGCAGCAGATCACTCTGGGGCTGGTATCCGTTCTCGTCGGCCTTGTAGCTCACTCGCACATGGACACCCTCAGGGGAGATCCACTCGAAGACGCCATCGATGTTACCGTGGATATCTCCGGAGGCAGAGGAGGCAGATCCGTCGTCGAGGACCAACTTGCTAACGAAACCATCGGCCTGGACATCGTTGACCAGCTCCTTAACCTCCACGTTGGCGTTGGCGGCCACAAGGGCGGCAAGAGCGCAGATAAGCAGCTAGGATAATCCGGGATTAGATTGCGAATTGTCGATGCTCCTCATGGGATACTTACGATCTTGAACATTTTGATTTGGTTAGATTGTCGGACTAGAAATCTTCTAAGACTGATGACAATCTATGCTCAAAGTTGAGTTTATATATCTTCTAAAGCTGATGCAATGTGCTTATTATAATTAAGTCAATATGGTGCATATAATAAAAACCGTCTGGGATGCAAATTAATCGACTTTGAGATGGTTTAACCACTTTCATTAGGAGGTGAGCATTCTTGGGTAGTCAACCAAAATATTTGCCTATATACAAAGCAAACCGGACCAGCAACTGAATTATTATTATTAAGCAGTGGGAAATTTAATTTTTTGTCATTTAGCGGAAGTACTATAGCATAGTTTTCGGTGCCAAATAAGTGTTTTATTTTATATGTGCCGTATTGACAACTCTGGTCAAAAGCTTTGCTGGGTTTTCAAATTAAACAGTGGCATCCAAAATATTGAGGAACATCATATTGTGATAGCATAGGCAAATAACGCGTATTTAACTAGGCAGTATTACTTGCGGAATCGTTTTTTTATCATCATAACCAAATGATTTCATTGTCACTTGTCAAACTTATAATATACACATTTCTTTTTTTTTAATATTATTAATTGGAGTTAAACAAATTTACTGCTTCCTATGTGGTTATACATATAGTGTTACAGCGTATGCATAACAATATAAACTTCACTTTACACATTAAGCTACTCTAACAATATTTTATTGATTTGTTTTCATTGCAAGAATATTTAAACCAATCTCGATGGGAGATCATAAGAATACACGGTATTATTGTGGGTAACTATATTAAAAACAGGCTTCACTGATAAAGGCTTGGTTAATTTCAAACGTCATCAATGAGCACAGAATCTAAAAACCCGTACTGCACCGCCCCTAAAAAAATTCTACCGAGGCATGTTTCATTTCGGAATCAATTCAGCAGCCTAAGACTTGTTTTTTGACATTTGTATCGCAGAGTCAAGTGGAGAATTTATGGGCACTGCCTTTTGTTGGCATCATTGGCACGCGATAACTTATACTTTGCCCAAAAAGTAATAAGCAATGCGTTTGGAGACAACCGAAATGGGAATCATATAAAAAGGCTCTCCCGACCAAAATCAGTTATCAGTCAACGTTCGTTCTCGACCAGACAGAAATCAGCCAACATGTTCAAGTTTGTGAGTGGCTCACAGAATAATTATGAACTCGCCATCTAATTCGAAACATTTTCCCTATCTAGGTGATGATCCTCGCCGTTGTGGGAGTGGCTACAGCCCTGGCCCCAGTCTCCCGCTCCGATGATGTCCACGCTGATGTGGTTTCCCGATCGGACGACGTTCGTGCCGATGGATTCGACACCAGTCTGCACACCTCCAACGGAATCGAGCAGGCCGCCAGCGGAGATGTCCATGGCAACATCCACGGAAACTTCGGATGGATCTCCCCCGAGGGCGATCACGTGGACGTCAAGTACGTGGCTAATGAGAACGGATACCAGCCCTCGGGAGCATGGATCCCCACTCCTCCTCCAATCCCAGAGGCCATTGCCCGCGCCCTTGTCTGGCTGCAGTCTCACCCCCCAGCACCCGAGCATCCCCGTCATCACTAGGACTTGTCACCCGGATCCCGGACCACTCCACGGACTGTTCTCCCGAAACATATCGCCCTAGTTGTTTAGCTGTCCTTCTGGACTTTCAAAAAAATATATGCACATGCTTATAGCAGTATAAATGTTTGTGTATTTGACTGAAACCTTTTTCGAGTAATTGAACCCTATGAAGTATGTATATAGTCTTGATCAAAAAGAGTGCAGCAGACGCCATAGAGCATGTCACTTGAACTAGTCCGATAAAACTAAACGAGGCCTATGCTGGCCGAAAGTTTAATAAAAACGGGTTTCTTTAGCTTTGGGATTTCGTGGGGAGTGCGTATTAGCGTATAAAAGACGAAAGTGCTTCCGAATCGGTATCAGTCTCACGAGTTCTCTAGTCTGTCAATCTAACCAATTCAAAATGTTCAAGATCGTAAGTACCTGTAGATCGAAACCAGTCAGTCCAATGAGTAATCCCGGAATATCCTAGGTACTTGTCTGCGCCCTTGTCGCCCTGGTGGCCGCCAACGAGGTTGCTGCGGCCAAGCAGCTGGTCAAGGGCTCTGCTGCTTCGGCTACCGGTGATGTCGACGGTAACATTGTAGGAGTTTACTCGTTGACCTCCCAAGACGGCGAGCAAGTCCTGTTAACTTACGCGGCCGACGAGAACGGATTCCAGAGCAACCGCCTGCCCACTCCTCATCCTACTCCAGAGGCCATTGCCCGCCCCCTCGAATGGCTGGAGTCTCACCCCTCAGCACCCTAGCATCCCCGTCATCACGACTTGTCACCCGGATGCCGGGCGGACTGTTCTTCCAAAACATATCGCCTTAGTTGTTTAGCTGTCCTTCTGGCCTTTAAAAAAATTATATGCAGATGCTTATAGCAGTATAAATGTTTGTGTTCTTAACTGAAACATTTTTCAAGTACTTGAACCCTATGAAGTATGTTAATATATTCTTGATCAATTAAACTAAGAGCGTTAACATGACCATTACCGAATACTTAAGGAGATCTCGGGAACTATAAGAATGAGTAAATTGAAATAGGGCTCTTATTTAATTCTAGATAATATGATTGAAGTTTGTATAAAAAGATTGCCACAAGAAAACTGCAACCGGCACTCTAAGGGCACACGCTAAACACCGAGTGTCTCAGCACCCGGGTGTTTGTTGACACTCTATTTGACTCAATAACAAACACCCGGGTGTTTTTTGTTACTTGCACAAAAACACCCGGGTGTTTTACTTAATACTAAATAATACTGAATACTTAATACTAAATAATACCACAATATATGTGCCCTTCTCTGCGCTTCTCAAAAGTCCTAGGTAAGGAAACAATTTTTTCCATATATTTTTTTTTAAATACTAATTTTGAGTGAGTGGTGCAATGATTTTGTGCTAGCAGAGTATATCAATTATGTGATGTAGAGTGCCCCATTGATTCGGGTGCGCGGACACCAGTGTGCTTGAACACCCGAATATTTGGAGCGGGTGTTTGTTAGTACCCGCGATGCCCGGTGTGAGTGTCACCCGACACTCAAATTTGTTGAGTGTGAGTAGGGAGGCAAAAAATGCCACTCTTACAGTTCTCTAATTGCCATATCCACTCTAATGGTCCCAAGCCGCCCAGAACTGTAACGGCCACATTATTTGAAAAGGTTTTCATTTTATTAATCGTTTTACAAATTTCTTTCGACACGTTTAAAACACTTTCCTCAAGCGTACAAGCCGAAATGTCAAGAACACATTTTCTATTAAGATTTTTAATCTTATTAAATAATAATGCTTGCCCATTTTAATTTTGGAAAGAGTCGTTTTCCCTTTTTTCCCAAATCCTTATAGCACCCGCATTCCAACTAGCTGACTGACGGGTATCTGATAAAAATCTAAATTGTTCTATTAAATCAAAGAGTTATTTTTCGCTTGAATGCAAAATTGTTACTTAGCTAGTGGAAGTGTTACCAAAATTATTAAAACGTGGTTGCATCTGAATAAAAATTGCTAATAAAAATAGTGGGGTTGCATCTGAATAGAAATGGCTAATAAAAATAGTGAAGTCAAATTAAATAATTTTTCGAAATTGATGGCATGAAAAAAGGGCAGTTTGTGGGCTGTAGAGTGTATAAGGTAAAATATATTAATATTGCTGTATTGAAATCTAAACCGAATTTACAATCTTCAGCTTCTACAGTTGCCGAGATAAGTTCTATCTACTTGTTAAATTCAGTAAATCCGTTTACCCAACAAGAGTATTATCTCCATAAAGCAAATGTGTGCCAAATTAAAAATGAATTTTATTAAAAGATCTCTCCAGTCTGAATGATCTGAAAAATTTGCTCAGCTCCTACATATACATAGGGAAAAAAATTTGGATTTGTAAATAAATATTCACTGTAGGTTGACCATAAGGTTCGCAAACAATTTTAATTGTCACTATAAAAACTATATGAGGTCGTTAGCCCCCTACATTTTTAACGAATTTAAGTAGTATACAAAAAACAAAAAAGGCGCTTTACATGTACAAACAAAAATAAAACTTACTCCAATTTGCTTAAAGTCTAACCCCAACCATCAAGAGGAATCGATAAAGAGAAGCAATGGTCAAGGTGTCAAAGTAGAGACTCAAGTTAATGTACTGCAAAACATCGAGTCTAAGAAGTCGGCAATACTTTGTAGTCAATGGAGTCGTTATGGCACTGCAAAAGTGGTTCACGGTTTGGCAAAGCCATGTCAAGCTTATAGAGGGGATTCAATGAAGGGGCGGGTCAAACTCGTTTGGATTTTGGGATGCCACCCGACACGTTTGCCTCTTATTGATGCGATTGTTTCATTTTAGCATCTATTAAGCGATTATATATAGTACTTATCCCGTTGTTTGGCATTTGCTAAGCTCTCGCCATATGACGATGTTTTTAATGGGTGTGGGCGCATCCGCGAAGTCACCCCATAACTCACAGCACCAATTGAATGCAAGATGTAGCGTTTTGATATGGGTTCAGTTTGGGTGGCGATCATATAAAAAAGCTCTGCTCGACCAAAATCAGTTATCAGTCAACGTTTGTTCTCAACCAGACCGAAATCAGGCAAAATGTTTAAGTTTGTAAGTAACAACAGGATACGAACCCACTTATAAGATCCCTAACTAAGATCTATACTCTCCTTCAGGTGATGATCTGCGCAGTTATCGGCCTGGCGGTGGCCAATCCCCCAGTGCCCCATTCCGTAGGACGTTCCGAGGATGTCCACGCTGATGTGGTTTCCCGATCGGACGACGTTCGTGCCGATGGATTCGACACCAGTCTGCACACCTCCAACGGAATCGAGCAGGCCGCCAGCGGTGATGTCCATGGCAACATCCACGGCAACTTCGGATGGATCTCCCCCGAAGGCGATCACGTGGACGTCAAGTACGTGGCTGATGAGAACGGATACCAGCCCTCGGGAGCCTGGATCCCCACTCCTCCTCCAATCCCAGAGGCCATTGCCCGCTCCCTCGACTGGCTGGCGTCTCACCCCTCAGCACCCGAGCATCCCCGTCATCACTAGGACTCGTCACCCGGATCCCGGACCAAACCACGGACTGTTCCCCCGAAAAATATCGCCCTAGTTGTTTAGCTATCCTTCTTGACTTTTAAAAAATACATGCAGATGCTTATAGCAGTATAAATGTTTGTGTTCTTAACTGAACATTTTTTCAAGTACTTGAACCTTAGGAAGTAATATGTATTCTAAATCAAAATAACTACGCGAGTCAAAATAATCATTACCGGATACCTCGGAAGCTATAAGAACGAGTGAATTGATATAAGGCATGTAGATTCTAGAGATGCAGAAGTTTATGTTTGTTTTAGCCCACAAGCTGTCCAGAACTGTCGCAGCCACATGATTTATTTTCATTTTATTAAACCGCTTCTCGTAGAGTTATAGGGTATACTAGATTCGTTACAAATTATGTTACAGGTATAAGCAAGCGTTTCCGACCCTTGATTTGTCTATCCGTCCGTGTAAACATCGAGATCTCAGGAACTATAACAGTTAGAAAGTGGAGAGATTAAGAATACTCAATTGTTTTGCCAATTTCATTCAATATGCTAGCTGAGTTGTAATGAAACTGTAATTGACAAGGAAAATTAATACGTGAGATCAATGGTCAATGCCACACGATTCGATTGCCCCCTTATTCATTTGATTTTTTATTTAGCATATAGTTCCTATTCCCTTATTTCGAATGTGATTATGCTTTTTAATGGGTGTGGGGGCATCATTCGCGAAGTCAACGCAGAACACAGAGCACCAATTGAATGCAAAAACGTAGCGTTTTGATATGGCTTCAGTTTGTGTGGCAATAATGCTTGACCAAAATCAGTTAATCAGTTCCCGCAATTCTCGCAGAATCAGAAAAGATTATGCTTGTGAATAACGACAGGATTCGAACCTACTTATTCGATCCCTAACTATTGTCCCTGTTTCAGGTGATGTTTTGCGCAGTTTTCGGCCTGGCGGTGGCGAATCCCCCAGTGCCCCATTCCGTAGGACGTTCCGAGAATGTCCACGCCGATGTCCCTTTCCGATCCGATGACGTTCATGCCGAAGGATTCGATTCTAGTCTGCACACCTTCAACGGAACTGAGCTGGCCGCCAGCGGAGACGTTAATGGCAACATCCATGGCAACTTCGGATATATCGCCTCTGAGACCGAATACCAACTCCCGGAGGCCTGGATCCCGACCGTCGCTAAAGCCATCGCCTGGCTGGAGTCCCACCCAACACAACCATCGCCGATGTACAGTCCCCCGGGTATCGCAATCCACTTGAAAACTGTTCCCCAAATACCTTTCAAACTATTAGTTTAAGTAATCTTACTGTTTGTAAAAGGCTCGCAATTGCTAACGGCAGAAACCAGTTCGCAACCTTGACTTTGAATTTGGCAAACAACTGTAACGGCTTAAAACACGTCCTACCCGTTTAACAACACCTTTGATTTACTACTAATGCGTACATTTTGTTCTTATTAGAGTACATGAGTTTTAAATGTTTTTTTATTAGGCAGTACTTTATCCGTTTACACTTTGAAACGGAACTGGTAACGAATTAGTTCCTAACTCCTAATACGTAACATATATTGTCTCTCTCAACCTTCAAATAGTAACTTAGGTGATTTAACCACCCATGTGATATATATTTTTAGAACATATTATTTTAGAATATATTTGTAGGGGGTTCAACTGCACTTACAAAATTAGAATTATGTTGTGTTTACTCCTCTGTATGCATTGTTTCAAAGCCGTTTTGAAACCTTTTCAGATCCCATCGAAAAGGTCTGTCAATAAACGACCTTGGCCTTTATTTAGTATACTGCAAAAAAAACAGCTGATTCGGTTAATTTAGCTTGCTGACAATTTTTGAATAATGAATAACTTAATTCTGCCCTAGATTTTTATAAAGTCCGTCGAAAAGGCAACTTTAACAATTCGATTAGCGATCACGGCACAAACCCGATTGCCAATGTAGATTAAAAGAGAATTCGATTTGGAACTGAATGGCAAAAATCGTGAATCTAAAAACTGAAAAGGCATAAAGCCAGAATTTGTCACCAAGCTGTTAAAATGATAATTTTTACTGTTCTTATTTTCAATAACAATGTTCTGAGTAACATAACCAGTTGAGATCCGGTAGGCGATTCCCCTTAAAACCCCAAACTGAAAACAATTTGAGTAAATCCCAAATGAAGGGGCATGACTGTGGGCTCGACAAGCAAAGGTGTATATACATATTTAATTTGTAGTTTGGGTTTTATAGGGAATGATTGCGTTAAGTAGGTCAACTGAAAATAGGATTACATTGCACATAATAATTAGGGAAAATCATCATATTGTTAAGCAAATAGAAAAATGTAACCAATGGGAATTGGGCTTGAATTGAAGCATGTGAAGTTCTTTTGTTTATAAAATAAAAGTACAATACTGCAACTTTGCGCCATGAATGAGTTCCGACCGCTCTACTATACTGGTGTTCCTTCAACAAAGGCAGCAATCTGATAAACGTGCGACAAATTTCCATATTGAGTGCAAACATGTAAATTAACAGCTTGCAGAGTGGTTTCCATTCGTTTAAAAAACACTCTGTGGCTTCAGACGCTTTCCACAGAAACAAAAGCATGAAATGTAATTAAGTAATTGCCAGCAGACATCCGTGCCCATGGTGGAAGTACTTTGCACATCTGACAGAATGCGTTATTGTTCTCACTTCTCCGCAGCACTATCATTTCTTTGGCTCTGGGGATGTGGATGTGCGGAAAGCAAATAACAAACTGCCTCTAATATTAGTGCAAGGTTTGACTCAACTGGAGGGTCCTAATGAGCAGGGCTCCAGGCATCAGGAAACGTCGTCGTTTTCCGCGAAAACTCATATTCGCATTTTTGCAATTGTTGTAATTAATTGTGCACTAAATTGTTTGTTAATCAAGAAATGGTGCGTATTGCCATGTGGGCGGCTAATCATCCGGTAATGAATCAAAAGCGTGCGAATTCACCATGTGTTGTCATAATTTAACGAAAACAATACAAAAATGCTCATCAGTCCAAGTGCAAATTAGAAGTCCCATCAAATAAATTCAATTTGCTGCAGGTTACCCGCAATTATCCGCAAATATAACAACCAAATGAAAATATGTTCACATGCGCCACTAACAGACCACAGCACGCAACGTTTGTGTTTACACGTATGTATGTGATAAGTAAACATTTGTCTAAACCCGAGTTATTTTGACATTAATTAAACGCCCGCCTTTAATGGCCGCAAATCACAATGGCATCAATGTTAAAATAGCCAATCGCGCAGATGTGAATAAATAAATAGTCCAATTAATATGCATTTTGACGTATGGTTTCTATTATTACAGGTTTTGTATTTGTATTTATATTGTTATTTAGTGGCGATTAATTTGATGCTAATTAGGGAATCCCTCACGAGGACAGCCGGCATTTATCTGGTGAATCGAACGGAGTTTTGATGGGATTAGCGTTTCTCCGACAGCCGAGCGGTCTCCGCCCCTCAGGTGCCGCGTGGAGTTGCGGTAGGCTGCGTTGGAACCAGATCCTGACTCCTCGTCCGCCCGACCGGTCTCATCTCACTTGCTGAACTTGAGGCCAACTGCAACGGATTAGGATAGAGGACCCAGCGGGTGAGGAAAGACAATTAATGATAATGTTTCTAACTAATGGCTTTGTAATGAAGCTTGTCACGGAGCGTGGGAAGTTCTGCAAAGTGATTTCTCCACCTTTTAAGCTGCGATACTCACCTGCCGCACTGCGTGGATTCCTCAGCTTGGAGGGCTTCTTTCTTAGCTCCGATTGCCCCAATCCGCCACTGGTTCCCGGTCCGTGGGTGTCGATTTGCATGCTCTCATCGCTGTCCGAGGTCTGGCTCTTTAATACCTTCTTAAGATTGATGAGCTAGGGGGAATAGAGTGGACAAATAAAGTTAAATCCGAAATCTGATACGTGGGCTATAAGTAGAAATGTATACTAATATGTTTTTTTTTTATACTGTCTTACTTAAAACTTTTGAGCGCGCAGTCAGAGATTTAAAATTCGTAGTGCCAATAAAGGTAATTAGATAAGAAGACTCACATCTTGTTCCACGCGCTCCTTGTTCATCAGCCTTTTGGATTTCTCTGCGTTCGCGTACTTTATCTGCATTTCGATGCAGTTGGAAACGCTGTCGCAGGAGTTGACCCACGCCTGAAGGGTCTCCACGATGTGGCCAGTGTATCCGGGCGGAATGTCGCGGCCCTGGGCGTAATCCACCTCCAAAATGCGTGTGTTCTGGAACAGCTTTCCGTGGATGATGTCTGCGTGAAGGATTAAAAGGAAAATTAGAGAGTTTTCTCCCTCCCAGCCAACTTGTCAACTTTTTCTCGACTAATTGCCTGGAACGAGCAGTTCCTGAAGTTGGCCAAAGTGTAGCCTTAAGTAGCAGCTCTGGAGTGCATTGAAGGCCATTGCAACAAGTTTGTTGTGATGCCTATGGACGAATGGAACAGTTCACAGTTGGAATAGTAACTGAGAAAATGGTCATGCAGCAGAAGGGAAATGCATTTAGTATCCTTAAATTTCCAATTTCCATTGAATGGGCTAAGCCAAAAACAAAGTAGTTCACAAAGCTGAGTATGGGAATAAAAAGAATGGAGGGGCCCACTAACGAATTGAGTAAACCTGAAATGTATTGAATATCAATATTTTCTCAATGCATTCGATTATTTATGCAGCTTATAAGTAGAAAAGCATACACCGAATGTTCACTTGGATTATTTACAATTCCGAATTTAATGATAATTTCCTACCCAGCTATGAAAACGGATGCGCAATCAATCACGCCACCTTTTTCCCACACAGCAAACCCTCAATCAATTAAACTGATTAGAAAACAGTTAGATGAGCGCAAATACAACAGAACGAAACTGGCTATAATCAAGCAAATGGAAGCCGGGTTCCATAAATCCGCAAATCCGCACAACAGCATCCCAAGTGTTGCCCAAATACTGTGGTGACCGAGTCACACACAATGTGTAATTAAATACCAGCGTATTAACTTTTGTTTTCAATACTTTAGGGCGATCTGTTTAAGCCAAAGCCAAGTGGCTTTGGGCGATTAGCTTTGTATTCTGAGTCAATTGGCAAATACACTGCCCAGCGGGCGTAAGCTGAAATGCAATGCGATGGCCATGTCTGCCAAAAGTAGTTTGAGTAATTAATTTGAAATCGTCGTTTGTCGTTTAGTTTGTAGCTCCTCAGCGGGATTACAATTTACAGCAAGCGGATCTGGAATTGTTTTCATCCGTGCCGACAGCAGTGGGAGTCCCAGTTGCAAAGTCCCGAGTACTGAAATCCTCTACCCCGATGCAAACTATGGCCCGAGGCTTTAACTTGCTCGGCCGAGGAAGTGGCTAAGTGAGAGCAGCCTCTCCGCTCACCGCTTTTGGCCATGGCTAAGCCCTAGTTAAGTCCTTGAGCACTCTTTGCCTTTGACTTTACGACCACTTGTGTCCTTGAACGAGTCGCCGGAAAGGCAGCATCGGACTGGGGACGAAGTCTGCGGACCAAGTTTCTGTGTTTATGGCACCGACTTTGCGTCATAAATATTCACTCAAATATGCAGGGAATTCGCCCGAAGATTCAATTTCTCTCATCCACTTGGTCAGACGGCTAGCGATTTGGGTTGACAATTTGTCAGACACTTTTCTAATTAGCTTGAGAGTTGGCGCAAAAATGCTTATTGATTTGATGCCTTCGAGTACGCCTCGAATAATTGAAAAACATGGGGGAATTGCGGATTTCGATGTTGCGCGACGCCTTGGCCACAAGTGCTGTAAACTGCCTGTGGTTTTCCGGCGTTGACATGTGTCTTGTATTTTCAGCCATGTGAAAACTGTGGGCGCCTGCTGCCGCGTGCGGAAAATTCAACGCCAGGGCAATCAATCATGCTTACTGCTTCGCCCGCAAATTGCGGAAAAAGCCGTTGAGGGACAGCAGAATGAATCATCGTAGCGGCAGAAGGCGATGATGCCAAACCGCCGACGGCTGTGGTTCTGTGGCAAATGCTGATGAAAATCCAATGGCTGTGGCTATCTGGAGATGAATGAAAGCGTTAAAAAAACGCAGTCGGTGGTACAAAACCTCCAGGAATGTGACCACCACGGCGTGTGTACTTTTGGTGACTCGAAAAAAACGCGTTTGAATCTAAAGTTGCCATGAAACGAATGTAACGATTTTAGAAACGTGGTCCGAAAAGACAATTTACACGGATTTGTATACCCTTGCGAGGGCTTACAACAAGTGAAGCAGACGTATTTATTATAGATTTTATAAAAACATTTAAATTCCATATAGATTAGACCAATTCCGCCAAACACTTTCAACATCAGGTATTAATCTATACTTCCGAATCGCAGCAATACAGCAAAGTGAATGTTTCAAGGACTGCACATGAGCTCCACCTAGTGATGCTTACATGGATGGATTTACGAATCTTTCAGCATGTAGGGCGTAATGAATATGGCCTAAAATTTGTTTTTGTATAGCTAAGATATTGGCAAAAGCCATACATATATTTCAACTTATCTCAGCTTATATATAAGTAGTTTCTGAAACCTCGACTTTTATATCGACGGACAGACGGACTTGCCTGGTTCGTTCTCACAAGAGCTCCTTATTAAGAATAGATGTGATTTAAAAGGGTCGGAAACGGATTAGTTACTTGATCTTCGTTAGATACGATTTTGGAAAGGTCTTCCTTACGTCTTACATAAAACCTTTTAAGTTATAGGACCTGAATTCATACCATTTGTTTATTAAAAAGTTGAGAATCCATTACGATGGTCCCGTTTTCTGGTGACCTGTTGCTGACAGGTTTTGGCAACTCGTCAAACAGCTTACCACCTTGCCCAGAAAAATTGAATTTGGTAATTGAAATTCTACACAAACCCGAACGAGAGCAGCAGGCAAGGACAATGGCACAAGATAAAATTTGATAAAGGAGCACCCAAAAAAAGTGTTGGCGTTCTAGCTGCCTTCCAGTAATAATTGTATAGTTTTTAAAGCCCTTCTCATTAAAGGAATTTCGTTGATTTGGGCACTATAAGCCCCTGTTCTTACAAGAAAAAAGATCCATGTGTTTTTAATGAAACTGGCGTGCGCAGTACAATAAAATTAGGAATAAATAGTTATTTAAGAAACTTATTCACAGATATTTATAGAGTGGGAAGCAGCCTTTTTCTGGGCCATAGACTCCGCTGAAACCGCAAACTAGCGGGCTGGAAACTTGTGCCATCAATATGAGGCGGTGCATAGCTGGTGAAAAGTTTTCACCTAAAACTGACAAAGTGCTCAGCGCAGCCACCCACAAACACTCTCCCTTCTCAAAGTTTTCTAGAAAATCCACTGCAATGGACCCCTGACGCCGAAAACTGTGCAATCAGAAGCTGCTGTGAAATCGGCGAGTCCCGGGGAGACGCACAAGTCCGGATTTAGGGCGAGTACAGCAAATTATATCCGAACTGCGTCGCTTTCGGGTATTCGGCTTTGCGGCAAGGTCGCGGCTTCTTCATTAAGGTAAACTGGCCTTTGATGTAACAGCTTTTCAGAGGATAAAAGCCGATTTTCATGCAGTGTTCCCGCCATTGGAACAGTGTTAATTAACCGATTGCGAAAGAGGCTTACACTTTTTGCGGCCCACTCAGAAAATGTTATGCACAAGTGGCCAGCGCTTTGGTACTTCCTCGTGCATGCCCCAAACAAATTCATCCCACTTCTCTCTGAATTGCAAATCCCCCGGGCTGGTGGAAAGCTAGTTCAAAAGCCGCTCTCAAGCACCCTGAATTATGCGAAACTTTTCTTTGACACACAAAAGAAATTAAAGAAGTGCGCCAAAAAACTAAAATCAAGAAGGCGCATTCTGCGACACATTCTGTAAATCCCAGCAACTCGACACGGCAACTGCGAGGGTGCAATCCTCGGTGAAACTCGGTGGCATTCCGCACACAACCCTCGCTACGGCATGAGTGTACAAACAGTTTTGCTTATTTTCCTGCGATTCCCAGCATTGAGCTGCTGGGGCCGGGAAGTTATTGCAGAAAAAGTAGTTCGAGGCAGTTGTGAAAATATTTGAAAATGCCTGGGAGATTGAAAACCACTGAGGCTGTCCTGGTGGGGAATGCTCGACCGATCGATTTCAGAAGCATATGCCAAAGCATTTTTGGGGGCGGTTATCCGCACTCGTATGTGTATTTTCCTCTCCAGGAATTTTTACGACTTGCTTAACTTTTTTAGCACTGCTATGAAAAGCAAGCAAAAAACCAGTGGAGAATATGTTCTAAATATCCTTAGAAAAAACAAAAATTAATTTTAGAGAATACTGTTGGATTACTTGTTGTGATTATATCAGAAATGAATCTAGGTAATATTAATGTAACCCAAACACTGGACAAAGCCCAAACAATCAAGGGCTGGTTCACTAATGGAACGATATTTCTGGCAAATTTGAATTCTAAGAGGCATTTAATTACCATATCCCCACCCATCGTCCTGGTAGACAAACGATGCTCTAATGGGATGACCTGAAATCGCGACGAGAGAATCACTCCACCTGCCCGCCGGCTAATGGAGGCCCTGCTCCGCTTCCAACTACATTAAATTGCGATGTCAGATTACGGCGCCTAATAGAACGCAATGATTTCGCATTCCGCCAGACATCTGGCACTTTCCCTCCTGCCACCTGGAATGATGCTCTAATGATTGCTATCATAACATAAATCTTGAGTAGGGCGGGAAATTTTGTTTGTCCGTCCATTGCCTGGATTTGGAAAGCAATTAAGAGGGGCAGGTGAGACGATGTGGCGAGGAGTACTCGCCGTGCCTTGGGGAAACCTTATTTATGGGGCAGATGGCGTTGAGTTGTCACTTTATTTGCTTACATATTTGACGGCCTAGAGTCCATTAAAAACTTCTAAACGCTATTTGCTTATCCAGCGCCAATGTTTGGATTGTTCTATACGTCGAGGGGGCACTTGTCGAGAGCCGCTAAAAACCGAACACTAACCAAAAATCCTGAAGGGCTCGTTTTCAGCCCCATATAACACAGCCTCTGTTTGCTCTGTTTGTTTTTGTTCCGGTCCATAGATCACAGGCCAAAGCTCAAAAATCAACAGCACCAACAAGTTTAGCACCACATTTGAGGGCCCTAAGTATGCTTACACGAACGATGTTTCCGAGTGCGAAATTTGGCCCCGGCTTCTGGGTGTTTCGTTTGATTTAAGGCTTTCGGCAGACATACAATGCGGACACAGAATGGGTCCGGAAGTACAAGTGCAAAGTGTGTTAATATGCAGCTTGTGCCGGGGCACAGTGATGGATTTCAAGTTTCTATGCAACAGTGGAGATACATATATATGTATATATATGCCAACTAAACACCACTTGCTAGTTAGTTTCAAATGCACAGTCTTGGCTATGAATCTCTGATAGGATTCTAAATATTGTAATCGAATCAAATTAATTATTTTTATGTAGATACAAAATTACTAATGGGCAGCATTTTGACAAGTTCAAAAGATTTTCCAAGTCGGGAATATTCATGATTTGTGAATTCTCACCTTACGCTTAAAGCAAAGTTTTTATGTGGCAATTATGGAGCGCAGTTTGATTATAGGCGGCCACCATTGAGGCGTGTGCTCGAAAGAAAATCATCGAGGCAAAAGTGTTCATCCAGCTGACGACGTTGGCAACAGTAAAAAAACTGTTTTTCCGCGGGGATGAGGTGGGCAGGATCAACTGGTGGGGCGCCAGACCGAGTGGCCTAATGAATGGTGGCAACCATAATCCTCGTTGCTCCACCCAATTGTTTTCGTTGGCCAGGATGCGCCAGCTGTCCCGGCTAATCAAGTGCACTGCCCAAAGGCAGAGGGGAGAGTGATGGTCGGGAACGGGTGGCTCTAGACGGCAGCATAACTTTGTGAATCTACTGCTTTTACAGCTGCTGGGCTGCCGGCGTAGGTGAACAGCTGTTCAAAAATTCTAATTGGACGAGGGAGGCGCCCTTACCATAGTGAGAAGTAGGCAAAAATTAGCATTTGATTTAATCATGCAAGCTAGGAAGGGAAGCAGTGTCGAGATTTATCAGCTTGGTACTAAAACGGCAGAACTTTCACCTGGAAACTTCCTAGGTAACAAAAGGTAAAATAGGCAATAGAGAAAATAAATGTATGTGGTTGAGTTTTGACGAATCTCAGAAACCAGTCTTTACCCAGGGAAAGTAAAGAGATGCCTTTTGTTGACACCTGCGAGGTGGACAAAAATCACTTTTTTGACATAACGTATTGAAACTATCAACCAATCAAACTGTTCACCTAGGCGAGCTCACCTGCGTAAATGGCCTCGATGATGATGTCCTCAAGGTGGCGCACGTTGTCGATCTCAAGTTCGCTGAGCAGTAGGGCATATGGAATGCTCTTTGCCTTGATGGCCAGCGAGACGATGGTCAGGTGTTGCAGCTTCTTCTGCATGGCAGGAGTCAAGTCGATGAACTTCCCCGGCTGTGCGCGGTATTCCTTGTAAGTGCCGTATGCGAACAGGTTCAGGGTCTCGAAGTGCTTGCTGTCCGGACCGTCCTTCAGCTGTGTATGAGATGTGGTGGGAAATGTTCGGCTAGGAGTTTTATAGTCAAGCATACCTGCAAAACGGATGGTTCTGCCAGTAATTCGCCAAAAACAAAGACATTCGGGGCTTCCAGGGCCTGGCGAATCACGTCCAGCAAGGCGGCGCCGGTGGATGACTTGGCCAGGACACAGAACTTCTCCAGAAACGTCTCCTTGCTCTTGCTCGGCTCCTCGTTGCCCAGCAGCATGTCCTGCGTCATTTTTTGAGCTTCAATTTGTTTAATGTTTAGAGTTTTGAGATTGTTTTGTTTTTTGCGAGCACACTGCCTAGTGTGACCGTTCTTCGATTGCTATATAAATTAGACCCGGCATTTGAAAATATACTAGATATATATTTTATTATTTCCAACGTCGTCATTCATTCCATTCATTAAAAGGTGGAGGGCGGAGTTTTTATGCAAAACGATTTTTATTTCCTATAATAAATAAAATATGTTTGAATATAGAATAGCGAATATATAATATTGAAGTAGAGTACCTATACTACAAAAAATACTAAATATATCGATACACACAGAAGCGGTCATATTATTATAGCGCTGGCACAAGCTGATTGCCATAAAAGAGGGCGCCAAGTTTAAACAAACGAAAGTAAGAAGTAAGTTTAAAACTTAAAGTTCGTGCTAGCTCCACCACAGATACAAGCCCGTTCATTATGCTTATGATTATTGTATGTTCTTTTGGGATACCAACTCGTTCGCTGCATTGTTTTTCCTAATAACAGCCAACCATTTGCACTCACCTTGTGGAAATGTTGGTCATTATGTTTGAAGCCGGGCATCCTTATTTTAAAACACTTTTCGCACCAAATTCACTCCGGCGGCACACACAGACGCACCCAAGGGGGCTGTAGAAAAAAGGGAAAAAGGGGGCGGAAACGGCAGGATGGGCCTAAAAAAATATATTCCTTGAGCCACTTTATGCTGCCAAAACTTGGCTTCAGCCACACTTGTTATTATTGCTGTGGGCAGGGGCGGATGTGCGAGTATAAAAAGGTGCAGGGTCAAAGTTGAAAACCCTTTATTGTGTCTGGGGGGTTAGCTTTGGCGTGGGCGTGGGCGTGGGAGTGGGAGTGGCCGTGAGTGGGACCATCCCCTATATGGGATGCGCCAGCTCATCGATTATGAAAAGTTAACTAAAGGTCAGGGACCCTCGGGCATACTCGTACCCACAGAGGATGTCCCAAAAAATGGGAGCCAGCGCCTTAAAGACACTTTGTCCTCCGTTTTAAAACTGCCCACCGCACAGTGTTCAATTGTGCAGCATATTCTCACTTGTATCGCTTTGTTTTCTGTGCCACTTGCAATGCCGACACTTCGACAGAAATTGACCGGACTGTTTTGCAATTTTTCCAATTGGATTGGCACGCCTACCCCCTACCCACTACCACCCACCGCCTACCGCCCACCGCGAAGCCCTACCCTCAAATTTTATGGGATTTGCCAAATTTGCCAGTACGCAGCCATTACAAAATTGTTGTGATTTTGATTCTGTTGCGTGTGTTCAGCTGCAGATTCGCTTTGGGCTTCCATCCGGAGCGGTGGATGCGGTTCTTTCTCCTGCGGCGACTGCTACCCGAATTGCATCCGTGATTAGTTTGCCGTGCGTTTGAAACATTTTCGGAATAATGCCAAATTCCGCAGCCTTTACTTCGTTCGCATTTTGTGGGTTGGGTGCGGAAAGTTGCGCCCGTGGAGGATATTCGCTTGCCAACCGACGACAGCCTGTGGCCATTCTTGCGATGGACCACTGGTGGTCAGCAGGTGGGGATTCGAAATTACTTAGAAGATTGGGCAGACCGGAAAAAACGTTGTTCGCAGCGGAGGAACACTAAGCGGAAATTAAATGGTGCCTTTGGTAACATGCATGCCTTTGGTTTCAAATGTTTCGGGTTTAATATATGAGCAAATGTATATAACTTTGAGAACATAACATCACAAAATAGATGACACTTTTTGGGTTTTAAGTTAATCAGGATTCCGTTGACTGGCATCGCCATATATGGTCTCTTAGTAGAAATCCCGCAGAGGGTAAACTATAGTAGACTTTCCGCCTTGTCGCTGAATTTCTCATTTTTGAAAAGCTCTTTGTCACGCCGGCAAACTTTACCCGCTCTGCTCCGAGTTCTGGTTTTTTGTGGATTTCACTTTGTCATTAATTTGACGCACAATGAATCGGCAGTTGGCAGGTTGTTCGGGTGCTCAGTTTCCCGGGATTTCATTCCTATTTCCGAGATTACCGAACGCGGGCGTTCGATTTGCGGGCAAAGCAAGGACGTCATTGCCAAATTCACGTACATACTCCATCGTCGGTTCAGCTGGTACTAAGCTTTCAAATTAATTACACTTTTTCACTTCTGAATCCATCATCGGCTTGCACATTAAAATCCTTGTGAAATCCAGGGAAGCCCTGCCTGGCTACGCCCATCGACAATTTGCTTACTAGCCCATAAAAATGTATGAAAATAAAATATAAACACAGTTCGAGGGCCCCAAAATGGCCAAATAAAAGGACTCAGCCCCGCGAACGCGCGCGGCATTCAAATGTACGTGAGGGCCCACCACCCCAGTGTCCTTCAGACTGTCCTACGGCCGTATAACAGTGTACTAAAACATGTCCTTGCCCCTGCCGCGGCACTTTGACCAGCAGCTGCGGCCTTCGCTTTCGCTTTCGCCTTTGGCTTATCATTTTTTATCGGCAGGACAAAGACTTGACCTTCCTTTTTAGTGAGTTTGCTGCTCTGCTCATTAGGACTCAAATTGCTTTCCCCGCCTGCAACTGTGTGTGATTGGCCACTGCCAAAAAAAATTTTAAGAGGGATATCCGTGTATAATATGGGTATTACATACAAGAAATTTTAAAATTCCTACACAAAAATACCTAAGGATTCAAGCCAACTTAGTTATCTCTTTTTATAATAACTTTTACAATAGTTTGTGCTAATATAATAATATATCTTGCGATGCTAATCCTTATGTTTGTGCTATAAATGAAAAGCTTTAAATTACTTCTTTAGGCTCAGATAACACACTTTTTTTTTTCGAGTGTTGTCCGCGATTATTTGGCTTAGTGAACGTATTGTTATTACTGCCTGGCAGTGGCTCCGCTTATCGATGCAAATGACAGGCGGCCGGGAAACTTGAACAACTTGGCCCATTTCGACGGAATGATGTTAACTTGACCCAAATCACGGATTTCCCGCGCGACTCCAGCCGAGGGACACTGCTGGCAGGGACTCAGGGGCTTAGGGAAAATGGCGTTTAGAAATACAACGTAATGAACAAGAGCCTTTGAATAACTGCATTTAGCGAATGCAGCCAAAGGTTGCACAAAAACAGCTGATAAAAATTCCCCTGCTTTGTGACAATTTACCAAGGATCCTTTTGGAGCGAAACTTTGTAGCTGGCGGAGTAGAGAAGGTAGGGAAATTGCCATGGCAATGTGGGAGAAAACGCAGTAAAAATGCAATTTGTATCGGATTCTAGGACCTGGGCAGCAACGCGTAAATGGACACAGGGAACACAGCCAGATGGTTAATTTAAATTACCAATTGCTCGGATTCCGCTCCCGTGAAATTCCTGAGTGCCGGGCAAATCCAGCAGTGCCCACAATTAGCCGGAAACCAACTGTCAGTTGTTCGGCGGTATTGCAGCTATACCAATGTCACATCGAATTTCGTAACAGCTCCCACTTTCGGCCACATACCGTGCCAGCGTGCCAACCGCAAACAGGATATGGAAAACTGGGAAGCCACAGCGACCTTCCTTGGCGCAATCCCAATCTAGTCGAGCATGGCGTATCATTGTAACGCTCTCTGTTTATATGTAGTATGTGCGCCAGCGGCGGGGAAAATCGGGGAAACACTACTTGCTGTGCTGGCGATAAAAACACGGATACAAACCCATGTCGACTGGTGCCAGGCACAAGGATAGCCCGTGGGTGGGTGTGCGCCGGGTCCTGGCCCAACTTGTTGCCAATACAATCAATTTAGCATGTCGCATATTATTCGAGCTGTCTCACGGAGCGAAAGAAGTAAGCCAAATTCGCAAATTCCCAAGCGCAGGCGAGTATTTCTCGATTGGGTGTGATTTGATATGATGCTACTTTGGCTTAGCATCAGCACAGTTCCTGGTGAGAACTTGTGAGACCAACTTTAAAGGTAAATATATATATGTTTATAGGGTCGAAGAAGAACCAATAGAATATGATTATAAAGAGAGTTGCAAATGCTCTAGGAATGATACTGTAGTGAAAAAAGAAGTTCGAGCTCATTTGGATTCTTTCGAGCATAAACTTCTTGAGTTTGTTAGTTATTTAAGCTATTTTATTTGCTAGTAATACTTATCTAACTAAGTATACATGCAGCTCCTATTTAAAGCTATAAAAAAAACTACAGCAGCTTACCTTGCAGAGGGCAAGAAATGAGATTAGTTGCTTAATGTAGCGAAATCCAACTTTTCATACTGGAAAAGCGGGTACAAAGTCTAGTTTGTTACCCTTTTTGGTTCCCTGTCATTTGCTCTTTACCAGCTAAGCTGCAAAGTGGCTTTGCTGGGCCGTCCGTACCCCAATTTATCTGATGTTCTGCTGATACCCGGAGCTCGTTTTGTTATCCATCGCATTTTGAAGTGCAACCGGTAAGCACTTTTCACCATATAGTAATCCTGGCCTTTTGGAATGCTGAATTGCCGGAAAGCCGCTTTTGTCGTGTAATCGAGAACTTAAACATTAGAAAGTGGCTGGGGAACTAAGCCCTCTGCCGGGCCATCAATTTCAATCTGCATGCGTCTATTTTTGGGCGCATACGACTATAAGCACCTGACAATGATGGGGATTGGGTGTGGGATGCGGGATGCGGGATGCGGGATGAGGGATGGCGGGCTTTTAGGTTTTCTGGGATAATGAAATTGATGAATGTTTTCAGCCGTTGCCGTACAACAAACAACATGCCCGTCAGAGAGCAGGAAGCCGTGTGTGGACGTGTGTGGAGCATTATCCCCTCTGAGGAGCGAACAAAAAACCAATCAAAACAAACGATAATGCCGGCTGACCCTCCTCCGTCGTCCTTCCGTGTTTGATGATGAGCAGGATACGGATAATAGGGATGCCGATGCCATTAGGAGGAGCCCAGGACAGAGGGGAGATTCGATGATGTGTTGATTGCCCCCAGATGACCAGAAGAGCCGATGATGATGAGTCGATTGGTCAGCCGGCAGTAAAATCCGCTGCATGTGCGTATATACTCGTTGAAATCAAATTAAATCACGTTTAAATGGGGCAGTAAAGTGGGTCTTTTTGAAGTCCGCCTGATTATGGAAGCGTCGCATATTTCGGCGCGATCGATCCCATTTCGAGCAGGATTGTCCATTGACCATTTCGCCCTCTTATTATCGTTAATTAGCTGAATTCGCGAGCTTTGCCGCCGTGCAAGTTTTAAGCTGACGAACAATTTCACTCCCAACGACTGCTGTTCGCGAGCCTTTGTGAGCTTAAGTCCCTGAATTCCTTTATTCAGGGCTCTGTGCCATTCATCGCAGCTCATTAGTTGCTCTCGGCAGCAAATTAAACTGGCCAACAACGGCGGCCATAAGTCGATTTTCCATTCATCTTCGTTTCATTATGTTCCTGCCGCCCAGCAGATAACCCAGACCCAAGAGCGCGCCATTGACAAATTTATTTATTAACATTCGAGTTCATTAAACCAAAAGCAGCAGCTTGGTCGCCCCAGCTGCCTTTCACACGCTTGGCTGCAAGATTTTTGCCGGGTGGGCATAAATCACTGGGCCGCCAATGGATCCTTAGAAGCCGCCGACTTTCGGGACGGGGCTCTATCACTTCTGGTCGCTTCGACGAACTTTTCGAACAATAAAGTAGTTTTTAAAGCTCCGCCGAAAAATCCCTGCTGAGGGGCCACAACAACACACGCGGCTCGCTTAATCCATAAAGATTTATTTGTCGGGCTGCAGAACAAACAGATTTTCCCCGACCACGCCCCCGCGCGATTGGCCAAAAGTTTTTTAATTAAATTTCCACCAAATGGGCGGTGCATGTACATGTATATGTAAGTGGAACATGTTCAAGTTTTGCACACTTAGGGCGGTCTTAATAATCTAATTAAAGGAGTTCCGGGTTGTCCTCCTGTGCGGATGACTTTGCTGAATTTAAGTTTAAATCTGGAAACGCCGAACAGTGGAATTTTCAATTAGTTTTTGTCCGCTTAATTGCATTTATCGTGGCCCTTGAATAATATATTTTACACCGTGGAACACGAAATTCCTTGATGAAATTTTTGTCTAAAAGCGGAATGATGTCAGCAGGGCAAATTGCATTTTAGGCGATTTTTCCGCCCAGTTTCCCTCTCGTTCCCCGAAAGAACTGAGTGGTTTGAACCGATTTGGTCGTTAATAACTATAAACCTGATCATAGCCGTTTGATTTATGTACGGCTGTTTGACTGTCAGGTGGGCCGGAATTCAAATTAGAAACCAGACCCAGATGTATCCTGTTTAGGAAACCATTGCAGATGCGCATAATTGGAGTGCGATTGCTTGTGAAATGGACAGCTTCATTAGCATGACGAACATAATGCCACATTGTTGGGCAAATTAAGGGATCCGGGCACTGAGTTAATGCGGTCGCAGATGAGCAGGAAAAGGCGTAGCATCGATATAAATAAGTAGATAATATAAATCAAATTAAAATATTAGCGACAACGAAAGACAAAAAAAGGCAGTGGTGGTTTGACATTAATTATTACTTAAATTAATTGCTTTTAAGTGGTCTGCATGCGGTAAATCCAAGCATAAATTCATTTTCAAATATTCAACTCATAGTGTGCATTTTCGCCGAATAAAATTTCAATCTGGCTTTATGGTATTGTAATTAACCTGATTGTTTACTCATACATGCGCACTATTATTCCAGCTCAAGTAATTTGATAATTGTTTTAATTTGCTGCTTCTGAAAGCCTTTGGATGTGTTAGCTGTAGGCTTTAAAAATGTAAATTTGATTTAACAAAATGTTTGTTTAATTTAATGCCTAATTGCTTAGGCATGTCCATTCAACTCAAAAGCTAACTATTTTTAAATTGGATTCAAATGTTTTACAGTAGCACACTCTGAATTTCTTAATTTGTATATTTTTAAAATGTAATGTTAATATTAATCAAAACCTGGTCTCTTACGTTACCCTGCTTCAGTGGTGCTATTGCTAAAACTTTAAATTACCTTCATCGCTTTCTGAAAATGAAGCACTTTTGAGTATTTCCAAAGTAGCCGTCCTGATTTCTAGAGATGTCGGGCGGTGCCATTCTGGTTTTTAGGGATGCGTTCTTGTCAGGCTTTGTCCCAAATGGTGGTTTGCGTATTGGCTTAAAAGCTTTACCATGTGGATGGTATGTTAATCAGTTATACTGATTGAAATGGCCGTTAGTTATTTATTCACAAGTCAACCCGTTTTACTTTCAATATTTTAAATTTTTAAGGTACCCTCTTCTCCTTATTATTAAGTATCGAACTTGAGGGTCTATTACTGTGCTTTATTATCTTGAAAGTTTTAAAAATCTGACATATTTTAGTCCAACAATTACAATTAAAAAGTCCTCTAGTATGTTAGGCATGAATAATCGCTACCAGTCGAAGGGAGTGGGGTGTTATGTTGACGGACTACTCGTATTCAATTAGTTTAATCAGGCACAAAATAAACAGCTGCATAAATAGAATGCAAGTGGTAAAAAAAATAAACCATTAAATCGTTCCATTGACTATATCGGACTAAATAAACGAATGCAGCAGATAAACAGCTGCAACAACATTATGTTGGAATAGTACTAAGCCTTTATTCTAATTGCAGCGAGCATTGTTATTTAACATTGGCGAGCGTAGTTATTAATTGCTCAGTGATTTGGAAACACGCATTATATTAGTAATGACATTTACCAGGCGGTTATGTGTGAATTTGATCAGTTCATCAAATTAGTAAATTAGTAAATTAGGACTTATAATGAATGGACCTAGGTGAAATATTTCCAGTTAATGGTAATTGGGTAAGATATTTTAGAAGCCACATTTATTTATGAGCTGTTAAGCTTACTTGTTGAAAGTGTTATATTTACTTTAGTTGAATCGCTGATTAAACGTTTTCATTCCCCTGTCTAAGCTTAAGCACGCAGATGATTAGGCGAAATGTCATTTTATGCAGCGCCATTCATGTGTACAGACTCAAAAATCGAAGTCAACTGACAGCCAACGACATGAGTTCCATCCAACATTCAGATGGCAAAAGTGTCAACTCAGTTGGGCGGCGAAAAAGGCGCGGAATGCGCAATGCGGAGTGTGGAGTGCGGAGTGACCCTGAGATAGATTTGCGAACTAAGAGCGCAGAAATATAGCCGGCGGTCGAGTGAAAGGTGTCAGGCAACTGGAGTTCGAGTACGTGACTCTAATACCTGACCAAATCCATTGGCCAGCTGAATTGGCCTGGCCACAAGCGCAATGTACCACAAGCCGAGCTGATGTTTGAATTTCGGGCTTCTGACTGCGAGCTCATAAGCGGCTTATGCAAAACACCGATTCGGGTGTGGGATCGATTTAAAATCGAGTGTTTGCAGGGCTGCGGACAGTATAAACAAAAACAGAAACAGATTCTAAACCTGTTTTAGTTGCTGACGCACCGAATGTAGGGAATTTACCTGTTGAACTTCCCCGATTCCCGAGACTCAAATCTGAGCGCCATTTCGGGGTTCAACTAATTGACACTCTGCGGTTAAGGTATAATTCGCATTAATCATGCTTACAATTATTTGCATGTAATCTTGCACAAATTAGTGCAGTCGAAATGGTTCCCACTCTCGACTATTAATGATTGATTGCTGGCCGTGCTTCTTACATTTTATCTCCAACTTGTGACACCTTCTCTTATCGCACCTTATCAGCTGGGAAATACGGTCTAATTGATGCGAGAGTTCGTGCATTCACTTTTGTGCAGACACTTTCAGTTCATTTTGGACCACATTAATAACGACTGCCAAAGGCACTTGTTTCACACTCAACAAACAAACAATCTCTGTGTCCACAACTCGATGAAAAGTTAATTAATGTAACTGCCCAAAGACAGCCGACTATCTAAATCGAATGCCAGTATTTGTCGTTCATTACACTTCCTCGACAAGCAAGCAAGGTTCATTAGCTCGACATGAATCAGTGGGTAAGTTGAGTTGGCGGCGACAACGCTACGTATGATTAATAATAATTATCGAGATTCTGCCAAGTGAAGATGCCACGCCACCTGTTGGTCAACCGCAGACTTGCGGCTAACTTGGCATCGGAATTAGAACCTTGACACGCCTCCTCCTCCGCCGGCGTCACGTTTCTTTAACTGCCACAAAATAAACCTGGGATATTGGAGTCGATCAGAAACATCTGAAATGTCGGATTTATGCAAATCCAGCGGCATCAAACCGAGAGCGGAGAGCTCAAACCTGTTGTTGCCGTCGCATTCATTTCATTTCCATTCCATTTCATATTTAGAAGTTCGCGGGCCGAGATTTTAGTTTAGTTTTAATTGCGCTCGTAAACGGTTCAGTTCAATCCGATCAGCTCCAACGGACACCTGCTCTTAAAAGCCATTAGAATTCCCTTTTTTGGGCTGTCAAGACTTTTACGCGCTTAGCTAAATTCTACAGCAATATCCAATCAGGTAAACTCTGCCACATCTAGTGCCCTTTGCTGTGTTGTTGTGGGAGGAAATGATTGCCTAGCGCGGTTTTTGCATTTCAAAATTGAACGGCAGACATATTACAAATAAATGTGAAAAGCTCGACACGAAGCTTAATTAAAAGTCATAAAGTGAACAGTAGATAAGAAATTTCCATCAAATATTTATTGAAAAAATTAATCAGCCAGCTGTAGCGACTAAGGGATGCCCAATATGGAATAAGTGTGAAGTCAATCAAACCAGAATGTGTGCTTTTAAATAAATTAATTCGCTGCTATTTGAATGCGTTGGATGAATTCTGTATTTCAAGCTTAACAAACTGATATGCCTTCTTTTAATAAGAGTTCTTTAACTTACTGTTGACATAAAGTAAATGTTTGAATTTCATATTCGACTTCAGCAAGAACGGGAAAAAAGAGCAACGAGATTCCATTTTTAATTAATTATGCCTGCAGGATGCGAGCCAGCTCCTTCGGCCGTAATTAACCACATGTGTATTCCATTGGCTTCCACCTTGACTATCATTTCCCACATATACTTTGATTCTCCGGGCATTTTCCACAGTGGTCAAATATTTTATTTACGAATTAAAGCGGGCCCGTTGGCAAAAACGCTTTTGCGAAAGGGAGAATATTGAACGGAAATCGCATATCTATAGGAATTACATTTCAATTTAATTGAAAGGCGGCTGCGAAATGAAAGTGCATTTCCGACTCATTTTTCGTTACGTATTTCGATTTGGCTATATAATTAAAAAAATAAATTCAAAAGCTGAGACTAAGTATCTTTTAACTTCAAAATAATTTGAACACTAGGTAGATAGTTCCGTTGAACTTGCTTCAATCCTTGATCGAAAGGTCCATAAGCTTGGATTCTAATTAGCCTAATTAATTCAAAGCCAATCAAACTAAATAACTGCATTTCGCAGTAATTAGAATATAGAACAACAGCCGGTTCTCCAAAAGCTCAGTGCAGCGTTTCCCTGCAATTTTGTTTAATTTGCTTTGTCCTGAGCGGAAAACTCATAAAAATGCTCGGCGGAAGCGTGAAATTGCGAGGCGAGCACACACGATGCGTGGGTGGAAGTGGGTGGAGGTGGGCGGAGGTGGGCGGAAGTGGGCGGCAGTAGGCGAATGTGGGCGGAAGTAGGTGATACACCGCATTACTGCAACTGATTGTTGGTAACCAGACAATGCAGTTTCTGCCAACTAGCGCAACTTTGCTCATCAGCGATTTCAGCCATTTCAGCGAGCAGCATGTGGCATGTGGCACCTATTTGTGTTATCGTTTTGTGAGTTAAATAAATTATGGTGAATGCCGTTCGGGGAAGGGTCTCTCCGCTCCGCTGGCATAAATTGCATTTGCCAACTAAGTACGTAGCTGGCGCCATAACATCGAGTTAAGTCCGACCAGTGAAACGTGAGAGTTAGTGGAAATCATAGAGAAAATTGCATCATCAAGAGCAAGTGGCACTTCCCATGCATGCCATGTTGATCGTGCATATTTTACCATTAAAACCAAACCCAACCCTTTGATAAGCATTCTGCTCCATTCGATGTCGTGTTCGTGGTTGTGTGCTGGCATCTGAACCAGTACCAAAGAATTTCCATTAGGCTGCTTCTGAATTTGAGTTTACTATAAGTTGCATTGCAAAGTTATGGGAAATGGAATCCAGATAGCCTTACTTTCAGCCCGGAAGATAATAAATTATAATCAGAACGGGGAACCAAATAGGTCACAATGGCTTCTGTTCGAGCTTCAAATCTACAGTCATAATACATCTGGTTTTAGATGGCATGTGGACAAATAAAGACCTTGTCTGGCCCAACTAACTTTAAAAAAAAATCTTTCGGTATTCAAATCATTTGATAATCATTTAATAATTTGCGACGCGCACACCTATTGGTCCGCTTAAATATAAAAAGTTATGAGTTATGAATAACAAGTCCATCGCAGAGTATAAAAGACTTAATCTATAGTCTTTTGCACAATAATGAATGCTCAGATTTCCTTAATTCGATTTCCATACATGCTGGATGCATACATTTCCAAAAAAGCAAACTATTTACACTTGATTACAAAGTTAAGCATACGCCCTCAGACGCAACTGCCGGAAAAGTGGAAAATCGAGTACATCAACAAGTGCACACCCACACACACATAAAGTGCAGTGGGCGAACGGAAAGCGCACTCGCACACTCGCACTCCAAAAGACAAGGCAACCGGAAAGGGCGACGACGCGGAGGGGGCGGCAGGGAGGCGGCAAGGAGGTGCCAGAGCGGAAATGAGCGGCAAACACGCAGTCCCAAGCGCCCCACCGATGAAAAGTGAATAAATATTTAAAGATTGTCGTAGATGGCAGTAGAGAGCCTGCAAGTGCATGTGCATCAGCGGGTCAGGACTTGACATTTAGCCCCTTACAATTGGCCACATAACCGGGGCGGCTGGGAGTGTGTGTGCCACTTCATTTCCGTTTCCGTGCACTTTGGAGCTGCGCTATGAGTGCTCCCCCCCTCCTCTCCCCGCTCAGTACTCTCCGCTTTGTGTTTCGCACATTGTTGCTGCATGTTGGCGGCACTAAAGCGTGGAAATTAGTTGGGGGCGTCGTAAACGCGGCCACAATGTTGCAGCTGTGAGAAAATCAGTGAGTTTTGGTCGGATCTGGACTCTTTCAGCTCCACAGTTTTGGAAAATGCTATTACCTAGGCTCCATAGTTTGGAAAATGCTATTACCCAAGCTATTATTGTTTCTAGTATTTGCATAGGCGTCCAAGATTATTTAAGCTATGCTTGTTATCACAAACAGTTCACAAGATTTATCATATTTTTGTCCAACGGTCAAGTCGAAGTCAAAGCCTTAGTAGAACCTTGAAATGTACAAGTTAAAGGCCGCATATTCATTTTCCATTCCTGTGCAGGCTAAATTTATCTCGGTGACCATCAATCAAAGTGATGGATGCGCCAATATTCTTATCAATTGATATGGCAGAGCCAGGATTTCTAAATTGCTCATTGACGAACCCTCCTTGTGCAATTAGTCTGATCTATTGGCTTTAATTCCATTCTATTTCCAGTAGGCAAATTTGTCAGAATTCAAAAAGTATGTTTGAACCCTTTAAAATTAAATTTTAATTTATTTTTACCAGGTTTTTAAGTTTATTTTTTAACTCTTGCTCTCTTCTTCTGTTAACTGGGGCTCTCTTACGCTGTTAAGGAGCGACTGTGGCGAACAGGGAAATTTTAACAGGACTGTGAGGTGAACGAATCACGGCAGACGCATGTTATGTTGCGATATTAAAGTGAAAGTAGAAATGATTTGATTGAACAGGGTTGGATATATGTACGCAGATAAGGTCGGGAGTGGCGGCCAACTCAGCCCACCTACGATGTTATTATTGTCATTTTTATTGGTCCCGAACTTCCGCTGTAGTAATGAAAACGTTTACGTTTGCATTACGCCGCTGTGCTTATTTTTATATGGCCGAAATTTTAGGCAAACTTTTGACGCACTCGTCCACATAAAACCAGTGTCGCGTCGAAATAACTGGGGCATCGTTTAGTCGCGGGGTTTGGGGTTTACCCGGTTCCATGGCTGCCATAAAAAATCCTGTGGGGCCTGATGGCATTATACATTTATGATTGACAGGCTGGCGAATTGAGTATTTAATCGAATTTAAAGAACCCACTCGCTTAAAGCAACTTAGTTGGCTTTCATCATCGAACCAGTGTAATCAGTATAATGGCCAGGTCCATTGTTTTCCCCACCCCATGCCCGTGATTATGGTTAATAGGAAGTGCTACATGGCAGCGACTGAATCAAGAACGAGAATCAGAGATTAGGCTGAATGGGATATGGATTATTTTCATTCAGATCCAATCGACGACGTTTCTGATTGCTCATTTCTAGCCATCATTTTGCCAGGTGAGGCCATCCATTCGTAGCGCAACTGCCTTCACTTGATTATCTCTGCAAAGATCTGACGCTTAAGCCGTTTTCCCCGATTTGATTCATTTTTCGGCAGTGCAGCTGGACCTTACCACTCTCCGTAAAGCATTTCTTCTGTAGCCCATAAGTGGGCCATAAAAATAATTCCTGGCCTGCGGCAAGGCGAGATTTATATACCTACCGATGGCGATGGCGCAGCAATAATACTGTTTTTTTATTTCTGGCCACGTGCTGGATTTCTCTCCATCAGGCAAACTACATGGGGAGCACTTTCATTTTCGGCTGCTTTGTTGTACGCTGCAAAGGGGCATAAAGTTCGACTGCCACAATAGTTTGGCATCCTGTGGATCCGCTGCATTGTCAACCCTTTGACGGCGCCATAAAGGCCAGGTAGTGTGCCTTAGAATGGTAGAATGTCAAAGGGACTGCAACTGCATTGTATTCAAACGCGCGGTAATAGGCGCACGTCGCAGGAGTCAGATTGTAGATACTTTGCGACACTTTCAAATCAGGGCTGTCACAGCAGTGCCACCATCCATTGTTCTCGCGGTACAGTACAACACAGTATTTGATTTGGGCGGGTGCCAAAAACTCTTAAAACTCGCAGTCGGAACTGGTCGTTCTGCGATCTGCTGCCTAGTCAAGTTTGCTTCTTTTCCCGTGCAAAAGCACTCATTTAGGCATTTTGCCCGCTTTGCTGCCTAATTAACAGGCAAAACTCCAGACTCCGCAGCCACATAATTGATCTAAAGTTAATTGCGAGGCATTAATGCCTGGCGCGGCCAACATGTGCGGCTAAGAGCCAAGTTGTTCCGGCCAGGACTCGGATTCGGGCGTATTTATTTGCTGTGTGTCAGCGCCATAAGTCAATCTATTTGTTTGGCCCAAGTCCACAGCATGTACATACATACATACATATGTGAATTTTCCCTTTTTTTGGGCGGTGATTGATTAGTTTTGGATGGGCGCAAGGTGCGTGGGAGTGGGTGTGGGAGTGGTTGCTCCTTTTTTGTGTAAACAAGAACCTCAGCATATGCCGAAGTCGATTTATCAAATCTAAACAAATGTGAAACAAAGTTGAGGAAATGCAAATTGAAGTTTTCAGCGGAGATTTATGGGCTAGCATCTATACACTTCAAATCTAAATATATATATATTTAATTTTACGCCACTTTCCCAGCCACTGAATGACTGTCCCTCGTCTGCCGACTGTCGGGCAATAATTTAACTAAATTACTGGTCGGCCACACAAAACAGAAGAGAATCATTGTTATCAGGCCCTACCCAGTGGACACTGTCGCATTTTATATAAAGCCGGAATGGTCTTTAACGAGCCAACGTCATGTCCTGGGGCCTGGTCCTGTTTAATGCCGTAGTCCTTTGAAGGTATGGAGATGGAGTGCCGAGAGGGGGTGTTCATAAAAAACCAATGGCTGGCCATTTCGGCCATTCGCCCATTTTGATGATTATGCCAGATTTTCATGATTTTCATTTAGATGATGAACGATGATGCTCCTCGTTGACCCGGCATTAGGTGAATCGTTCTATGGGGAAACTCCTTTCCCTTTTGGGCTGTCAGCAAGCCATTGAGAGTTCACTTTTTATGGGCCATGCTCTAAATTTCTAGTCACTTCCCTGTCTGCTGGCCAGCTGATAAAGTCTGCGCCGAATCTGCATGTCCCTTTGATTTCGCACTTGAGTAATGTGGATGTGCAGTTGACACTGTCAATTAGGCCAATTATGCATGCAAGCCAGTGGTGTTCGTCCCACACTGCGTATGATGAATGTTTTCGCTAGTACGCTGATAATTGTTTTCCCTCTGATTTACGGCTTCGATTTCGATGCCCTTTCAAATTGATGGTTGGGCTAATGACGAAGTCAACTTTTGGCCAATTAATTTGGCCACGCTCCACGGAACGCCGCAGGTATGCAAAATCAATTTCCACTTAAAGCGCCAAGGAGGGGTAACGTTTCAATCGGTTTGTGTACCACCAGCGATTTACATTAAGGCAAGACATTTTTTGGCGGGTGCTGGTGGGGATTGTGCAGGCACTCAGAAGTTGGCAAACAGCCCTTTAACTTCGCATCAAAGGTGTACAATTTCATAAAGTGTCGTTGGCGGAGCCAAAATCAAATGCAAACAAAGTCAGTGAAACGTTTTCGGGCATCCCACCCACACCTACGCTTCGGGGCGTAGACAGGCATAAATTCCAGGATGTCAGACGGGGTTCGTGCTGTGAGGGTGCCCAAAGGATTATAAGTTGCGAGGGTGTCCTTGAGGCAAAAGATGCTTCGAGATGCCCGAGACTTTTTGGGTTATACGAGTGTGTGTGGGCGTGGCTGGCGCTTTGCAAGCGGGCTTATTGCAAAACCCAAAGCCCCGAAAATGTATGGCCGAGACGAAAGGCGATATGAATAACTTAAAGCTGATCCTGTGGACTTGAGTGAACAATCAAAGCAGCGGGGGCTTCGAAGGGTTCGTTTTCGTACTCGAATGGGTTACGAATTGGCATATCAGAGATGCTGAATGCGAAATATTATCGTCCCAATAACCCAGTTCTGTTGCAGCCAAGAAAGCGCTATTTTACACAAATCGATGGAGAAGATCAATGACGGAAGTCTAGCCACAGCATATAATTAATTAATATAAAATAAGTTGGAATTAAAGCAAAGAATCACATTCGTTTTACATTCGTTTCCTGAACTCCAACTTCAACTAGTCGGAAATTGTTCTCCAAAGTCGACCGAATAATAAACATAAAATCTTAAACGGGTTTATATCAGCTGGATTTTCCACATAAATAGCTTGTAAATTTCGTTTCGAGTTTATTGAAGAGAGAAAAATATACAACACAAATACGAGTAACTTATCAGAGTACTTTAGAATCCATAACTCACTGTCCTGAAGGACAGAATCCTTTAGTTAGCGACGCTGCTAGCAGCATGCACCATCTGCTTTCATTTGTTGTCTCAATTGTCGATTCCGAAAGTACCATGTCCCTGGACACACAATCCTTCTCTACTTGCCTGCATTCAGCTGGAGTTCGCTAACAAAATACCAAATGACCGCTATTGTTTCCTGCAGGGCCTGCTGACCCCTGACCCCAGACTGGACATGGTCTACCCCAGTGACACGTCGGACGCCAACAACGAGGAGCTGGCGCTGGAGCACAGTGCCCCACGTGGCAATGTCCATGGTAACGGCAACGGAACTGGCACTGGCAGTGCGGCCGGGACCACAACTGCTCCGAACGGGGACAACAAAATCAATCAGCGCCACTACGAGCCGGCCGAGCGCTTCATCATCACCAAAAATGTGGTCGTGATAGGCCTGGCTTTCATGATTCACTTCACGGCCTTCCACGGCACATCGAACCTGCAGAGCTCGGTGAACGCGGATAAGGCCCTGGGCACCACCACGCTGGCTGTCATCTACGGCTCGCTGATACTGTCCAACATCTTCCTGCCGATGACCGTGATAAGGTGAGTGGACAAGGTGGAGTCGTCTCCACTTCGGACACTTGAACAAAGCATTTAGGTCAAAGCATCAGGTGGTAAATATTAACCGAACATCAAATATCAGAATATCAGAATAGTTCACTAACACTAGCACAAACATTAGTCCTAAAGCAAATAACAAAATCATCCATTGACTATGTAATAAGCTTGCGACTCAAACCTTCAGATAAATCTTGACATAAACCTAATGATTATATGCGTCAGTACATAGTAAAAGGCTTTGGAGCAAGAAGTGCTAGAGGCGGAATATCCACTCCCCTTTGAATCACAAACGCTAAAGTGAAAGTATTGCAGTAATATCTCCGTTATACCCGATGAATTTTCAATGGGCTATAGGCCGTATCTGAATGTGTTTTTAGAAGATGATGGGATTGGGAAACAATGGAAAGTACTCTTAGCATAATTGCCAATTTTTGTTTAGCATCTCCCGTGTCTCGCGAGAGGCTGAGGCTCGTCTCGCGACGTGTGGCATGCCATAAAAGTTTCGGTGATTGTCTGGTGGTCTTTTTATGGGGATTTTATGCAGATGTGACAACGAAACCGAAAGCGCAGTCAGCAGACGCCCCGAAATGGGTGACTGCGAGCGCATTTGGCTGTAAAAATGTCAACAGGAAGTCCTTGGATTAGCACAGGTCCCTGTTTCCGAGTCTATCCCAAATCGGGGCGGCCGGGTAGCCGGGCAGCCACCCACATCTGACATTTAAACAAATCGCTAATTTATAGCGAGCCTCGCTTCACTTGGCTTATTCGAGGCACGAACTGCTGGCTCAGGCAACTTTAATCAGTTAACTCGATTTATTTAGATTTATGGCCTTGGGACCCGAAATAAATGAGCGCCTGCTAAACATGTGCCACTTTCCACTTGCCACTTGCCACTCGGTGTATTTCCTATTTTGCCACTTTGCCATGTGCTTGTTTCATCAACAGATGGTTCGGTTGCCGGTTGACCATGGCGTTGGCCCTCTTCGCCTACATGCCCTACATAGCCGCCCAGTTTTATCCGCGCTTCGAGACCCTGATCCCGGCGGCCCTGATGGTGGGCTTCGGTGGCGGCCCACTGTGGTGCTCCAAGTGCACCTACCTCTCCACCGTCTCGGAGGCACTTACCCAGGTGCGAGGCAACAAGTCACGCAAGGATGTGAACACCGTCAAGTTCTTTGGCCTGTTCTTCATCTTCTACCAGATGGCCCAGGTGTGGGGCAACCTCATCTCCTCCTCTGTTCTCACCCTGAGTGCTCCTGCTGCCCAATCCCCGGCCAACGATTCATTCGAGTTAGAAGTGCAGCGGGAACTGGAGAGAACCAGGGTGGCCGAGCTCTGCGGGGCCCGCTTCTGTCCGGGAGTGGGAGCAGAGGCGAATCCGAACCTGGTGCCCCCAGCTCCGGAGCAAATCCAGCTGCTCAACTCCATCTTCCTCACCTGCATGGCAGCCGCGGTGGTCATGATGATCTTCGGCGTGAGCTCCCTCAAGCGGTAAGTAGCTGATTGATTTGCTACAATTCTATTTTACAATTCTATTTCCAATTAATGATCCACAGCTACGGAGTAAAGCGCGGCGATACTGGCGACGGAATGTCGGGGCTGAAGCTCCTCACGGTGACCATTAATCTACTGCGCAAACGTCGCCAGATCCTGATGCTGCCCATCACGATGTTCATCGGGCTGGAGGAGGCCTTTCTGGCCGTCGACTTCACCCGTTCGTTTGTGGCCTGCGGTTGGGGCATCTCCCGGATCGGGTTCGCCATGATATGCTTTGGCGTGGCGAATGCGGTGGCTGCAGGGATCGCTGGCGCCCTGGTGGAGCGCATCGGACGAGTCTGCCTGGCCGGACTGTGTGCCGTGGTCAACCTCTGCCTGCTCACCTACATGTACAGCTGGGAAGCGCGGGAGGGCGACTACCTGAGCTACTGCACCTTTGCGGCCATTTGGGGCATCTGCGATGGAGTCTGGCTGGTTGTGGTCAATGGTAAGTGAAGCTTGTTGCCAAGATTCTGTCGGTATAAAACTTTGTTATTTGCAGCTTTTTATGGCATCCTGTTTCCGAACCATCTGATTGCCGCTTATAGCAACTTCCGCCTGTGGGAAAGCACTGGTTCTGTTATCGGCTACGTCATCAGTTCGCAGCTCTGCACCTCCACGAAATTGGTGATTTTAATTGTTTTTATTTTAGTAGGCTGCGTGGGGTGAGTTTCCAGTTTGAATTTCTCGAATTGTTGACTTAAATTGTATACTTTATTTCAACAGATATGGCCTCATCGAGTACCGCTTTTGGCGAAAGCAAAAGAACTTGGAAGTCATGCTGAGTGACTGATTAGCACTTTAAGGCTAATTCCATATCTTGCCATTTACATTTAAATTTACCTATTTCCCCCGCATTGAGCTTGAATTGGATCCAGAGATAAGATGTTGTCTTATGTGATATTGCCAAATATTGTTAGGAAATTCGTTAATTTCGTTACTGAATAAAACCAAGTTTGTTTTAATTTTTTAAATAGTATTTTTTATTACAATCATTTAAATATTTGTTCAGTTGTAGCTGTTTTCTTGCTATATACCATTTAAATTTCGTAGTTGAAATATTTTTTCGTTTCATTCCATCATAATTTTTGTAAGTCGCTACATAATGTTACTTATTCTAAACACTTGCTGTCTTTTAGCTTGCTTTTGTTCTTTTTGAGTGATACCATATAGAATTATCTTAGTTTTCGAGTCTGAACTGGCTATATACTAGGGTTATAATTTGTTTTATAAATGGTTGAAATCAGATTCGTTTCAGTATACAAGTTTAGCCAACGCATTAAATGCAAATATTCTAACTCATCACTTACGAGCTCTGCAGAATTTCTTAGACTATGGGTTACACATAGATTTTATGCAGTTTTGGTTTAAATGGTTGCTTTTTAAACATCTAGTATGTAATTTGTTACGTGTATGAACTGGTTTCCTTTGTTTTCTTTTTGGAATGGCACATCAATGTGATAAAATTTGGCCTAAAACTGCACAAGTCTGGTTTGGGGACTTTATACTACTTTTAGGCTATTTGGGATATGATAAGTGTTAGTTAAGTAATTACTTAGTTGGCTAAATATTCAATTGGATTGGGTTCTTGGGTTTCGGGTTGCGGTTCGCTTGCGTAAGCCGATGTCCTTTGTAAATGCTATGACACACAGTATTACTTTACATGGCCTAACTGCTAAACTCTAGGGTGTTGTACAACTATCACACTGTAATACACAATCTCTCACGCACACAATGCACTCGCTTGCACTCACTCACACTTAGACACCTAGCTATATACACGGCCCACCTATTTACAAGGGCCCCTGGCCCTATACCATTCCCTTGGACATCATGCGAACGGTGTTCTTGAGGGCCTGCCGCTTGTTGCAGAACCAGATCCGGATCACTTCCCGCTCGTACCCCAGCTGATGGGCCAGTCCGGTGATTTCGGTGCCTGTGTGGCGGGGAAAGGAAGAATTAGCAACGGTTCCGGTGACCTCCACTTCTTGTAACTGAAAGTTACCACTCACCCGAAGGATGCGTGTTCCGTTCGAAGTGGGCATTCAGGAGCTCCAGAGCCTGCGGCGTGAAAGATGTGCGCCTCTTGCGCTTCTTCGACGGCTCCACGCCGATGTAGTCGGTGAGGTGGTTCTGACCCGATTTGTAGCGGTTCCAGTGGCTAAATGAATAGAAGAACTCCAGTTAGTCGGGTTTGTTGCTTAATGGCGCCCAACGTGGGGCAAAACGGCGCGTGGAACTGCCTCCATACTCTCACCTCTCTTCGGCCTCCTTCATCCAGCGCTCCAGCACAGGCTTGATCTTCTGTGCGCTCTTTGGTGTGATGTCCAGCTTCTCGAACCTGTGGTTGGGAGTGGTATGTAGGGAGAGGTATGTAGAGAATTAGATCCTGGATCAGATCGATGGGCTCGATGGGCTGGTGCAAGCCCTTTATAACGCAAAAGAAACGTAACTAAAGTGCCAGGACATTGTCAATTAGCATTCTTCTTTTTCGGTTCTCTTTTCGGGTACGCTCTTTCTTAATCGTTCAGTGAAGAAATTGCATTTCACTTTGCTTGTGATAAGCCGATGAAACTCTGCTCGTTGGCAATGCCCTGGCCAATTTTGGGAGCGCATTCATGCAAATTAAACGTGAAACAAAAGAAATACATGGCGAAATGAACAGGTTAATGAGCCTTGCACTTTAGTTAGGTTTCTCTTGGACTGCACGCACACACACACACAGCGTACACACAACCTCTCAAGGAGGCACACATACATGTTCTGCTGCTGCGTCGACAGTTGAGCGGCGTACATCTGCGCAGCGAGAGCACTGCTTGCATTCGATAGGTGGCATTCGACATTCGATATTCGGTTTTCAGTATTCGGTTTTGAGTATTCGGTATTCAGTTTGCGGTGGGTGGCATTCGACATTCGATGTTGAGAGAGAGAGGAGTTAGATAGAGTTGGCGTTTGAATCGAAAAAATAAACAAATAAAATAAATAATATTAATTTAGCATTTAATTGGTTTGTTGTCTGTTTTTCGTGGTTAATTTAGCAGTTTTAGATTTGCTAGAAAATGTCCTGGCACTCTTCGAAAATTGGTTCCAGAAGTTTACGAAAAACAAATTAAGGGAAACATAAATATGTGGACGTAAGCAAACAATACTGTTGAGGAAAATATAACAAAACACGATTGCTTAAAGGGGAAAAGCCAAAATGGTTGTCCTAATGCGGTTCACCTTCCATTATTGCTTGAAACAAATAAACATTGTCATGGAAATCTTTGATTTACAATTTTTTTTATACCCGTTACTCGTAGAGTAAAAGGGTATACTAGATTCGTTGAAAAGTATGTAACAGGCAGAAGGAAGGGTTTCCGACCATATAAAGTATATATATTCTTGATCAGGACCAATAGCCGAGTCGATATGACCATGTCCGTCTGTCCGTCTGTCCGTCTGTCCGTCTGTCCGTCTGTCTGTCCGTCCGTATGAACGCTGTGATCTCAGGAACTACAAAAGCTACAAAGTTAAGATTAAGCATACAGACTCCAGAGACATAGACGCAGCGCAAGTTTGTCGATTCATGTTGCCACGCCCACTCTAACGCCCACAAACCGCCCAAAACTGCCACGCCCACACTTTTAAAAAATGTTTTGAAATTTTTTCATTTTTGTATTGGTCTTGTAAATTTCTATCGAAACCGCCCAAAGCTGCTACGCCCACACTTTTGAAAAATGTTTTGAAATTTTTTCATTTTTGTATTGATCTTGTAAATTTCTATCGATTTGCCAAAAAACTTTTTGCCACGCCCACTCTAACGCCCACAAACCGCCAAAAACTGTGTTTAAGACTCTCCTTCTCCCTTCCACTAACTGAGTAACGGGTATCAGATAGTCGGGGAACTCGACTATAGCGTTCTCTCTTGTTTTTTTTTGAATAGTTATCGGTTGTTTTGCGGCTTACTTTAAGATTCATTCTAAGCCTGTTCACTTTTCTAAGATTTATATTTCCCCTTGATTTTTATAATGATTGAAAGTTTTTTCCATATTTTATAGTAAACGCCTAAAACTGTAAATAATGAAAGCACCTAAAGCTATTTTGTTCGAAAAGACTCTTTTAAATCGAAATTCCTACTCTTGTGTTGTGGTCCTTGATCAGATCTCAGACGATTAGTGTTTGTCCATTCATATCTCACCTGCAAATGGCACTCTGGCTGTAGGCCGGTCCCTCGGTCACCGATAGGGCCTGGCCCACCTGGGTTTGTGTGAGTCCCAGGGACAGGCGCCGCAGCTTGAAGGCCTTGGCGAACTCCTTGATCTCGTCCAGATCGATACCGTCTACCACATTGGTAGTGGCCTGGTTGATGGTGGGTTCATCTGGGGGAAGATAGGAGAACAAGGTCGGTTAGTGGAAGCCCCGTTTCTGCCATGAAAGCTTAAATCGAACTAATAAATGGGAAATTAGCTTAGCTATCCTTCTTCGCTGTAAGACGATGCAAATGACTTCATAAATTGCTGCCCTGTCTTGGTCTTAATTACAGTTAATTGCGGTAATGGCAAAACATTATTGCAGTGCAGCCCAGGTAAATTGATAAAGCACACGGCGAAGACACCTGCCACGTTGTTCTTGTCTATTAGGCAAGTGCGAAACTCACGGCTTTTATCTGCCTAATTTGTTAGCAGCAAGGCTGCAGGATGCAAACTACTCGCGTAGAATTTTGATTTATTTATTAATGATATGCAAGAAGGGAAAGACAAGGGTCCCAGGCAGCGGCAACCAACAGCCAACAGACAACAGCCAACTGCAACTTCAACGGCAGCCTTGTGTTTTAGCGGTAATTAAGATGCGAGGACGGATTGGTGGCAATGGAAGGAGATGGGATGGCAGGGTAAAGGATCCGCATGCTCTGGCAGCATCCTTTGCGGGCCGTAACTCAAGCTGTCGTCGCAGCTAGCTGGCTTTGTTCGCCTCGGTGTTGTTGTTTGCTGCAGCGTTTGAAATATGTCATTAAATGCGGAAGACATCTTAAGTTTTTGTATGCATCAATTAGTAGTAATTAAGCCGCATATTGTCTGCAATTTGTATGCGCAAACGATGCGATGTCGCAATCGAGACTGCTCGAGGTAGCAGCCATCCAATCCTGATGACTCCACTCTAATGGGTGCTGGGGGCTTGTCTTCATTTCTTGCCGCTGCCGGAGCTTGCTGCTTGCAGATTGTGCTGATTGCATTTTTAATGCATCCAAAAGTTTCAATTAAGGCCCTAACTCCTGCACGAAGCTGCGGAATCTAATCAATTGAATATGCTCAAACTAGAGAGTCCTTCGACGTCTATAGGGTACCCATAATCTGCCCCGAGCTAATTCCATCAGCTCGGCTTAGTTGTCTCGATCCAAGTCTGCCGTCTTGCCCCAAAACCTAATCCAATCCCAGATGCGGAGCGTGACAACGTCAACGCAGCTGCTAATTTGCCCAACACTTTCGGTTGACATCTCTCAACTTTGGGCAATGCGTTCTCGGTAGTCTTGTTTAGCTGCTCACCTAATCCCCGGCCCCGGAACGCTGCATCAATTATGAATCCCGTCCGTTGTAGGAAGTCGTGTAAATGCACGCGAAACTTTTCGCACACACGCCAAAAGACACGACACGGCGGGTGGAGTTGCGTTGAGTTTCAAGTTGATTTTCTTTTGGAAAATTACATAAAGTGCAGTCAACTTGTTAGGGCTTTTGGCATTGCCAGCAAAGTTGGCTTTCGACGAAAATTTCGTTAATTAATGTTGGCCAAAAAGTTGATTTTCGCCCCGCCTTTGTGCGCATATCACTCATACGCCGTGTTGCACTCGAGTGCGGCTCGTAAAATATCAAATCATCATCAGCTCGCTGCGGACCCCAATTATATGTGTACAACTGCGGAGGGCACTCGAGTTTCATGCCTCCGGCTCATTGGGATCATTACACGCTGAAGGATGCTTAGAACAGTTTTGGGGAATTTGTGAATTTGTGTGAAATTAATGCTAAGCTAGCTTGGGTGCTTTAAAATCGGGAAGCAAGCCGTTCGAATTTCTGTACTCTGAAGAATTAAAACCTTAAATATATAGATTTAATAAAAGACTGAAACAATCATAAAAACAAATCTGCTGTAAAAGCATTTAATAACTGCACTAAATAGCAAGTTAAATAGAACTTCTAATGGCACGTTTCTTTCACAATCGGCTTGCAACCCATCTCAAAAGTAAGTTAGTACAAGAAAGAATCGATCTTTACTCACTCGGAGAATCCATGAGCAGGTCGTTGTCATTGTCGTTTCCATTGGGCGACAGGTGTGGCGGTTCGCTCCTGGACGATGGACTCAGTTTGAGGGGCTGCATGTGGGAAACACTTGACGTGGATGGACCTGGGCCAGGTGAATCATCCCGTGGAGAGGCGGACGAGGCCCTCGTGGCCGTGGCCGTTGGAGCTCCGAGGGATTTCGTGATGGTCAGCTCGCCATTAGAGGCATTCAGCCTGGAGGAGATTAGTTAGACAGAGCCCTAAAAATCACAACGTAGTCCAACTCACCTGTTTATGCTGCTAAGTACGTTGGCCGCGGAACTGGATCCCGCCGCTGTTGGTGCTCCACAACTGCTGGTCGAGGTTGCAGTTCCGGAACTGGGTCCGTTGCCCAGGTAGTCCCGCTCCAGACGCGGAGATCCGCCCAGCGAAAGGGCGTGGCCCTGGGGCGAGAGGGTGCGGAACAGCGGGGAAGTGTAGCCTCTGTCACTGATGCTATTGGTCGCCGAGTTGGAGGGCGCGGAACTGGGCGGTGAGAGTCGACCGGAGGGCAGGCTGCTGCCGTGGTGACCTGCACTCGAGCTGGACGAAACAGTGGCCCTGGTGGCCGTAGCCGTGGGCGTGTGGGAGCGTCTCTCGTGGCGCTCTTGGCGCTCAAGTCGCTCCAGCCGATCGTGCCGCTCGTGGTGCTGGCTGAGATTCATTCCTGTAGTCGTGGACCCGCCACTGCCCGTCATCCTGCCCTGCGGACTGTGCTTCGGCGAAACCGTCGACGATCCCCTCAGGCTATGCCCGAAGTGGTGTCGCGGTGGCGGCGCCGGCGGCGAGGTGCTGGCACTCAGCTCGAGAGGCTTCAGCTCCATTTGAGGAGCGGTTAGCTCATCCGGATGTCGCAGGCTGATCTGTGGCAACGTGGAGGAGACCGCCGAGTTGGATTGCGGCTGCAGGTGATGGTGCAGATGCGTCTGAGTCTCGGGCTTGATGTGCAGCTGCTGCTGCAGCAGAAAGGCAGCTCCAGCAGGAGGAGCTTGTGGCCCCTTGGCGGCCAATCCGGGACTTCCGCCTGTGGGCGATCCCGCCGTCGGAGATCGCTCCGCTGACCGCCGCAGATCGGCGGCCAGGTGGGAATGCGGCAGGTGACCAATTCCCAAGTGCTGCTCCCGTTCCCGCTCCCGTTCTCGTTCCCGTTCCCGTTCCCTCTCCCTTTCCCGCTGTTGATGCACCTGCTGTTGCTGCTGCTGCTGCTGCTGATGTGTTGCAGCTGCCGCAGCAAACAGCTCCGGATGCAGAGCGGTCAGCAGCTGCTGCACGCCCGTCGAAAACAGATTGGGCTTGAGTAAATTCGTGGGTGTCTGAGCCAATTGGGGCAGGGCGGTGGCGTGTTGCAAGGCGGCCAGCGAGGGCGGCAGTAAGTCCCTCTGCTGCTCGCGGTGCTGCTGCTGCTGTTGTTGTTGCTGTTGCTGTTGCTGGTAGCTCGCAAAGGCGCCGAACGCGTTGGGCAGAAACTGCTCCGTGGTGGGGATCTGCGGGCTCACCGGAATGGTGAGTATGGTCTGCACGGCAATACCTGAAATAAATATAAAATATTAAATATTAAAATAAATAACTTAAAACTGAAACCTATCTGAAATTCATTTAATATCTCTTCTTTTTCCAATTAAATTCAAAATTTGTTTAAATATATAAAACAAACTTTTCCAAAACCTGAGTTTTTTACTCCGGTATGCGATATTGAAGTGATATCTTAACTTTTAAATAGTAAAACTAAATCCAGATTTAGATGTAGATTAATTTAGTTTCTCACAAAGCCGCGTTGCGATATATTCGATGAATCAATTAGCAATGTAGTTATATTCTTGGTATTATTTGTTAAAATGAGCATAAACATAAATTCAGAAAACTCATCAACTTTACTTTCGGCCCCTAAGGTTAAGTATTTTATTAGTCGCTTTGGAAAGATTACAGCAAATCCTTTTTCGCCCCACGCGAGGAGGAAATTGAAAGTTGCCCTAATCGCTTTACGAGCTTTTTATGCCCCATCTCATGGTGGTATGACTATGACTCCGCCAACCACGAGCTGCGCTGAAGTCAAGCCAAGTCAACTTTGCGATTGATACCCAGACGAGCAGACGGGCAGACGGACAAGGCCCAACTACCCGGAGAACTGAGCCCGTAAAGTCATACACACACTCACCTTGGGCCGTGGGTATGAGCAGCTGGGCGCCCTGGACGCCCTGCACCAGCTGTCCGGAGGCAAGTATCAGCTGGGGCATCTGGGCGCTCGCCGGCGGCGCTTGCAAGGTGGGCGGGGGCGAGGCGGTGGCCGCCGCCAATACATTGGCCAGCGAGGAGGCGCTTAGGGGGTGGTGCGGCGAGCTGCTGCTGCTGGGATTATCCGGCTGCTGCTGCTGCTGTTGGGCGGAGCTGACGCCGGAGTTGGCCGCCGATCCGCCGGAGCCATGCCCGTGGCCGGAACTGCCGCCCTTGGCCGTCTTGCTCTTGCCCCCAATGTGGGTGGGCGAGGTGGGCGCCACCGAAGCTCCGGTGGTTGCTGCGGGCTCCCCGCCCACGCTGAGATTCAACGGCGAATTGAACACCGAGGCGGCTAATCCTTGAAGACTTGCTAGTGCAGCGGCCGTTGCGGGATGATGATGGTGATGCTGGTGCCCATGATGCGGATGCGGATGTGGATGCTGCTGCTGCTGCTGTTGCTGCTGTAGCGTGGCCAAATTTTGTAATTTTTGCAAATTTATCATGTCTTGCACTGTGGGATTTTGAACAAGAGTCACACAAAATGTTGTCATTAGTTTTTGTTGCAAACTCCTTGCCGAATTGGTGGAGGGAAGTTGGGGGAGGGGCTTTGGTTTTGGATTGCCTGCCAGCACTAATTGCCAGTTTACTTTGGCCCTGGCTGGGTTTTCGGGGATAAATGACTGTGTCGGGGCGGAATTCAAGGATGGAAACTCGCTGTGCAAAGAAGTCTTAGATAAATTATAGAAAATTAGTCTGAGGGAATTAGAGCGTTAAATGCAAATGCAGCCAAATAAGGTTAGCTGTATAAAACCAGTGAACTTTATGGCATTGTTATTATTCAAAACTAACACACGTTGGAACTGAAGCGAGTTAATTAATGCCTAGCTTGCACAAAACTAAATATCTTTATTATTTTATTAAAGGGGTAGGGTATATGTATGTACATAAACATATTACAAATTATGAAACAATTTTAAAATCTCTAAGACTCAACTGCAGAACACTGCAGTTCAACTCCTCGTTGAAAGTGGCTGAATATTTAAATATGTCGCATAAATTGGGAAATAAAATACGTTTAATACAAAAAAAAGCGTAGCATTTTCCGAATTCAAATTCTAAAAAAAAGAATGTCCAACATCAATCGATGTTTATAATATTGTTTAAAAACTTGAATTCAATGCGTAAAAGAGCAGTACGATAATATCGAATATTACGTTAAAGAATAACCTAATATAAGACCATAGAAAATAAAGGAAACCGTTTCCATCCTTGACAGGGAATCCTCAATGTGTGCTGGTGTTTGGCTTTCGATATGTACTCACTAGTTCCGTTCAGATGGGCGGCAAACGCCTTGGCCTGAGCCTGTTCCTCCCGCCTCAGCCGCAGGACCTCCGCCGACTGCTCTTCCGCCTCGCCCTCGCCCTCGCCTTCCCCCTCCCCCTCGTTCTCGTCCTCCTCGCCATCGATCTGCATGGGCAGCGGGAGAGGCAGGGGCATGGGCGGCGGCGAGTGCTGGTTGGCCAGGGAGGCGGCCTTGGCCGCCAGATTCTTGTAGAACTCCAGCTCCTTGACGTGATCCTTGTTGTCGAACGGTGAGTGGGAGTGCGAAGGGGGCGGTGGCGAGAGGAGGGCGTGGCCGTCTGTGATCTCCATTTCATCGTCGTTGTTGTTGCTCCGACTGTTGTGGTGCGGATGGTGGTGTTGGTGGTGTTGGTGATGGTGGTGGTGGTGCAGGGAGTGGGCGTGGCTGCTGCTGCTGGGCGAATGTATCTTGTGGCAGCTGATCTCCTTGTCAAAGTCCTGAAAAGAACGAAAGAAATGCCATTAATCGGAATGCTTTTATACAGGACTTTCTGATGAATATATTTCCCATTTGGCTGAGTAACTGAGCGTGGCATTCTTAATGTACTCTAAGACTTGCATTTTGGTTTGTAAATTAATAACAACTTTGAATTTCATTTCAGAACCTCTTAATTTGAGTGAATCGCGGCGTTTCTGTGGCTAAATTCAATTATATTTTTGCAATTAATGCCGTGTCAATTGTGCTGCAGAAATCCATACTCGAAAGCTAATGACGAGTCCTGAATCCCCATTCATTGTTTGCTGATTGGATTATATATTTAAGCGATGGCATTTTCGGACTCGTGTTACATTTCATTTGTGTCAGTCGAGGCGACACACCCACATTGGGCGTGTTAATAAGTTAATTTAATTTTTGTTGTAATTGTCATCGCACATTTATTGTTTGGCATTTTGATCTGCCAGTGCGGATGAGCTGGCCAATTTATGCAAATTTAATTGGTTGCAATTGTTGCGATTCGAGCAGGCCCCATTGCGATGGGGATGGAGCAAAGTATCAATATGGGCTTGATTAGCCGTTTAAACGATCAAGTGGCGTCGTTTGCATCTTTAAATTACATCTCCCTGCGACTTTGTGCTTAAAGACCGGCCAAGTACCCAGTTCGCAGAAGGATCCACGGAAAATGGGTGGATAGGTAAACCAATATAATTATTGGCAATTAATGCTGGCGACGCCAAATGCGCTTAGAGGGGGAACTTTGGGGATCTTTGGGGGCGGGACATTAATGCCAATACAAACGGAGCAGGACCCTTCTTTCGCCGTGGCGGAGCTTCAATTAAATTTTATTTGCATAGGAAATTAACATAATTGTAGTGCAAAATACAGACCCAAAAAAAAGAAGCAGTGGAGAGAAAAATGCTAAAACCGAAAAATGGAGGGACCAAAAGAAAAGCAATAAAAGTAAGCAGTAAACGTGACAGCAGCGAAGGTAAAGAGTAAAAAAATATTATGCAAATAAATAGGAATGTTTGGTGGGTGTTGCAAGTGCGGCAATTAAACGAAATTTCTCCTAACCAGCCAATGAAAATCATTTGTATAGCCCCCCAGCAATGGGGTATAGCCGATAGTCCATCAATCATCTAACTAACCAACACTTGGAGAGTGGACATTTAATAAAGCACTTGATAAATTTCACTGCAACGTGCTGCAAATTCATTAAAAATTGACGTTTATTGGCGCCGTCAGCAGCACAACAGCCACTACTTAAACAGCGGCGGAAAAAGAGAAGCAGTCCTGCCAGGACGAAGCAAGTTAATGTCATTGAACAGCAAATCGAACTAAATTTATGACACGCCGAGAACGAGAGTGTATGAAAAAGGAAAAAAACTCCCAGCACTCCCAACGTTAATGTCCTGCGAGTGTCCCCGTGTTTTTTACGCTTCTCTCTCTGTGTGTGTATGTGTGTGTGTGTGCATGTCCTTTATGCAAACAGGCGGCAAACAGACGGCTGCTGACAGCCACTATGGCCCACACACACACACTCGCACACGAGTAGTAGTTGGGGGGGGTCCACTGATGTGCAATGAATAAACTTTTCACCATACGAGTATTTACCCGCGCTCAATCGAAAGGACTTGTGGGTCCCTACGGCTACAACTGCATTGCCGCTAAAAGTTGAAGAACAAAAAGTGGCTACCATAATGAGCCACCGACGCTGTCGCCCGCCTTTTGTGCCCACCAGTTCTATTTTTGTAGCCTCGCAAATGAGCGGAAATTAAAAACTGATTTAGCATTGGAAAGCACCAATCCGGGCTTTCTCACTCCACCGGACTCTGGAATGATACGTGGACGGCGGGATCGTGGCGATTTTACGAAGGTTTCTGCATTTAAAAGTCAACCAAATTTCAAGGCCCTTCAAAATAGGTCACACTATTCAATTACTACACTTATTCAGGAATACACCCACCCAAATGTGTCCACAAGGTTCGTATTCCAAATGTATAAACGTTTTAAATTTACTATGTTTAATGTAAAGTAACACTTGTTGTGAATTTTTTAGGACTCTATTTGAAAAAAAGGTGTCTTAGTTTGCACGTCATTTAAAGGAATTATAATAAATACAGTCTGATAATAAAACTCTGCAGATACGTCTTGTTTCCACATTCAGATTGGCCCCAGAAAGGTAGCCATTTCATCGGCGAACCATATAGGTACGAATTTACACCTCCTCCCCCGAGTTGTCGGCACAATCGTCTCCGCTCAGATTCGGACAGTGAAGCCCACTTAAAGCCGCCCAACAATCGGCTGGGCATCAACGTTTCCCTTTGGCTGGCGTTTTGCTGTTTTTGTTGCGCCGCCGTCAAATGAAAATAAGTCAAAAAAATAGAAAATGAATTGAATTATTGCAAAGAGCCAGAGATGCTCGCCATTGTGGAGGGGCGGCGGGCTTTATCCACCAGGAATTGTGAAAGGGGTGTGGAAAGGGGAAGGGGAAAGGGGAAGGGGAAGGGGCTGGGCAGCGGGCACTTGACAGCCTCGAATGTGATAAGCAAAAGCCCGGCGCGAAATGGAAAACGCGATGGCAGCCTTTGGTTTTCTTCTTATTATGCGCCTGCACCTCCCTCCCCCCGCGAGTGACCACCTCTCCATACTGCCTTCTCTGTCTCTGTCTCCAGCACGAGTGCTGTCTCTTTCGCTGTCTGTGTTTTTTATGTAGCATGCTTTTGAGCGCGATGCGAAATTATAATTCACACATGTGACCAACCAGGGGGAGTGGGGCACTGGGCACTGGGCGCTGGGTGGTGGCTCTTCGCCAGTGGGTGGTTAGGTGGTTGGGTGGTGGACAGTAAAAAAATGCAATTGCCAAAAAGTAGCCGGCAAAAAGAAAGCGAAAACGAGGAGCAAGTCGACGTAGCCGAACGGTTGCGTTGCTTGTTTGCTTTAATTGCAAATGGCATTTTTTCCCGGGGATCCGAAGAGGGATGGGCATGAGCAGGAGGATGTGGATGTGGATGTGGAAGTGGCGGACATGGACGTTACAAGCTGACCAGCCCGACCACCCTGAGCACCATCATCGGAGGGAGGCTGGCTCATAAATTGTCGAAAAATATTTGACTTGTTCTATTTTTGGTCACCCCAGGCCCATCCAGCAAACAGTGCCTGCTGTGGCCAGCAATATGCTTCAGCAGCTCCCCTTTCCCCACCGCCTGGAAACATTTATGACCGACCGGTCGACAGGGGGGAGGGGTGCTGGGGCCTTGCACTTTTGCATACTTAATGCTTTGTTTAATGCAAATGCACATAATTTCATCACCGACGCTGGGACGGTGGGAGTGTGTGCGTGTGTGTAGTTTTCTTTCATGCTTCTTTTGCCGAGATGTGGAAATATTTTTCAATTAATATTTATGTTGCTTTATGTGCCTGAATTGATAATTTCCCCATTGGTGACTCGAAAACGAATCCGAATGGTTTGCTAATACTTCTTGCGAACACTGTTGGATTTCTCTATCGATTTTGTGGCATTTCCGAAATATTTCTTGGTAACATCCCATATTATTTCGTTCTTAAGTCCAGATCAACCTGATATACAAAAAACTTTATCTTGGCCTTAACTTATTTATAAGAAAGCTATTTTTATGTTATGTATAGAAAAAGCTTTTAACATATTTTACTTACTTTATGTATTATTTAAAATTGAAATAACACAATCCAATGTTAGCAATATCCAATGATATTTATTTAGATATTATATAGAACTTGGAGAAAATGAGCTTATTATTATTGTTCTATGATGTGTTACCATAGAATAACGTTTGAAATTCTGAATTGATGCCCTTTTGTCCATTCGGACGAGCATCAGCCCTTTACCCACTCTCTTGACTCTCTAAACGAATGTAGAAGAGGCCATCCATTTTTTATGCGATGCCGATTTCTTGCGCAATTCCGCCGTTACACAGAGCGTCGATAAAGGGATAAGTTGCACCTGCAGACGGTAGCCCAGTGGCACCCACCACCCACTTGATTGCAAACAAAAGCTGCACGCTGCAGACATTGCAATTTGGGCGAGAATTCGAGTGTTTCTATGTACTACCGGCACGTGGGTATGTATCGGCTGTATCGAAACGACGAATATAATACATATATCGGCAGATGTGGACTTGCTATATAAGGACAGAGCGCAGCTGACAGTCGCATGGCGAATGAGGGAAAGAAAACAAAAACGAAACAAAACAAAACAACGGCGAAGCACAAAAACCAAAACAAAAATGTGTAAAAAATGATGAGCGACGGGGGCAGTTCAGTTGGACAGAAAATGGAGCAAAACAAAAACAGGAAAAAATAAGGGGCAGGATCAGGGTAGGTCCTGCTGGTCCATCAGCAGCAGGAGCAACAGCAACAGCAGCAACATCAATGGGCGCGCCACTCAATCAACCCCACTTGCCCGAAAGTGGGTGGCTCGTGGGTGGCTGGTGGGCGGCTCGTGGGTGGTGGTGGCTCTCTGCTTGACAACAATGAAGGCCAAGCATTGTCCACGACTCCGGGGACCACTCACCCAAGCCACCCCCTGCGCCCCCCACTCCGCAAATGGTGTGCTTGTGTGCGAGCCTGTCCCAATTTTTTTACGTTTTTCCGTTTGTCCGTTTACTCCATTTTTTCCACTTTTTGTGTGCCTTTAATTTTGCTCTGCTCTCTCTCCCTCGTTCGCTTTTTACGGCGGACTTTTTACGGCCCGGTCGCCTGCTACAACTTTCTGACTGCTTGGTCGCTGGTCAGCCGCAGTTATTCTTTGGGGGCGCCGAGCGCTGGACATTGGGGCGCAATCCTGCAGCGGTCACTGGTCACCGCTCTGGTCAAATGAATGCAATTGTACGGGTGTACGCATTACCCCACTGCCCTCCCGCCTCATCGAACGTCCACGAGTGGACCGAGCATAAATCCTGAGCCCCATGTCCTGCAGCCTGGCAACGGCAGCCCAGCACCACCCACCGCCCCCAACCCCAACCCCAACAAAATAATATCGAAGCCCCCACCACGGAAAAGCTTCGCACTTTTGCTTGCTTTTCACTTTTGGCGGCACACTTCTTTTTTTGGCCATTTCTTCTCGCCCAAAAATAAAAAGTAAAAGTTGCGTCACCCACCCTCCCACTGCTTCTTGGCCATCGACTTTGCCCGGTCATCGAGTGGGTGGTGCGGGTGCTGTTTGGGGTGGTGCTGGGGGCTCGGAAAGTCCTGGTGTCTGTCGCGGCATTTATTGCCGCAATGTAGCCCCAGGGAGCTGATTCGCTCGCCCCTCCGCTGCTCATTTGCATCACAATTTTTAATTGGAATTGGCGCAAGAGATGGCCAGCGATCAGGGGTCAAAGGAGTTCGGAGTGAAGGCTTAGCCTGGCCGACAATTGAAGGGCCGCGATGCAAAACAATTATTTATCACCTTGCTTTGATAGCAAAAATAGATAGTAAAAGCCAAGGTAATCAGGCGATTGCAAACCTTAAAAACCCACCTCAGTTGACAACATATGGCATTTACAAGGTAAGGATTTGAACGGAATATCATTTAAATATAATCCTTGCATATAGGGTGGAATAAATACAAGTCCCTTTTTCTTGTTATAATCTGAGTTTTTAATGTCTTGTATATGAATAATTTACCATCGTGAATATCAGGTTATAAACGATGTTATAAGACTATCCTTAAAAACCACCGAGTCCTTTTTAAAATACGTTCATGCTGTTGCATTTCTACCTTTGGAAGCGAAGCACTCCTTGAACCCCGCGTTTTGCACATCCCCCGGGCCAAGTCCTGCGCCCATTGTCCTGCGCCTGTTGCCTTGTTCTGCTGTTTTTACCAGTTTTTCGGATACAATTGTTTTGTTGACTTTTTTAGTGTTGCCCGCTTTCGCAGTCGATCCTGCCACCATTGTCGCATGCTCCATCGCATCCCGTTGGCCGCAGCATTGTTTGCTGTTTGTCTGCCACTGTCTCCTTCTTATTGGCCATACGTGCCCCTGTTATTCTTATTTTTAGGCAACCGTCGAGAAAGCACACACAAGTTTGGCGTTTTTGTGCCACTTTTTTCGTGGTGCCCACATGTGTGCGAGCGAGTGCTAACGCTTTTCCTCTACATTTCTCATTCGCTGCTGCGTTTCCATCAAGAAAACGAAAAAGTAACATTTTTGCGGGCCTCGCTGATTGGTTGCACCCTCCGCTCATCTCGGAGCTTTTCCCGCCCCCACCGAGAGGCCATACCTCCCCCTTTCCACCCTTTCCATTTCCCCATCGCTGCAGGAACAACACATTTTTTGTTTTAGCCGTAGAGCAGCACACCCGTTTTATTGCCTCTGCGATGTCGGTGGGTGGCGCTGCTTTTGGGTTGAGTGGTGGGGTGGTGCCAGTTCAGCTACTCACCGGAAGCATCTTTGTGTGTACCCACCGATAAGAACATTGACTAAGTGCGTAATATGAGGCTGCCACTGCGTATATATGTGTGTATATCGTATGGAAAGCGTTGACATTCCTTTGATAAAGGATACAGTTTTGGGGCAAGGGAAGAGTCACATTCTTGGCTGGTTTTGGGAGGCATACTAATAATTTTAGATATATAGAATTCCTATTAAAGTATGCTATTATATTTTAAAGCAATCTATTGTGGTATCTGATATTAGTGTTCTTTAAAAATTCCTAGGGAAACTATTGCATAATCGTCAGTGTCATGATTCTCCTTACTATATGTATATTTTATATCAACACAATCAATATAAATGGTACACCATTTTGAGGAGATAACGACTTAGCCTTCTCTAGGACGAATCTCTGATCTCCTTAGAGTTGTGCATCCAAAAGTTAATTACTTTGCGCTGGCATATTTTCACCGTGTTACTGGCTACTTGAACATGCCACACTTTGGCTAGTTTTGCCCCTGCAACTCTCTGGAATTAATATTCGTATTTTCAATTACCACTGACACTTGTCTATGGCAGCCGAGCCCTAAGGGGGTTTCCCCCCTGCCCCTCCTGTCTCTCCTGTCCCTCCTGTACCTCCTCCCCACCCCCGAGGAGAGCCTACCAGCGTTCCTGTTGTTGTCATGGACATCACACACGCCCAATTCCAATCCCCATCGCTAGTCCAATGCGGAATGTAAAATGTCATTACCGCTGACATAAATGAATAGCTGCATTCATTGCATTTGGCAGCAGCGCCCAGAAAGAAAGAGACGGACACACAGGGCCAGGGAGAAAGAGGTAGCAATACCCGACTGCCTTGGCTTCCATCTTAGATTGTTGTAATGGCCGCATTAGCGTTAATTAAAGCCAAGCTGGTCGTGTATGCATAAGTTGGACATGAATGAACTGCCCGAGCCATGACAACTGAAAGGAATGTTATCGATGGCATATAACGCTGCAAATGGGTGAGTTTGAATGGAGGTTTCACTTGGATGAAGCCGGTGTTATGCTACACTCAATTGCGTCAGAATTAAAGAATATATTTTATTATAGTAATAGTCAATTTAAATTTAAATTTACATTTTCAAGTGCGGTCGGGCCACTGGTAACTCTTGCCGTCGTACCAATAGTTCGTTGATTATAGTGTTTGATGAAGCCCAAGTACTGTCCTAAAAATTAACCCCATTCAAGTGGAAATTGAGCCAGCACAACTAGAACATCTTTTTGGCTCCCTTAAACCCTCTTGACCCCAACCGCCTCCTCGGCCATTGACTACATAGTACCAGCAGCTGTGGAAAATGGGGGGACCGGCTAACGTGCAACTCATATAACATTTCTAATTAAAATTTTGTGCAGAGCTCCCGCCTAAGCCCCCATCGGAAGAAAGGTTATTAACATATTTGCCATAACCAGAGGGCGGCACTTGTAGGGGTGTGAGTGTGAGTGTGGGTGTGAGTGCGGGTGTGAGTGTTTGCTATTTGTCCAAGCTGTTGGCCATTAGTTTGGCATGCAGTCCGGCAACTTGTCCGAAAAAGTGAGTTCGAAATCGGTACGGTCATTAGGGTAGAGGCGACATACATATATGCATGCATGGGTGCCTAAGTAGCTGCGCTGTCTTCATTAAAAATTTTGCACCGCCATACCTCTCGTCGCCAGCAGCCCTAGTGATACACGGAGAAAAAAACCGTAGAGAAGTGGGGCAAAGTCTGTCTACACTTTACAAAAGTTGTGTAGCATAATTCAGTAAATACTAGGTGAAATGAAATGACAAATAGACCAATAACTGTAATACTGGTTTTGATCTAAAGCATTGATTTTAACGTGCTAATGGCGGAGTTCATCCAATTTTGTATAGTGCAGCTCTAGGAGTTGCAGTGCCCTCGCCCCCGCTCCTTGCCTCAAAGGGCAACAACAAATCGGGCTTCATTCCTAATTTAAATGCAAATGAGATTCATTTGACGATGATGTCGTCCAGGCTGCAGCCATGGCCCTGCCACCCCACACACCCTCTTGCTCAATGCCACACACGCACACACACACACCACCTTGCGCAGACAGCGGGGCAGACACATGAGTCTGCTGGGCTTTCTCCTGCTCCGGGGCCCCGGCATCTGAATCCCGGTCTTTCTCCACGCCAGCGAGTGTGTTTTCTTTCGGGTGGGCATCTGCATTTATGCAAGTAGCTTAAATGGCTACAAAATGCGTTGCCTTGGCGAGATTTGTAGCATACATTAGGGCGGTGTTGCATGTGGCAGTGTTGCACGTTGCCCGTCGCTGCAGTGTCAATTGCTAACCACGCTTAGGCTCAACCTTAAGCTCGGCAATGGCGGCTCTTCCGTTTCTACCTCGGCATCTCGGTGGTGCAGAAAAGTCTGGGCCACCTAATCTGGCTGGAAAATTTCAGTGCATTTTGGGTGCTTTGATTAGTGCGGCAGTGGGGCTGCTGTGGACTGCTAATTTGGGCAAATTTGGGAAAATTCGCAAACACCTTGAGAACATTTAGCAGTCCAATCAAACCGTTATCCAAGTAAATATTTCCCCAGCCGCTTTGTATATAGCCAGAGAAAAAGTTATTACTCATGCGCCACGTTGCACTGAGCACCAATCAATATGCAGGCTATCAAATATTTAAACTAAAACTACAAAATAACAAAAATGGCTAAGAAAATTTAACTCATGCGTGCGAGTGAGACGGTGCGTTCGAGAGTGAGACAGAGCACGCCCCGACAAAAGGATTTTAATTGAGTGCAATGGCATGTGAGCGATATGTGCAGTAGGAAAATGCAGAGCGAGACAGCCGATAAGGGAGACAAAGACGAAATCCAAGCAATACTATCCAATATCCTTCACATCCACATGCACACCCGACCACCATGTATGTGTGTGTGTGTGGTCGAAATGCATTTTGAAGTTATGAATACACATATATCCTGTTGATTTTTGAAATTATCAAGTCTTAAAACACACACACCGCCAGATTGTTGGTAAGGTGAGTGGGTAGCCGAATGGGCGGACATTTGCCTGGCCTGTGTTTGTGGCCGTTTTTTGCATGAATTATTAAATGCTGTGTAATTTATTTGATTGTGATTGTGCCTGTGCCTGTGTGCTGCCTGCATTCGTAGTGGTCCGTATTTATTGCACTTAACTGCTTGGGGTTACGTGTAACAGGGCCTCTTTCCCCCGATTTGTTGAAATCTTATGCATTTGTCATGAATTCGAAATATTTTCGGCTGGCTCGGCTCGTTTGCTCTCCCTTCTGTTTCCTGTATATGAGTATGTGCAAGTGTGTATGATTGTGTGAGTGTGCATTTCAAGGATGGCAGGAGTTTGTCTGCGTTGATGGAGCCACGCATCACCCAAGGACCTCCCAACCCCGCAACCGCCATCCAACTGGTCACAGTCCCTTGCTAACTGCATCAACTATTTGTCCATGCACATTCGGGTTTTAAGTTATTTCTGCTGCTGCAATTTATTGATCAATATTTTAGCCCAGGCGTTGGTCATTAGTTAGTCTGGTCAGGACATCAAGAAGCACTTAGAGCGAGAGAGATAGGCTTGAGCTGGGCAAAAGCTATACACACAAAGTGCGTAAGATACAATGGAAAGTTTCCTCTGTGATTGCAGCTTATAGCCCATCCAATATGCAAGCCAAGCTAAGAACTTCTTGCGGTCAAAACAGGCTGCGATGGCCATTTAATCGATATTTTAATAACTGCTGTATCGATTTTGTGGCTGTAAGGCCTTTCAAATATTTTTACACCACTCAACTTAATTATTATACAACAAGAAAGAATAAAACTAGTTACTAAGGCGCTAAAAATCTGAATGCAATTAAAACGTAAGGGGTGTAAAACTACACATTGTAGTTGTAGCTAATCAACCAATAATCATATTTGTGTGCCATTATATATTATTATCAACTTCACCGAATCAACTACTCAAAAGCCCTTTATTCCTTCCTAACAACTCTTTTCACACCATTAGACTTGAGTGTATTGCGCGAAATGTATCCACCTGGGAAGCCAAAGTTTGCGAGCAGTTACACCTGCATATCCTTCGCGCTATCCTTATCCCGAACACAATCTAATTAACTGTCATTGTGTTAAAAAGACGCCAAACTGGCAACCGAAAACTCGCGTCCCCGCCCCTTCTCTGTGGCCTGCCAGTTCAACAATGACAGCCGCCCTCTCCCCCACGCCCCCTCCCCCTTGCAGTAGTTTGCGTGTCAAGTTGGCTCCTTTCAGGAAGCCGCCCCACCTGCCCCCACCAGCCCCCTCCCGGTCACGTCATCCGCTGCGCTAATACTAATGCGTTGGCAATAACAAAGGTTGCACATGCTCGCTCCACCAACACCCAAAGTTGCCGAGTTGTTGGCAACTAATCAATAGAGCAAAATTTACGTTTAATTAAAAATGTCTGCGTGTGTAAACCGGGCAGGTGGCAAGTGAAATCAGGTGGGGAGCCTATGCTGGTTAGGTCCTGCTATCGTGACATTAGCCCCACTGTCAGTTGGATAATTGCCTGACTTAATGTGCAATTAGACCTTAAACCAAACCATAGACTACAATCATCTTCTAGCAGTTTTTACGAACATCCAAGTATTTTCTATTATATTATATACAAATATACAGACCATACCAATGTAGCTGATTTTTGAGATGCAAAATCCGAAATCTTCTCGGACTGACCACCCTTGAGAATGACCTTTCACCCCGCCACTTTATCCGCAATTTACACGAGCCATGATAATTTATCGGCAACGAAATACTTTACATAAGGCCACCCCCTTCGAAGATGAGTCCGAACGATGCCGAATGTAATTAGAAATCCTCAGCAAACATATGTATGTACATATGGAAAGCGCTGCTCCTTCGTCCTGCGAGCTCAAGTGTGTATTTGTGTGTGTGGTGGGTGGGAGTGCTGCTGCAGTTGGCTTGATGTGCAAAATGAAGACATTTGAATTTGCGGTTCGGGCTTGAGCACCGTAGGCTATAGATTTTCTTACGACACACGCTCGCACATGCAGGTGTTGTGGGGTAAAGTGGGCTGGGTTCCGATGTGTTTGGGGTTATATAATGCAACCACCCAGCCACACACACACCCACACACGCACACCATCACCTGCTTTGGCCTTTGTCTGCCCGCTGGCCATGCGAGTGGGTGGTTGGGCGTCATCTCAATATAAACTGCCTTCAACATTTAATTAGTGTGTTTTCGCACACAGGGGCCACACAGGTCTATGTGTGTGTGCGTGAGTATGCAAATGGCAATGGGCGCAACTGTACATGCTCACACACACACACAAACATATCCTTTGCTCTCTTTCTCTCTCCATCGCTCTCTCTCTTTGAAGACATTGCCGTTTCGTTGGCTATACAAATTCCATGCCAACACCTTTTCGGCCAACGACTAAGACGAACTTAAGTGGGCGAAGGGGCGGGACACTCTAAAAGCCCTCTCCCACCCGAAAACACACACACATGAGACTGCCAGACTCACATACACATGCACAATTGCCTTTTATAATTAATTTTACAGTTAAGTGTATTTCAAGAAAGTTAAATTTACGTATATTCGAAATTTTGAAAGGCCATTGCCTTGGCCACAACCCACACAAACACAGCCGAGGGTTAAGGCCCTGTTAGCAGTGGGAAGTGGAAGCGAGTGGGGGCAAGGCGGGAAGGAGAGGGTAATACGGCACTAGAGTGTGTGTGTGTTTCTGTGTGTGTGTGCCGTCCCTGCGGCTTGTGTCTGAGACATTTGACTGCTTTTCGGGCTAAGCTTTCCCCATTTCCCCACTCCCAACTAACTCCTTGGCCGACACAAATTTTATTGAAATTGCCCGGACTCCGTGTGCACTGGACGAGGCAACACTTACATTATGCAATCTAATTATGTCTTGAGCTTCCAGTGTGTGAGTGACTACGGCAGGACAAAATGGCCTCTTAGCCCGTAGGTTTGGGTAAGCCAGGCCAAGATAGGTTTGGCTAAGAACAAGATTCCACAGACAACCGGGAAAATATAGAGATCTAACATATATGTATAATGGAAATGTTTTAGTCGGCGTTTTGGATCAAATAAGCAGCAGGAGGATAATCAATTTAAACCGATATTATATGAAGAAACCATATTCACAATCCACAAATGCTGAAAACAAAAAAATTATGCTTCAACACCATTGCTCCATTGTAACCCTACATTTTTCCTTTAAACTCCTAACCAAACTTTAATGCACACTGCTGTTTTGGAAAAGCTATCCAATAGCAAAACCCGAAATAGTCTAGTCCTAGCTGGTCGAAGGAATAGAAAATCAATTTCGTACCCCCAAAACGTCCTCATTAAATTGCTCGCTGTACGACTAATGAAATCATTAAAATGGTTTAAAAGCAAATGCTCGTTGCCCGAGCCGTAGGACAAACATACACATACATACAGTCGAGAGTATGCAAAATTTATGTGGCAACTAGAAACTATGTTTTGGCAACACGCACACAAACTCTCACACCTACATATCTATATACGCAGTCGGCAAAGGACATTGCCTTGAGTTAGGATCGGGGCCGAGGACGAGGACAGACAGCAAAAGTTGCCAGCTGAGGGCAGGGGCAAATCCTTAGCAGGGACACCCAACCACCCCCTGTGACCAGAAACTCCATCCCCATCCCCAAACCACCACCCTCAAGCGCCTTCCCCTTTTGGCCGCGTGCGCTACTTAAACCCTTGCCGAAAACTATCCGGTTTTGTGTTGGGGCGCTGTCGGGGTGGCCAGACATCCAGAACATGATTTTAGTGTTTTCAAATTTGAATTTTAAACAAGTCATAATATAATTTGGATAAGCAAAAGCAAAAGCAGCAGCAGCAGAACATCCTGCTCCCCGATTCACGACTACTTGGCCCAAGCCTGTGTCCACTTGCCGGGCTTTAATCCGCCCAGCCCAGCCCATCCCAGTCCAGTCCAGTTCAGTCAACTCCTTGGCAGTCCCCTCGATGGCAACCCTTGCGCGACGACCATCGAAAATTAGCCGGGGCCCTAGCTCATTTTCCAGCTCGGCGTTTTTCTTGCCGCGCCGAAATTGGGAAATTTAAATTAGATACAAAAGTATATGTAGCCCAGAGGCGGGGGCGAGTCTATGCGTGCCAACTATCCACAAGAAATATTGTAATTTTCTTGCAACTAAAGACGTAAACGGATATTAGCAGCAAATTAAGCCCTTTTCCCGTCCTTTTTATCAGCTCTTAGCGATGGCAGAATTCCCTTATCGAAAATGCTAATTTTGTGATTGGCTGAAATCGAAAGAGGATTAATTTTCTAGCGATTAGGCAAGCTGCTTGAATATAATAGTTTGGTAAGGGCAGATTAAGACGGCTTAAGCTAAGGCTACAGTAAAGCTAATGTCGCTAAAATTATAAAAAATTAAAAATATAACAAAAATTCGAAGCAACTTCAAATACTAATATATCTTAGTGCAGTTACCAATAACTAATTTAGTTTTAAATTGCTTTTGCTCAATTACATATTTTAATGTAAGGCCATCGATAGTTTTCAGTTACAGTCCCATCTTCAGGCAAAACAAGTAAATCGAAACTTCTCAGCGACAAACAGGACAACAGCATTTTCGAATCGGGTTGCTGCTGTCTTGGGCTTTGGTCTGCTAAAAGGGTCCAAGTATATGGCTTAAATCATACTCGACTTGGCTACATTTTAAATATGCTTCGTGGGGGTTGGAGGTCGTGTAGTTGCAGAGCTTGTGGCGCTTGGAGGTGGGACGCCCCAAGTTGGGGCGTCGGCTCAGTGTGTGGGCGGGCATTTGTGGGGGCGTTGGTATCGTCAACTTGGCTGGCAAGCATTCTCTATTCTCCATTCTAATTTCTAATTATTTCTCCATGTGTGTGTGTGTGTGTGTGCCTGGGTGTAGTCGCCTGACCAGATGGGTGGGCAGGATGCCGCCCCACCACATCCGTCCGTATGTCTGCCCGTCTGTCCTTCCGTCCGACTGTCTGTCTATGCGAATTAATTAAGTGTTTTCGTGCGCGGGCAAATCCTTTTGCGGTTCAGAAACTTTTGAGGTCTTTCGAGCCAAGGCGTATCACTGGGCCGTTGGGTGGGGGGAAAATCAATTATAAATTAAACATTTATTAAAGAAAGCGCACACATTGCCTCGGGAGCAACGCAAGCGTTTCCACACATCCCCCGCTCTACCAAATCCCCCATCCCCATCCCCCCATCAACAATGCCGGGTTCTTCGCCTGCCTATGCAAATCAGCTGCGGCATAAATAATGCGACATCATTATTTAGGCGGAGGTAGGCGCACAACACGAATCCCCTTTTCGGATTCGGATCCAGATCCAGATCCAGCCAGAACATTTCTGTCGCCAGTCAGCGATCCATTAATTATGTCTGCAGCTGGAGAAGATTCGAGGTCTTCGGAGCTGCGGAGTTGTGGAGCAGTGGAGCTGTGGAGCTGCGGAGCGGCGGAGCCGGGCCTTGTCTCATTTCGATTGTCTTTGGGAGAAGGCTCCTTCCGCTCCCCTTTTGATTATGCACATGCATTTCGGCTCGTACATCAAACTCGAACTCGAATAAATGTGACGGGCTGCATGCATTCAAAGTTAAAGGAAATACGAAAAGGGAGAGAAGTCCAAAAAGCAAAAGCCAGGGGAATATGCTGATGGACGCCGGGTATAACTGATTTGTGTGTACCCGTATATATCTGAATTGGTAATTTGCTATAAGCGACTTTAATATGGCACGCAGTTGTCCGCCAGCCCCTCTCCTGCATCCCCTCTCCGAAACACTTTGCATACTCATCCACAGTCGGGCAAATGTTTTCGATTTACATGGCCAGGTTTTCGAAAACGAAATAAGACGGAAAGAAATATTTTCCTGTGGCAAGCAAACTAAAAGGGCATAACAATCTTATGCAACCCAGGGTCAGCAGTATAAATTCAAACCGAATTAAAAACAAAGGATTTACAAGGCCTTCATTTGCTTTCCCCCAAAAGATTGCGTTCTATTTATTTTTAATGAAATTTAAAAATCATATTTCGGTTTATTGCTAGTCGGAAGTTTACGCACGGTAGAAAAGTTACTTTTACTGGATCGGTTTTGGAATATTTAGGTCAACGGAACAAGATACTGAGCGCTGGGATTAGGATTCGAACAGCACTATGGAATTAACCCTTGCTCCCGCAGTTTGGCTTCCGTGGATTTCCTTCAAGCCGCTTCAGCTCACGGATGAGGTCGCAGGAGCTGGGAACGTCTAGGCAGTTGCATTCGATGGCCCGAGGTTTGCGTAGAGGTGGGTGGGTGCACTCGGAGAACGAAGGATAGGGGGCCTTGACCTTCACGCAGTCGGTCTTGCGTCTAACGACGTGGCAAGAGACATTGTCCACGGCCTTGCAGCCGGGCATTTTGATCCTGGGGCAGAGTCCCTCCTCCGTGGGGCACTCGACAGTTGTGGGGCATTCGGCGGAAGCCACAAACACCTTGCGCTTGCGCCGTGGGATCGGCGGACGAGCTCCCGCCTCATAGCAGCAGATCTTCTTGGGCTTGATCTGGATGGGCGGACACTCCACCCAGGTGACTTGATACTTGCGCGTGGCCTTGTCAGAGATCTTGTAGTAGCATTGGTCGTACGGAGGGAACCGTTCCTCACAGGGATCGATGCAGCACTCCGGCGGTGACTTTACCAAATGGTGGAACTGGAAGCTGTCTTCCTTCTTCGGCGCTGGTTTCTTCGCGTACCGGGGATCTCCACAAGCGGTGAAATTTCCGCAGCCCTTTCCAGAATCGTTGCTGCACTTAGGAGATGGATTGTGGTCCTTTGCGAAGGCGCGGTGACTGACCACGCTCGCAAAGCTAGGTATTACTCTGCTTTGGGTTTTCGTTCCTATACTGCGCCACATAGACATGGCTGGCTGAAGGCTGATATAAATTTTTTAGCGGGAAGAGAAAGGGGTCAAATACAGCAATTCCGAAACAAAAATGAAAATCCCTCGGCACCGAAAAATGACCAAACTACAAATTTTAAACCGAATACACAATCAGCTCAACGGAGCCGATGTGAATTTTGGAAGAGGCCGAGAGGAACTGGCCTACAAACTTATTCGACATGGCTACATCGCATCGAAAAGAATTTCAAGGCCTCCTGCCTAAAAAAATAGTTATTTTGATATAGAAAAACTGTCAGGCAACACAGATACCATTTTATAGGCTGAGAGTAGGAGAGTCCTATATAAATATTCCTTTGTATATAGAAATAAAAATAATAAAATATATAAAATATATTACAATAATAAAAAAAATATATTTAAACCAATTTAGTGACATTTTTTATACCCGTTACTCGTAGAGTAAAAGGGTATACTAGATTCGTTGAAAAGTATGTAACAGGCAGAAGGAAGCGTTTCCGACCATATAAAGTATATATATTCTTGATCAGGATCAATAGCCGAGTCGATTTGGCCATGTCCGTCTGTCCGTCCGTCTGTCTGTCCGTCTGTCCGTCTGTCCGTCTGTCCGTCTGTCTGTCTGTCCGTCCGTATGAACGCTGTGATCTCAGGAACTACAAAAGCTAGAAAGTTGAGATTAAGCGTACAGACTCCAGAGACATAGACGCAGCGCAAGTTTGTCGATTCATGTTGCCACGCCCACTCTAACGCCCACAAACCGCCCAAAACTGCCACGCCCATACTTTTGAAAAATGTTTTGAAATTTTTTCATTTTTGTATTGGTTTTGTAAATTTCTATCGATTTGCCAAAAAACTTTCTGCCACGCCCACTCTAACGCCCTCAAACCGCCCAAAGCTGCTACGCCCACACTTTTGAAAAATGTTTTGAAATTTTTTCATTTTTGTATTGGTTTTGTAAATTTCTATCGATTTGCCAAAAAACTTTCTGCCACGCCCACTATAACGCCTACAAACCGCCAAAAACTGTGTTTAAGACTCTCCTTCGGGGAACTCGACTATAGCGTTCTCTCTTGTTTTTTAATTGGGGCGGGGCATTCTTCTGAAACAATGTTGTGCTGCGTGTAAGTCTTAGGAATCTGGTTGCTCTATTTAGTCCTTCGACCTTTTAAGGTTCCCGACCAGATCAACTCGCCCAATTATCCCGATTAAGAATATATATAGAGGTGGAAATGCTTACTTCTACCTGTTAAATAGTGTCCATCGAATTTAGTATACCCAACGAGTAACGGCTATAAATTCCCACACATAAGCAGAACAAGATCACCATACATTTTGAAACATATATAAAATATATCTTCAGTTTAGAAATATGCGACCGTCATACTTATAATTAATTTTAACTTACACTTTAAAAGGAGCATTATTAAAAGTTATAGAAAAGAAGGACACAAAGGGGCTCCAAGTTTTCCCCGTATGCCTTAATAAATAAAAATTATTATTATTATTAAATAAAAATAATTAAAAGCTGAAAACGCTGCATGGCACCTGTTGCATACTCTTCAACGGGTATAGCTCAGATAATCTAGAGACATTTTAGAATTTGTGTTCAAAATTTCTTATAAAGTAGGCGTTGAATGGCAACTCGGAGTTTAGGATGTCGGCTTACAGTCAGTCTACACTCAGTCCTTGGCCTAACAAAACATATTCTCGACTTTTTTTCGGCTTTGTAAAACAAAATTTGGTTAAAAAGTAAAATATGTTGCGAATGTTGCGTCAGAAGTGTCGTTCCCTCGTGGATCGGAGCATGCCGTGTCTCGAGTCCTTGGTGAATGCCTGTTCCCTATTTAAGGCCGATTGGTCCGAAGATCTAAGCCATATCAAGCCTTCGGCCGACTGCGCTGGCTCCAGTGTGCTCCGGCAGCACCTGGTGCGCCGCAACTACAGCAGTCAGTCGTCCGCCGACAATTGCGGCCTGCCAAAGGAGTGCGAGCAGGAATCGTCGACATCCTCCTCCAAGGGCTGTGGTCCTGCTCGGTTCAAGGGCACCATTTGCGATGCAGCCAAGGGCGGTAAGCGCAAGAAGAAGGAGGAGCCCAAGAAGAAGTCCAACAAGCCGAAGCTGTCGGCCAGAATGAGGTCCATGTGGTACATACCCGACTGCGAGTACGAGCCAAAGTGCGATATGCCAGTGCGGTACGACATCCAGCACTACCGCATCTCGGACAAGGATGCCCGCCAGTACCAGGTGACTTGGAACGAGTGTCCCCGCATGGTGATCAAGCCCAAGAAGGTGTGCATCCACTCGAAGCGCCCGCGTCCGAAGCCCTGCCGCCGTCAGAGGAAGACGGTGGTGGCCACAGCCCGTCCCTCCATGCCCATGCTCAATCCCATGGAGTGCAAGAAGCCAGAGGACTCCTCACCCTGTCCGCGCTGGACGCTGCCCTGCTGCAAGCCCGCCCGCATTCCGCCCAGTTGCCACCGCGAACGCCGACCCACCGACTGCACCAAGCGCCCGGCGCCGTATCCCAGCTTCTCAGAATGCAAGCGGGAAGAGCTGACCAAAGCACCACCCACAGAGTGCCTATGCTTGAAGGTGCCCATGGTCTGCGAGATGTGGGCAGAGCTGAGGCGCAGGATCGCCCGGGGCAAGGGGGCGGTCCTTAAGTGCGGCGAAATGTAGGCGGCGGCGAAAGCCCAGTCAGTCGACATCTGACCACATTCCTACCACTTCCAACTCGATAGTCCCATCCAAATTACAGTTTTCCGAAATAGCCATTCCATTATCTAAACCCTCTCTGTCCACACTTTCCAAATTCAAAATGCTGTCGAAACGCTGCGGAAATAACCTAATGCCACTCGCCGTCCGTTTGGCCAGTTGTGCCGGCTCCAAGGGCGGCGCCTCGGACTCCAAGTGCAACTCCAACTCCAACTCGAGGGGTAAAGGCAAGTCCGAGCCCAGCTGCAAGCGCTCCGCAAAACGTAAGAACTGCTCCAAGGTCCCAACACCATTCCCGAGTTACTCCGAGTGCAAACGGAAGCCGAGTGATCCTAAACCACCCAAGGAGTGCGATTGCTGGGACTTTGACAAGTGCTGATACTCGCCAATTTCGATATCGGAGATCCGGGGATGTCTTCCGCTTACGGCCCTCCCCCATTTTCACACCACAAGACTGAGAGCTCAATACTCAAAAGACCGTTGGTGGCACTGGGAGCCTAGGTGTTTTGTCCATGTAGAACCTTTGCAGTTAACCTGGGCGCCTACGTTAAGCTTTAATCCATGTCAAGCTGACCGACGTTGAACGAATACAGGAATATAGAAAGTATTAATCGATGCTTTTTTATTTAATGGGATGGGCAATAGGTTACTCGAATCTGAACGGTATTTAAACAGCTGATAGAAATGCATTTATGTACTGAGGTGTAAACTTCCATTCTCGTTGCTTTTTTAGTTTATAGAAAATCAACCATTTGATTATTGTATAATTGTATATATAATTGTATTGTATAATTAAGATCCAGACACACTTTATAAACTTGTCTAGTAAGCTCTGAATTTTAATTTACCGACTTGTCTTTCCCATTATTGCATTTTCATTCTTGGCTTTTAGATATAACAGTCTGTACTGTTGTGGCCTACAAAATTGTACATATTTATTTTCTGCTTTGAAAACGTATAGTTTATATAAAAATTAAATACATCAAAATTTAGTATTGAAACACAATGAATTCGTCAAATGCTTTGTTAAGCTGCAGGATAGTGGCCTTCGGATTTGGAAACCTGGTAAAGCGTCGCGGAATGAAGCAGCTACGCTTAGATGGTATTCACTACAAGGTGAGCTTCAACCCGGGACTACAGATGGAGCCGGAGAAGCCGGAGCCTGAGAAGCGCATGGATGACACGAAATACAGTCCAGGTCGTTGGACGGAGCGGAAATATCAGGCCACATGGCGGGAAGCTGTCATCGAAGAGCCGAAAAGCCATGAGGAAGTGAAGAGCTCACACTCACAGGAGGAGCGACCACCCTTCCGAGAACTTCGCCGAACTACCGACCCCACAAGGCGCCTCCAGAGGATCGCAATTCCTGCCAACCAATTCATATCGCAGTTTATCTCCACCCAAAGCAAAAACAAAAGGCGCCACGTAGAAGCTGCCGCAGATCGAATGGCGTTTGATGGATACCAAACGATCTAAAATGCCAAGTAAAAGTCAAGACGTCATACCCGTTATTCATAGAGTTAAAAGGTATACTAGATTCGCTGAAAAGTATGTAACAGGTAGAAGAAAGCATATTCAACCATATAGATAAATTCTTTATCAGGACCACTAGCCGAGTTGATCTGGCCATGTTCGTCTAATTTGCCCAACAAATGAAGAAATTTTGCAATTTTTGATTCGCCATCCAGCTAACTCGCAAAACTCAACTACAGTGTTCTTTCTTGTTTTGTTTTAAGGTCGAATAGGATTTTCTGTCCTGTACAACAGGAGAAACGAAAACAAATTAAATGTCCAATTTTTAAGATAATTGTGTAGTTTTTCTTAACTTATGTTGTAAGGCATGACGTCAAATATTTTCTTAGAAAAGCATTGCCATATCCTAGTTAACTCCAATTTGCACTTATTAGCCATTCAGTTAAATTTGTGCATATTAGTTGCATGGAGTGGACATTATGATAAATGTTTTTTTTCGCGTATAGGCGAACGCTATAGTCGAGTTCCACGACTATTAGATACCCGTTACTCAGCTAGTGGGAGAGCGAAAGAGAAAATTTTAACATTCTTTTTGGCATATTGATAGAAATAGGAAAAAATAATTAATTACAATAATAATATTACAAACAAAAATTAAAAAAAATTAAAAACTGAAGATTTTTATGGTCGGAAACGCTTCCTTCTGCCTGTTACATACTTTTCAACGAATCTAGTATACCCTCTTATTCTACGAGTAACGGGTATAAAAATTAAAAAAATTAAAAACTGAAGATTTCTTTGGTTTTTGGCTATCGACTTAGCTATTGATCCTGATCAAGAATATATATTTATATAAGCGAAAACGCTTCCTTCTACCTGTTACATACTTTCCACCGAGTCTAGTATACCCTTTTACCCTACGAGTAACAGGTATAAAAACCTCAGTTACCCGAGTATCTTGCTTCAAATCTCGACATTTTGTAAAAGATCACATTCCGTTACAACGCTCAGGATGAAAATTTCGCAGTGACTCCCAGTTTTTGTTTATATTTTAAATCAGGACAAAATTTTTGCAGTGTTTACGGCATATTTGCAACTCAAATAATACTCTACTTCGATTCCAGACTAATTGGAACACGATGATGCTGGCAAAGAGGACGCTTTCCCGAGCACCAGCTGCTATACGGAGTGGATTGACGTCGAGGACCAATCAGGTGCGCGGCATGGAGTCAATGTTCGATCCGTATGAAAATGGTGTGCCCAGGATGCCCGAGAAGCGAAAGGATCTGAAAAAGAAGGAGCCCTTGGACAACACCAAGGTGCCGCTCAAGGACATGTGTTGGATGTCGATGCGGCGCAGTGAGTACAAGTGTCGTTCCGACCCCGAGTTCAATGTCCCGTCCTTCATTGACACCCGCAAGAGGTGCCTGGCTGATCCCTGCGCGACGTCCTATCCGCCGTCTGACCTCATCTTCTACAAGCCCACCGACAAGCTGAACCGCAAGTACCAGCGCACCTGGTGCGAGTGCGAGCTGAAAGTGCCCAAAAGGAAGGCAGTCTGCCGGTGCCGTCCGCCCAACTTCTTTCGACGGCCCCTTCGAACCCCGCCGCTCCAGGCTTCACAGGTTTGCCCCGATGGCAACGAGAGCCTGGGGCTGGGGCTTTGCCGCCCGAAGCCAGCGAAGAGCTCCTGCCCCAGGTTCAAGATGCCCTTCTGTAAGCCGGCCTCCAAAAAGGGCTGCCGGCCTGGACGCCCTCAATCCAATGTCATTCGCCTCAGGACCAAGTACCCCAGCTTTTCGGAGTGCCAAACGTATCCGCTTCCCGATGTGCCTCCCACCCAGTGCTTCTGCATCAACCAGCCGCCCATGTGCGTGGTTTGGAACTACTACCGCATGAAGAAGTCTTAGTTGCCTAGGTCGTCCTACAGTTACCAATTGCCAAGCATAAGATTCGAATAAACAACAGGATATACAATATTTGGGACTAAAGCGGGTTTCATATTGGGTATGACTCAACTGGTAGCGCGCTTTGGGTTAAAGCTCCTGATCAGTAATGGTTTAGTAATGATCTGTTCTGATCTGATCATCAAAGGTATATTTCACGCCCAATGCATAGATATCGGAAAACGTTCTGTACACAGAGTCCTTTGGCTAGCATGTCAGATACTCGCTGCCTCAGTTCAAATTTCGAGCGCACCTTTTCGGCAAACGCCTCTCTAAATTTGATATTCAAAAAGCCAGGCACCATGATCACCTCGAAGCTGCGCCTGCGCCGAGCACAGATTCCAAGGTTCCCGATCACGAGTCGCTGGTACAACTGGGGCAACTATGACGCCAGCTCTGGGGAATGCTGCAAGATGCGCGACAAGGATGTCACGGCCTGCAAGGATGGAAAATGGTTCTGTCCGGTCAAGTACGAGCCCAACAAGTGTTACGAAAAACCATCGTTTGGAGTAAGCGAGTATCCCCAGTATCTGCAGGAGATCTACAATCGGGGCAAGACTGATCCCGACTGCTTGCTAAAGCTGATTCGCCACGACACTGACCTTTACAAGCCGTCGGACAAGCGCCGCAAGTTCCAGCGCACGTGGCCTGAGTGTCCGCTTCTCTGGCTACGACCAAAGGACTCCTGCTGTCCTGACCCGGAGATATCCCTGCCCATGAACCGCCGCATCCGCCCCCCGCAGGAACCGCCACTTTCGGCCATCGATAAGCATCTCTTCCAGATGAGCATCTTTTGCAAGTCTGTCAAGGCTCCCTGCTGCAAAGTGGGTCGTAGACCGCCCAACTGCACCAAACCCCGCAGACCATCCGACTGCTGCAAGAAGTGTACGCCGATGCCCAGTTTCTCGGAGGCCTGCCGCCATCTGATACCACGATTCTGTGGCACCGAGTGTGCCTGCCGGGGAGGGAGCTTATGTGAAATGTGGAACACGTATAATAAGTGTAGCAAAACGCGGAGGAACTGCACCAAACCATTCATAGGCTATTCTCCCTTAAGATCCAGAATGAGATTTCCATTCTGAGATCTCCAATTGTAGGGATGTGTTCGGACGCCGATGAAAATTCTTAAAAACTGGTGCCAGAAATTTCCCCATCCACCATCTTTTGTCCAAAGGCAGCGACTTTGCAAACATCTTTACTATCCTCCATGGATATTCAAAACAAAAATCTTTTTTTTTAAAAGATGACCTAGTTTTCCCGGCCTAGCTACTCATAAGTTTGACAGCTTTCGAAAAATCAGGAGGCCAAACCGAAAATCCCCCAAAATTGTAAGGATGCAGTCAGCACTCTGGGCCTTTTGCAGGCAAGGTTTCAGGAGCTTTGCCACGAAGACGCAAGGTCTCCGGAGCTTCGCCAGCAAAGTGACCTACCACGCGGATCCACCATGCCAGCCTGCCGACCCTTTGTGCCACCATGTTCCAAGCGGCAGATGCGTGGGGGCCAGGAAGGTGCTAGCTCTCGAACTGCCACACGAGAAGTTAATGCAGCAGGAACGCGACCAGGAGAAGGAGCGAAAGTGCTGTGTCCTGCGATCGGCGGCCAAAAATCCATGCGTAAAATTGAAGCGACCCAAAGCCCCCAAGCCGGAGGAAAAGCCATTTCGCTCGATGTGGGAGCCACCTTGCCTGTCGGAGGAGCAGCCGTTCTGCAAGGAACTGCTGCCACGCTTCGATGCGATGTACTACCATCCTTCCAACAAGTGGCGCTGCTACCAACGCACCTGGGTGGAGTGTCCACCCGTTAAGCGACGCCTGAAGAAGGTTTGCTGCCTAGACGCCATCGAGCCTCCAGAGATCCTGTACCGAATCAGGCCGCCCTGCCCAAGCACTTGCGGAATCAACTATAAGGCTCGAAGGCTCCTCTGCGAGGATGGAGACTTGGAGCGGGATCCAATGACCAAGTGCCCGAAATTCTTTCACCCCTGTTGCAAGCTGGCTCGCTGCAATCCGCGTTGCCTCAGAGGCAGAAAGCCCTCAAAATGCACCAAATTACGGGCTCCATATCCCTCTTTCTCAGAAATGGGAAGGTGGAAAAGATTGCTCCGGAAGAGGGAGTGCCTTTGCTTGGAGAAAATCCCCAAATGTATAGGTCTTAGGGAAGAAAAGAGACGCCAGGATACACAAATCTGAAAAAATGGAAGTTGAGGGACTGCCTTTTAAAACGAAGTAATAGATGCAAGTTGGCGTTTCTATTACTTTGCTTTAGAAGTCAGGTCTTCGATCCTAGCAACAACCATGGAAACTACCCAATAATAATGTGGCACAAAACATTTAGATTTAAAATTATGAGTCTTAATAAAGCATATAACTAAAATTCATTAAATGCATTTTGGAACCTTTGCTTTAGACCTCTATAAAAAATTTGAATTTTCCTTGTTTGACATCAAGGCCACCCACGCTATTGCAGTCATCCATTAAATGAATCGATCATTTCGGAGTGACCCATTTTTTAATCAAGCAACAGGCTTCCAAATCGAACGTTTCCATTTAGATACTATCCAACACAACTCCCACGCAGACCGAAGCATTCAGGGAAACTAAGCAGCCGAAGAAGCCAGCGAGAACTGGTGAGGATCTGAGATGGGTACCTCTGTATTGGCCACCATGTGTGCCGAGCGCCTGACCAAGCTCCTCGTCCGCTACTCCCGTGCTCAGCCTCCCGTGGGGCGGAATCAGTCCCACTGCGTCGATAACGTGCTAAGTCCTTTGCCAAGAAGCGAAGCCACTACCGCCTTCCTGAAACCAATTAACACTGCTGCCCAGGACCATCCCAAACCGGTGCTCACCAACAAGTGGCAGCCGATGGGCACCATCACGAGCATCGGTCAGAGATTCCAGCGGGAGGCCATGGATGAAATTTGTGCCAAGGCCAAGGACCGCCTGCTGCCAAAGACCGAACCGCGACGTTTCAACTTCTCTAGAAACCATGCCTTCTTACCCAACAAATCGAGAGGCATGGAGGATTGGAAGCATCCGGAAAGTGGACGCTACTCAGCCCCATTTGTCAGCCTATTTCAGGCTCCGAACTGTCCAAGTCTACCGAAAAATACGTTTGCACATCCTCATACCTTCGACCGCCAAAAACTGTATCGAGACTGCTATTAACCGAACAAAGTGGACAGTCTTCGATCCTGATGCCAAACTCATATGCACCTCAATAACTTCACTTTAGCGTTGTGATTGGGTTGTACTTGCGATTGGCAACATGGGTTCAAGACTCTCCACAATTCGACGTATTAAAGATGTATGTGTTAATTAATGGTCTATTTAATCAATGGTTTAAAGGCGGAGTAAAGTCAGGGGATGGATACTCTATAATGTTTTTAGAAGTTTAAAAATTGTTTTAGTTAAGAAGCACACATTTTTCATTAGATTTATCGACAGAAAATGTTCTGTGACAACCCTATATGATAAACCCCAGTCTTAACTCACAACCTCATACCTTTTCATTCGTTTCGGCAACACTTCCTCTTCGAGAAGGAACTCAAAATTAAGTTCAACAGCCATGCTCCAATCTTTGGCCAAGAGAATTGTGCTGATGCCCAGCCTTATAGCTCTGGAGGACACTAGTCGAGCCATTCACATTACCGCTTTAATGGCGAGGATGGGAAAGGACATGTGTCCCGAGAGTGAGGTTCCCGCCTGCAAAGTGGTAAAGAGGCGCCCATGCAGTCCCACGGATCCACCAGTTCGTCCTTGCAGCGAGGAGGACTGCACCCATCCGCGATACCCATGTTGCGTGAGTACTAGCATCGCGAGGAATCCCTGCGCTGATCCGAACAAGAAGACCAAGTCCGTCTCCATGTGGAAGAGCTACAAGGATATAGGTATCGAGCGGCCGGAGGCTATGTGGCACTACCCGGAGGAGTGCTGTCCGAAATGTGAGGATACGCGCTTCGACGTTCTGTACTACACTCCGTCGGACAAGTGCCGGGAGTTCCAGCGCACCTGGTGGGAGTGCTGTCCGAAAATGGTACCGAAGCGAGTCTGTTGCTGGTGCGACGCCATTCCGCCGGAGGTCCTGCGACGGGATCTGCCCATCTGCCCGCGATCCTCTTGTCTCCAGGAACACGAGAGGAAGCGCTTTAAGTGCCTAAACGAAAGGTACAAGGGTTGCATGCGCATCCGTATGCCGTGTTGTCGAACCGCTCGAATTCCGCCCAACTGCAAGGCATTCCCTGGGCCCTCCGATTGCGAGAAGCTAAAGTGCCCCTTTCCCAGTTACTCCGAGTGCTGTCAGGAGGATCCCGCTGTTATCCCAACGCGCCCACCAGAGTGCGAGTGCTTGAAAAAGGCGTCTACATGCGAGCAGATTCGACGGGGACAACACATGGAAGTCCACAACATTAGCATCTGGCCCTGTTTTCGCAGGGGATCGTGAAGATGAAGACCACAACCGATGGCTACAGTAACTGTGGTCTCCGCTGGGATTTCTGAAACACCTTATGTTACAGAGATCCCTGCAGAGACCAAAGTCCCGAGCAACAAGCCACTCACCAAAAATCATAACCTTATCTTTATGGTTTCTGGTGATAATGGCCAACTCCATCCTAGCAACCCAGGTCTTTCACTGAAAATCTGTCAGTTGAGGTACGCCAAATATCTGATTTAATTGGCATTCGGAACCCTGTTCAAAACTCAAACTTCTAGGCCTCGTTCAAAATTAAAATATGCCTCGCCTCTCGGTGCTCTGCGGCATGTCGCGTAGAATCATCTGCTCCAGTAATGTTCACAGAAATCTTTGGCGACTATTGTCCGACAGTGCTGATTCGACCATTAACCCACCCGTGTCGGACCGAACGGAAAATAATTTAAAGAAATTTAAAAAGGAAACGCATGTGGATCACACAGGTCACCTGTTTGTGTGGCCGGAGGCGAAGGAAGAAAACGTGCACCATGTTGAAGAGATCAAGGAGGATAGCAATGACGATATAACTGCATCTTGGGGCTGGAAAAATGACGAACTTGACGTGGAGCAATTGGCAGGACTACCAGGTCCCAGTGAGGTGGAGGATCCATACAGACAGGCGATCAACGAATACGAGGATGAGAAGTTGCATTTCGCTGAAGCTGACCAATCAGGAATTCAAGAAGAATTACAATTCGCAAGAACGCGTTTACTGCGGGAACAGCTTACCCAGAATCAGGACTCCCAAGAACCTTTTACCACCTTCGAGAAAACTTCTCTCACATCCGTTCGAGAGAATGTGGACTTCATGATGCAAGAGCTTAGTCAGATTTCACTTATTTTGAATACTTTGGGAGAAGCTGAAAACACAATGGGAATGGTTAACTCTGAGCCGGAAATGGCCTCCTTTACACTCAACCAACCCAATATAAGCGAGAGTTTGGATAATGAGGAGATATCAAATCAGTCTTTGGACTCAGAGTTAAACAGTGCTAGGCTCGATCAATCTGGGCTAGCTGTTGCAGGTGATGAGGTGATTTCCAATCAGTCTATGGAGGTCTTGTCAGAGGTAAAAAGTGCGTTGTCTGAACCATCTGGATTGGGTTGTGAAGAGAACTTAGATCATCCGTCTTTGGATTCCGAACTACCCAGTGATATCTCCCGTCGACCCAAATTGGATCATGCGACGGAAGCAAATCAGTCCTTGGGTTCTGAATTATTCGATAAAACGTCTAATCAATCTGGTTCAGTAGTAGCTGTTGCAGATGATAAGGTGATTCCCGATCAGTCTATGGAGGTCTTGTCAGAGGTAAACAGTGCGTTGTCAGAACCATCTAGATTGGGCTGTGAAGACAACTTAGATCATAGCGCGTCTTTGGATTCCGTACTACCCAGTGATATCTCCCATCAACCCAAATTGGATAATGCGACGGAAGCAAATCTGTCCTTGGATTCTGAGTTATTCGATGAAACGTGTAATCAATCCGGTTTAGTAGTTACGAAGTCTTTAATCTCGAATGAGGACATCGGGGAAGAACTGACAACAGAATCTCACAAAAACGAGCAAGTTGTGTCTGCTAGCGATACTCAAGAGTCCAGTCCTTCAAAGACTAATCACAATACCCCCAAGACTGATGACACGCCGGATATCCAGCCTAAGGAGACTATACACACCTATAGGCCCTTTAGGACCATCGAAATTCCTGTGAAGGAGCCCACTAGTAGCCTATGCACCGAGTCAATTGAAGAGCAGCCCTTGATCCAGGAACCCCAAGCCGCCACTGGTGTCCATTTAGATAGCCAGGGGTACAAAGTTTCTGCCCAGCTGACGGAGTCCGAGTCCCGCCTACTTATGCGCATGGCTCTGAAACAAGCTTTAGAGGATCTGGAGTCTGGCCAAAACAAGTACAAAGCAACCATTCTGGAGGCCGAAACCGAGTGATATAGGAGCACAAAGACCCGAAGATGAATAAATACATAAACAAACGCATAACATTTAACGCTTATTTTCTTTTATTTTTATCCTTGTCATCGTCCTTCTTATCCTTACATTTAACGTGCTTATCCTTGCTTTTATGCTTTTTCTTTTGCTTGACCATGTCTTTTCTCGCCTTCTTGGCTTTTTCGATGGCACTGGGGCAAACATGGTTCTCACCATGAATCTTGACCCACTGGCGACCTCGCTCCGCTTCGCAGAGGCTCAGGGGGAACCGGCACTCGCACTCGCGAGGCCGATATGGTCGCTTGGCCAGCTTGGGTTGCTTACAATCCGACCAACAGGGCATCGGGGCACACAGCCTGCGGCAGCAGGAGGGCGTCTTGGCCGCGTGGCATCTGGGCGGACGACGTCCTGGCACGCATCGCGCCAAAGGAGCGAAATGGGGACAGGGTCCTGTGCCTGCGGGGCCTGACGTTGTCCGCTCACGCCGCTTGGCCACCCGACGGGCGGGGCTGAGAGCCTCCAGCTTGTCGTAGGCGCAGATGATCTTCTTGCGGATCATGAACTTGGGACACTCCACCCAGTGGCGCTGGTAGGGGCCGTTCTTGCAGGAGGGTCGGTAATACAGCTCGTCGAACGAGGGCAGTGGCTTGGTGCAGTTGGGGCCGCAGCACAGCTCATTAGATCGGCTGACCACGAAGGGATACGGCGGAGGCAGGTTCTTCGGCGGATCCCACATCGACTTGAACTTATCCGCTTCGGCGCAGAAGGCGGCCGGAATGCAGTGCGTCCGGATCTTGCATTCCCCTTTGCCATGAGGAGGCTTTGGTGGAGGTGCAGACGATGGAGGCTTCGGTGGATTTGGAGGCTTTGGGGGCTTGCTTGAGGAGCCGCTCTTACGTGAGCTGAAGCCCCTTAATAAAGAGGACCAAAACATTGGCCAAAACTTGTTTTAATGAAAATGGAATTTTGACAATTTTTTTGTTGGAAATCGAAAGGCCGATGAAAAGCTAATTTAAAATTTTTCGCTTGGTACTCGAAATATTGATCGAGGCCTGCTTGAAGAAAAATAGTTGGTCGAATATTGGAGAAAATCAGAAGAGGGTCCTGTCGCACACATTCACTTCTCCTGCAACTCAACCTCACCGGAACGGCGACAGGCAACAGGCAACACAAAATTGCAAACAGCGGATTGCGCATGTTTAAATTTAATTGAACATTTAGCCAAATTAAAATGCATTTTATTACGCAGCCGCCGTTTCTGGCCTGGAAATGCAAAACAACGCGCGCCCAATCAGCCAGGCCAAGTCAAGTAAATCCAGCGAAGTTGGCCATACGCGCAGATAGACGGAGGAAAAGGCAAGTCACACTGAGAGAAATAATGCAGCTGTAATGCTTCGTCCTTTAGATAAAGTCAGCTCATGTTTACACTATTTTTATGTGTACTCATTTCAGATTTTTAATGTTTGCAATGTGTAACGTAAGTATACTATTATGAAATTTGTTCAAGTGCATAGACGCAGGCACAGCCGAAAACCAAAGACGCTGACTAGGCCTAGGCACGCAACGGTTATTCAGTTTTGTCGGTTTTTCGATTTGGCCTTAAATTGGCATAGGCAGTGCCTATGCGAAATTTGGCACAGATTCGCTGCAGATTCGAAGCTATTCGGCTGGCATCGGATTGGATCGGATCGGATCGGATTGGATTGGACCGAGGCGGAACTGAGAGTTGCAAACTGGTTGGAGACAGGCCTCGCAAGCATGCGTTCTGCAATTGTTTAATAGCCTAATTAAGTGTGCGAGCGAACAGGTTGGCTGGCCAGGCCGGGAAAGTCGGAAAAGTCGGAAAAGCGGGAAATCGGAAAAGTCGGGCATATGCAAAGCCAAAGGAGCAGAGCGACTGTCATGCCTCACCAAGAGCAGTGATGTGATGTGATGTGAAGTGATGTGATGTGACGGGACAGTGACTGCCATGCGGGTGGTTTGTCAGCTGCTAATGCCAGTCTGTCTTTATTTTCCTTTTTCTATTTTTTGCTCCTTGTTCTGGCTTGCAATTACATTTGGCTGTTAATTGCATTATGCATATTTATGGAAGCTCTCCGGCTGCAGCTTCTCCCCCGGCAATCGAGTTAGGTCCGGAGAAGGATCGGGAGCCAGAGATGGGGCAGGAGCAAGGGAAGCAGACGGATCCGGCTACAATGCCGGCTCATTAGCATACATCAGCGCGTTAAGCTTGGAGCGGGTGTCTGACTGAGTTACGACCAGCTTTCCACTGTCTGTAGCTGCCCGCCATCGCCATCGCCATCGCCATCATCATCATCATCGTAGTCATCGTCATCGTCATCCAGTGAGTGGCTTAGTGGGTGTTGCCCTCTAATTTAAATTAAAATATGAAAAATACTCAACGAGCGAAAAGGGGTTTGGCTGTGAACAAAAACATCACGCTGCAAAAACTGAGAAACGTGCAGAAAAATCAAATCTAAAATAGCTGCTGGACATGGCATAATCAAATTGTGCGCATTAAGGAGAGTAGGGAAAAGATTATTTGCCAGGAGATTGTTGTCGCTGTGTGTGCTGCTGCAACTAATTATATTATTAAGATTTAAGGAAGCTTTCTGCTTCTGTATCTAACAGATAGAAATCAACAAAACTAAATAAAGAATACTCCTGATTGCTAGCTAAGACATATGGGAAGTCACACCAGAAAATGAAATTACAAAAGGCTATTTCTTATATCATTTTTTAAGGCACGAGGAAATTAATATATACATATCAAAATATCATCGTATAAACATGAATCTCAATTGTAGAATTTGTTTGCTATTAAGGTATCCTATGCTTTCAGCATTTTACATAAAAACTTCCATCTGTATACCCCACACACAAGATTCCTGGCCTGAATGACTCTTAACTGCTTTTTCTCGCCAACACCCAAAGTATTTTCTCTGGAATGTTCAAAAGCCATGCTCTCAGTCGGTGTTTTCTTGGCTCAAGAGTGCGTGGGGTTCCTACAACTGGCGGAGAAAGCTGAGATACTTGGCTAGGAGCTGGAAGTTGGGAGCTGGGAGCAGGGAGCTGGGAGACACTCAGCCGAATGGAACCTTCTGCTCGCCCGGTGTGCCCAAATGCTCCGACGAGAGAATGCAAGGAAGCCGGAGAGGAAGTTGGTGGCACGGAGCACGCGAGCGTAATTCGTTCAAATGGCCATAATAAATAAATGTGCCATTAGCCCGCTTGCAAAGTCCGCCTAAATTCACATATACAGAAATACTAGACGGCATTCGTATATCAATAAGCCAACGGGCGGACGAAAACTTTCTAATCGCAGTATAATTGCAGGGGACCAACAAAAAATATTCGTAAAGCACATTAAGAAAGAAAAAAGCAGGGGAAATACACGCAGCATTAGCCACAACTAACATGACATGCGCCAAATTATGCTGCCAATTTCGCAGGTGGGGAGCGTAAGTCATGCAAAGCGAACAGCAGCCTTTGATTGGGAAACGCTGGTAATCAGTTTGTTAACACCCGGCGACAATTAGCGACTGGGTTAAGTGCTTAGCTATATTGGACCATAAGCCAATAGCCGTCGATATAAATTCACGGAAATTTACTGGACAGCCGCTCGCACGACATTAGCATAATTAAGTTAACTTGAGGCGAGAACGGGTTTCTCTGATCCGCAGATCGATACTTTTGCCCATTGGGAGACTATCTCTGATCGACGAGCGAAATGCCAATTAGGCCGACCCTAATGCCTCCCGGCCTCACCCAACTTATGGAAACAGGATCGCGTTCGGATCGGGACGAGGCATCGGGGAAGGCATTGCTTAATTGAAATAATTACACATTAAGTGCATTAATTATTTTCACTTGCATGCAAACAGCCAGGACGCCTGCAAGTCGCCACTTTGGTCGTGGCCAGCGCCTTTTGCCTTCTGCCTTCTGCCTTTCGCGTAATTATTAATTTAAGCCATTCGACGACTCCGCTGGGTATCGTAGGCCATTACGGACCACAACTACGGGCTGCAACATCGCGCAACATCGGCACGACATCCACTTGCAACTCGTTTTGTAGCCGCCGTTAGCTTAGGTCATAATTATAAACGCAAAATCATAATTAAAGTGTATTTAGCCGGACTTTGAAATATGTTTCGACCGCCCCCGAAGACAGCAGTCAGTATGAGAGTGGCAGGACTCCGGCAGGAGTCGGTAATTAGCCGGAATACGTGAGATAATGTCGGGGGTGTCTAATCGATGGCATGGAATGGAATAAATATTACGGAGGATAGCTTGGTGAACTTTAAATTTGATACTATAAAATCAATCAAAATCACATATGGTATTGCTAAATCATTCACCAATGACACTCGTCTTAGGAAAGTATCCCATATAAATATTGCATCCCATATCCCATATATATGGTTTTATTTATCCACTTTAATAATGCATCTTATGTACATACAACCCTTTCGGTTGAGCAAAGGGGTCAATAGCTTGGCCAATCACCAAAATATTGACTCAATTTGCTGCCATCAGTCTCCTGTTTGGACAGTCTCCTTCTAAACTAATTAAAGCATACAATACCCAAATTAATTACTAAAACAGGTTAAGTTGGGCGCATAATAGCCGTCTATGCAGCGCGACTGCTGTTTCGCCGCTCCTGTGGATCTCGTCCTGTCGATGGATGTTGCTCCTGCACCTGTCGTTCTTGGCGCTTGAATAATTATTGCAGTCAACTACTGTTTGGGTCCGGTATCAACCGGCACTGGGTCTGGCTTTTGCTTTGGCTATGGCTTTTGCTTTGGCTTTCGGTGCCCCCCCAGCACGTCAATTGTTTCATTAGTTACCCTTAGCTCCGACGAGCTTGTTCGGCGGACAACCCGGCGTATGTGTAATGTGGGCCGGAATGTGCGCATTGGCGGGGGTGAGGGGTTGCGGGGGTGCCGGGTATGCAAATAAAGTGCGGAATATATTTACTAATAACTATTTTACCTTAGCGACATGTGTCGCGCTCACCAGCGGAACCACATTTGCGTTGTCCTTTTTTGACCGAAAGTTTTGCGTCAATGTTTTTGGCTTGTGCTCCTCAAAGGGGCGGGCGTTGGCCACGCCCACTGTTTTTTCCGACTATGTCGCATATGTCAGCTGCTCCTCTTATAATTTATTGAAGCACATAAATTTCACTTAATTGGCAGTGCCAATAATAAAGCACCAACGGGAAAGACTAACGATACCAACAAAGTTCTGAAAAGTCCTTTTCGCCATCTCACTTGTTTGTCCACATGCATATTAGCTGCAATTATTGAGTGGACAATTACTCAGTAGAGTCAGTGGTTTAGTAAAAAGAATGTTTTTCGTTTGCCGTAAATGGCCAAGTCCCAAGTCGCCAAGTGTTCCTTTTTTCCGTTTTCCTTGAGGTATCTAGTACTCACCCACCTGGCGCACTCATTAAACAAACAAAATCGGCCACAAAACTCGTTCCTGCCATTGTTATTTCTATTTTTATTATCTATGCCACACCCAATGCAAAGAGTAGAAAATTATGCATTTTTCTTGGAAATTTTCTATGCCATCTGCGGAGTGCATCTCAGCCGTTCGCCTCCCTCTCAACCCGAGCTCATAATAAACGAATTAGCGCCTTTGGCTAAATGGAAGTAGAATGCAATTTCATTGCAATTATCAAGTGGAGGAGACTGGCTCCTCCTTCCACTGCCGTCCTCCTTTGCATGGCTGGGCTAAATAAACAACCCGGTAAGAGTTCGACTTTGACTTCTACTGGGGCTGCGTCTGCGTTTGGGTCTGGGTCTGGGTTTCGGACCTGGTCTCCGACTTGGACTTGCACTTGGACTTGGCCCCACAATGAGCACATAAAAAAATTAATGCTCTCCCGCTCGGCGAAACCATAAAGGTATGTCTGCTCATGGCCAATTTCTTTTGGGGCCAAAACGCAATGCTAACAAATAGAAAAATTATCGCAATTGTGGCATCTTTTTTATGTTTTCGGTTTACCAGCTTGTCTTGTGGGTTTTTCATTAGGCCAGAGCGAATGTGCATTTAGTTTGTGACGCATTCAAACAAATGCAGGCAAAAAAATTTATTCGAACACAAATTAATTTAAAATTTAAAGATATTACAAGTATTAAATTGACTATAATAAATACATCTCACTATATACCACATAGAAAAGTACGCAGTTAATAAATGGGAAAAAAATTATAATTAATTTTGTGTTTGATAAACCCTTAACTAGCTAAGTTTATGCAAGGGTTTTTCGATTAAAAAACCCATTAAAGGAGTATAAACCGGACTACTAATTATATTGCATAAACTATTAATGTAAATATTTTTAAAGAAAATATTTCTCCCTGTGGATCTGAAATTGTCCCGCTGATGCATAAAATATCAACAATGCGATGCGAAACGATCCGACCAATTCGACAGTCAAAAAGCGAGACTCGTTCCTCTCTCGGGGACCTAGCCAACTTTTCGAGCATTTTGGCCACAAAAGAAGCGCAAAATAAATGCCAAAACCAACAGCCACAATAACAGCGAGCGGCAACAATAACACAAGCAACAAATATTATGCCTTCTGGCAACGTTTTTCATACTGCGGCGGAATCGACTTCTAGCAGGCAGTCGAAGCCGAAGCCACGAACTCCAAGTCCGAGTCGAAGTTGTACTCTTACAAACATGGTCATAATCACGCGTTAAATTAATGAGTTTAAATGCTATTTTTGGCTTTAACTATTACACACACACACACAGACTTAATTGAAGCCAGCTTGCGGCAGAGTGGAGTGTCTCAGTTTCAGCTTCGAGTTTGAGTTCGAGTTCGGGTTCGATGCAATCCCCTCCCAGTCGCAGTTTCCCCGCAAATTATGAGACACATACAGCCAAGTTCAGGCTCAGCTTTGGACCAACCGGCTTCCACCGCGGCGGCTATATTAAATTTATTTTAATGCCAAACTCCTGGTCCAGCTCGGTTCCAGCCCGCACTGCAGCCATTCGATCACATGGCCAGTGGGCATGGTTTTAATATTTTCTCCCATGGCGGCCAACTGGCCCAAATCGCGTTTCGCTAATTATTAACGTTCCGATCCCTTTTCCTAGCTGCCAGCCATTCGGACGGATCCCATAGATTGCTAAGGGCAGATGTGGGGTCAATCGAGATTTGGAACAATTTTCCGAGCCATCTGGCATATGACTAAGGAAAGGTTACCACAACATGGAAGTCAAAGGAGAGGATGGACTATGATTCATATGCTAGACACAAAAGTGAATCACCAGGAGATTTATGGCGATACAGGGCATTGCTTTTTATGAGAATTAGATTCATTTTCAATTGAAGAAGAGGCACCGATCTTAATGAGATCATATTTTAATAATTTAATAATTCTTAAGAGTTCCATGTTAATACTTAACCCGAGTACCAATCAAGTCCATTATCACGCAATTGAAATTACCTTATTATTTATGATATTGTAAGCCACCACAACAGCAGAAAACGTAAGTCGTTCATGTTGTTGTCGGCAAGATGTCAGTCACATTGTTAATAATTTTTTAATACCACCATAATTAAGACTGAGGCAATTTGCAATTTGCCATTTGCTGTATGTTTTGTTTTTGCCCTCGGTTTTGCGTAAATGAGTTAAATGAATTGAGGCAAAGCGCCGGGGTACTTAGAGCCGGACAACGTCAAAATCAACTTGCCAGATACTTATTACATTGGCTCGAAGTTGCCTGATGATTATTGGCATTACGTGGACGTGCATAAGTTGAACTTACAGGCAATATAATTAATTTATACTCAAACTCTCTGACAATTTCAATGTTGCATGCAGCTGGCGCAGAGACGAAAGCCGCAAACAACCAGCTCGACACACAAATTGCTTGGTAATTTATTTGCAATTAATTTTGAATTAATTTCAACGAAAGACGAGCGAACAAAAACGGTCTGCAAAGGAATTTGGGTTGCGCTGTCTTGGCCAAGAGACCCAAGAATTCGGCAGTGCAAGCCATAATGGAGTAGGGAACTTTATGAGGCCCCTTAAATGAGGGGTATAATGTGTGAAAAGTTTATATGCCGCGAATCTAAAATACTATAACCGCTTAAAGCCGAGACACGGCCATTTATCAATGCATCCACCATTTAAACCCCACAGCCGGCCCTCCTGTTTTGGTGCCGACAATGGGCCATCATCTTTGGCTCATTTGCAGTCAATTTAGCGCTCACGTGGTTAGTCATAAACATTTTTGCACAGAACATTCATTTAATAAGCAATTATTGGCTGCTCCTCTTTAATATTTTTTTCCCTGCCCGTTCGCTGTGTTGCATTTACGCGTCAAGACTTTCAACTAATTACAAACGATTTACATGCAACACAGCTGGGCGTACGCTAACCAGGGCCAAGAACATTGGAGCAAGAACCAGGCCAGGTTTTCGCCTGCTGCCTGCTCTCCGCCAGCTGAGTATCCAGGTCCGGATAATCCCGCCGAGTATTTGCAACATATAAGGCAAAATGCAGAAACCGGTTGGCCGCTCCTCATCATCATGGTCATCATAATCATCGCGACAGAACCGCGGCCAGGGAGCGAGGAAAAAACACCCACGAGAAGGCAAATCAAATCCGCTTGGCACGCACGTCTGAACATGGATGTGCAACTCATAGAACGCGCGGTTCATTGCGCATGCGCAACATGCTCCTCCTGGCCAGAAGGAGTGCACTTTGTGACCAGCTTATAATTAGCCGTACTCGCACTTGGGCCACATCCGTGCTCGACTTTCGCCAGCTGGCGACCAAAGGCCAAAGGCGGCTAAAGGCGGACGGCGGCTCATTAGACGTCCATGAGTCACCCAGCGGGTTGGATTCGTATAGTCCACAGTCGGCTTTCAAGAGCTGCCGCCTTGGCCCCAAAAAAATGGAAAATGGAAAATGAAAACCTGGCTACAGCTGCGTAGTCAGTGGGTCCGCTTAGATCAGGCCAGGCCTCGTAATTAGCTGTAATATATCTCCGGACAACTCAAGTCCGGTTCGGTTAGAGTATTTTCGGGTATTTTCCCAGATTTTCCGTTCTTGTTATGCCTCCAATCTAATTAATGCCAAATGATGTGTTTATTCATTTGCTTTGGGTAAAACTAAATTTAGTATAGTACCCAAACAGTAATAGGAAATGTAAGTTATGTTATTTTAATTAAGTTAAGGTAATAGTTAACTCATCATTCACTGAATGGCTAGTAATTCCAGTCATTATAAATATAAGCATGTATACCATTTAAAAGCTCGTTAAATAGCCCATTTACTTTTCCTACACAAGTTGCAAGGAAAGTGTGTTTATTCGTTTCATTGGTTTCCTTCCAGCACATTAATTTTCAATAGATTGTACTTATAACTTTATTTTTCCCCTGGCCTCTAATTCGATTTTTATTGCACCTGGATTTTCTTGTTTGGCGCTGCCAATAGACAATTTATTTCTCAGGTACACACAATTTTCTTCAAACGCCGCTCGAGTGTGTGTGCTGATTATTTCGCGCTTATTATTTGCTGCCTTTGAGCTTGCAGCCTTTTCCTTTATTTTTTGCTTAATTTTCAATAAATGTTGCGGCTTTGTTGCCGCTTGTCTCTCCGTCGCAGTCGATTACTCATTTGACTGCAGCACATAAATTTTATGCACTTTTCCATTTTTTCCTTTTCTATATTTTGATTGCTTTATTTTTATTAATTGCTTTTTACGGCACTTTGTTAGAAGCTAAGTTCGTAGTATCTCGCTGCCTCTGAACGGCTGAGTGTGCGTGCTGTATCGTGTGAGCTGATTGTGTCATTAGAGTGGATCGCATTCAACGGATACTGGGACTCCGACAGAGACAAAGCGGCCAAAATGCCACGAAATGCGGTCGAAGAGATACTCGAGACCATGCAGCGAATTGATTTGCCATTAGAATTGGGTCAGCAATCGGTGAGTGTTCGTATTTAGTTGGGAATTTTAATGGGTAAATTACAAACACCATATTGGATATGGTAAGTGGATATGTCAAGGCGTGCTAGGATTTCCTTTTTAGAGGGCGTTGTCTGCGAGGCATTTTGTTTAGTGTCTACTTGTGCAGCTTATGTTAATTGCATAGCAATTTAACTGGCGAGACCATGAACAAAATCAAAAAGAAGTGTTTGTAAACTATTGCAGTTTGAAATCTTTGCGTATCAGGAAAATGTAAATTGATAGTCCAAATTTTTCCCGCTACAGTGCTGTTTATTTTCATTGGGGCTGACACACTTCTGCAGCTTGAAGAACACTTAAAGCTGATCCCCTTATTTCCCAAACTCATAATTTATACATTTTTACGATCAGCCACAAGAAGCGCCTTAGGTCCCAGAATTAAACTTGAAAATAGAACTCGCATTGATCAGCAGATCGCTTGTTGTTCTGAATCGGGCTGGTTGGCTGATTCGCCACAAAAGTATTTGTGTGCCACAAGGCAGCAAGCAACACAGAAACTCAAGACCGCGAGCAAAACCGAGCTGCGAACCGACGAGGACATGCGAATATTTTATTTATTGCTGACAATTGCACAAAAGTTTTTTCCCTACTGTGATCGGTTTTTTATGGTCATTAAAATTGGGACAAAAATATTTTGACCGCGCTTGAAGTCGCTTGGTTCTGGTTGCTCGTTTTGTTATTTTGTTATTTGGTAATTCTAGAGCACGACGGCCTGGGGCAAGAGTTTGAGTTCTGTGCCGCCGATTTGCCCTTGATTGGCTTGGTTGCAACATTCTGCGGCCCGCTGGTCGCCGATCGTACTGATTAGCCGGTTCCTAAGCGGCGACTAATTAATGAGCTCACATGCTAATTAAAAGCGCGCTGGAGAAACCAACACGAAAGTCCCAAAGGGAGCAAAATCGCCACTCGGACAAATTTCTAGACGAAACCAGAGACAAGAGCATGGGCTTCTTGATGATAAACGCACCACGCTACTCAATCTCAGGGGTGCCATTTAACTCAACCCCTATGGGACCTACAGCTGTGGCCAGAAAAATAATCACCAAGGAGTAATCATACGAAAAGAGAACAAGTTCATATCTATTCGAATTATATGCTATAATCATTTTAAATCTATGCATCTTGTTGCAAATAAAACATAACCTAATCTAGCTATGTGAGCTCACCTACATCTAATTAGTAATAAAAATTAAAGTACTAATAGTGTCTAGCTCCCTTCATCATTCAGTTGTGGTTAATGACATATGTATATGTTTTAATTTTTAATTTTACTCTTTAAAGTAAATATTATTTTATAATCTGAGCTATGAGCTGACTTCGCTATTATTTTGACCACGAGCGCTGCAGTTGCTCAGCTTGAAATGGGTAATGCTTGAATTCAGCGATGCTGTTCGACTCACCGACTCGGTTTTGATGTTGAGCGCCAGGACGTGGGACGAACTGTTGGAGGAGGCCGACGGCGGCGAAGAGGGCGCCGCTCCGCTGCACGGCGACTTGGCGGCAATGGTGGAGGCGATGGCATTCAGCGGCGAGCGGCTGCTGGGCAGCGGACTGGCCTCCCGGAGAGGACTGCTGCCCGCCCCCGCCCCGATGCCGATGGCCATGCCAAGGCTCTGGGAGTAGGGCGAGACCGGCGACTTGTTGGCATTCGTGGAGCAGTTGGAGGGCACCACGGCGGCGGTGGTGCAGCTGGTCAGGGTGCTGGTGGCGGAGCTGGAGGATGACGAGGATGAGGAGCAGGACGACGACGAGGAGGAGCTGCTGCTGCTGTTGTTGGCGCTGCTGCTCTTGCTGCATATCATGGTCTGCATTTTGGTATTGTTGTTGTTGTTATTATTATTGTTGTTGCTGCTGGTGCTGCTGTTGTTATTGTTGTTGTTGTTGGTGGCGTTGGCATTGTTATTGTTAACACTTGCCCCAGCACCGGGCATCAGGCTGCCATCGCAGAACTCGCGCTTCACAATGTTGCTGCCGTTGTTGCCGGAGTTGGCGGTGTTGCCGCCGATGTTGCTGCTGCTGTTGCCGCTGCTGCTGCCGCCGGGTGTCGCCCCAATGGCCGCCTCACATGGCAGCACCGTGCCCAGCATCTTGTCTAGCGTTGTGTACTGTGACTGTGACGTCGTGGATTCAGCGGCACCGGCAGAGTCCTCGCAGCCCTCGGCCATGTCACGTGTCACTGACCCGCTCGCATCCTGGGCCACTCCTGCAATGGGCACAGAAGGGGCTTAAATACCTCGGTGTGCATTAAATATTAAGCCTATAATGGTAGGGGCTTTACAAGAAGGGGTTTATACAAGATGGGTGCAAGTGCGAAAATGCGTTTGAACACCGGTGCAATTCAATTTTGACTTCAAAAACTGTTCACCTTCTGAAGAAAAAGATGGCCAGTTACCATTCCCAAACAGTAAGTACAATGTTTGTCATAAGAACAGTGAGTAAAATCGACTAAGCTATTTTAAGGATTTTGAGAGTTAGCTTCAGCACTTTAAGAGTACCAGAAATCATTCACAGATGCTCATGCCGCAATTATCTGATATCAATGCAACTCCTTTCTACCCCTCAAATACCCTTCAAATATCAAATGGCATCTGGCTGAACTCCCCCCTTCCAGCAACCCATTCTATGTCGCCATGCCGCTGGGGCCATCATAATTTAGAATTTACATTTATCGAATATATTTCGTGCACTTAAAACCCGTACCCTGGCGCATTAATTTCATTAATTATCCCTGTTGCCCGTCGGTTGACCACGGCAACAACGCACAAACAACAATGACGGGCAAGACGTGAGGGGCAGGCGGAAGAAGGGAGGTGGAATGGAGAACCCACACACGCCGCATAATTTTGCAAATGCAAAACGCAGACGACGCTCCAGTCTGAGGCCATGTCCTTGCCCAGCCACGACGTTCTGCACCGGACAACGGACGACTTTTACCGCCGGAACTGTGAGGAGGAATTACACTTCACAAATTGGGAGCATGATTAAACACAAAGAAGTTGGAAAACAAAAACAAACACGATTTTAATATTCAACAGTATAACCAAAGAGGATCATTTGAAATCAGATTCCTCAAATGGAAATATAAAATCTATATTTACCCCGATTTTCTTCCGGTGTAGGAATTGGCTTGATGGACACAAAAGCCGGAGCATACGGGTGGCCTCTGCACAGGAGGGATGCAAGTTCGGTGGAAAGTGGGTGGAGCAGTTGGGCGGCTTGCACATTCGTAATCGAAAATTTTACACCTACTCTGCATTATAATTTATACCCGAAGAGGGACAACTGACCAAAAGTGACCGGGAGGGGAGTGAGGCGAACGTGTCTGGCAAGAAAGTTTTCCTGCATACAAGAAAACGGAAAACACGATGGGAAAAATTAAGAGCGAGAAGGAGAGAGGACTGAAAATGCCCGATAATGTTGTTCAAGTGTGCAGGGGGTAGGGGGAAAGCTATCCGGGAAAGATAACGATGGTAAGAAGGCGAGTTTTCGGAAGGCTTATGCACGCACTCTGTGTGGAAGGGCATACCAGCAAAGGACTCTCGTAATCGTCACTCAACTGAAATAGATTCCACTAAATGTCATTTCTTATGGGATCACGATGATGGGACAAACTTCGGCCTAAGCTGCACCCAAAGGCGTCTAAATTTAGGCAACAATTTGCACTAAAGAGCTTACCTAACTCCAACCCACAACCCACAAAGGAAACATCAATGCCTATGCCTCAACGTTCGGACCCAACAAGGAGAGCCATCATTTCGTCCTGGGGTGGTAAGGAAAGGTCCTTCGTTGCATTGTCTGCAGGTCTACACAAAACGGGCGTTGATTTTAATGCATAATGCATACAGCTGGCTCCTGTCCCTTGCACGCCTTCCACACCCACAGCTCCCAACCTCGCAGGACCTGCCCTGTGTGTGTATTTGTGTGAGTGCGCTTGTATTTGTGTGCCTGTGTGTGTGTCTGCAGCTGTAATAATGCAAGCAACTGCACTCGAAACTGAGAACTCGGAACTCGAGTCGCAGTCGCAGTCGGACTCGAACTTCTGCGGCTCGGATTCAGACCCTCAGATTGCTGTTTCCATACACGGAGCAAAAATGCGCGTCTTACTCGAGTTAACTGAAAACCTTAAACTATTTGAATCTTTTAACTAACCCTTCAAACTGAAAGAGTGAGATGCACCATGAGCCCGCAGAGCGAAAGAAATTGGTAGGGAAAATATATATTATGAAATATAATGATGTGATCCAATTATTTTCAGAGTGCTCATTGTTTGTGTCGACGTTGGCCAGCCGGCAGCAGTCAACGAACGCACTTTTCCGGCCACATAGCCAACGCCGTAATGAGCCACATGAGGCGGGGACTGGGAGATGCCAGGAAGGGGAAAAGGATCTGGATCGGGGGCGGACAGGGGGACAAGGGGATGGGGGAAACGGAATGCCAGGACTGTGCCTTGAAAGTTGGAGTGTGCAGGACATGCAATGCCAATGCCTGAGTCTGAGCCCGAGTCCGAGTCCTGAGTACGAGAATGAGAATGAGCAAAGCTCCGTGTTGTAGATTTTGGCCAGGAAAAGGCTGCTTTTCGGGGGTGGTAAAGGGGGGTAATAATTAATTTCGTACGTTGCATGCAAATGTCTGGCCACCACCACCCCTGCTTCTCCATCTGGCATATGCATAAGAAGCAAAAACAATGCATAATATCAGGGGCAGCAGCAGCAAAAACAGAATGCACATCGGCCACATACAAAATAATTTCAAGCATGCGTCAACACAAAATGCCAAAAGCCTGCAGAGATGCAATCAAAGGGAACGGGGTTGGCTCATGGCTCATGGCTTATGGCTCCTAGTTGCAAGTACAAGTCGGTGCAACATGTTGTGAAAGCAAATTGTAGCGACAAAATGTGCAGCCATATTAAGTACAATTTGCGCATATTAAAGTCTGGCCAAATTACACGGAGGCAGCAGCGGCAACGGCAACATTTTGTCGCTTCCTGCGATCGCCGCCTGCCTCGAAATCTAATCAATAACCAGCAAACTAGTAGAATTTCATGTAGCACACTAAATAGCACGATTAATTATCGCCATGCTGGCAACTATAATTCAAATCAAGCCCGCTTCATTTTCAATGCACGCCAGCAACATGCCATCCGCAACGCAGTGCTCCTATCGACTTGCAAACGCATTACAAACCGGTCTAATTATACTCATTTTCTTGCTGCCTGCCACATGTTGCTGCTGCTGCTGCTGCGGCTATAAATTGCAATTTCCATGCAACTTTCTATCGCCGGTTAAGAAGCGAGCTGGAAAAATTTATCATTCAAAGCCGTCCCTCCTGCTCGATGCTCCATCTCCAAGCTCCCCATGCCGCATGCTGCATGCAGCATGCTCCAAGTTCCAGCTGGATCGATCGCATATAGTCGTTTGGCGAGCGTTTTGTCTTCGACAGCAATTCGTAGGCAATATTCAAATTAATAAAATCATCAATAATTTCGCCCGGCCGGCACTGGCAAACATGTAGAACATGTTGCTGCTGCTGCGGTGCAGCAACTTGTTGTAATTAATAGTCAAACTAAATTGTAGCACACTTGCCATCATTTAGAGTTAGGAGCCAAATGTGGCACAAAGCAATTTTTGATTAGAAACCGGGCACCCAACTCCGGCCAACGGACATCGATCTCCCCTCGCCCCTCGGCCCGCAGACAACTTCATTTTTATGGCCAACTCTGGAGCTATTAAATTTTTCTTTTGATTTGTAATTAGCGCAAAATGCATATTAAATAGCGAACGCGACGAACTCGAGTGCCTCGCCTTTGAGGAAGTGAATGGAGGTTGTGTCGCTCGCAGGAGAAGGAGTTGGGGAAGAGGGAGTTTTGGGCTGTTTTTGGCTGCTTTTCAGCAGGGTAACGTGGCCAAAATAATCAATAATGCGCCGGCACTAAGTCATGGAATTGAACTTATTTATGCAACATTTATTTACGCACACACACAGAGGGCGCATAAAAAGTTTTGCAACTCGGCTTTGTTGATCCTGGTCGACTGCACTGTTTTGGGGTTGTTGCTGCTTTTCCTGTCGGGGGTGTTCGGCAAAACGTGCAATTTTCTTAAAAATTACACACGATTACACATGAAATACAACGGCTGATATATTATGGTGCGGCCAAGGGTTAGGGTGCAAATGGAAAGGGAACTGTAAGTTGGCGTCATAAGTTTGCAAGGTGTGTCCTCGCTGGAAGAAATTAACCAGAGATTACTAATGCTTATTCGAAATTTGTTTATTTAAATTGGGAAGCAAACAATCCGGATGAACATTAATAGGTGAGAAACAGGCATGGAAAAGAGTTGGCACAGGTTCAATACATATTGGATATACATATGTATATGCTTCAGATACGCTCTAGAGATAAAGATAAGTGATACCTTGATTTTCTTGATTTGTTTATTCTTTTGAAAATTGATATTGGTCAGAAAATCCTTTGTTTCCAATTTTCCACTGAAGGACCAAAAACAATGGGCACTTGCGATGCGGTCAGTGGTATCCAGTCAGCCAACTGGCTTTCATGAGCGCGTTTCATTCATTCGACAGCCATTCTCCACTCAAATCATTAAAAAAAATAATAATAATAATGAAATTTGCGTGATTCAAGCGGAGCACGCACTAGGCCATGCCAATAGCAGCAACAACAATCGCCGGAGGCGTTCTCAATACAACAGCAACAACAGCTACCATAAACACATGTGCAGTAAACGCCCCCGGAGAAAATGCAAAAAGCGGGAAAGGAAGTCAAAGTCAGGCCCGGCTGAAGCTGAAAAATCAACCCTCTCGTGGCGCGAGTCCTTCGTCCTTCCTGCACACTCACACTCGCTCTTGCCCAGACATTGTCCTTAATGCGCAGCGTAATGAGTTATTCGCATTTTTTCCTGCTTTGTTTCGCCCAGCTGACTCCCCTGATCGCCCACATTTGGCGATTTTAATTCATTTAGAGCAGGAAATAATAATGAGAAATAATGGGAGGCACTGGCGTAATAAAGGTAGAACTTTAAATGCTCTGTAAAATGGTGATTCACTCACTTTGGGATAACTGACTACAGAACGTATTCTTTAACTGTATCACATTGTGTTAAATGAGTGTTTTTCTTTCAAATGAAAAGTCATATAAGAATTGTAGGGCTCGACACCTGCAAGAAACTTTAAGTCAAGATTAGACTTAAATTACTAGTACGTGTTTCTCCAATAGTAACGGGTCTTTAATGTCAAACACACTCAACTTGAGCCGGTAGCTTTATTAGCCCACATACTTGGTGCCGACTCCGGAATACCCTCGCCAGGGAGCTCCTCGAGTGGGTCGAGAGTTGCATGTCCCGTTCCGTGCTGCAGTCGCATAATCTAGGGGTAACGCGGATCGGAGTCCTGGGAACGGGCAGCAGGATTGCACCCGAGCCGCACACGACATCTAGACATGAGAGCACAAAACATAATTTCGCTAAATTAGCGAAAAACAAAAGAAGTGCCAGCAGGAAGGCGGCCCGCTCTGCTCTGCTCTGCTCAGTCCAGCTCCAGTTTGAGCTTCAGCTCCAACTCAGTTCATTTCGAATCCTTCCGTCCGTTAGCGTTCGGACTGAAAACTCCCCAATTGAGCACGCACCAAAATCATTTGCGGAGTCGACTCCGGGGGTGAAGCGGCCATAATCAACGTCTAAATATTTGGTAAAACGTAGAAAAAAAGAAAAAGAGGGAAAAAATTGGATTGAAACCTGCATTTTGGTGCCGGGCAACGGACAACTAATTATAAAATTTTGCAACCCCCGAATCGGAGCGGATACCCTTTTTGGCGAACTGCATGTGTCCCGGGGTAAGTGATTGTGTACGTGCTCATTATGGAAATTTCTTGCTTTCCCAATTTTATTTTTTATTTCTGCAGCTCTGCGGCGGTGCAAAAATTAATGCAAAGACCGCAGTCGGCGGAGTGGGTCGTTAATGACACGAAGCAGAAATGTGGGAGGGGACTTGGCAAGCGATTCGCTTGACAAAGGTTTATTGGGGCTTTGGCACATGCGATACGCGATTATAATTAGAATTTGGCTGCGGGGTGTTGCACTGCACATGGTCAAAAGGACCTCGTGCGGCATGACATGACCATTCCGAGGGTGGTTCTACATATCTGGGGGGTTGTAAAGTGTTTTTATTCTGGCCGCGGGGCAAAGTGTTATGGTAATCGAATTTTGAATCGATTAACCGGGCAGCAGTCCTTCCACAGCGGGTGTACGTAACTCACTTAAAATGGCTGGCTTATTTGCACGAGTTATTGTCTTTGAGTACGCTTCAAGTCCTCACCGATCCTCACCGTCTAATCAAAGCCCAGTCTTTAACTAAACATATCACACATTCAATACAATCGAGCGCAGCTGTACAATTAAAGTTAATCGCACTTTACAGATAGCTAAAACAGCCTCATAAAAATTATGGCGATTTCCAATACTCGTAAAACTACAGTCATAATCGATAACTTTTTATACTTACTAAATACTTGTTTTACATTTTTGGGCCTACTCAAAAATGTTTAATTCATATATTATTTTTATGGAATGTACAATCTTAAGTTAATTAAAATTGAGCAACTTAAGTAAGCCTTAAGTGTGCTATAAAAGTCTACCGATTGCCCGATTACCGATAACACTTAGAAATGCATCAAAATTCATACACTACCATAACCATTTGCATACCCGTAAAATGCCGCTCTCTAATGAGCTGCACAATGTGGAAAATCATCTAAATGGCCGCAGTCCATCGACTAAGTTGCATTCAAATTGAGTCTTTAAGCGCTTTATTAACCTCCGATAAAGTAGGACGCGGGAAGTCGGGGGAGTGCGAATTAAATCCAGTGTTGCACTTTGCATGTGCCCTTTGGCGAGTGCAATTAAGCGGAAGGAGACGGCAATATTGTGTGACTGTACCTGCCCGTCCGACTGCACGGTAATTTATTATTTATTTATTATAATTATTTATTTGCTTGACGCGGTCGCTTATTAAAAGCTACTTACAGTCCCGCCAGCGAACAATGGGCCAGGCCATTAGGAGCCACCACTTCCACCCCTTCCACCAACCCCTCCCCGTCAAAACAGCCATATAACTTGGTCATAATTACTGCAAGTTGCAGTTTGCTCATTGCGAAAACATTCCACTTGATATTCCGGCCACGTAGCTGCACGCACCGCTCGCTAGATGGCGCTTGTATGGTATGGCATGTCATTTGTTTATGACAGCTAACCGCTCATAATCAAGAGGGGTTATAAATTCGCCAGAATATAAGCTGATTATAAGCTGATTGCGAGTGTGTGGGTGTGTGGGGTATGGGCGGGGGACTTTTTAATTAACTTGAGTTAAGGGGAAAGTCATATGCGGAGCCAACGGCTGGATAATGGCCGAGTTCAACTGAGATAAGGACTGTACTTATTAGTTTTGCTCTGCATGCAAAACTAACGAATGGAAAACGCAGTCAGGGCCGTTTGGAAGTGAAATTTTTGATTTCAATTGAAATAAATTTCCATTAATATTTGTTAATTGTTGGTTAAGTGAAAGAGGGAGTGGGGGAGAAGAAAGCAACAATCGTTATATTTGCTAATTGAGATTTGACCTGATGATATGGCGAAATGAGCACAACAATAATAACTAACGATGAGCGAAATTGACGTCAACAAAAAGTTGTTGCTAGAAAGAAATTCTGTGAAAGTATGTTAATTAATGGAGGAGGAACAGAAGCAAGCGGGATGGAGCAAGCAGGAGGAAGAGTTTATACGCAACAATAATTGACTTTTATAGCAAATTTTAATTTTCACTTGGAAACTGGAAAAAATTGGGTTTAAGGAACAAAGCTAAAAAATACGATTCATTAGGTCGTATTCAATACAATCTGCAGCCAGATGATGTAAGACGGTTCATTTGCGTTATAAGGGAAGAAATTAGAATTCCGAGCTGCCATAGCTCAACATCCTCGAAAGCTCGTAGTTTATATTTCAAATATACACTTATTATACAGATCAATGGAAAGTGTAGTTAATTTATGTAATTACTCTATGCAGGCGTTTTTATGGTTCTTACCACACAACCTTTGATTGGTCGACGATTGTCTTGGTAAACAGCATCGCAGCGATCGCAGACACCTTTCCATTATGCAAAGGCCCATAACTAGATGCCCAGATTTAAAGTGCTCCACTCCATGAGCATGGGCAATGAGCCTCGCGGCATTCGGCAGAAACCCACTGTGAAACAACGCCCAGCACTTGCCGCTCAGCAGACCCAAGAAATAGGGGCACGATCGGGTTCCCGTCCCGTTACCCTTGCCTGTAATTTGTGCCCAGAGTGGCAACAAAATCAAATGGCACGCATGAAATTAAAGTTTAGGCGCGCAAAAATTTATATGTGCGACGCCGTGTGCCAATTAATGTAAATTACGCGACGGCGACGACGGCAACACGACACCGACAACGGCATCAGCAATGGAAATTGCAACTGCGACTGCAACACTGCAGCGATATGGCAACGCCGTTGGGCCGCAAATGTGGCCCCCAAGGGGCGCACCACGCAACTTTTTGAAAGTGCGCACAACAACGCCTGCAAGAAATTAGCGCCTGAAAGCATTGCAAACATTGTAAAATATTATTAAACGCGTCAATTTGTTGCCGTCAGTCGGCGAGGCGACTCAATCTCAATCTCGGGGGCTCATTAAGTGCGTGACGGCCCCGACTGATGCATAAATGCATGAGGCCAACTAAATCGGTCCGGGCCAACTGTACCTAAAGCTCCGCAGATGGCGCAGAGCAAATAGATCACTCGTTTCAGCATTACATTTGTTTTAAAAGGTCTCAGTCGATTTCTAACTTATTTATTTTATGTATACGGCGGTCAAGATGTATTTTAGCCCATTGGATAATAAATGTATTATAAATGAATTCAAAGCTGTCGGATAGTTATAGTTAAATGTGTGCCAACTGTACCCGCGTTTGATAATTATGTTTTAGAAACCCGATTATCTAACATCAAGCTCTGCCCGCCGTCCAGCTTATTAAGAGGTTAAATATCTTTGCATTGAACTCGTTTTCGCAATTGCCGTCGACGATATCGTAATATTGCAAAAGACCAATCAACAAAAGTATATTTATTTAAATGAGTCTAAATTACGGCTCATTGAAAACGAATTGTAGAGAGGCATTCTATGATTGGAAATCAATATGGAAACAAAAGCGGAACGAATACGTAAATTAATAAAATCAGAAATCAGTGAAAAACGGCCAGTAAATGTTCAATTTATGTGACAATAATTGAGGCAGGCAGGGGAACTATGACGACAATGAGCCGCTGAGGGGAAGAAAATGAAAAGAAATAACCAATCAGGGCCATATTAATCAATCTTTAATGAAAGTAATTTAAATGTGTTAATTTTTGTTCAACGTTCCACTATTGTTTTGCTGCTGGTGGCTGGTGGTGATTTCTTGGAAGTTGAAGGAGCCAACGGCAAGTATGAATCTACATCTCCTCCAGTATCTTCAATTAAATAAGGCGTCATAAATGACGCAATCAAGACTCACTTTGCTCCTCAATTATGCCTATGCCAGGCCATAATGCCAATTAATCAACTGCGGCAACACAATACATATTTATTAATAATCAGTAAAAATAATTTAGCCAATTAACAGCAACAACATTCCATGCACACTGCTGCTCTAGTCAGAAATCACAGAAAACTCAATAGCTCGCAACATGAAAAACTCCGCTCGGCGGTCTTTGTCGGAATACTTTGTCCAATACTGTTGCAATTGTTTCCAGCGGCGTTTGTGGAAAGACATTTTTGAGTTGGACAGATATAATAATTGTAAGTAGAATTCAAACCAAGCCAGGCAGGCCAAAGGGGTAATTAAGTGAAGTGGCATGAGGGCCGCACTTTTGAGGGAGGCACTTTGTTTATTTGGCTCTCCAAATTTATAGACTCTTTGATTAATCCCTGCCAAGAGAAAATGCACTGTTAAAAGATTCGATTTCAGCTTGCCAAGTAGCGGGGGTAATAAATTACTACAGATAACTAGTTGAATTGAATGAGAAACCAAAATGTAAAAGGCAGTCCCAGTGATATTACACTAAATACTGTTAAAGAACTATATTTGACAATATAAATATAATATAGTTACTAGCCAAAAGGCAGTACTTAAATAAATGGGTGTCCCCATCTAAAGGGCTAATTCGGAGAATTCCTATCTGACACATGTCCCCGCCGCAAAGCTGTCTATCTCCGTCCGTCATTATATCGGTCTCTGTTGCACTGTTTTTGCCAGTCAATGGAAAATTGATCAGAAATTATTGCCAATTGAGCGCCAAAATCGCTGGCACACAGCACACATGCAAAGTTCGCCAGTATATGTACATACACTGAAATTTGCGCTCATTTAGGCTCATAAATTGCAGTCAAGACATGGATATTCGAGTAGACCCCAACCGAAAGAGACGAAAGAGTCAGCAAGAAAGAGAGAGAGAGAGAGAGTGAGAAAGAGGGGCGTGAGGGGCAAGTATCGCATTTGGCATTCCTTTGCCAATAGAAATCAGCTTTGTTTGACGCTTTTACATGCCAAAGTTGCCATAGTCGCAGTGGTATTGTTGGATTTCTGCGGCTGTTACCGTTTATTAATTATACCAGCTCCAGTTCTCCGCTGCTTTATGCAGCTTTATGGACTGACTGGGTCGTGAATTTGAAATTATGCTAAATTACATATGCAAGTGTTGATGCCGGTAATGAAAAGTCGGTCGAAACGCTTCGGATTGGCTGCAATCTCAGGGCAATTACACATACGCAGCGTTGGCCAGATCTATAATTGCCAGCAATAAAGCCGGGACTCATTTAGATAACTTATTCCTGTTCCGAGCCCCGCCATCTGGTTCTGAATTCAGAGAACGGGGGCACCCTTCTTTCCCTTCCCAATCGAATCGACAAACCACAACACACACACACAAAGACACACACCTGCGGAGAGAGAGAAAATCAAGTCAGCGGCATAACAGAAGCCCAGCAGCAGACAAAGGCCGACGTCACTCGAATGTACAATGTACTATACAAGCATGAATTTCTGGCGAGTGATGCGCGAAAAAAGCGGCCACAGGCGCCGTGACATTGCTGCCAACTTATGAAGTTGTAAGAGCCGCTGCTTAGCGTCTCGGCCATGGCAGAGAAACCAAAGTTGGCCCAAACAGGCGGCGCAACAGGCGGCGGCAGCTGCGACAACCGCAAACACGGCCAAAGCGACACAATCGGCCGGCGCCTCCACTTTGGCTAAGAGCAGCAGGCGCTCAGCACTCGGAAAACATCGCCACATGACCGACGGTGGAGCGTGCGCGCCGGAAAAAGCTCGCTGGGAAAAGCCCCCCAGATACCCCACCCACAAGAGGTTGTGCTTATGCTGGCGTTGTGTTGTTGTTCTGGGCAGTGGTGGTGGAGGTGGAAGTTGAGGCGGAAAATCGGGCAGATGAAGTCAAACAGATTTGAGCAAGTGATTGCACAGAGGAGCGGAATGATGCGGCGATAAAGTGCCACGAATGGGGCGGCTACTTTTAGAACTAAGTGGCAGTAGTTCGTTTGTTATGTCTGATTGTTTTCTATTAGCTTAATAATAGTGTAGTGGTCCCTCAAGTAAAAAAGGGGTTTTTGTATATGCTAATGTTAACTAAATTAATTTAATTAATCTTATAGAATCTGAAACCTTTTTGTGCTTAGCGATTAATGAATCAAACAAAATTAATTTCAGCTTTATAATCGTAGTTCATTTAAAATAAAGGATCTTACGCCTATTTTCCATTCAATTTCAACTTGAAACATGCAACTCGATCCCCGAAGAGCCGCCAAATGCACTTAGCAAACACTCAAGAGACTTCCATTGAACACGCATTTTTTGTAAACAACCAGACACACTTTCGTCCCCTTAAAGTTAACAACCTCTATTAGATACAACCACTAAGAGAAAAATTACAGACACTTGGTAGACACACAGCAGAAGTCAAAAGGAAATACAAACAGCGCTACAAAAAGGGAAACCTACACTTTTTGGCAACCTCTTTCAACTTTGGCAAATCTCCTTGGAAAATAAAACACGACCAAGTTGAAGAAACAAGCACTCCTCACGCCGATGTTTAACATATAATTTTGGCACACGACCTGGCAGAGAAAAAAGAAAAGGCTGTGGCACACTTGTACCATTGATGGGGAGTGGGGAAACGGCAGAGGGACTGGATGGATGAAGGGACTCAACAGGTTGCTTCTGTCGCCATCCTCAGAAAACTTCCTTTTTCTATGTGCGACTGGATGGGTGTGCTTGTGTGTGTGAGAGGGTGTCTGTTTTGGCCCTTTTTGTGAATGAGCTCATAAAACGTTTTTCTTTTCACAGCGCCCGGGTGTTGATGTCGTCGTTGTCGTTTGTAGGTTGTACGTTGTAGGTTGTAGCTTGTCCCATGTCCGTCCGTCCCTTTTTCAGGACTGGTGACTGGAGACTGGCGACTGGCGTGCGCCCCAAGTTGCTCTTTAGTTTTCAATTTTTTGCCTTTCAGCTCGGTAGCTGGCTTGGCTTTTGTGCTGCCTTTGGCCCAAACCGACCACCGGGGAGCTGCCTTTGATAGTCTCGGTTTGGGCCAGTCCGCTGCTCGTTTTGATTAAGTGCGAAACAATTAAGGCGGCTACTGCTGCTGCTGCTGTTTACGTAGTTAATCGGGCCGGGGTCACCACGGGATGTGGGAAGTGGGAGGTGGGATGTGGGAGGGTAACACGGGGGCACGACCCCAAAACAGCTGCTCTGGCTAACCGAGCTAACTGCTTGTGGTTGCTTCGACCGGAGAGGAGGGTGTTTCGGCCCTAATACGGAGAAAAATAGGATTTTCTTATGTTATAGTTGAGGGAAGAGACCAACTGCACTACGTGACTATTTCCAATATTTTCCAGAGTTTTAATCAGAATCAATCAATCGAACAAAATGAATTTGTTTTCTATTTTATAACGTTTTTATACGCGTTTCATTGTATTACTTGTTTTAAGGATGCATTTAAGTATAATCAGTAGATTATAGTATAAAAGCAATGATATGCAAATGATATATCAGTAAGTTGCACCATGATAGCTCCAGCTTAATCACTTGTATTATACTTGTACTATATTATCAACCATTACTATAATACGACTATTATCTTTTACCGGCAATGTGAAATTTATATCCGTAGCAGCACAATACTGCCTCTACATACCAATCAAACATCTCATTAGCAACTAAATCAGCCGTCTGTGGCATGGAAATCCTTTCGCCCTGGGCCTTATCACACTATCACACATTGTTGGCTGCTGCCAACACCAACGCAACGCCAGAACATGATTCCTCGCCATCTGCTCTCCGCAGACTGCTTAGCCACTTTAGCCATAAAAATATAACACCTGCTTATCTCGAATGCCACCCGGGTGCAAAGCCCCCAAAATCCACCCCCCTTTGGGGCAAGAGCAAAGCCACAAGCCTGAAGGCAACCGAAAACATTTCTCAAAACGAGGCTAAACGGGAAGGCAGTACTGAGATGGGGTTGGGTTTGCATGGTTTGGGCACTGACCTAGCCCCCCGTAAAATGCTTGAGCCAACAAATACCGTAGAAACACTTATACGGAATTCCTCAACGCCTGGTAAACCAGGGCTGGGGCGTAAAATCCACCCCATGAAGCAACCCAGGCCAAACCCAAGCCCGAAATTCAGAGAACAAAAAAAGAGTGGCGCAAGCCAACAGAACGAAAAGCAGAGCAAAGTTTCGAAAGTCGTAGCCAAGGGCCGACGGCAAATGGAGACGTAACCCAAACTCCGGTGAATCTTGGGAAACATTTAACGGATTTTCTGAGGGGGCGTTAGTCGTTTTACATGCATTATCCTGGCCAGAAACCAAAAGCGCTGCAAAAAAGTGTTGACATTAAAATAATAATTTTAATTGCCTCAAATAACACAAAGGTCGGCGGTGACCCTCGCACAAGGATGCAGCACAACCGAGCTTTGGGAGTGTGTGAGCGTGGTCTGTTTAAACACAAAGGGTAATTAACATTTTTCTTTTCGTCCGGGTCCTGGCCGAAGGATAAGCAGCTTGTTTAGCCCGGCCAAAGTCAAATGAGCAAAAAAAAAATACAAATGGCAGCGGAGCACAAAAAGGACCGGGCACACACATCACACATTACGTGGGTTCGTATGGGAGTTCCTTTTTTGCGGTTTCGCATTTGGTTTAACTTAGCTGGTAAGTACCCCCAGGTTCTTGGGTGGCCCTCTGGATTCTGGTTTCTGGATTCTCGTTTCTGGATGCGGGATCCCGGATTCAGTCGACCGCCTTTCAACACCTTCAACAAAGCGTGAATTAAGTGCTCGAGATTTTCTGCACTTAATACAACAAATTTACAGCGGCTCCGTGCTCCGTGCAACATGTGCCATGCCCCTTCGCTCGTCACCCTGCCACCCCGCACTCCTCACTTCTCACTCCAACAAGCTAATTGCGCAATTATCTCGTTTTGTGGAACATCTGTGCAACTGTGTCGCGTCTCATTAAGTACGATCTGACTGCTCAAATGCCCAAAAGGCCGTGCGGACGGACAGTTGGAGAGAAATTGTTTAATTGCTTTAATTAACAAGAGCAATAAGTTGACGAAAAATATTGAAACGAAACATTAAATTGGCTGAAACTTAGACCGAAATTCCTGATCTGCACAGAGGAAGGATCATACTTGATAATATATGCATCTAAAATTGGAATGGGGTTTCACTGTATACTTCACAATTTTAAAGTTGCAATCATATCTGGTCATATCGTCAACATTCGTCGATACAAAAAACGTTAGCCATAATAGAGGGAGAATCATTTAAAAAGATTTCGAAGTACCTTAAGATTCTCAAAGTAAATTAAAATAAAATGCAATTCTAATTGATCAGCAAGACAAAAGTTTCTTTATGCTTCTAAACCGAATTTGTCTATCGGCATAATTACTCAAACACGACAGACTCGCATTACAGCTATCGTTTATCTAGCATCTTTGACAATCCATCCATCAAGCATGATTGAATCCACAGAACAACCCCGAATTTCCGAGTTTAGTTCCTCGGTACTCCATTTCCATATTGCTATACACGCAATGGCAACGCGTGAATGGTAAAGTAGTGTTTTTAATAGCTAATTGAGCAAAATACTTTATGGAAGGGAATTAATTATAGTTTCATGTTTTTTGACTACGAAAATTCGGCCTGTTTCACTTAGCTTCTCAATGTTCACGCAAAAGCATAAATTGTTTAATTGCTAATTAAGAATAGGAAACGGGCAACAAACGATAAATGTAATGAATTAGAAGGCGAATCGAAGGCAGTTGACATTATTTCAGTTCTAGCGTGTGACAATTCGCATTAATTACAAGAAATGCTCCAAAAAATAAGCCATTAAGAGGGCCATTCGAGTACATAGACGATTTCCCGGGCGGGGGACTCTGAAATGGCGAAATGAAAGTGCGGAGCGGAGATCCCCCGACTTTCCGCATTTGGCGTGTTTTAGGCTGCTGCCGCCGCAGTTGCTGCTTGGACACTTGTGACATTTTCTTAATTGAAATGATGCGCGTTCGTTGATAAAATTTCGTAGCCTCCATATACGAGGGTCTATATGTGCTCATACGAGTTATATGTGCGGAGGCACTTGGACACTCTCCTGCACGTTTCGCTGATGATTATTATTACTCTTCATTATTGTTCATTATTAAATGAGCGGCGTGTGTGCGTGTCTTTCGCTTTTGTGTAGGCTTTGTGGCATGTGCGGCATGCAACGTCTTATTTTGGTGGATCGGCGAAAAGTGAGCCAATCCTCGCAAGATCGTCTCCAAATGGAATCGCTCAGAAAAGCATGTTAATCAAAATAATTGCGGATAGTTGCGATCTTTGTCCCATATATTAAGTAAATACTAAATATCAAGGAATTCATGAATGTGCGGGTTCTATTGATACTTTAATAATAGTAATATTAAATAAGTTGAAGAAGAGTTGCTTTAATTTCAAAATTTATTAATTTTAAGCGTTTTTAAAAGTTGCTAAGCTGCCCACCGAAGTGTACGAATTTACAATATTATCATTGAATGTTTTGTTTCTACATTTTTTTGAACATAAGTGGTCATCTGAAACCCGTGTACAAAATAATCGCATGGATTTCCTTTGATTCGCCTTACAGTCGACTTGGCAATGCATTTTCGATTGCAATGGCAGTCGGAGAAACACACTTCCTGCACTTTCGCCACCCTGAATGTTTTAGGGCAATAAAATCTCATTTTATGTGTGCGCAAGTTTGCAAATTGGCCACACATCAAAAACAGAAGTGAAATCCTTTCAAGATGCCTGGTCCGCCCCGAGTTCGCCTCATTTGGCCAACTTCAAAACATCAATGCCTTTGCGGGGCATAATTATTACTTTAATTATGCTTAATTAAAAGACCGCCCACCGGGGGGCGTGGCCGAGGCAGCTGTCCAGAATGCACGGCACATAATTAAGCATTTTGCTTTGCGGATTTTCTATCTTTCATTTTTACGATTTGCCTACGTTAAGTGACAACGTGACGTGATCGTTGGATATATGTATGTTTTCTTTTTTGTTTGCGGGGTTCAGTGGGAAATTGCAATTCTCCGCTGGCTTTTGGATATTTTTAATGAGTGTGTGTGGTGTGTGGTGTGTGATAGTCGCCTCCTTGTTGATTTGTCTGTCCCGCAGTCGGTTTGTTGTTTTTCCGCTTCTGGTGCCGCTGCAGTTTTATGCGTTCGTCATCCGTTTGCCATAAAAAAGAAACATCCACTGCAGCAACAACATTTTTAACATTTTTAATTTAATATCTAATCATTTTCCGTCGTCGTTGATTTTCTTTTTCACAGCTATTTGTGCATTAAAAGCTGTCGCAATGCATTTGACCAAAGACCCGCGCAACTAATGGGTTTTCCTGATTTGTCGAGGATGCCACTCCAAATAGTAAAAATCCTTCAGTAAATTTAATGAGACAATTTACTTTTGCAATAAAACGAAGCCGAAATAATAATGGAAAATATTAAGTAACACTCATCGTAAAAACGTAAGTGGTAGATTTAGAATTTAAAGTGAAATCGAAGGCATTGTCGGATCGAAGATTATAAAATGCCGACGGCTTTTTCCAAACACTTTGGACTCAACTATTAGATGTCAAGATTTCTAAACAATTTGGATTTAGCTCGAGTAAATCAAGCCTTCAATAATTAAATAACAAAAATGTATATAGAAACATTGTTGCATAATTTGATTATAATTTTAATCAGTAAATACTAAATATCTCGTTATATTGGCTAAGCAGTTACCCAGCCATTTTTAAAAGTAAAATTTTATACAATTTATAAAATCAACAATGGTAATTTAAGATACGGACTTTTGATCAAAATCATGTGTGAAGAGATCCGATTTTAACGATTTTAATTTCTGCAATGAACGCCGCTGAAGTACGTGGGTACCTTAAGTTAAATGCACCTCATTAGGCCGCAGTATGCACCCGCTGAATGTCATTCCAGAGTTTGGCCATTGCATCTGTGTGGCCGGCCACTGCAACTGCGACTGCGAGCCCAGTTAATTCTCGCTAAATAATTGCCGGCGATAACGAGGCGTGTAGAACGTGTAGCTGGGAGCAGGGCAGTGGCAATAGCAAACTCTGCTTGGCAACGACAATGGAACAGGCAACAAAGAGACTAAATTCTGTATTAATTTGCAATTAATGCAGCTAATTATATTTAATTAAATGAGCGGGCCGCGCTAACAATGCACTGCATAGATACGACTTCTACTCGGATGCCGATGAGGGGTGGTGGGATTCAGCGGGATCGCTGGGATCGGTGGAATCGGTGGGCAGCAGGGATCCAGAGTGATGGAGGGGGCTCCAAGTAGAGCTTGGGTAGTGGGAAAAAATGTAGCGCAGGTTGGTGCGGCTTTGAAATGAAACTGATTATTACAATTGTTGTTACGCCCGCTGGCGCTGTTGTTAGTGCGAATTGTGCGCTGCTACTGCTGCTGCTGTTTATTGTATCTCATAGATACGTTTAGATTATTTTTGCAAAAATGACACTGAGCCACCGGCGAGTCAATTGTAATACGTTTTAGTAATTTTTCGTGGGGTGGCAGCAGTCGCAAGGCTCAGCACATTAAACTATTTATGTGTAGAGTTTCATTCTGATTTCGTTTTGGCGATCGTTTGATGAGCCTCATTGTTGCAAATTGCTACTGTCCACTGCCGTCGAGCCGTATTATTAGTTTGTTTATGGCTATTTATTATATTTGGTTTTATTATTAGAAACTCGCAACTATTTTTGAGACCCTCGCAATGTTTGCTCATGCACATGCCCATGCTCATGCTCATGCCGGTCCAACGATAATGCTGATGTTGATAAAATTAACGTTAATTAAAGTTATTAACCGCCTGCAGCGAAATCGCATCAATTCATTGGTTTTTGCATACTACCATGTCAGGGTTGAGATTTACATAAAAACTGCATTTGGCTGTTTCGAACACTATTCGAGTGAGTAAAGTGCGTGAGAGCCTAAAAAGGTTTGATATTTCTAACTTGATAATGATGATGAGCACTTTACTTAAATGATTTTTTTATTAAGCCCCATTATTTGGTTTTAAATTTTGGGGTTGAGTGGTTTGCAAAAATGTTCAGCTTTGTGGAACTTTCAAGTTTTCTAGTAAGATGTACATTATTAGAATTTTTAGAATAAATATATGTAAATGTATATTAGTTCTATTTATCTAAAATATACATGATGTACGTTTTCTAAACAACATCCCACTAAAATTATAATATGTATTAAATAATACACGATAACGTAAAAAGCTAAAATCAACTACTTAGCGATATTTACCGTTATTTAGATATTCGCAAGCGGTTGCCAAAATCGACGATGGAGTTTTTATGTTCCAATAGCTTTTCTCCAATCCTGTTTTTCATTCACCTTTTAGTGGTCGTTTGGGTTTGACGTGAAATTTCCTAACTCTTATCACAAATGAGCACTGTATTCAAAGTATTCATGAGTACTTATGAGTAACAACGAGTATCTGACAGATGGTTATCACCCACGCACTTCAGATGAGACGATCGCTACGCGCCAAAAATTCGGAGCTGAGCAGTTTCGAAACGGATTTAAAAATCGCGGAGCCACGGATGTACAAAACACTTGGGGCTCAAAAGTTGCAGTGGCAGCTGTTAATGATGAATCGTGGGCACACGCCGAAGTTTATTTGCTTGGGTATTGTATGTTGCACTTTGGTTGTTTGTTTGTTGCACGACTCGAGGGGCGTCCAAGATATATGTGGCCGTTCGTTGCGATTCCGGTTCAGATCAGCCGTCGTACGTTCAGGCGCAGCGTCGTCCGTCGACTGAATGAACGTGTGGCGCACGAGCGGCGCTTTGGACCCCCAGCAATCGCAATCATCAGCATAAGTAGCAACAGAAAGGAGCAGCAGCAACAACAGCAACAGCAACAACAGCAACAAGAGCAACAACATCGGCAAACACGAGCAAACAAAACGAAGGCAAGGAACCCGAAGCCGCAGGCCCAGCTCAGCGGGTGCGAGCGAGAGCGCGACAGGGGTCTCTCTCGCTCACCGCCTCTCCTTCTCTCTCGCTCTGGCTCTCTCTGTCGCTCTCTCACCCACCCCCTAGCCCCACTGGCGGTGCAGCGACGCCGGCAGAGCGCCGACTGCGCAGGAGCAGCAACGGTATATATGCAATTTGCTTGGCGCTGTTAAAATAAAAATAATGACGTCATTAAGCGCACAAATGAGCGGCGCTGCTGCCGCAGTCGACCGCGACCGCGACGCCGACGCAGGCTGAGCTTATAACTGTTGTTCTGAGAAGGAGAAGTTGCACACTTGACGAAAAACGAGCACTTAACGACGGCGAGGCAGAGATAGAAAGAGAAGGAGAGCAGGCGTGCGAGAGGGAGAGGGCGCGAGTGTGGGTGAGCGCTTTTGTGAGCGCATTTTGAGCATTTATCACAGCCAAACATTGCACATTTTACACCGCAGCGTTCGGTGTGAATGCATTTAGATTCTACATACCCCCTCTATGAAGATGGGCAAAATAATATTAAAAATCGTGAAAGTTTTTGAACTAATAATTTGCTGGGTCTGATAAACCAAACCTATGATATGCATCAGCTCCAAAATTTCACCCCGTCTTGAGCCTTTGACAACTATTGCTGTGCATTAATAATTTAGCCTTCGATCCGCAGAGCAGAGCCAATGCCAAAAGCTCCAGTCACTCAGCTCGTCGGTCAAAAGCCCACTCGAAAGCCAGGACCCTCTCGCTGTTACTGCAGCCCTCCAGCCCTTCGCCCTCCAACTCCCAACCACCCACAATGTGACGTGTGCCGTGTCCACTGAACCACACCCCTCCACCCCCTTTTGCAACGGGCCGAACCGCTTCCAGAAAACCGAAAAGTGCCAATAAATATGGAAACGTTTTGCCTTGTTCTGCCCACTCTTCCTCCCACTCTTCTACCCATTTCTCTTCCATCCCTCTCTGCCACGTCTTCTGCTCCTTCTTCGGTACTCTTTCAGCTCCACTGTGAAAAACTTCACCAAAGTTCAGCGTAACGCTACAATTAAATTTATATTTATGTTGGTTCTCACTTTGGGAAAAATAAAAATATTCCATTAATTAAATATTCCATCAAATTCTAAAAACATAAATTTCTCGTAATTTAATTTTAACTTCGATTTGTAACAAATATATTTGACATAACTATAACGCTATATTCATAAACATATGTACCTAAACAGTTTTTTTCTACTAACATTTTATCTATTTTATTCATTTTAAATTTTGATATAAAAGTCTTTCTGTAACAAATACTGAGAAGTTTGTATTTTATTCTAAGTTACTTTATATTTTATTCATTATATAAAACATCGCAATGAATACATGTACATTTTTTTTATTTTGATGCTAACGCTACTACATTTTCTAAGTGTATCCTTGCTCCTTGGCTACCTTTGCACTAATTCACATTTGATGTTTTGTTGTCTGCGCTTGTTGCCGTTGCCGCTTGCATTTTTCTGGTCAATGAGGTTACAGTCAAGTCACTAGACAAGCCCCCGCCGCAATTCGCACCCCCCTTCCCACCCCTCCAGGGGACAGAAGATGCAGCAGCGACCGGTGCGGTCTACAACCGGTCGAGGCTGTCGGTCAGTCGAGGCTGCCAAACGGGCTGCCCCTGCCGACTCCGCCGCCGTCGGTCCTCCAGTCTGGCCACCCACCCGCCTCGACGACTATCGGAGGTGTCGATGACGTCGTAGTAGTAGTCGTAGAGTCGTCGTCTGGCTGAAAGCCCCTTGAAAGCCCCCAAGGCCCCAAAGTCGCAGCCGGCCTCCCCCAAAAGCAGATTCTGACTGCAACTGCCTACGCCATTTGATGATTTTGTTGTTGCCCCTCCTAATGTAATTTGCTAGGGTATGCACTTAGCCTGTTCGGCTGCCGATTGCCCAGAATCCGAAGCCAAAATCATAGGGTAGTGTGCTAGTGTACAGATTTATATGCGATCGAAAGAGATCTGTGATATAAGCAATTGGAGAATATTAAATTATTTTATTTATTAAAGGCTGATCTCTACTAACCAATTTTTGGTGTCTAACTATGCTGTTATTCTGATATCATACTAGTAATGTAATAATTCACTAAGCTACTGGCACATGCAAATATTCTTTCTTTATGGGAACATAGCGTATTCCCCATTCGGACATCTTAAGAATGGCCTTTGGTACATCGTTCATTCTACTGGTGGCTGATTTTGTTTTTAGCCAATTTTGGTCAATATTTAAGTGCCGCTTGATGCTTCCACTTCGACGGGCACTTCACTGTTTTGATACCCGGTGTCTAGGCCTGGTCCACATCACCTCATCAACTTAATTTTCGGAATTTCAACTCGGACCCTGCTCGCTTTCGTCTCCCTCACACTCCCTCGCTCCGTCTTTGTCTTCCACGTCTAATTTTGTGTTGCATTTTACCGGCAGCTATGAAGCGTATTACCGTTAAATGTTGCACTGTCGACTTGTCGTCTAATTTGCCTCACCCGAGAGGGAAATGGGTGGCGAAAAGTGAGCGGTGGGTGGGGTTCTGCTGCGGCTGCGGCCGAGGATGAGGATGCGGATGCAGTGGGCCACTGCCCACTTTCCATCTTGGCTTGATTGTCATTGCAGCTCGCCGGTCTGGCCGGCAAACTGATTAAATTCAGCACGCGCCCTGCGGGCGTCTTGGGAAACTTCTTCCACAGCAAGCGAGATGCCCGAAAAGGCATTTAAAGGGGGGTTAGGAGGGATGGATGCACACGAAAAACTTTAATGATTCCTTCTCTTTATGAATGAACTATATATACATATATTAAAATCCATTTATTTTATTTGATCGAATGTCATACCAAGATTAAAATACAACTGGTTATTAGGGAAGAGATTACCAAATTATAGTGGATTCCGAACTAACAGTCATACACATTTGACTTTAAAACATTAGAAACGGAAAAAAATATTCGATTATCAATATATGTATTCTCATATATGTACATATTTGAAGAATTGCCCGATTATAAGGATATTTTTTCTGATATTCAATATATGTATTCTCATATATGTACATATTTAAAGAATTGCCCGATTATAAGGATATTTTTTCTGTGTACAAAAAGGAGGTTGCTTTCGGAGCGTGGTGGTTACTCAAAGTCATCAGCTTAGACGGGCCGAAACTAGACGCTCTACATAAATTTGAAATTAACGTTTTCTTGCACATTGTCATCTACCTCTCTCTTTCTCTCGCCGCTACCCATCTCTTTCTGGGCAAGCGCCTCTCCCTCTCTCTGTCTCTCTCGGCCGCTTACATGCTTTCTGTAATTATCATTTGCCAGTACGTTTGCCTTGGAACACACACGCGGACCAGCGTCTTGGCCTGATCTTAACTTGGCTTTCGGGCGTACTCCACCTCTCCACCCCTCCACCTCCCCCTCATCCGCAGACCGCCCGTAATTAAATGCAAATCTCCCGTCCCCCGAATGCGTCAAATAGATGGCCGTAGTGCCACGGGGCAAACTGTGGCCACATTTTCAGCAACGTTCCGAAACTTGTCAGCACCGCTCGGCGGTGCAAGAAAAATGAAGTGAAGTGAAATACTCGAACGTGTATAAACCAAACAACATTAAAATTATCGCCTAGACAAGCCATAAAGACTTGGAGCTGAAGGATCGCCCACGACACCGGATCGGAGATACCCTAGAACTCAAAACTCATTCGGTTTCTCTAGACAAGAATCACTATTCCAATTGAATATTCTTCAGTTTTTACCAATATTATATGAATCATTATAAATATTTTGAAATTTTAGCTGATCCCAATAGCCTGGTGAAAAAGATAGAATGAAAAGCCTATATATTATAGACAGATTACACGACCAGAGACAGAGATGGAAGATGCAATGACAGAGAGGGAAGAGTAATTAAGAGCGCTCCAAGTTTTTAGCTTTGTTGGATGGCTCTCGTTGAAATGGCTGCTAATTACAAAAGGCATCCTGGCCAGCATCATTTGAGATATTTTTCCATTAACCGGCGACGGCGTCGTCATGCCCATGAAGCTAGAGGATTGGGGCAGAGGTTGGAAGGGGACGGTGCATACAAAACATATTAAAATTAACCTGATTACTCCGCAGGCGCTGCCAGCTCTCAGATTGTGGGATTGGAGTCGTGTATGTGTGCATGTGTATCTGGACTTGGAGGAGTTTTGAAAGCCAGGCACAAACTAATTTCAAATAACATAATTCATTCGCTTAGCCAGCGGGGAAGGGGAAGGGGCGGGGAATGAGGCGATGGGGGATTGGGGGCCTTGGCATCAAGGAAAAGACGGCAGCAGCTCTTGGACTTGGCCAAGACTCCCCGACCGGTTTCTTCGGGAGCACCAAATAAGTTGGAGTTTAATCACAAGCCACTGAGAGCGGAGAATGTGAAAAATCTGCAGGAAAATGATCAATAATTGAATTTATTTCTTTATTACTATTATCTTAGCTTTACTAATATTAAATTATTTGAAAGTCGTTCAAAAAGTGATATTTTTTAAATGATTTTAGTTTTGCTATAGTTATATGAGTTGTTCATTTAATTTTAACACTATGTACATATTTCGATTTTTAATCATTAAAGTTTAAGTGTTTATAGAGCCACAGTCATTTTAAAATTATTTACGAATCGTAAGAATCAGAAAATATACCGTTTCTAAGGAAATATTTTTTTTTAATTTTAGCATTTGCTCAATGCAATTTTAAAACCGTATAACAAAATATGTTTTTCCAATTGTGTATGCTAGCAAACATTACAGTTTTTCTCTGTGATGGCGGCGATTTACAGGGACCAAACAAAACCTCCAGCTGTCATAACAGGGAAAAAGACGGGTGATAAGAGAGAAAGAGAGAGGCAGAAGCGCAGATTGGTGTGCGAATGCGGAAGGTGCTAACTGACAAATAAATGGACTCCAGCTCCAACCTTACGAATGCTAATTGTTATTGTACTTAAACCTGAAGCCTGCCTCCTGCCTCCTTCGTCCTGCAGTCCCACTTCCATGCCTCCATTATCCCCATTCCCTACAGCATTCCTTACCAAACATGTCCTCAAACTATGCGTCGCCTGCAATAATTTCGCGCGCATAAAAATTTAATATTATTGAATTTTTATTGTAGCATTCTACCTTATTTTAACCATGGCTGTTGCTGCCCAGCCACAATAATCGAAACAACAGCATCAATACGGCCAACTGTAACAACAACTGCATTAAAAAGCGCCCAAAGGCTACGCGGAAGCCACAGTGGGTACAGTGCTCAAATAAATTTTGCAACTTACATAAGTATATTAAAAGTATGGACGTGAGATCCATTGGGATCTATGTGGGATCCTTGTGGGATTTATTGGGGTTCATGTATCGAATATTCGCCGCTAAAATAACTTTTGGTAACTGCAGCTGTAACTGACTTCAAATAAATATTTATTTTTATTTGTACTACATGAACCTACAAATTTAGAAGACTTCTCGAAAATGGTCAAAAGCAGTCAATTAGTCACTTGGGCTGCTGAAATCCAACGATTTCATCCCACTGTGCACAGAGTTGTCTCGCGCAGCTTGTGCCTCAAGTGGCGTACTTAATGCCATTCGAATTATGCGCATGCGTCCCCTTGGAGGAGGCCGAACCCGAGCTGCAGCCTTTCGCGAGAAGGCAGACTGCAATGCCCTTGCACCGCCCATTCTTCCAGAACGACGCCTCAGCGATCCACCAATGCAAGCACCACCCTGGTACGTGGTAATTTTGTAATATCGTAAAGTATTTTTTAATTGAACGTACCACCTTCGGCACACTCATAGAGCGGGCTTTACGAGGCCTACGAGTTCTACGAAGCTCTCTGAACTGGTAACTGCTCTCCTGGCTTTGTCAACTCTGGAGTCTGGAGTCTTGAGTCCAGAGTCTAGGCGACGCAGTCCTGCAGTCAAGCTGGTGGTGGCAACCCTGGAGCCAGCCCACTTTTATGACTCACTTCCTTTTTGGGTGATTTATGGGGACGCGAATGCCTTTCTGCCGACATTAAAATTAGCTCTAATTATGAGAGTGGATCGGTACGCAGCCAATTAAAAGTGCATTTCCCGCCAGCATAAATCAATAAAAGATTTATGTGACTCTGCCTATAGACGGGTATAATTTTAATGATTAGTCGCGAGCACATTTGGCGTTTTGCATAACCTTTGGCAGCCTTCTATCCCTCGCCACGTCTTCGCGAGGTCTTCGCCAGCATTTCTTTTATTTTTCGGCCAGTCGGAACGGGTCTGGGCCATTCATTCCGCATTCATTCATGGGCGAGCCAGATCGGCTCAACCTGGGATCCGAGCGGATCGGATCGGATCGGAGGTAACCTGTTCCTGTTCCCCAGACTCACGACTTTATAATTAGGCAGCCTCGCTTAGCTGATGCTGCTGCTGCTGCTGAAACTGCTTCTTCTTCTGCTCGGGTGGTTAATGCATTCATAATAATATTTCTTTTTGCTGTTAAATTTATGTTTTCTGCCTTGTAGCCTTTCGCTGAAGCTCCTCTGCTCCTGCTCCAGCTCCAGCTCCTGCTCGTCCTCCTCTACATCATCATCTTTTTTATTTATTTTTGCCAGTTTTAATTTTCTCGCTTCCACTTCCCCGCGTCGCCTTCTTTGGCGAAATCGTTTTGCATTCTTAAACATAATTGCATGTGGGCGTGGTCACATATGAAATTTCTTTGATTAAAGTCGATTAAAATCGCGGCCTGCTTTGCCTGCTGTTCTTGTGGCTGCTGTTGTTGCCGTAGTTATTATTGTTGCTGCTGGTCAAGTTAGCCAAGTTGGGCAAGTTGGCCAAGTAGTTGGCCAGCATATGAGGCAGTCACTACCGCAGATGAGTCGGAGTTTTATGGGTTCAAGGATTAGGGCGGAAGCAGCCGCCCAATCTCTTCTGATTTCAAAAAGCATTGGAAAACCGCGTTGTGTTCGCCGAGAATATCTAAACGTGGACATGAGCTAAGAGAAAAAGTTAATTAGGGTTCTTAGTGAACTGTTTTTATTTACACAAATATAGCCAGTTTAAATATCTTTATTATGACTTGTAATTAAAAAAAATCGTTACAGGGGTGAAATATAAAAGTAATTGTATATAGTAATTGTTTCTTATAAGATATAGTAGAATTTTTCATACTTGTGCAAGTAAATCTGTACAAAAGGGGGTAAGTATAATTAATAGAAGAAACGTGCAAGTCCTCGTATACAAAAGACTTACATTGTAGCTTTAATAATACTGCAATCAAGTGATCTGTGGTACATTCTTAGCCATTCATAAGGGTTCGTTTAATAAGTTCTCCAGTTCTATAATTGATCTAACCAGCCTGCTAAGTACTCCACTCGTACATGCTGATCATTGGAAGATCGCAAAGCAGAGCTTACATGCTAGCTTAAAATCCTGTGCCTTTTAACTTTTATTCACACAGAGAAAAATTTTAAATTAATTAGTATTAAAAAGTAATATTAATAAAAAATAATATTTTATTACTGCAAATACGATAAGACCAAAGACATTAGAATAATGTCTTAAATATAATTTAATTATAAAATATTAATAAAAACTAATAATTTATTACTGCAAATACGATAAGACCAAAGACATTAGAATAATGTCTTATATATAATTTTTTTATAAAATACTATAAAATAGATATATAGTTATCTGTTTATAGCAAGACTATTAATAACCGATCTTTTAAGTGATCTGTCTTTTTTTGTGTACCCATACCTATCCGCATCATAATCATTACCATCATCATCATCATCATCAGCGGCTGCGTGGCCAGCTGGCCACTCCCAACTCCGGCTCCCAGTGGCCCCACCAACACCCCCTCCTGCGATGGTGGACATGCCGCTTCTAATCTGCACTCGAGTGAATTGCAAATTACGTGTCTTAAATTGAAGTTTTACGAGTTGCTACTCTAAATGTTTGCACCAAAGTGCTCGGTTGGATGTGTTTGCACAGGGTTCCAGCTTCTCGGGATTCTAATGGGCGGTGGAGAGGAGTTGCATCTGGGATGTGGCTCTGGAAGACCGCGCTGATGATGAGGATGAGAATGAGGATGGTGCTGCGTGTTTAGGCGCGAGTGTTGTATTTCATGTTGCCAGCTCTCCTTGCCAGTTGCGCTGGCCATTCTCCACTTGGGATGGTTGTTTATGCGATGCAGGATATGATAATAATTACACCTTCAACGTTTGCTGCTCTGTGCCAACTCCATCTGGCCAGGAAGTCGGCCTGCTGCTCCTGGCCCGGTTCCCCTTCGTATCGCTGCTGCGGCCTGGCTGGCGATTAAAAATTGATCTCATTATAATTATTTTTTATAATTTATGAAGCCTTAAAACTTTGTGTGCTGCAACATGGCCACAAAGTAGTCATTATAAATGCCATAAATTTCGATCCCCCCAAGCACCACGTCCCTCGCTTAATGATGGAAGAGCTTGTAGGATCCGAGGCGAAGCCCTGCCTCAATCCCTATTGGCGAATTATGAGCAAACGCGTGTGATTTCAATGCTCCTCATATTGGACTCCATCTGTTTGCCCGCTTGACTTTACAAGGCAGAGGGAATTATTCAGAGTACTCCTACACATATTCCTGCCTCTCAGGGACCTCCTGGGCCTCCTGGTCCACCTTCCGGGAACCCACATATCTCAGATAGAATTCAGGCAAACATTATGCATATTACCATAGAACTGAAAAGCACCACCATCCCAGCACCACAGAACACGCACAGCGACCTATGATGATAAACGGGTAGATGCAAACACACTGAAAATTACAATTTGCAAGATTGAAATGTTTCATTCAGTCCAAAAAACTTGATTGAATTGTGTTAGGTATTGTGAATAACGAAGCAATACGGTGAAATGATATTCTTTAATTTTAGTAAAACGAATATCTTTTTAGATAGTTACAAAACTTAAGAATTCTAATTATTAATTGTATTTTTTACAAAAATGTACTTATATTCCTTGCAGTGCAGACAGAGACACCCGCACATCCACAAATAAAGGGGTGAATTGAGGCCCTCCTGCTCATTTTGCATTTTAGTTTGTAATTTAGTTTCATTTATTGCGATTTTACATTGACGCCTGACACGCAAATTCGTGTAATCCTTTCTGCCTTGCCAAGGAGCCCAGGAGGACAGGGGCTGACTTCGAGTGGCTGTCTTAGCCATGGCCCGAACCACTGCCCCTTCGAGCCATCACCAATGCGCCACACAAAGTCCAATTAAATTATGAGGGTCCACACGCCAAGACAACGACGACAGCGACGACCACAGCAGTCTCAGATTCAGCTCCCCCTTGCCAGAAAGTCTCCCCACTCATGCCAGCTAGGTACACTCAGAGAATTTCACCTAAGTAACAGCATTGCCATGAATAATCGAAATAAATATTCAAGCATCATGCCTATAAGTTACAGGTGGCTGCAAACGACAGCTCAAATGCTGAACCCTCAAAGATTACAAGACCAAGGTCTGCACTTTTTCGCTGAGTGCATCATCCACTGAGACGTAGCAATTTCAAGAACTGCTTATGCCTAACTTCAGGACATTGGACTGGCTCATTTCGAGAGCCTCCTTTTTGGCCACATTGCCACTACCTTTGCCGTTGGCTTGCATTGGCACTGGCATTGGCATTGGCAATGCGGTGTAAGAGTAATTAAAATCCCTTGATTAATATGTAAATTTAATGAGATTACGAATTCAGCGAACAAGATTAGGAATGCATGGGTCGCTCTGCTTCGACTTGGTCGCCACCGCCACCACCTCGCCTTCTCCACGTATTTCTGTCACTGTCTGAACGGGCCGGTCTCCACTTCTCCCCTCTCGCTCTGGCACTCTGTCAGCTCTCTTTTCCACTTGCACTGAGTACGGCGTGTAATTTTCACTATCTTAACCCTTTCAGGTCAGGCTGGCACTCGTAATTTTAGAACATTTCCCGACTGTATTTCAATAGACTTCAAATTAGCTACTGGGAAGTTGGTAATTTCCACAAAACGCCTTGTTGTACATGACTTTACTTATTTTATCAATTCTATATTTCGGTATATGAATCAATTAATATTCAAAACACTTGCAGAGGTATCTATAAGTATTCAACAATCACTGTAAGTATCAAAAAGCACCACTTGTATATATATATATATATATATATATATATATATATATATATAATTTCGAAATATATTTCATTAATGTGCAATGTCCACTGTGCTCATAAGAAATATTAATATTATTATTAAATGCTGTTGTACTTGTAGGGTTAAGCAGCGGACCCCAGCCAAGCTAAATGCCAAGCCAGGCCAATCTAGACATCGGCCAGCTCCACAGCTCCATAGCCCCCACAACCGTCTCCAACCTTCGCCATGTGTGTGCCAGTGTGTGCGAGTGGGTCTGCTAAGAGCTTGTTAACATTTCTGTGGAAAGCCGCAGCAGCGGAGGCCGCAACTCGAGTCGAGTCCAAGTGCAAGTCCAAATCGAAGTGCTTTTTGCTTTTGAGCCACCCAAAAAGCAAATCGACATCGACGGAAAATTGGAAGCGCGAAATAAACTTGTACATAAATTGTGTGAAATGGATTTGCTTGTAGTTCAAAAGGTTTTCGATTTGTTGTTGCCGTTGTTAGTTGCCCGGTTAGTTTGCTGGCTTGTAGCTGGGGGTCCCATTTGCTTAATCTGTCAGCATCTGGCGTGTAGCAGTTTTTGATCCTCATGTGATAAATTTTCATTAAATTAGAGGGGAGTGTGTTGTTGGCCACCTTTCGTTGCATGTTGAAGTGGACTTAAAGCAATGGTAACCCCACGAAAGAGTGGCATACTCAACATTATTATTCATTTGGCAGTTAGATGTGTATCCCCTTTACATTTCTCTGTAGACAAACTAACTCCGTATTGCTCATTCGTTTACGGAATTTTCATCCCCTATTCGGCAGCCTCGTTGTTTAGTAAACTCCGCGAGGTTTTCATCAACTTTTTGCTCATTATCCCAAAACGCGCCCGCGTTTTTTGCCGCGCCAGTTGGAGGCACTTGCCAACTGCGTCTGCCATTGGCCTGGCAACTAGAAATCCTGCTGATTGGACGGATGAGGTCCTTAGGCGCCAAATCGGGAACGCTTTTGCTCTGTGGATGTTGTCTGCGATTGAAGGAGTTTTACTGCTTATATAATAATGGGGTAAAGTTTGGTACTTTAAAATGGTACTCCAACGAAATGGGGAATTATAATTTAAAATATTAAAGACACCTGTTGGTTCTTTATATAAAGGGAGTGTTTTTTTTAAATATGTGTAAGCTTCTGGATAGATGGTTTGTGAAGGTCACCCGAAGGCGTTTCGGGCAAATCAATGTCAAATGAAAAAAAGGGTGCAACGTGTTGAGTTTGGTACTCGGAAGACATTGGACAGGACGCAGGGTGGCGTGTCGACTGTGAGGTGGTGTCAGTTATGAGCTCAATGGCCAAATAGCAAGCCAAAGGCTTCAATGAATGAAAGTGAGCCCGAGTCGAGAGTCCGGAGTGCAGAGTCCAGACAGTCGGACAGACTGACTGCAGGACAGAGTGAAGGGTGGCTTGTGGGCGGCAGACGCAGCAGACGCACGCAGACAGGCGACAATAGTGTCCATGTCCGAGTGCATGTTCCTCGTCCTGGTGTCGCCCACGTCCTCGTTCATGGCCCGGAAAAACTGCAACGAGTGGACGGAAAATGCATCTGTAGTGTGCTACGGAAAACGGGAAACATGGGAAATGGGAAGTGCCTGTTGCTTTTGCAGTTGCAGTGGCTTGCTAAACATGGTCCAAACACGAAGCGCTGAAATATGCAGGACTTCTTCTCTGGGTCGTTCCCAGTCAAGGTCGCTTAACGTCGGCTTAAAGCGACTGGCAAAAGTCGCAATAAAAACGCAAACAAACTCGGCAGACGGCAAAAGTAAAAGAAAGAGAATGCAGTGTTGGGGGTAGAGGGTAGAGGGTGGAGCAGAAAAAGATATAGACGTTCATTCAACTTTGGCTGGCTTAGAGATGGTCCCGCTGTGTGAGAAATGCCTTTTCAAGGACTGCCACCCATACAGGCACACACACACACACATGGGGGTGGGTGGGGTGAAAAAACGTAGAATACTTTTTCGAGCGAGTGGCACGAGTTTTTCCTGGCAACTGGTTTTCGGTTCTGCCACTTGTTCCTGGCCACCTTTCACCACTTTCGCCTCTTTCTCCTTCTGCATGTCCTTGTCGACCAAACTCTCTTCACACTCCCTGGATTCCTTGTGTCTGTCGGTGTAGAAACTTCAACTGCGAAGTATGCAATATATTTTTGGGTCCGACTAGAGACGTTTGCAACTCGTTTTGCCGTTTCCGCCCCAAGTAAAACCCCCTTTTTTTTGAGGCGAAATGTGTCAAGGTCGTTTGCCCATTTCGCCACTTTAAACACAAAAACCGTTCGGCTTTAAAACTTGCCGGTCGGCCAACTGTTGCGGCCAAAAACGGATATGCATAAAATGTTGCGTGCCAGCCACGCCCCCTGGACCATTGCCAGAATGCAGCCGCCCCCTTGCGCGCTCTTCCTCTTGTTAACACACAACAAATAACAGATTTTCGTGGTGCATGTATGCTAGTGTGTGTGTGTGGTGTCTGTGTTTGATTCTGTGGCATACTTTTGGCGCCTGTTGGCGGGCCTAACTATAAAATCGGCTGATCCCATACCATTTAGCACGACCACTTGTCGTTATGATGATTCATGTGGCCGGCCACAGGACCTCGCTATCCTTCTGTCCGCTCTCCCATCTTTAAGCCCCATCCGAAAGCACAAAACACAGCTCGTTTCGAGTGTTTTGTTAAAAGCCGCTCAATTGGAATGCAATTTTCATTTGAGGTTGGGGTCAACGCATTACGCATACGCCGTGTATGGCTGCGATTTTAAAGTAATTGGCGTCGGGCGGACACTAAAACCGAAAAGAGGATACATTAAGACATCCTCTGGTTTTAAAGACAATGTGACAAATTCAGAGACATTATAACTAACTCCACATTGATTTCAAATACTTAAGGTCGTAATGTAATTAGTATTCCTTTAACATTTTCGGGTAAATAAAAATAGTTAAATTGTAATGGAAGTGTATACAACTTGCAGAGAAAAGATATCTATAGGATTCTTTTTCCCATTTCTTGGTTAAGTTAAAGTGCTTTAAGGAGCAAACTAATATTTTAATCATTTCCTTGAAGAATTGTTGGAAAATAAGGTTAAATTCTAATATGATTATTGAAGAATATTCTCTCTTGGCCTTCATATTTCAAGTATTTCTCCAATTATACTCCTACCATGTACTAGACACAATTTGTGCACTTTATATAAAAGGAAAGTAAGATTTTACTATAATTTTAGGGTTGTTAATAAATTCCGTTTTTGTATTCACTTCTTCGATAAAAATGGAATTGTTATCGAGAAGCTGGCTTAATAATATTATTCCTGCGTTCCAGCCCAATACTTGTAGTATAAATTTCGAAACATCCTAGGCTGAACATATTTTTCCATTTAAATAAGCTCAACCCCCCCAGTCACCTCATCAGTAGTCATCACTGTTTATCAATAAGCTGGCTGGGCTCGATCGAAATGCAGTAGTAATGCAGGTAAAACAGGTGAAAACAAAGTAAGCAGCGTTGTTCTGGCCAAAACAGCGAGCCAAACTGCCGGGGATGCACACATTTGCATATACTACACGCGTATGTACGCAAAATAAAGCTCAAAAAGTCAGATGCAAAAAAATTGTCAAAAATCAACTATGAGCATTTTTTTATGTTGATTTCTTGCCACTTGCGCTGCTGCGACGCCAACCGCGCTGCCCCCATTTTTTGCGTTTTTTTGGAGGGCGGAGCCTTGTGTGGGTACGACTTTTGTTGTTGTTGCTGTTTTCCGGCCTTTTTCCCGCTGCCGTCGCGCCTTTTTTACTGAGCCGCCATTGCGTAGTTTTTGCCGGCATTTGTTACATTTTCTTCTTTTTAGCAATGGGCGTGTGTAGGCAGGCTGCAGGATTGGGTAGACACTGAACCGGGCGGCGGGAAAACAAACAAGGGGAAGGTGGGGGAGCGAGGAACCGCTGTCCGGCGAACAGAGACGGCACGACGGCGAGTGAGGGAGAGAGAAAGAGGCGCAAATGTAACATGCCAGTTAAAAGTGAAACAAAAACATTTCAACATAAGAAGGATGCGTTTTTTTCCCAAAAATTATGCCGCGTGTTCAATGGTAAATATAAGTGTTATATTTCTTTTTTGAACTCGATAAGCGTTATCTTGCCCTTTTCAAGATATGTGTGATTTTGAGGGAACATATATAATATGTATATATATGTATATATATACCTTCTATATATTTTCCCGAATTAAATAAATATTAAAATCCTTTTTTTGTTCATCAGTTAATTTGTTTTTTAACTTATTTCAAATTATCCTTATTTCGGCTATATGAAATAAAAAAGTTTTGTATACTCATATAGGAATACACTTCTTGGCGCTTTGATACTGCTGAATACTCCAAGTCTCCTTAAATATTAATTATAAATATGGAGGCGACTACTACAAGAAGAAATGAAAATTTGTTGTGGTTAATAAGTTATAGCTTCAGTAATCAAAAGTACCCAAGGACTAATACTTTTTCTTATGACATCTTAAATTAGTTTAAGGTAAACTTACAATAATTTTTTTTAATTTGCTATATAGTTTTTCTTGCGTTAACAAAATAACACTTTTCTCCACACATAAAAATCTACCATCTTATTCAACTGCCCTTTAATGACGGATTTCCGGTCGAGGATCCAACCCTTCTTCACAAGAAATCCTTGAACGTAATCCTCGCTGCATATTGCGGTCATCGCTTCACGGCTCTTTGCTCCGCCGTTAATGATTTACCAAATTTTGCAGCCGCAAATGTAAAATACACGACTCTGGAGGCCTCCGGTCCCACTGCTCATGGCGACCCTGGACCCTGGACCCTCGTTCTCCCGATCCGCCTGCGTCTGCCGTAATCATGACCGGAGTCAGTCGCCAAATGTTTATTAATTGAAAACGTAAAATTGCATTTTTGGACTGTTATTGGCCAGCCCGCGACGCTCTGTGGCCATTGCCATGATTTCGATAATGCGGTTGCCACTGGCCACAAAAACAGTTTGTCGCTGTCAGCGCATCCATGTTGGCCCAGTGACCAGGAGTTGGGGGATGCGGGCAGTGGCGTCATGGGGCGGGGAGGTGAGGGGTCGGCTGCAACGGGGCTGATAATTGGCATCGGGTCAATTGCAGCCGACGATTTGGGGTGGGGTAAATGCACACAGAGTGCAACGGAGCCTCGCCAATAAAATTAAATATGACTTTGTGTCACATTAAATGTTAAGTACAACTTTCTTCTGTTCATTTTGCAGTACTTGAATTTCGAAATTTAAGTTTTTCACATTGTTTTGACTGTATATAAAAACATATATTTTCATAGGAACCTATCTACAAAAAGCTGCGGCCACAAATCGTTTTTATATGCTTAATATGCAATGCATATATACCCTTCCTCAAGGTATATGGATTTATATAAAGTCTAAATATTCTATATCAGCCGAGACTTTTTGTCCGTCCGTCCGTTTCTACGCACACTAGTCTCTCCCTTTAAAGCTCTAAATGAAATTTTGGCTAAGGTCTATTGGAGGTACTAAATCGAATCGGGCCACTATATCATTAGCTGTCATTGGATAAATCGAACAAGAAATTACCTTTCTTGTATTTAATCTTAAAGCATTTCAGTTAAGTTTACGCCACACTCTTGACATTATAAAATTTCAGTGTTAATTTGATCAAAATCAGACTACGATGTCAAATGGAAGCCATAAAAACAATCATTGTTTAGTTGATCTTAATCATAAAACTTTTTGAAGATTTTTTAAAAATCTTACGACTATATTGTTTAACTGGCATAGGAACAGTCAGAACGAAAGGAAATATGAGGAAAGAACTCATTGTTTCTTTGTTTTTAAACGAAAATCGTCTTTTTTTGGCAAAAACTAGAATATTTTATGACATAATTTATGCTGAAGATAGCTTTCTTTCTTGTTATATGGAAACTGTTCAATAATTTTACGTAGGGATATGTATATTACTTGGATACATACAAAATATGTATTTATTATCTTTAATAATCTATTACTCAAAAGTTTCTAAGAAATAATTATTTATTTTTATTTGTTGAAGCTATCATTAAATACTAAATTCTACAAGGCCTGTGTATACAAGTGTTAGTTTGCCATAGGCCAACATCGTTTTTTTAAGCTAATTATTAGTAGCTCTGCTGTAAAGTGTAAATCTTATTTCATGGATTGGATATTTTTGATAGATACATTTTTACATTAAAAGCTTTTGAAATAAACAGCCTTTAAAAAATAAACTAGAGACGAGATGTGTATGTACTTATGTTTATATGTTATGTTAAGAACACGCACTCTACACACACGTCGATTCCCCTCAGATTGCCCTCCAGTTTTTGTGCAATTTAGCCAGGAAACTGAAAAAGCAAAACTTTAATCAACATTTTCATTTGGTTTATTGCATAAAACATTTCTCTTAATTTGAAGTCACCCACACTGGACCGAAACCACTAAGTCCTGGCACAAGACATTGCATTGCGTTCGTCCTAACATCAATTCGCTTTCGATGCAGCAAATTTTCAAATTTTCAATTCATTTGCACCGCACATCCACACATTGCATTTCGAGGATGGCCAGGATGTGGGTGTGCAGCCGGCTCATAAATTTAGCATTATGTGCTTTAGATGGCTATCGCATATTCATATACAAATCATCTATATATCACTCGTACATGCTGGGCACAGCGCCTTCTCGGGTGTATATGTATATATGTATCTGGGGATCTCCAGGCTTGTTTGCACTTTGGCAGCCGCTCACACAAGGACTAACGAAATTAAGAAAAATTAGTTGCATGTGCATGGCATGTACTGCAGTCTGTGGGTGTGTGCGTGCGAGTCTCGGAAATCATAAGCCACACTCACACACACACACTCGCAGGACGAAAACAACAACAGCAAGGACACCTGGCCTGGGGCATTGGAGTAGACTTCAGCATGATTTTCAACATTCTACGCAAGATTTTCGTAGCCCGAAGAATTTTTGGCAGGCGATGGGATTATGTCACATGCCTGGGCAGCAATTTGGATAGACAGAGACGGCCATAGCCGAGGTGCGAGCGGGACGAAGCTACCGCTTGCCGCATAGCCCAAATGGCTAAGACCATTTGCCCAGGCCGAAATTCGCATTACACCTATTCGTGCCATTTTAATTTCGTTGCCCTCTGCTGGTTTTCGCATGCAAATAAGTCGAAATGAGAGGCTCCGCCCGTGTGTGTGTGTGTGTGTGAATGCGAGTGTGAGTGTGTGCACCTAATTGAGCTTAGACTGCCGGAATGCCACTTACACTTGTCTCATATTTCTAGCCATGCAAAGTGCAGCAAAACTATTGTTGCAGTCACAAACTGCATGTGGAAATAGACGACGAGGGACAAGAACTTACTTACGCCGCTTAATTAGTAGGAAGCGGTACACTCAGCCGAATTTAAACCAACAATGAGTCCGGAATTTACATGGCACTTAAAGAGTGATAGTCGAGCTATTCGCGACTGTAATGTATTATAACCATGTGTTCTGTTACCGACGAATTTTCGTGAGCCAATACTTCTCATTTTAGTTTATAGCATTTGTTCACTGAGGAAATACTTACATTTTAGATAGTAACATTATTTTTATCCGCATTATTTTCTTAATGTGTATGCACAGCAGCAACGAAACAAACTGACAGCTACAAATACAACGGGGGCGATGAGTGTGTTGTTGTGTGCTCACTTCCGCCGACAATTGTGTCCTCGTTGAGTTTGTCGTCCTGCAGAGGCAGACCCCCTCTCCACCCGCTTTCGTTCCACCCTCCTGAACCCATCATCCTTTGGCTGGGGCTAATGATGTCAAATTACTTGCGGGCATTTTTATGTCATAATTAAACTGACAACGAGAGGCAATTTTTTTATTTGAGTGAGCGGCACTTGGCGCTGCAACTGGAACTGAACTGAGCTGAAACTGGGGCCCAGAAAAGTGCGCTGCGCTTGTGTTTTTTATTTAGATGCACAATTGCTGCAATTGCAGTTCCTCATCCACGCTCCGCTCCTTGTTAACATACTTAAATGCACACAGTGGGCCAAAAGGAAGAGGAAGCCGGGCATAAAAATAAACACACACACTCACTGGCGCACGTTTGAGGACCTGCAAGTATGCCATGAAGTTTTGTTATTGCCACTAATTACAAGCAGCCGCTGCTGCTATTGTTGTTGTTCTTCTGGGGTTATCATCCACTAGTCCACTTTGTTTGCCGACTCTAATTTGTTTGCGGGCCAAACACCGGCAAGGAGCGGCGGAAGGCGGGGAAGGTCCTTGGGGTCCTGGAGTAAGCCAAATATTTTCGAAGCTTTATTAGGCCCAAGCGCGGAAAGGACTGAAGGGCTTTAAGGATTACCAAAAAAAAATATAATCCTGGAAATGCACAATGAATGCAACATAAAAAGGGAAACTAAACCATTCGTTCATAAAGAAACACATCTTGATTTTTTATCATTTTTATGTGACCCTTTTTTGTTTCATGTTCAACACTGTCTCACTACTTGATAAATTTCGAGAATAGGCGCATTGGTTCTAGTCCAAATCCTATCGCCACATTCCTAAATGGAATGATATAATAAATTATCGTGTACAAAATGTAGAACTCCGAAATTAAAACGAAATCTTAAAACTCGGAACGCAACCGCAATGGATTTTTGTGGTGAGCAGCTCGCTTGCTGTTCGGAGAAGGGGTGGAGCTCCACCCATGTGTTTTCCTGGCCTCCCAAGTTGGCCAGCCGAAAATGGACGACTAGCGACTTCCTTGCCGCTCGCATCCTTGATCCATTGGCCACCGGATATGCGTGGCCATTAAAGTCCGCTCCGCTCCGCCCGCTCCCCCCGCCTGACCAACGTGTCCGTAGCCGTTGAGTGGACAGGAGAGCCGAACTGTTCAAACATTGTAATTCGCGCCCTGGTCGCATCGACAGCAGGGTGGCCTGGTGGCTGACAATGGTTAAAAATTGTTTCGATGTTACCTGTTTGGAGCCAGCAAAGCGGAGGACTGCGCATCCATTTTTTTCGCGCGGTATATATATTTTATTGCGCTGGTAGTTGAAAGGAAATGAAAATTGTTTTATGCGGTTACGCCAAAAAGTATGCGATGCATTTCATTTTAACTCCTTTTTTGCTTTTGCCGCTGCCCATCAGGCAGCATCGGGCAGCAACTCAGATCCTGGCAACTGGGCCGCAAAAGTTTAAATAAATGTTTGATGGAATGCACAATTTGGTCGGCAAGCCCTCGGTACTTCAGTTAAATGTTAATCACCTCCCCGGTAACAAAACCGAAAAAGCTGTGTGCTTTTTGCATTTATATTTTTCGGAGAAGTGCAGCTGCCGCCACCACATCCGTTGGCCGATTCCTTCGAATCCTTCGTACAATTAAACTAATTTCCGCTGATGGGAAGACAACTTATTTTGCATCGACAATAAGTTGTCCCCAACTGTCCTCTGCCTGCACATGTCAATCGCTGGGGGCCATCGATTTCATTTCGCGACGAGTTCGCCAGCTGCCTCGCCTTCCCCATTTTTGTCCCCCATTCGGCCCCAAAACCTCGCGACTTCTGCTCCTGCTCATCAGTTTCTTATTTACAAAAGAAATCATGCAATTTGCATTTGTCTCTTTGCAAGCTGCTGATGCTGATGTTTTGCACTGCTTTGCCCTGCCTGATTTTGTTTTATTTCATTTTCGACTCGTTTTGTTGAGACGTCAAGTACAGCGATTGGTTGGCAGTGGTTCTAGAGTGGGAAAACTTAAATTATATGATTAAAATTGAATAGAAAAATTGATTTTTAATTTGCACGTTTTTTTAATTTTTGCGTTGCTTTGTTAATGAGTATGGCAATCACATTGACTAAGGCACATAACTTAAAACCTGTAGCATTTGGTTTTAAGAAAGTCAAATCTTTTTAGTTTTTTTTAACATATATCACGCTATTATTATTGCGTTTCCTAAATATGTATGTAAATACGAACACCGCTTGGACACTGTGCCAACTTGGTCAACTGTCAGGTCATCAGCTGATTTGCATCGAAACGAAGCGAAAGCCACCAACAGTCAAATTGCCAAGCGCTGTGAGGATTAATTCATTACAAAAACCCGTTCAGCACAAGAAATAATAACAACAATCAGTGGATAGCAAAGGACAGGCCCTAAGCGATTCCGATTCGGATTCGGAGTCGCTCCTTATTTTTGTGTTTTTTTTTTTTTTGGTGTCCCTGTTTTGCTGTCTGTCCTCTTAATGCCACCGAAAACTCATTTGAATTTAGTTTTCATTTAATTTAATTTAATTCGCTAGTGCCCGGACTTCACGTTGGCTGGCTGGTGTTTGGCCAGGCTTTCGGTTTTCCTTCATTACGTTTTGGATGGCTCTGGGTCTTGGCTGATTTTCATTAGTTTTTTCCATATAAGTTTCAAATCGATAACGAGCATTCGTCGAAATCATATACATATATGAGTGGATGCCACAGTAGCCAGTAGCCGGACTTGCAGTCGGATTGGGTTGTCCGCGCTGGTGAGTCTGGCATGCGCATTGGCCAGCAGCATCATTATTGGCATCCTCATCGGCATCGTCATCGTCAACAGCTTCAGCTTCAGCATCTGCAGCACGCTTAGCCCACGGGCTGCTTAGCCAGGATCGGGGGCCACACCAGCTGGCCGGCAGTTCGGGCCACGTTAAGAAAGCCGGCCAAGTCGGGCAGAGCGGCTTGTGAGTTATGTAAAGCGGCGCTGCTGTGACATAAATTGTTTGCTTTTGTCATGCTCCACCGGGCGGATGAGGACCACCAGCAGTCGGGTTTGATAAGGGGAGAAATACCTTGTGGATGGCCAAACGAGGGGGAAGGTATTGCCCCAGGACCAGAGTCAAGCTAAGCAATTAATAATCAATTTAAATTTCCTTTTGCTCTTACAGAGCTTCTCCGGTGATATTTAGCACGACAAGAAAGTTTCATAAAATTGTATAATACAAGAAAGAGAACTTCCATTAAGTTGCTATTTTAAAAAGCCCATTTCAAAGTAAATTGTATTAAATGTTTAAACAAATATGAAATACGATAAATGTTGATAAATCTCCATTAAGTTATATCGATGTTTTTACGAATTTCCGAAAGGAACTGCAAAGAAGATTGAAGCCATAAGTAATTTTATTTCCTGACACATCCTCCTCCTCATTTGATAGCCAAGCCATCTAAAGCACCAATCGACTTCGCCTCGCTCCTCAGCTGGGCGTTCATCACCAGACGGATTTTGCCATCTTAGGCGAGACCCCAATGATAAATTAGCATACGTTTAGAGAGCCAAGAAGACAGGACCACCCATCCGCATGGCCGTATGCAAACAACGAAAGTTTAACCCTTTGTTGCCGGCCGAAGACGGGCGTCTTCATCGAGATAATTAAAATGCATAATTATAACGAAAATGCGACAACATTTTCCCGACAGCAGCAAATTACGACAAATGTCGACAACGCATTTAGAAATGCAAATCAATCAGGGGTGTCCTGCCGCAGGACGACGACTGGACCGAGTGGCATGGCAATGGGCCGTCGTCTCAAGTAGGCAACCCCAAAGGTCCGAGAGGCGAGGCATTATCATTTGGATACGCTTTTGTGTGTGACGGGCACCAAAAAATCAACTTCTAATTAGCATAAAATTTCATTCGACAAAAGTTTATTGAGTTCTGCATTAATTGTACTCCGGTCCGACGAATAACCCTTTAAGATGTGCGGAGGTTGGGGTTGCGGGGTCTGCAAGGTGCGTAGACAATTAATCTTGAAATTGGGCAATATTTGACTTTTGTAGTCGCTCTCGCCTGTCCTGCCTACCCACCTCCCTCCCCTCCCTTCCCATCCCACAGAACGCTTTTAATGGGCAAATTTGAATTGCTAATATGCGGTGACTGGTGGGGGGAATCAGACTGTTTTTTGGGGCTTCGATGTTGACATATCGAGCCATATAACATAATGAACGCTTTGGCCGCAGTTTTGCATATTTACCCCTTTCCGCCTTTTTTCTGGTCTATTTTTATTAATTTTCTCCCAATGGCCAGAGCATTCTAATTAGTGTTAGATCTGCTATCTGCCCAACAGGATTTTATGGACTATTTTAATTGAAAAATCCAATGGAAATGGATTTAGAAAAATTGGAAATACTAAAATGATGGGGAGATAAAAAAAATGTTTGTCCCGTTGGTTAATAATAACGCAAGGGAAATAGAAACACTTTTTTTTTCCAACATGGCTCAAAAGCTATAAAATTTATTCACTTAAAACGCAGTCAATTACGAAAAAATTTACCTAATGAGAAAATTACATTTTGCACTCCCACACTTTTCAGAATTGAAATTTCCCTTGCAGTCTTGCCCTTTAACTAATTGCAGGCAAACAAAATTGACACAGAGAAGGAAGCTGAGAATGTGAGATGTGTGCCAATATGCATTTTAAGAAATAGCTAAATAAAAAAATTTCAACAATTCATTAAAAAGCTGTCAAATGTTTCGTAATTCAAATTGTATAGTATAAATTTTTTATTTATGTTGGCACACATTTACATATTAAAATAATATTTTTTAAACAAAATAATACAAATAATCAACACACTTAATGTTTGTGCATATAATTAAGTTATTAGTTACTGCATATTAGATCGTAATATTAGATGGCTCAAATTACATTTAACTGCCATCAAACAAGCTCAGAATAACCATATATATGTATATTCCGATTTAGCTAGAAACTAGCAAAATTCGCAACACATTTGTGAAGACAGGATAGCAGAAGGCTGCTCCTGGCCGGGCGCAATCTAATTGCATACTTTCGGGCGCATAACTTTGCACTAAAATTAACCTCTAACCTATTTTACGCTGCTTCCCGCCGGCGGCCCATATAATGAAGGACGCAGTCGGGGTCCTGGCTGCGGATGCAAATGAAGAGCTGCACGGAGATGCCAAAGGACCTGGACAGCAGATAGAGCCAGAGGACACGAACATCTGGCAGCCAAAGGACGCGACCGCCAAAGCGCGTGGAACTCTGCTCGCTCGCGAAAGGTGCAAGGGGGCGGGGGTGGAGGTCATGGAGGTAAGCGGCCAGGTGAGAGAGACCTACCCGCAACAACATTGCAACGCCATCATCATCACCATCAGGAGCAGCGGCACGGTCCTAATTGCACGAATTTCATTTTGTTTAAATGAACAGCAATTTGGATTGGAGGTCACCGCCTAGGAAAGTGCAGGTGTGTCAGGTGGGTGAACTGGAAGACAGCTGCGCTCCTGTTCATCTAAGAGGTAAATAAAGGTAAATTATTTAACTTCGCTATCCTGTTTCGAGACCTCATTTAAAAATATCTAATTTATCATATTTATCTATACTATCATATTTTTCAGTCTGAACTGTATTTTTCATTTCAAATTACAATGGCGGAGTGATAGGCAACGTCAACTCCCACTGTTACCTGGGAGTTCACCTGAATCAAAAACTCTTTTGGAGGTCGCATATCACAGTAGTTAAGACAAAGTGCCTTCAAAAGCTGGACTGGCTCCTGCGGTCTAGCAAACTTCAGCTTTCAATAAAATTTCCACTCATCAGGCGATGATAATTCCTACATGGACCTATGCCATATTAAAATTCCCTGATAAGTTATAAATGTAATCTAGTTAACGCTCTTGTACCATACTCTAAATTTCCATCTTCCTCGACCGGTCAGAAGGAACTAAACGGTTCCGACGCAAAAAAATTATAAAAAACAATGTCATGTTATTTTCTTACAGCACACTTTAAAACAATTATCAGTACCCCTATAGTCATTGATTAAATGTTTTTAATCCTAAGAATACCTTAAACAAATTGTACATTCTTATACCTGTGGAAACGCCTTTGTCCCCATTCACTAAGTAAGTTATTGACCTGAATCACTAGCAAAGGATATATACAAGTGTCGGTCCCAAAAACCCTTACTGTTGTCCATATTTTCTAATATTTTAAAGGTTATAAACTCAAAGGGCCCGTTATAATTAATGCAACCCCTGCGCTCGGCAGGAGCTCTTTTCAGAGTAATTGACACCAATTTCCCAGTAATTATGACAAATTTCAAGGTTCTAATTCTTGGCAACGTCAGCATAATTGTATGCAATGGCAAATTTTAATTTGCGCTACAAAATGCATTATCATGCGCGTCCTCAGAATAAAAGGGTCACTATATGTGTGTATGAGTAGCCGTGCTTGTGTTTATGAGCCAAGTAAAGCAAATACGTGATTTGAATATTAATACTTGCTCATTGGAAGTGGAAAAGCAGCTTGCCGCACTGGAAACTATGTCAGGGCAGGTCATGCCATAATATAGAAAGCTTGATTGACACGTTGATTGGTCATGGGGTGCAATAAATAAACGTGGACTTAAGTTGACAAAAAGTTACAAGTCAGACTCTTCATTGAAAACTTCCAGCAGTACGCAATTATTTTTAGTATTTAAATAAACGATTTGGCATGGTATCAACACATATGGAAATAATCACATTTAGGCGAAATACTTGAACACTTTTTGTATCTACCCTCAGAGTCACCAATCCGTTTTCGGAGTCTTCTTTTCCGCTGCTTAACAGTCCAAGCCTGTCCACCCGCTCCAGCGAAATGTTTAATTTATTACGTCTGTCGATGATTTTTCTACTACTTTTTATGGCGATTTAAGCAACATTTTTTTCTGCACCCGTTGTCCCCGTTCCGCGTGCACCCACCCACATCATATACACATGTGTACAATGCGAGGCGAATACGAAACTCGCGAAATTCGTAATTTTGCATTTTTATACAAATTCCGCGAGCTTGTTCTTATTTTTATTCTGGCCAAAAATGGGGGTGTGGCAAAAAGTGACAGAGAGCGAGAGCCAGAACAGAACAGAACAGCAGGAGCATTGTTTTCCTTAATTAATGTTTAATCAGCAGGACTCGAACAAACGGCCAGCGTCCGTGGCTGCTGACCAAAGCAGCGAACCACACGCGATAATGGTCAAAATAATAAAAATGAACAGCTGAGCATCAGCATCAGCATCAGCATCAGCCAGGGAAGCCACCCAAAAAGAACCCCTTCCCCATCGAAAAGCAGAAATGGGGGTTTGCTTTTTAATGCTCGGGTGTGCGGCTTAAGGTGGCGCTGCGATGGCGCTGCGATGGCGACGTCCTCCTGCATCCTCCACATTGCTCGGCTTCTTCGCGGGCATCGTTTTTTACCAATTTCCAGTGAACCGAAACCAGCGCGTTGTTTTCGAATCCCCCAGCACACACACACTAGCGAAAATGGGGTAAAATTGGAATATGGCGTTGGCCTGGGCAATGCAAAAACGTAAATGAAAACAAATTCGCGGCCAAGAAAAAATTAACAAAACACAAAACAAACTTTTGGGCGCATGTGAAGGCGTCGGGATGAGTTGGGGCCCCACATACGAGCACATACAGGGCATACAGGGAGGGCATGGAATGGGGCAACATGGGACTGTCGCTGCACATTTTTCCAACGTGCACGTACCCATAATCAGTCCACGGGGTGGTAAGGTAGGGCAGGACACCCAGCAAGGCGACTCGGGGGCAGTGGCAGTGGCAGTGGGGTGGCGACCATTTGGTCAAGCGACAGTTCCCCCCAAAACGGAAAAAATGTATGAGAAAGTTGCTGGCTGAATTTACGCGAGAATAAAAGAATTTCGGCGGACGGAGCCGGAAGGGGTTGAAGCGCTAAAAATGGCAAGGCAAAAAATCGCTGGTCGCCAGGGTAAGCAGCTTCAATTGAGAGCATAGACGGGATGGGGATAATGGTGGGGAAGGGGCGACCAGACGACAACCGAGTGTGTGTACCACCACCAACCCAACGACACACCCACCCACTGGACTCAATCGGACCTGGAGCGATGGTCAATTGCAAGCCAAGTTTTGACTTATGAGGTGTGTGTATAGAGGTATTCTATGAGAACTAAAGTGATATTGTAATACTGGTTTCTCGCTTCCAACCATCACTTAGCCAAATAAAATTAGCTTTAGTAATTATATAATTTTAATTTCTAATTCCATTAATCCTATGAGCTCACAGTTAAATCGGCACATTTTGTTATACGTCTTGAAAGTTACTAACAAAGACCAACCAGCAACATCGAGAAGCGGTTGGCACTCGGAATCAATAATCAATATATGTATGCATGGATTGCCGGGGGAATAAGTTTGAATGCGAAATCAAAAAGTATTTTGCCGACTTAAGGCTCGTATGCATTCGATACTCTAGTGCATACCTGGCCCAACAACCCTGCTATGCGGCTGAAATTCTAATTTACTTAAATTACATTTTATTCCATTCAATAACTTAGAATGACTTTGGAATACTCGCACGCACACAGACACGGAGCTAAACACGTAACCGAAAACTTACATGCACAAAATGCTAGGCAGGCAGAGAGAGAGAGAGAGAGAGAGAGAGAGAGAGAGCGAGAATCGAGAACTTTGCGACGTAATGAAAACCTCCTAAATGTATGCAATGAAATGCATTTCGAGGCGTACCCACCCGACCAGAAAACACCCCCAACCACCCAACCACCCAGCCACCCAGCTACCCACCCAGATACACGACTGCAACTTGTACTAATAATAATGCAAATGTCTGCCTGTCATTTCTGTTCATTTACTTAAAGTTCCTTCGGGCCCGCACCACAACGCATTTGGCCGCCCCAAAACTGAAAGGGCTGAGTGGTTGGGGCATGGGAGTAGGCTATGAGAGTTCTGGCGTCAGAACTTAACTACGCATACTAATACATGCATAGGCAAAGCCGGCCACCCGCCCAAAGCTCACCCCGTCCATTTGTATAGCCGAAAATGCACACCAGACTTTTTGGGTCCTTTAACTGAATTAACTTGTACGGCATGGCCACCCCAGAATACCCAACCCGAACCTAGGACACGGCCGCCCATACTAACGCCTGCTATACTAACCAACTATTGTGCGTCACTCGGAGACGGAGACGGAGACGCAGAAAGAGACGGCGACAGGATGGCCAGGACGAAGAAGGAGCGGCAGGCGAAGACGGTGACGGCGACGGCGACGGCAACTGCGACGATGGGGGAAAATCCTTGCCCAAGCTACGTTCTCATAACATTTTCGTTTGTAAATTTTGAATTTTCGTAATTCCAAATGAGAATGCAAGCCCCGCTCCCAGCCCGGCCCCAGATACCCCAAATACCCCGAACCCCTCTTCGCAGTTTCAGTGAATTTCCAGAGTCTTCCGCCCCAAAAACATTCCCCTTGGCCCTCCCCGCACTGCGGCAGACTTAGACTTGGTCATTTTATGCGTTTGATGCTAATTTTCCAAGGCGGTTTTGGCAGCGTTGGCAAGGACATTGCACTGGTGTTGGTGTGGTGTTGTCAGGCACTCCGGCTATGTGTTAGTATGTGTCCGCAGGAGAGTGAGTGCGAGTGTGTTTGGGCTTGGGCTTGGGTTTCCGTTCTGGTTTGATGGCGCCCGAGGGGGGGTAGTTGGGTTGGCTGGTAGCTTTGTTAATGCCAAAAACTTAAGCAGCCGTAGCGTCGTCATCATCATCATCATTATCATCGTCGTCGTCATCATCATGACCATCATTGTCGACGTCCATGTCCGAAAAAGGGGGTAATTTCGTCCCTGTGTTTGTGTGTGGACAGATTTATAATTGTGCGCTGTTGCTGCCATTGTTGTTGCTGCTGTTTGCTGTATATATGTATGTGAGTGTGCATGTATTGAAGACGTGAGCGGAAACGCCGGGGAGCAGCAAGTCATCTACATGAGTGCAAGTAGCTGGCTGCATGTCCTGACGCTTCCTAACGCTTCCTGTCCAACTCAGCCAACACAGCCAACTGGCCAAGTTGTTGTTGGTGCTGCTGCTGATGCTGATGCTCCTCCTGCTCGGTATGTTTGTTGTGTTTGCAGTTATCGGTGCGGAATAGGCTTTTGTATTTGGGCAAAATAGGGAAAACGAAGAAACTGCAGCCGGAAAAGGACAGCTGGAGTCGGCAAAGGACAGCGACAGTGGCAGCTTTTAATGTATGCAGACAAGTGCTTAATTAAGCCAGAGTCGTGGTCAAAGCTTTGTCCACTTGAGGGGGATAAAGGATTAGGCCTCCGTGGGGGATTAAAAAATTAAGATTATGATAATGTAATTTGTGACCTAAAATAAAAATGCCTTTACACTCTTTCCTTTAAATATAGTCTTGCAGGAACTCACTGGAGACTTTTCCAAATTAATAGGATATATTTTTATAAGCAACAACACCATAATTTTGGAGTGTAAGCTTAGAAAATAGTATTTGAAATAAATCTCTTTTAACTAAGTTTGGATACATGTTGACAGCTATTTTTCTTATCTCTTAATAAGTTATTTAACATATCCAATAATTGTTTTACATTCATTCAAATGACCGTCTAAGTTAAGATTATACATACATATGTCGTCCGAAGAGGAACAATTGCTCTCCAACATCGCAAAGTCTGTAGTGCGACTTGATCCCCGTAAAAACTGGCCCAACGCCGTCACTGTCTGGCGACTAATTCATTTACACTGCAATAGTTCATTTATATATGAAAACCAAACACTGGCACACAAACTCATGAAGAGGAGACAAACTCTAGCCAACTTATGTATTATATGCGAGCTTAGATATGTACGTACGTACGAAAGGACAACATGCAACTAAATACATGCACAGACCGATGTCTAATTGTACATACACACACATTATCAAATTCCACACTCACACTATCCCTCACACACACACACACACACAGGCAAAGCCAAAGCCATGGTTGTGTGCGAGCGCAAGACATGGACATGGACAAAGTATGTTGGTGTCGTCGTCAAATGAATCTCATTTGCATTTAAATTAGGAACCTCGAAGAAGCAGAAGCAGAAGCCGAAGCCAAAGTTGATGGGCATCGGGAGGGGGCAGGGAAGTGGAGTCCATGCGGCTGTCCGCCCGTTCCAGCTCGATCCCCGCCACTCCCGCTTTCGTTCCCGTCCAAAGAGCCCCCGTTTCCCGCTCCCTCCTCACTGGCTGCATAAAATCTGTTTCAACATTTCGATAAATTTTCTTAAGGGGGGCACCACGGCAGTTTGCATTTTGGGGCCATCGCTGCAATGTCTTTCCAATTCGGCTTAGTTAGTTCGGACTGGTGTGTTTGTGGGCTTAGGGTCTTCGGTGAGGACTTCGGTGTGGGGCGGGTGACTTCTGAATGCATAAATGTTGATAATAATGTTGAGTAAAACTTGATTTGTTTAGTGCTCTCGAAGCATACACATCTATCCGAGCGTCCCTGGCATACAGTACAGATACATGCGCACAGCGCTCCGTCTCTTTCCCGCCCACTCGGCCAATACATAATGCATATAATGAGTATGCAGATGGAGTTGCAGATGCCTCGGATGCAGTTGTGGTCGAATCTGGCTTGCAGCGTGGAAGGAGCTACGAGTTCGATGGCTGCAGGAAAGATTCTGCACCCTGGGACAAGGTCGTGTTATGTGCTCTCAAAAAGATTGTTTGAAAACAAGAAAGGAATGAAAATGGAAACTGTTTAAATGGACAAACTAACTAATTGCGATACAAACTAAAATTTACAAGAAGACATTACAATATATCCGATAACATCTGTGGCATATAGCTAGATTTGCTTTTAAATATAGTTCATGAACTGAAATGTTATGATATGCATCCAGCGGATACATTTGGATCAGTAACAGATATACCGAGTATTTTTGTATTTTACCATTTATTTACCACTTTGCCCCACTGTGCAAATAAACACCAAACTACACTCAACACTCATCTGCATATTGACCATTAGTTCTAATCATTTTATATGCCTAAAGAGACAACAACAGCAACCGAGCGAATCCTGGCAAACAACAGAAAAAGCAGACATTTCTGTCTTTGTCATCTCGACAAGCTCGCACGCAGAGACACACATACTAGCAAATTATTTCGCAGGAGCGTAGGATCGAGCGGGAGAGTGCAGTGTGCAGGACCTCAAGTTGCATATACCTGCATATAAAATAATCTGTTTACTATAAATATCATTTCATATGCAACGTAAATACATAAAAGCCAGCACACACACGTCAGGCAAATTTGCAGCACATCAAAGTTATACGAAATATGCATTAAATAGCCAGGGCTGGAGGAGGGGCGTTCCGATGTCGTTGTCCTGCTCAGGGCTGTTGTTGTCTGCTGCATATCCTTAGCAACTCCGCTCGGGCATGTGTTTGTGCATTTTTGAGTTTCTAATTATAAGTGATACTCAATGTCCACATATAAACACCCCAGCCACACACACATCCATGCGCATACAGCACAAATTGGTAATTTTGTAGACGTTCTCCAAGGCGCCTGGAAGTATGCAATGCAATTTATCGCAGCACATATATATCCTGGCTTCCTTCACTGCAGCTGTTGTAAATTCGTTTATTGCCCAATACATAATCGTCTTATGTGCCATTACATAGGACGTACAGCCACAGCGAGTTCAAAATATAATTGTTACATAAGCAACGCCTTCGGCCGAGGCTCAACATTTCTGATTATACACATTTTAATTAAAAATATTCGTCAACTCCCAAACACCGAGCCGGAAAGTACAACTCGAACAGTTTTAAGCATAAGCGAATTATGCAAAACTTTTGATGTTTTTCCTATCCCCAGCCCAGTTCCCCCTCTCTCCAGCCTTCATAATCAAGCATTTGGATTTTTAGTTTTCATTATGACCAGGTTCTGGACGATGACGGCTTCTCAGCATAATATTTACCACTATGCAGTGGATAACCACCATCCACCCGCCCACATTTTCACTCCGAAACCGAAACCAAGCTGCTTAGCATTGTCATCCATTTGCTTGTTTTGCATATTCATAATTTTATTTTACGTATTTCAATTAGAATACCATCAGAGAAAGTGCTCTACTTAGAACAATGGAACTATCCGAGTGTCTGCGGGATTAACTGGTGAGCGGATAATAAAATGAGGCAGGGATATTATTGCAGTGTGTAAGTGTTTTGCTTTCATAAGTAATAACTTTGCGCTAGCTTCGATAAGCCTACTCCAAAAGAATGCAGGAGATAAAGGGTTATATAAAAAATCCAGCTAATCAAAATCCCCCCAACCCATAATTACGCTTAAACATAATACATATATATTATATATGAAAACTAGTATAATTTATAGTCCCTTATTCCAAGTCAGCAAGCAGTTAGAAGACTTGAACTCTGCGAAATCTTTCACTGACATTGACGGCACAAAGTCAAAAGTCAAAGGAGCAGCCATAATATATTGATTACGAGTTTGAATAGGGGACGCAGCAGGGCGGCAGGACGGCAGCTCTAGTATCCAAGGCAGTTTGGTGTGGTGGGTGTGCGCTTTGGCCTGGGCTCACAAAGTGCGTCCTGGCTGCGATGTCGCCATATATGCGGTTGCCTTTTGTCACGGCCACAATAACTTACTCATTTTGCTCAATAATAAATGCAATTATGTGCCGGGGTGCTCGCCGAACCCCTTCGTGGCCCCTCGCTGGCATAAAGGAAACGCAGTGCGCCCGAAAGGACCAAAAGGACGAACAACAAGCAAATTAATTTAGACACAAAGCCCGCGTTGACGACGAAGTCCTGGCAAGTGCTGTCAGTTCTTGGCCCGAAAATTTGCATTTGGGCGCAGCTTCCCGAAAATGCCTTTGTTTAGATTTTCTTGTGAAATTAATTTATTGGAAAATTAGCGCACGTCACACACAAGCTGCAGAACTAATTGAAAAGGGTGGCGAAGTGTCTAGATAGATGGGCTCGGATTGGGGCCACGACAAGTCAGCTGCATGCAACATGAGTACAGCATAATTTTAACATATTTATAAGTCTGAATTCATTATTGGCCAAGCCAAGGCGGCCAGACAATTACCGGCAATTAGTTGCGGTCTTTCAACCGACTTGGCTAAGTAGTTGCAGCTCTTTACTCCTCTACTTACTTTCTATAATTAGCACATTCTTATTTTGCCAGTGTTAACAGGTTCCAGGCACGCAGATTACCACAATTGAGGCTCATAATCACGGTGTTTATCCGTGGGAACTTGCCTCTTGACTATCGCACGCTAAAATTATTATGTTCGAGAGCAATTGCCATTCGAAATTGTTTAAATGCGTACAAAGATAGGAGAGAAAAAATTATTAAAGCGCACTTCAACAAAGTCTAAACTAACAATAATTATTCATATATTCAAAACTTATGTACAAAAGATGTATAAAAAGGGTTTATATTAATAAATTGTATTAATTCGTCAAACAAATCAAATGACACTGAATTTCGACAAAAAACAAGATTATTTATTTAACTTTTCTCGGGTTCATAACAGCCCTTGCCAAGTATCTACTGTTTTACCTTTGAATTAAACATAGTAGGAAGAAAATTGTATATTCCTGGCACTCCCTGTCGCTCTGTCCTCCTGCGCTGCTTGTAATTAACTTAAATGATAATAAATAACCTTTAATATTTTATTAATTAACTTCCGTTGTGCGTATGCCAGTACCTGAACCCAGAATTCGGAATCCAGATTCCAGAATACCGAATCATAGAGTGCCGAAGCTGCACGGACGGAACGCATTAAAACGCATGGAAAATTAAATCCTGACGCAAAACCGATTATGTCAGCTGGATTTTTTGGCAAGTCCTTCATTAAAATGTCATTCGGCACAGGAAATTGAAACATTTAACATTTGCAAATGGCACACGCCCTGTAATGTGCAAAAAGTGCGTTGCCCCATGCCCATTCATGCGCAAATTGTTTTCGTTAATTTCCAAAGTTTTCACAATTTTTGCGCATTTGCCGACACGCCATTTGGCTGGAATTATTTCGACTATTTCCTGCTCTGCAATCGCATTTGGCTTGCAAATCGAAGACCCCTTTCGCCCCATTGCGATCGATCACTCAAATGTAGTCTAATTTTGTATTACATAAATGTCGGAGTCGCAGAACGGAGGCTGTGCCACTCGGAGGAACCCCTCTTTTCCTCTTTTCTTGGTTTCTTGGTTTCTTGGCTTCAAGGGGGTCTGTCGTCTTTGGTCTTTCTGGGTTTGGATATCGCCGATGTCCGTCGTCCGGTATAATTTGTGCGCGTTTAATTTGTAATTCTATTACCCAGGCAAACCGAGTAGACTTCGGCCAACTGGTTCCCTCCTCATCTGCAGTGTCCAAGGCGCCCCTGCCCCTCTCAATTATGTTAATTCGAGCTTCTGTCGAAACAGTTATAGCGCGGTGTCCGATCGATCGGCATCGATCAATTCGCCTGTCCGTATAATAATATGAAAATTTAGCATTTCCGCTGTGTGTGTATTGCCAGCGAGCGGGGGATTGGGAAATGGTCTGCTTTTGTTTGTGGCACGATCAGGGGCCTGATTTGTGTGCATAATATTCTCTCTTTAAGTTGGTCTTAGTTTTTTGGAAAATTTCAAGTATCAAGTATCTAAAGCTCGAAAAAATACATTTTATTTTGGAGAACGCATGAATTGCAAAACGATTTTTTGTTTCGAGATTTAAATAAACGGATCATCATGGTATCTTAAAGTCAATAATATAAATAAAAATCACGATAAGCTTTGCCAAGAACAATCACTACCCTTCTTACCATCTAACTTACCATGACGTATTTTTATTAATACTATTGTATAACTAAATAGGCGAGTTTATTTTCTCAAAAATAATAACTTATTTCCCTAAAAAAAACATACACACATATACATACACAAAGCATACAAATATTTAAAAATTAATTTATTACTTTAAGTTTTCTATGTATTTATGTAGACATGAAAAAGCTTTGTATATATTATCTATCTATAATATCTTATCTTATAATATTTAAAGCCCAATCAAGCAATCATGATACCGAAATGATTTTGAAAAGACTTGAAAATTATCTGAAATGCTCTAGAAAATAGTTTTAATGCTGCCATTCGGCCACTGTTTGTTAATAAATGGTTCTGTAAACCGTTAAAGGCTTGTTTGAGTAACCCAGATAGCAGAACCCCTTTTCAACAGCCCGGCTTTTTGTGCCCCTTCAGTTATTGTGTGCAAAGTATTCGGTTGACTCAACTAAGCCCCTGGAACCAATGCGAATCCCTTTCCCAACAGCTGGCGCCCATTTCAGTTCACGTAACCTGGCCAAAAGCAGACCAAAGCAGACCAAACCTCAACCCGCCGACGACTGGACCACATGCCTCCGCGCACTCCGAGGACCAACTGATGGATGTGGATGTGTATATGGATGCGTACGTGCCAGCATCTCGAAGCGAAAGCCAAGGAATGCCCAAAGAAGTGGAGCAGCCGGCGTGACGTCACGGTCGGTGAGTAAAAACTGCAGGAGAAACCGGAGCCAACGAAGCCTGAAAAAAGGGGAAAAACAAACTCAACGAACGAGTTAAAACCGCCGGCCAACTCGAGTGAGTGTGGCGCAATTGAGTCAAGAGCGCAGAAAAAGAGGGAATCGAACTCAAGAAGATGCCAGAGGAAGGAAGTAAGAAATGAAGACGCAGGTGAAGGGTTGAAAGGGCTGGGTGGCGATGGAAAATTCACGGGGGGAATGGGTGAGCATTTCTAAGAGGGGCAAGTGAAGCAACCGGTTTCCCAGAGAGTGGTGGAATTCAAATCAGAAGTCGGGGCATGGGGAATGGGGAAACTGCTGTCAATTTGGCCAGCTCGACTTGCTCGAGTTGCTCAGTCCTTAGTGGGCTAGGTCGTGTGGGAAGGATCCACTAATTGCTTGGGTGGCGCACATTTTTTCACTCAATTGCCAACTGGGGCATAAGGAGCGAACCGAAAGTGGAGGGTGCTCCAGGGAATGGATGCTAAAATGTGTCAAAAGTTTTGGATTAGTCGATGGCGAATGGAACGCATTTGAATCGGATAAAGGATGATTGATGTCGCCTGTGCTGCGGTGAAGCCTATCTATCGCAAATTCTATTCAAAAATAAACTTTAAATTTAGATAAAGTTCAATTAAAACAATTCAAAGTCATGATGTACTCGTTTATAATACATATATTTGTACACCTATCTAAAATAGAGATTAATTTAACTTTAGTAAATAACTTCTTGGAATTAGGCAGCATTAAATACTCTAACTGTAGAAAGTTTAAAGACTTACAGGGCAGATTATTAGTAAAATTTTTAGCTTACACCTTTCATAAACATGTAAAAACACACTTTTGTAAAATAAAGTTAGATGTATGAAAATTGTATAAATTGACTTCATAAAATAGGTATATTTTGTGTATTTTGCATATATATAATATTAATTAATTATGTCATTTTGTTAATTGAAATATAGATATTTTGTAGCTTTTCCATTCATATAAAAATAAAATATATCCGTCTAGTTATAATCATCTATATTCAGATCTGCATTGCGGAATCTACTTTGCGACTTGGCAAAATCCATCTTGTGAAATTATTAATTACCCTTGGCCAAGTGCACAAATCGGCAAAAACTTATTAAATAAAACAAGGAATAATTTAGGACAGCAATTTCCCCGAAAATAATCACCTTCATAAATTTGATGCGAGATAGCTGAGCTGAACAGGCCGCAGATCACAAATTCGGCTTTAAGAATCTAAAAGTCCTCTGAACTCGGCGACAATTTAAATGATCTCGTAGCCGGCAGGCTGTTGTAATTACTTCATAAGAAGCAGAAAGCCGGTATTGGCCAACACCCTTGATTAGCATGCCAAAGCCAGCAGAAACTGGTAGGAGCAGTGGACTCAAGCCGCTGCCGCTGCCGCTGCCGCCAGCCACATCAGCATCATCAATAGACGGTGAACTCCTGCTGCTCCTCATTCTGCACCGCCATCTCCAGGCACCATCTCTAGTCCGCAGCTCCGTTGGCTGCTCCAGCCCCGATTTAAGCCAATAGCCCAGGTCCCCTCCTGCTGCTGGCCTCGTCATGTAACTTAACCTCATTGACCAAACGCATTCGACGAACATCAAATGTGAATTAGTGCACTACGATTGCGGCGACCGCACACACAGATGCACTCAAATACCCTCAAATACCAGTGCAGTTGGTGGGTCTTCAGTACTTGCAGTGCTTTTGTTGTCGGCGGTTGGTCGGCGGATAGAGTCTTGCAGTTGTTGTTGGCCTGGCCGCTTCTCATCGGCGACCGCTGACGCTGCTATGCATGCATAATTCGCAGGCATAATTTAATTTATAGACGAGGCAATTGCATTTGCATAGGACAGCGCAAGTGACTTAGGCGAGGTCCCAGCTCCGCGGCTCTACGGGTCTTCGATCTGCGGCCTCCACTTCCTCCCACCCTGCCAACATCACCCACCTCCAATCTGCCGGAGCAGAAATTATTACAAGACCCCAGCGTGGACCCGAAAACGAGCGGCGCGAAAAGCCGAACGAAAATTTTAATTGCACCAAATATGCAACGGACTTGGAGTCGGAGGCCCAAGAAATCGTCCAGAGATGTGTGGTCTCCTTTGGCATATCACTAAAAGCCAACGCAGGTTAATGGCGTAAATGTTAACAATGGACAAGGAAGTGTAAATCGTGGCCAAGTCCGTCTAAGGTACACAAGAAAAAACACATTCCGCTGATTTTATTTTTTAATATAATACTCTTCAACATAAGATTAATAATAAGCTCAGAAAAGCAAATAAGCACACAATGATACCTACTTTCAATATATGATTATATTGTTTAAATATTTCTACTTGGTCAGTACTTTTTTCTTATGTGTAGTTAGGCCAACTTAGCTGGCCAACAAATGACTCGGACTCGAATTGAGCCAGCGACCACCTGGAATCACCTGGAATAGAAGACGTTGTAGTTGGTGTTGTGTTTGGAGTAGGGTTCTTGTTATGGCCTAAAGTGCTTGGCTCATTTGAGTCTGTTTGCAAGGGCTTGCTGTTGGGATCGATATTGGTTCAGAGGACTGATTAAATATTCTAGTAATCTAGGAATAAGGAAATCTGCCATTGCACATTAATGCCAGTGCACTAAGCATAAAACTGGGATATAATAAATTCATTTTATTTTATGTCTTAACTATGTGTTCAAAGAAAGTTAACCCTGAGCCAATTATGCGAATTTAAACTCTTTTGTGGCAGCTCTTAGCCAAAACATATAACCCTATTAACAGAATTTTAATGCAGCCCCTTGGCAGTCATACCATTAAACGCACAACCCATCGGCCAATGACTTTCCAGCCAGACACATGAAATTCGGGTAAGGACTCAAAGGATAAGAGCGAGATATCGCCATAGTTATTTGGCGCCCAATTTACTAATAACATGGCTGATTCTGGCGGCGCGTAGCCAATAAGTCGCCTGTGAAGCATTTTTTCGATAGCTCCGCGGCCATTGTTATTTATTTATATAGATTTTTATTTTAATTTTTATTGCCGCAGCGACTGGCAACACGGAAATAGTTTAATTGCATTGCCGAGAGGCAGCCGGCGAGGGATCAGAATCAGAGCCAGGAACCAGGACCCTGCAGGGGAGGAAGGGGAGGAAGTGGAGGAAGGGGAAAAGGGCAACTTTGCTACAATCTCAAAGTTGAATGGCGTCGCATTTGTCGCCACGTCAATATGTGACAGCGGCACTTCCGTTTCCGGAGTCATGGCGTCGCTCGCTGCACTCCTTTGGCCTCTCTGGCAGTCGGTAATCAAATTGTTTCATCATATTTGGCTTAAAAGCGAACCCGGGTTTTTCACAAGCAAATTAAATGCAAAATGTTTCTCGGCCGAACGACAATGCTGTGACAAAACACAAAACGAAGGCAATCCGATTCACTTTTTTCAGCGATGACTCTTTGATTATTGTTGCAGCTTAATGGATTTAGCCGCAGATAATAAATTGCATTATTATACGGCAGACCATCTACGGTTATCTGAAAAAAATTTTTAAATTAAGCTCATATGTATTTACATAAACTAGAACAGTCAACAAATAACAACTGAACAACAAATTAAGATGAATGTACCAAAGAAATTTTATATTGTTTTATGCACATGGCTTAAGTACAGCTTTAATAACTTACATTTCCTCAAGTCTTTCAAACTCTTAAGTATTTTATATTTTTATCGAGGCCTTTAGCATAAAACATCTTCTTTATGAAGATTCTTGAAAAATTCCCATCCCAAGAAAACCCTTGAAAACTCGCTCATAGAGTTGAGCACCTTATGTCGTCTATTGTGTAATGAAAGGCAAGCAAACAGATGAAGCTAACTGTATAGAAGGTTGCATAACTTTGGGCGAAAGGAAAACGCTTCCGGTTCGAATGAAGTGTCTGTGGGGAAAAGCTTAGAGCCACCCGGTTCTCCCAACTCCAGGAGCGGATTTCCAAAGTGTCACACAACGAAAAACAGAAACAAAAACGAGGAAAAAATTAAAACGTTTTCCTGTTGCTCTCCTTTGGTCCTTCCTCCGGCTCCTCCTGCGCGCTACTCCTTTCCGCATCTACAGACTCCGGTCTCCCAGCTGGCTGAGTGTTGTTTTTCAAGGACGCAAGACGACGCGCAGACAAAATGTTTGCTAGACAGGATGTGGCCGGCGAAGTGGGGCAAAGGAACTCTGCCACTGGATGTGGCAGGGCGATGTCAAAAATGTCTTTATTGGCTGGGTTTTGGGTCAAAGCTCGGCATCCTTGGGGGGTATGAGCCATTTCGACGGTTGGCCGTGAACGGCAGAAGACCGAAAGTTTCTTCTAAAACAAACAGAAGCACTGAGTGCTAACAAAGACGAAAATCCAATTAATCGGCAGTTAATCCTTATGAAAAAATGCGAAAATATGCTACACAGTAAGGAATTTTACACATATAAAACGATACAAATTAACACACTTACTATTTTGACAATTTTACAAAGCAGGTTCTAAGAAACATACAAAATAAAACTTAATTTTACAAAGCTGAATATTTCTTGGGTAAATTTAGGGGTACACAAAAGGACAACCAGCTAATATTCCTTTATTAATATCTTTGCATGACATTTTTCTCAACTTTCTTTCGCTGTAGACCGCCCAACCACGGGAGGAGGATGCTGCTCCTCCGGCGACTTGGGCCGCTTATCCTTTTAATCATAATAAGGAATGCGCCAGCGTCGGAGCCATCCCCCAAAAACGCTAAACAGAGACAGAGTCAGCGTTCTGGCTCGCGACTCGCGGAAAAAATGAGCTATACAAGTGTATGTGTATATATCTGTGGAGGGGGAACATTTTCCGCGTCGTCGTTGTCGTTGTCGTCATCGTCATCGTTTTCCTCAGCATCCTCGTCGGCGTCGCGACCAATCACAAAATTTCGTGGAAAAGCGCGCAAAAATAAATAACGCAAAAAACGAAACGAGGAAAACATAAGTAGGCAACAACAACCGCTGACAATGACAGGCGCTGCTTGAGGTTAGCGACGTCGCTGCAAACTAATGCGTCGCTGCCTGCAGGAGAAAGTGGCAGCGGCAGATGCGCGGCGGCAGAGCAGGAGAAATGGCTTTTCCCGCCGCTCGGGGGTAGTTTTCTTGACTTTTCCGAGCAGGGGAGAGCCGCTCAAATGGCTGCAGTTCTTTGAGTGCGAGCATTGAGCAAGAAACCTCAAACTATGAGTGAGATGAAATTTTCCGTTTGTGGTTGTGGGTGATGAAAAAGTTTTCAAGGTTGGCCTGCCAAGTGTTCAAACTCTGTGCTAAGTGAGTGGCAATGGCCAAAAGATGGCTAAACGAAAGTCTACCGTTTTGACAGTTAATATTAAATGACCTCGAATCAAATATGTGTAGAGGCAAACCAGAAAGAATTTCCCTAGCTTTAGATATCAAAAACCTCATTGCCTCATGCATAAGTAAAGTTCGTATTAAACTTAAATTCATTAAGTATACGCCATGTACTCAGAATGTTTAATTTATCAAGTATACGATAAGTGAATTTGTAATTAAGCCAATAAAACGTGCATTACGTATACGTATTACGTACGTATCTATCACATCAAGTATACGCCGTGTGCCAAACGCCTGCTCCCTTAAAGGGCTCTCTTAAGCTTTCTCTTAGGCGTACTTTAGGTTCCTTCCCCATCTCAGGCTATCTCTCTGTCTCTCTCTCTTTCTCTCATATTACAGTTTTAATCATTTTCTGATCATGTACAAAATGCTTTGTTTCCGAAGAAAAATGTGAGGAACGACAGCCAAGAATTTTGCGCATTTTTTCCGCGTCTCCGCTGCTTAAATGATTACTTTCAGGGGCCGGAGAAAAGGACACAGGCGAAGAGAAAGCACGTTCAGGACCAAGCCTATTCGCAATTTTCTAAGCCAATCGCAGGACGACGGCAACGACGACGACGTCGGCGCACGACAACAAAACAACAACGAACGACGAACGGGCGGCGAACACTCACGAAGCCTGATTATGTCCTGCCCCAAGGATGCGAGCTGAGTGTGAGCCACAATTAATTATCGCAGGCTGATTTTTTCCCTTTCGCACCACAAATTTTCGTCGGATTCTTTTTCTTTCAGCTGCCAGATAATAAAAATGAGGAAGGCCAGAAAAACAGTGCCACACGCCACGCCCTGCAGCGCCCATTAAGAGCCGCACACACACTCGCACACACATAGATCATTTAAAATGCGCGTCGATGACCATTTCAAATGTTAAACCCACCGCCGGGCAGGAGGATCCACCGCCAGCGCCCCAAAACCCCCATGTCGGATGTAGACTGACAAAAAGAGTAGAAATAAAACGGCGAACAGAAAGCGGAGAGAAGAAAAGCCGGGTAAGGTGGGGTGGAAGAACCGATTGCCGCTTGATATCAGAGACAGAAAATAAAACCAATGCAAATATAACACAAATATGTGTACAAAGCGAAAGAAAAATTCTACAATTGCTGCGCCTCGTGCAGACCACCCCGGATAACCCAAACTCTATCTGAAGCTCCACCGAAAAAACCGCGTGTCTGCGCCAAAAAACAAAGTCAAATGGAAAGCGTTCAGGGGGCAAACAACAAGCAACAACCAACAACGCCAGCAACAACATCAACAACAACGCAAAGTTAGCAAAACAATTGAACAATCGCCTGGCATTTCGAAGCTGGCGGCCAAAATATAGAGAAAACGGGTTCGCATCCGCGGATTTTGGACTGAGGTTGGAGTTGGAGTTCCCGGGATTGGGATTGGGTTTGGGATTGGGATTTGGTTTGGCATTGGTATTGGTCTGGGGATTGGGATTGGGATTGGATCCGGTCAGCGAGCACCAACTGACCACCATGCATAGGTTGCGGTTTCTCCGGGCTTCTCCGTGAACTTCCTCCTCCAGCCACCAAATGAGCAACAAACTTTATAAATTGAAGCTCGCCCTCATGAGCTATGATCTATTTGCTATGTGTTTCAGGAACAAGATATGTTCTGTTTTCGGCTTCGCATTTAGAATCAAATAATTTACTTAGTTTTATTCGACACACAGCACTGCCACAAATGTCTAATTATATACTTGGGAGTTTCTTTATGCTTCCATCTTATTTTATACAGATATATATTATATGCCATTATGTCTACTTGTAGTTAAACTAAATCCCATCTTTCTAGATCTCATGGTTTCCGAAATTTCCGAGCACTAACTTACCAACAATGGACAAAATTAACGACGTACGGACAAATGTACATGCGGACATGGCTTGTTCTAGGCTAACAATTTTAAATAAATCTTTTATTTTTAAGAACCATTGTATAACATTTAAGCACTGTGACTTTTTTAAAAACTATTTTGAGTATGGTCAGAGAATTTGTCTCTTTTCGCAATTGAAACTAGGAACGATGATAGGTGGAAAGTCTATTGCTATATCTACTATATGTATGTATATTGTTGCCCATGAATAACGCCTTAGCTTTGTTTAAATAATAGGCCGCGAGAATGTCACTTTTCGCATTTGCAGTTTGCGTAACAACCCAATGGTTTTTAAAGCCTCAAGAGAATTTTTAGCGATTTAAAGTCCAATGAAAATGAATAAAAATGCGTGAGAGAAGATAAAAAGTGCATCGAAAACGAAGGTCGCTTGAATTTTGACCGCGATCAGGGTCAAGGGAGCAAATACTTCAACTGCATTGTGCACTGAATGCATCGGTTGAATTTACTGCACTTTTTACCCTCCACCCACCCGCTTCGCCCTTGCATCCGCTGTTTTGGCTTCTATACGCTATATATCCTCTTTGTGGGGTTTGTTTTTGCACGTATTTGGTATTTGGGACACAATCAAGTGCAATGGCACGAGCTGCAATAAATCAGACATTGATCCACATATATATAGCAATATAGATACATATATTTGTACATATATGCATTTTCCGCACACATAAAAACCCCTAGACTCGACGGACTTTTTGTTGTTGCGCTGTCGAGCGACCTTGAACCCCAGTGCACTGCAGTGCGAAGAGCGTTCAAACAAAGATGAACAAAAACAGACCAAAAAGAATCGGCAGCGCAGAGAGGCAAACGAAAAAACCCCCTGCATGTGTATAAAATGTGTTAAATAAATATCTATATGTACATACATACATACATACATATATACCAAAGCCGGCCGTGAATGCACTATGGGAAATTTGACCCCTTTTTCTGGCCAAAACCCATTTTCTGAAAGTCGGAATATTACAATAATATTTAGTGTACGCATTCATAATTGACCAATCTTTAGTGGTGCATACCAGAAATTTTAATAGATGGCGCCACAACAAAGAAATCAGCTGTTTAAAACAGCTGTTGCGCGTACACAAAACAACAATCTGCAACATTAAGTTTTTTCTTTCGTTACAAAAGTTCTAATATCTTTGGAACCAAAGCGTTAATTTTCATTCTGTAAAAAGTATTTTAATCAGTGGGCCTTCTATTAGGCGTTTGCAACATTCAATAGAAAAAAAAAACTAGTGTTGTCCCAGTAATTTGGTAAAAATCTTAGTTGCTTTACAAAAGTATTTTTTTTTATAATGCCTAACTTTGAATAGAGATTTAAAGTGATTGCAGCAGATTGCATCAATAAAATATACCTCATATTGTAGCTTATTTAATTCTTGTTCAGATTATTGTAATTTTAAAAACCACTTTTACCGATTCTGGGAGAATTTATAGATTTTAGACTTAACCCTACTTTTCCAAATTCAGAGTAATCTCATGCTAAACGGGAGTTAAACAAGGCGGTTGCTGAATTGTTTCGTTATTTTTATTAGTACTATTGTTGTTAACTTCTGTTAAATAATTAAGTATATAAACTCTATCACGAAATCAGTTGTTTTTGCTGAGATTAGAAAAAGCATACAAAAAGAAAAAAAGCCTCTACGAAAATTAATAATATAAATATAAGGGACTGTGCCACGCCCCCAGTTTTACGTTTAAATATGGTCTAGTGCAAATTATTGCAAAAAAAAAAAATGAAATATCTTTATTCGTTCTGGAGTTATAAATTACAAATAATAGAAAGGGCGGTGCCACGCCCACAATTTTTGGTACCATAAAAGATATGGACTAGTGTAACCCCATACAAAAAACACCAATTGAATATCTCTCCCCGTTCTGGAGTTATTAATTTAGGCCAGAAAAAGTGGTCAAATTTCCCATAGTGGAATGGCGGCAGAGCCCCAAAAACAGGCCTCCGACCATATGTTCACAAAGCCGGTCCATAGTGCGTGTGCCACATGTTGCAAGCGTTGCACTCACTCAGCCCGAGCTGCACACAAAGTCCAGCGAAATGCTGCAACAATCTGGGGTAAGTCTGGCGTCCAGAGGAACGGACTTTCCCGCCCACTGAGAGCATATTTGATGCCATTGCAGTTGCAGTTCCTGCTGCAGTTGCAGCTGCAGTTGCTGCAGTTGCAGCTGCAGTTGCTGCAGTTGAGTGAGTGGCTAGCTCCAGCTGACAATAAGCCAAAAGCCAGGTCGGGCAAAGAGAATCTGTAATGACATCGAACTGCAGCTGACAACTTATGAGTTAAAGTTAAATACAAGTTAATAATTAATGAGTAAATAGTTAAATCTAGTAACTCAGCCCATTGAAGGAAATAAATCCTGACATTTGGCAACAACAAAAGAATAGAAGATGCACTATTTTTAAAAACTTGTGTAATGCAACATAAAAACCATAAACACTGTTTGTATGCTAAGCAAATCAAATGCTTTCTAGGGAGAAAATTTGTTACCTCTTTACTCATAAGCCAAAAATCATTTAGGCAAACTTCTGTGGGATTAATGCTGCCTGTTTGGCTTTCTAATCCCCAATTCGAATGTCACAATCTTTGAAATTTAAAATTACACAGAAAATATCAGATGGCATTATTAGTGATTGATAAAAAAGAATAAATCTTTGAGCTGCTGGCATAACTTATGTATTCGCTCGTAAAAAACTTTTATGCTGGAATACGTACATGATACACTTACGATATAACCATTTCATTGGGATTAAGTTTTATAATAATGATGTAACTTTTTATCTCTACGTAACTAGGTATCGTTATTCAATTGATATTATACTTGGTAAACCATTACTGCGGCCTCTGTAAAACATATTTAGCGGAAGACTAATGTCGCTCTCTGGGGAGAATTTCTTGCGAAACCGCAATGCAAAACTGTCATTTGCCTGGTGGATCCCCATTTTTTCCGCTGGCTAAAACCACAGACAACGACAACGACACACAAGCACATGTGTGTGTGTGAGGCGAGCAAGAGGAGCGCTTTTCATTAAAAGAAATTCTTTGCTTTGAATGCTTTGAATTTTGCTCATCTTTTTTGTGCTTTCCGCCAAGCGAGTACATAAATAGGCAGCAGCAGCAGCAACAACAGCGGCACATAGGAAAATGTGGGAAAGCTAACTGCAGAAAGGGACGTAGGGGAAAGTGGCGTGGGGAAAACGAGACAGAGAGCGGCAACAAATGGCGAGCATCTTTCGCTTTAATTGCGAACTAAGCGTGCGGTTGGCAGGGCCTAAAAAAGTGCATGCCAAATGGTAAAAAAGGACCACGCACATGGGAGACGCCAAAAAGTAGGCTCCAACGGGCGGTGCGATAAACAACAACAGGGCAGCGACGCCGACTGAAGCAGAGGCAGCGGCAGCAACGGCGACAGCGACTGCAACTGCAGCAGAGTCCCGTTAGTTGCAACCCCCATAACCGAAACCCAAATACCAATCCCAAAAGCCAAACGCGGGCCTGTCGGTAGTTTTTTTCCCCAGCCACCCAAGCCACCCCCACCACCCTTCAGTCCCCTTTCCCTCCCCGCGCCCCTGGAACGCAGTTGAACGCAGGGCGGAGCCTAGGATACATAAGGGGGCTCGCACACACTCTTACACACTCTCTCACACACACACACACACCCAAAAGGGGGGGCCCATTTTTTATTTACCCCTGCTAGTGTGTGTGGGTGGGTGCAGCGAAAGTGCACTGGTGTTTGTGTAGTTTGCACGCATTCCATCATTTTGGGGGGGGCTGCGCGTAGAAATTGTTTTTAGAAATACGCGAAAATGTTTGCTGCACAGCAAAAAATGTTTTTTACATATTTTTTTGGCTCTGCCGCCTGGAAATGAAAAATTTTTAGTGTCTACATAGAAGGCGGCAGATAAGCGAAAATGACGGCAGGGGTATTTCTGTATTTCTCTGATGGCTGCGTGCTGTTGACTGTTCCTAATGGCCACTGGGCGTGTGTGTGTGTGAGTGTGTGTAAGCGTTTTTTTTAGGCCCCAACTGATGTAGAGACAGACACACACATACACACACACGCAGATCGCAGGTTAGAGGTTGAGTGGGCAGAAGGGAAGGAGCGCAGACAGCAATTGCTTTCCGTGCAGAGCGGGAAAGTAAGCTACACGTAGGCATAGATAAGCACAGAGGTGGCGCCCAGAGGGGGTTAGAGAACTGCCTACGACTATTGGGAAGATATTGACCGATTTTCCATATCATTCATTTTCTTCTCTATTGTACAAAACAAAGCTTTAAAAACTATAAGACTACACTATTTTAGAATGTACATATGTAATGATAAGTTACTTTAAAGGCTGATTCGCAATTTATTCATAATCTCCCATGCGGTTATTTTAGTACTCACACAACTTGGTATGTATACAAAGTGTTTTTAATTAAGATGTCATTTATTTTTAAGTTAGTTCGGCAAATATCTAATAGTTGATTATTTGGATCTATCAATATGTTTAGCTTCAGTTAGTCTGTTTGGTTGCATTTCAAATATAATGTTAATAAACCATCATAATTACTCAGAATCAAACCTATAAAAGCTACAGTTAGGGTGTTTAGTTTCATTTTAAATTAAGTGTCACCATAATATAATGTTGATAAAACATAACATTGGTAATTACCCAGTTTCCCAAACCTAATAGTATCAAATGACATATTTTTACAGGTCCAATCCAATTCTTAAGAATTATTTTTTTTTTTAAATCATTAACATCTTGTTCCATATTTAAGAGAAGTATTTCTTGTCCTAGCATACCTTCTCCCATCCCCCTTGTCGCCCGCCCATGTGTCTGCAATCTGTAACTACAGCCGCCTCCCTCCAGCAGCAATTTTGGCCACCCAGCCATCTTCTAGTACATAACCATTACGCTTTAGTAAATGCTCCTTTTCGACATTGTCCTTAGCCATTCGCACTGCAAGCGCTCTTCCTGCGACTGAAGAGCTAGGTTGAATGCAAGACGCTTTCCTCAAAAGTCGATCAACTCGACGATTTGGTCGAGTTTGCGGCTGCTAATGAAGTGGCTCGGGTCAGGAGTTGGCATTAAATGTCAGAATTAAGACACCCGGCGAGGAAACGGGTACGAAAATTAATGCAAATAACCGGCAGGTATTTTAATCAAGCGGCACCCCGGCACCCGCCCACTTCACAGCCCCAATTGGAATGCGAGGGTGTGCAGGACCTCCTAATACGTTTTTCCAAATTATTTGATATGTGCGCGCACAATAAAAAGCCTGCGACGGGGTGTTGGCATTGATGATGGCCACGGTCCCCACTCGACATCCTACACCCTGGACACTCTGTGCCCGAAATTAAAGGCTAACCAAGGCAGAGCTCCTGGAAGGGGCCTTGGAGTAGATCCCGGCTGTACAAGTGCGCATAATAACCATCAATCAAGCGGCATAGACAGGTGGTCAAGCGGTGGGGCAGGCAGACGCAAGCTTCACCGTACCGGCAGACTCAAACAAACAACGGTGACCAGTCGCCAACTTGCAGACTCACACACTCGACAGCGACAAAAAATAAAACGCGAAATTTTCGCATTTCGCAAAAAAATTTCGCATTAATTTACCAAAAGGCGTTGGGCCAAGGCAAAAAAACAAAAACGGCACATTTTTGACTCCCTTTCCCGTGGAAAAAAATTACGCCGCATAAAATGGACAACAAGAGCAACAAGCCAACAAATTTTTAGAACATTTTTTCCCCACTCAAGTGCCGAAGGGTTGGGACACTGGAGGGAGGTGCTGGTGGGGTTGTGCCCTCTTTTTTTGGGGGTAAGCTTTAGATTTGGCCGGGCCACCAAGTGGAAGTCAGAAAAGCTGCGAGTTGTATGTGTTTTGCGTTTAACGGGCATTTTTCGCGGAATTTTTTTTTCCATGGATTGAACTGGGTGGGTATTAAAGCCAAAAAATAAATAACTCATCTATTCCAGAGGTTACAAAATTTAAAATATTTTACAAATATAATCTATGTAAACTGTAGCTACTAATTAAGGAAATACTCGTAGTAACCTTATCAGATAATACACTTCAATCGCCTACACAATCATTTTCAATTGCGAAAGTAAACCACTCGATGGGGGCACAGAGGAAAATGTTGGTATAGCAATTAAATTGCCTTTTCCGAAATAATTGCAGGAATGCAGTTTGAAAAAAGCCTGAGACAAGTTTTGTAAGGAATCGAGTGAAAAAACCGGTATGCCACAAAGTACGCAACAGAAAATGCATAAATTGATGGAAAAACACACACACAGACGCACTCAAAGATGATGAAAAGTTGTGAGGCAAAGTAAAGTGAATGTTTTGGCGTATGGAAATTAGAAAGTTTTTCTCGTGCCGGTCAAAACCCGATAGCAACATCCATAGATTGTGTAATAGACAAACTACAAATTATTATTGCTATTAAATGCACAGCAAGAAGTTCTTTTCAGGCAAACTTTTGCTTTTGCTCACTTCTTGGTCCGTCATTATGAGGCTAGCATCTTAGGGCGGTCTTTGGACTCGGACTCCGTACTTTCGACTCCGGACTTCGGACTACGGACCTCGCTCTCCGGACTTTTGAGTGGGTGAGTCGGGGAGTGCGTAACAAAACCAATCAAGCGGCTGTCCATCGGCCCTGATGGAGATGCTGGCCAGGCCAAAACTTTGCCACTGGGAAACTTAATTAGTGTTCAATCAACAATAAACTATAAACACTCTTTTGCCTTAGAAGTTGGACTTTTTGCATGAAAGGTTGCGGTTGCCATGGCTTTTCCCCAGTCCCGAAATGCCGGAAAAACCCTAAGACGGCCAAGTCAAAGACAACCGAGATGAAGGGCGGCCAGCATGCAAATTATAAGTTATTACTTTTGAGTGCCAGAAGTTTCACTCTTTCTATGCAATCGAATTATTTAGTGATGCACTGCAATTTAATTAATGACTTTGTGTGCAGCGCGGCTGAATTTGATATGGGAAATGCACGCAGAAAGCTCCATTAAATTGAAGCATTTTCGTTTTACACTTTAATTGGCAACTGGCAAATGCGTTTTCCATTTTCCCTTTTGGCTGCCACCCTGCTCGAGTTGCAGCAGAAAACGAAAGAGTTTGACTATCAATTAACTATGTATTCAAGTTGGTGGTTATACCAATATGAAGCGAACAGGAGTCCTTTACCCTATCACAACTTATTCCCGATCGAAAGCCAAACACATGCCTGACTGCAGTACAGCGAACTCCTAGAAAAGGATGCTGTACAAGAAGAGTCCTCCTTTGCAAGTACATTTTCCATAAAATATACAAAATTATGTAAAAGTTATTAAGTGCATGCAAAGAAGAAAAACATCACACGCACACACTTGCACCTGCAAGGAAAAACTTTCTAATCACGTGGACATGCCGGCAGCCAAACTTATATTACTTGGCCTGGCCAAGACAGCCGACCGGTATGTGCACATACTCGTACATACATACATATATATTTATGTATTGCCAAAGTTTTCTATTTGAAATGTAAACAGATGCTTGATTGGAATTGGGATCCAACGAGGGCACAGATATTTTAATTGCTGTTATTATAAGTTTCAAAGAAAAAGTCAAGTCAGTATAAAAGAGCTAAAGAATTTTAAAATCCCTTGAGTTTTCTGTTTTGCCACCTGAAGCTTCTTAAAAAGCAGCAGTTTGCCGTATGCAAAATATACAAAACCTAATGCACCAATTTACAAACTTACAAATGGCAGGGAAGGCATTCCAATTTCTATTTCTTGTATGTATACAAAGCTAGCATTTGTACATATATGCTCTGATTCCCGGCCAAATCTCACGAGGATTTCCTATTTTCCAGCACTTTTTTCGAGCGTTGCCTGGTTTTTATTAGAATTTTTTTCTAATTTGCCAAGGCAAAGCTCAGCTCGCACAGCTCTCGGCGCTCATAACTCACAACACCTGGCGGCCAGGTGAAACGCCAAAAGTGCCGCAAATGAAAAATGCAGGCGGAATTAAATTATAGTCAGTAACGAAACAGCGAAAAAGTGCAAAAAACACTGTTAAAATAACGGCAGAAAAAGAGTAAACTAAAAAGTTCAAACCGGCGGCGCATAGTTGGGTGGCAGCGATTTTATTTTCCACCCACTCCTCCCCTCCGATTCTCTTGAACGAAATTAAATCTGAGCGGAAGCAAAGCGCACAAGCGCCCCTCGCACCACACACACACATGTGCACCTTATATGCATCCCTATATACATACTCTCTAGAGATGTGCCCGTGAGCCAATTAAAAATCTACTCAAGCACAGAAGCGTTACCTTTGAAAGTAAGTTCTTTGTTTCCTCACGAAATTGTAGTGGCATTAAATGATACAATTTACCGCATCCCACGAGATAAAAAAGTTTTTTTTTATACTAACATACAATTAGTTACCTTCAAACGCTTGTATTGTGTCACGCTCCCACCTCCAAATGCACTCGCCTATACTATAAGCAAATACATAATTCAGAATCCTTGTTTTGTGAGTGTTTTAGTAACACTAAAAACAGTAACATAGCTCCCATCTCTAAGTATACACTCACACAGGAACAAGTGTCGTAAAGATGCAGCACCGCGCTTAGATAGCATTAAGTGGGTGGCTGAAGGTGGAAAAGCGGCGAAAAGCAGAAAGCAGCTTTTAATTTCCGCAAAAAAAATCAAATTTAGTAGACGATAGATTATGAGATGGTATAAAAAAAAGGAACTAAACTTAAATTTAGCAGTGCATCAGTGTATTCAATACTCAAAAAGGCAAAAAAGTAATTCAATAAAACCCATTTCTTGCAAACTTTTGGTAATTCGAGCACATTTCATTGTTGCTCTCGAAGCAAAAGTTGAAAGGCTAAAAAACCACAAGTGAATTATTTTTATATGGTATTTATTCTTTCATATTTGCCATTCGTTGCTCTCTAATTAAAACATCATATGTAATTTCACCTTTTTCGTCCGTTGCCTTCTCTCCTCTGTTGCATTAAAATTAATTTCCACATATGTTTTTATACACTTTTTCCGCTTGTCAAGTCAAAAGCTTAGCCCGCATGAAGAACAACTTTTTCTAGTTGCAATTCGAGTTTGCCAAGCCACACAGTATTTGCTGTACCCCCACCTCCATCTCCTTTTTTGTTTGTAATAAAAATATTATTTTTACGGCGCTCGTTACCTTAACAATGTCCCTAGTCCGCCGTCGAGTCCTTCCAAAAGTTGAGGAGTGTATGCGCCAGAATGAAAAGCTCAAATAACCTCGCGAGCATTCAGCGCCGGCCAGCAAGTTAAAAGTTAATGAGACAACATAACTTTTGCGGTCCGCAAATGAGTAACAAAGTGTGAAAAAAAATCCCCTCTGGAGTGCCATCAAAAGACTTATACATACATATATCTATGCTGCCTTTAATTTAAACCTCTGGGGACCAAGTACCTTTGTAATCAATGCTCGAAAAAGCGAACAAACCAACGAAATAATTAAAATGCGAAACATTGACACTGGGAGATATGACAAAAAGAAAGGTTTTCCTGGCTAATCAATAAAATCTTGTTAAGCTTAAATAAGTTAACCTATTTAAAAATAAAATTATTTTATTTACAAGAGCCTTGAAATATTCAGGATATCAATTTGCTTACCTTTTAATTATTCATTTTATCCCTCTTAAGTTTCCAAATGCCCCACAGTGGACAGTGCCCTTAATCAGTGGACATGGGAAAATTAGTGGAAAAACATTTGCCTGTCCAAACGCTACTAGCGGCACTTCAACTTGTGTCTTACGTCGTGTTAACATTACGAAATTTATACCATCATCCAGCGACTGGCACAGTGACTGGCAACTGGAAACTGGCGACCAACACCTCCAGCCAGAGCTGGCCGTGCCTTATCCTTTGGCAAGCATCAGCCATTAATCAGGACGAGTTCCAGGACTCAACTCCCACAGAGGCCCCTTTCCCACTCGCTTATCCATCCGCATAGTTGTCCGTCAAGTGGTGCACGCTTATCACTTGCACCATTGAACGCTCGCCGCGGCGTCTGGCATAAATATCACTTAAATCAGTTGACTTAGCCGGAGCCAGAATATATATGCTATGGCAAGTCAGCTGCCCAGGACATATCAACTTGTAATTGTGACAATTGCTGTCAACAAAGCGCTGCTGGAAGCTGGCGAGGATGGGGGCACAGATTCTGCAGGAAACCGGAAGCCAGACAAGGACTGCTTGCCAGGACCCTTTTTCCATCCATTTCCCACTCTGCACCCATACTCGCAGTCTCTTTTTTCTTTTACGCTGACACTTTTTTGACAAAATAAGATAAATGACTTTGTTTTTCGTTTTTTTTGGCTTGGCTTGGCTTGGCTTGGTGTGGTTTGATTTGGCGGAAAGGGCAGTTGGATCGGTTTGCTTGGGAGCCCAAAAGATAATGACTGGTTAAAATTGCTTATATCAGAACTTTTAACAAATATTTTTGAAAATTTACACGCATATAGATATAGAATGATTCAAGTTACATTTATTCCAAACATTGACTAAACTAGGACAACTGCTACATATTTTTATATTGTTCAAAAGTAATTACATATTTTTAAGTATAAATACTGCCAAAATATATTTGTAAAAATTAATGAGAAACGTACAGACTGATGGCAGGAATGCTGGTCAGGATGCTACTCAGGAAGCAGGACTGGAATACTCTTCAAACCAAGGTTTATAGCTGATAGATGTGGACAATATTTAGGTGCACTGAGGCGAATAAAACTGATGTTATAAGGTATTTGGAAGAACCCTGCTGCAAAGCCATTCGCAGAATTGCGCTCCCATCATTTTTGGGGGAACGCGTCAACAATAAATTCGCGATTTCACTCAGTTTGTTGGCTCCATCCGCTCTTCCCGGTTTTGGCTGGCTTCTTTTCGCCGTGCAGGCAGTTGGGGAACTGCTACCATCTATGCTCAATGGCTAGTATTTTTTTATTCCTTTTTTGCTGTGTGGACCATTGACTAAGCCAAACAAAGTCTGATGCTCGAATTTATTATGCTCACTCCAATCGCCGGCTGGAATCGGTCGTTTTCCTTTTTGGTTTTGTCTTTGCGTTTTTTCTGTGCTCTCGCCTTTTTTAATTCAATTTATTTTTGGATTTATACGTATTTATGCACATGGGATTCATTTCCGCTTACGGTTTTCTAACTTTTCGCGAGCTAGGGAAAAAATTCAACTTTTTACGCGCCGCGCGTTTTAATGAAAATTGATGCAGCAAAAGTGCGCAAAGGTTATTGGCGTGCCTAAATTAATGTCGTGCATATCAGGATGCCAGCATATCTGGTGGCCATGGAGCGGAGCCTGGGTGACCCTGAAGCAAAATCCGGGATCCGCATTGTGTTCAATAAAATTTTGACATTTCTTAATTGAATTCCGCTGCACAAAGTTTTGAGCGATGGCGAACTCGAACAAAAGCCAACAAACCAAAAATCAAATTACAACAAAAGTCAGGCCAGCAATGAAATTTTCACCACAGCCCACCGACACGCACACGACCTCACCTGTACATATCCATCTATATGTATCCGTACCAACCTGATCAGCACATGGGCAAAACTGTATAACTTCATTAAATAATTGCGCGACCCGAAATGCAGCGCCAAAAGCCGCAAGGACCCAAGAGCAGCGTTGTCCTGGCAAACTTTCCGAAGCCATCGCTAACTGGCAAAAGACGAACGGAACGGCGGTAAGAAGGCAACTTGCCACCTGAACCATGGAAGCTGCGGCTCCGGCAGAACCAAGCCCTCCATAACCCAAGCCCTTCTTGCCTCCATTTTGCTCCACTTTGCTGCATTTTGCTCCATTCTGCTCCGGTCTGTTCCCGGGTTTGCACTGGCATGTGTTGCAAATGCTCAAATATTGAATTTTGCGATATTCCATCGAACATTTTTCGGGTTATGTTCGTGTTGTGTGGCCTTCAGGAGGTAAATGAGGTGGGGTTGGCCATACTTGTAGTCAATTAGGCAAAATAACCAACGATATTTGAGTAGCTTTTCTGAAAATAGTTTGGCACTAATGCAAGAAAGGAGGAACGAAAGAGGAATTCTCATTTTATTTGGGGCTCTACTTAAATATTTAGCTTAGGGCAAATAAAAGAAGTAGAAAGACTTTACTAAGTCACTAATCTTAATTTACATATATATTTACATACGTATGGCTTAGGGCAAATAATATAAGTATAAAGTATTTTTTAAGTCACTAATCTTAATTTACATATATATTTATATACGTATAGCTTAGGACAAATATAGGAAGTGAGAAGTATTTACTAAGTCACTAATCTTAATTTACATATATATGTAAGTATATAGGTATATTCGTATACGAAAACTTTTTTTCCATAAAGAAAAACTGATAAGTTAGCAACGCGATCCAACTAAAATCATGCAATTGTGTACGTTCTGTTCAACAAATAATTATTTGATCACTGCAACGCCGCTAATCTCACGCTCTGATAGATCAATTAAAAATCCAACTTCATTAAGTGCATATTGAACCAATAATTCGTGGCCACGTAACCGATATGCATACGCAAAGTGGCAATTTTATCATCAATGCCATTATTTACAAGTTATCAACAGATGCAGCTGGCTCTCCCCGTGCAGCTCATTTGCAGTAATTTTCAATAAATGCACCGCTATCAACCGTCTGCCATCGGCCAAAGGATGTGGAAGGATATATGGGGAGCTGAGGAACACCGCAGGTCGTAATTCGCGGCAATAATTTTAATTTTAATTGGCTTATTTTATATTTCAATTAAGTGCCCGTTGCCAGTTGCCAGCCAATAAACCAAAACGGCAAACCAAACAAGTTGACAAGGTGTGAAAATATGGAAAATATTTGAAGTGAAAATTGTGCACGAGCGTGGCTTGTGCGGTGCTCATTAGTTGACCGGAAATCGCACACATACACATGACCGGGTCTGTTTCGTACGAGTATGTGTTTTTACGCGGTTTCACTCGGCGTATGCGTAATACGACTACATACAATTTTCTGGGTAGCTGGGGCATTGCAGGTGGTCAATAAATATTCGATTAAATAGTATAGAAAAATCAGGCTGCAATTTAAAGTAAATAAACATCTAGTTGAACTAAATTCAAGCGCTTACATTGTTTATTTACGCCAAGTAAACATGAGAACTGGGCACTGCATTCACTAATACTTTATTCATTTATAAAAGCGCCTCATTTTTGGGTTGAGCTACCCCAAACCATCCCGAGCATTGTACCTGATTGTCCTTCGATGTCCTTTGTAAACATGTTGACTAAACAAACCGCGACAACTGAGGCAATCTCCCCTTCCCACAGCGGCACTCGCACCCTTTCAACGGCCATAAATGTCACGACATCGCGCACAAAAGCTTAATTTATAATTAAATTAATTGTTGTAATTACTTCATTAGCGCCCACCTTGGCGGCTTCATTAGGGGCCATTCCGCGGCTATTATGGGGCGCAAGTTGGAGATGGGACAGCTCCATTGTTATGTCCATGTAAATGGCATCCAAAATGCGACACCACGAATTACACAATTAGGCGACATTAACGTTTAATGCGTTATGTTTACCGTTTCATTTATCTGTTTGCCTCCTTCTTCCGATCCCGAAAATTCCCCTAACCATTAGTTGAGTAATATCTGCTTACAACGCAGCACGCAGGTCATAAGCTGCCTAATCGATTCTTGGCTAATAGAAAAATGCTTTGGGGACATTGCGGCAGTTGTACATTGCTCTATTTCTGGGTTAATGAATGTCGTAAAGTCTTTGAGTGATGGAAGAATTGGTTCTGGTAATTTTGTGTAATTATGGTATCTTTTTTTAACTTCTCTTGTGAAATGTGTTCCGTTTAGGAAATGGCTTGGAAGTTGTGTTACAATTATCTTTTGTAAACAATACAATAGAAGCTCCCAATGTTCTTCTTAGAGCCTTAATAGAGGACTGTTCAAAAATACAAACTTTAATGTTAAATGGAAACAAGCCGCTAGGCTGGTGAGTATATCCGTTAAGAAACTATCCCTTAAGTAACTATAATACCGAAAGGAAATACATTATGATTAAAAACAACGACACTATCGTTTCTTTTTTATTATTATACCCGTTACTCGTAGAGTAAAAGGGTATACTAGATTCGTTGAAAAGTATGTAACAGGCAGAAGGAAGGGTTTCCGACCATATAAAGTATATATATTCTTGATCAGGACCAATAGCCGAGTCGATATGACCATGTCCGTCTGTCCGTCTGTCAGTCTGTCAGTCTGTCTGTCCGTCCGTATGAACGCTGTGATCTCAGAAACTACAAAAGCTAGAAAGTTGAGATTAAGCATACAGACTCCAGAGACATAGACGCAGCGCAAGTTTGTCGATTCATGTTGCCACGCCCACTCTAACGCCCACAAACCGCCCAAAACTGCCACGCCCACACTTTTGAAAAATGTTTTGATATTTTTTCATTTTTGTATTGGTCTTGTAAATTTCTATCGATTTGCCAAAAAAACTTTTTGCCACGCCCACTCTAACGCCCACAAACCGCCCAAAGCTGCTACGCCCACACTTTTGAAAAATGTTTTGAAATTTTTTCATTTTTGTATTGGTCTTATAAATTTCTATCGATTTGCCAAAAAACTTTTTGCCACGCCCACTCTAACGCCCACAAACCGCCAAAAACTGTGTTTAAGACTCTCCTTTTCCCTTCCACTAACTGAGTAACGGGTATCAGATAGTCGGGGAACTCGACTATAGCGTTCTCTCTTGTTTTTAATTATTGCTTCGGCTGTTCCTATGGCAGCTATATGAAATAGTCGTCGGACTTAAATCATATTAAAATCTAAATTGTAATGTTGTCAAAGATACCGAGTAAAACACTTGTTTGTATTTATTATTCGATTTTTCCTATTGCAGTTTTTTAATATATAGTGCAATCGAAAGATGACTTTATTGAAAGTTTCATGCGGATAGCTTCACCTAACGAGTTGATTAACTAGTTTGCGTAAGAACGGAAGGACGAACCGATGGACATGGCTATAACTACTCAACTGGTGGTTCTAATCAAGAATATATATTCCTTAGATGGGCGCAATTGTCTCTTCACTGCGTTGCTAACGTCTGAACAAAATCAATATACCTTCAACAAAGGTATAATAGTAGTTTCATTCTCGTGTCAATGGAATGTAATTTGTTTGTTAAATACAAAAATGTAGGTTTTAAAATACGATACATGTTCTAAGAAGTTATTCCATCATCTGGTCTTAGCTTAATAAGTGCAAAAAAATTTCTTAAATGAGTGCAAAAGTTATTTTTAAAGGATGAAAGGCATTTAAGCTCGAAGATATAGATTTATTTCTTAATTTTGTCTGTGTGAAATTACAAAAATTTATTTTCCTATTTCTAACACGCTGAAAAAATTGTTCGTATGCGATGAAGAAGCATTAAAAGCCACTAAACAGAAAATACCTATGATACACTAACTTATATACATTTCTTAGTTTTTAAAAGATTAACCCGCGTGTTGAGCGATGACCAAGAGTAATAGTAATGTAATATAATGATTTGTTTATATTCCATAAATATTAGGTCAGCGCCATTTATAAAATTCGGCAAATACCAGTTATAAGCCTCGCCTGTTTAAACATTTAGAAAATATTTTTCTCTAAAAAATGTTTCAAAATCAATTTCAATGGGTACTTGTATACTATATAAATTCCGGCCCTTTGGGCATATGTAAAAATCGTGTTTCAAAATCAACTGTTTTCATATTTTAAAATTAGCAAACTTAAGTCTTACAGTTATGTTTATTTTATATTAGTTTTAGCATTTAAAAAGAGCATTGAATAACTTGATAAATAAAATGTGCTATTGATGTTTCAAAATCAACTGTTTTTATATTTTAAAATTAGCAAACTTTAATATTACAACAATGTTTATTTCTATATTTGTTTCAGTATTTAAGAAAAGTATTGAATTAAAGTGTCTCCTAAGTGAATTTACTTGATAAATAAAATGTTATATCCCCAACATTTTGCGAAATCCAATAAAATTTAGTTGAGGCATTCCTGTCGTTCTCGTTTCCCCCTCGCATTCATTCATCAAACATTTACAAACATGGACCATTCAATTAAAATTTGTTGACCATATTAACTAAAACGTCAATCGACAGAAACCCGTTTGCCAGCCAACCAAAGCGAGTATGTGCTGCCCGCTGCCCGCTGCTCCCCACCGCCCCCGGCATTTTCCACAGCCCCCCGCCTCGTGAAAACTCAACGAAGCAAAGAGAGCGCGGTGCCAAAGAGAGCGCTCGACACGTGGCATTTGAGGGAAAAATAAAAACTGTGCCGCGAGAGGGAGAGCAAAGTGTGGCGAACAGAGAGAGAGAGTGGAAAATGGAAGAGTTCGGTGAGCATTTTTCTTTTCCCCAACTGTTTTCTTTCTGTTGCTTTTGCCACCCAATTCGTAAACAAATTCTGCCATTGGCCGAGCCAGTTGCTGGGGGAAAACGCTCTTTCCCTCTATGTATCTGCATCACAGTGTCTGTGTGTAGTTTTTGCCTCACGTTTTCCTCTTATTAACGCGTTTTTGTGATTGGGTTTGGGTGCTGCGGTGGTGTGTGTCATGTGTATGGCGGTATGGTGGTATGGCGGTATGTGCGAGTGTGTGTAGGTGCGGAAAACGGAAAATTGCCTATGCGCCAGCCCCAAACTATGCGAAATGAGTGTAATGAGCGAATGCCAGAATGAGAGGCAGCGAGCGCAGTTCAGTTCGCCAGCTTGCGTCCCATTCGCACATTACACATACGCCGCGTTATCTATGTATGAAATATCATGCAATTTTTCCCTCTGCCTTAGTTTATCCCCCCCTCCCCCATCACGCGACGCCTGATTTTTTCCTTGGCTCTAACTGCGTTGCCGTTGGCCGAATCCGAGGCTGAGGCTGGAAAACTCAGCAAAAAATCGAGGCTCTGTTAATGTTTTTTGCGTGTTTATGTTAATCGGCGACGCTGGCAGCGACAGAGCGTTGCTTAGACGCATGCCAAACAAGCCCACCCACTGAAGCAAAAAACACGCCCAAAACCCCTCTATGTACAGCCCATATGTACTTGCTGGCAGTGCGTTTTGTTTTTTTATGCAGTTACTGGGCACACCAGTTTTGTGTTTTTGTTTGCCTGCGGATTGCTTGCTCTTTTCCTATGGCCATTTTTTATCTGACGTGGAAATGGAAAACTGTACTGGCCAGAGGGAGATAGTTGGTGGTTGGTGGCAAGAAAGCCCGGCCCGTTTTTTAATTGCAATTTTTCATTAATTAAAATTTGCTTAGTTTGCATTTGAAAAGAGTTGGGCCCTGAAAAAAAGCGGAAATTTGTATGGATTTATTGTGATTGAAGGTGCAGCAAATTGAATATGTTTTCCGTTCCGTCTATATGCGTTTTAACTGAATTTTAGAGAGTGTAACTGGGAGCTAACGTGAATGGAAAATGCCTGATGGATGCGCCGATTCAGCCGGATTACGGTCTCGGAAACTGCAATTACTATTTATCGATTGCATACCTCTTATTCGGAGGTCATCGGCAACGATTTCGATTAGAATCTAGTAGATTGGCACTTGAGATCCTAATACCTAGAAACCAAATTTGCAATTTCTTTGTAAATATACAAATACATGTATTTAGAAAAGACCTAAGAACTAATTGGAATGAAACAAAGTGGATTGTTTGATAACAAGAATAAAATTTGTATATACCTTTTTGGAAAAAGCTTTTATATAAAATAAAAGAAATTTTGGAAACAGTTTTTCTACTACCTATAAAATAGAAACACCTTATTTGGTTTCAGCATAATAATCAACAAATTCGTTAGTCTGTATGTATGTATATAAATGAAGTTAATGGCTCAAAGATCCAATAAAAATAAAGATAAATTTTATATTCAGTAATTAGCGGTCCAAACATGTAGATATAGCAAAAACATATCATAAAATTCAAATTAGAATTGCTGAATTGCCGTTCTTTAGTTTCCTTCTATTAAATATTGACGCACACTACTATATTTTCCTATCAACTCCCATTTCGGCATTTCCAATATGGTATTTGCCACACTCCGCATTTTTATTCTCCCTCCAAACCCCTTGCAATTCCAATAACCCACTAATTTGCGTGTGTTCGGGCCGTTTTCATGCCCGGTTCCTGTTACCAGCTAACGGCAATTAATGATATGGCCACAGAGTCACAGCCACATCAAATGACAAGCCCTGGGAAAATGCACTCCAACTAACGGAAAAAGAGACATAGACGGAGGGCCATGGGTGGGGTGGGGTATTTGGCCAAGTTCCAGACCCAAAGACCCAAAGAGAACCCATCCCTAGTGGAGCCCACTCGGCAGCCAACCAATGCATGAAAACGCATTTTCCCCAACGAAAAGTCAAAAAGTGCGTAGCGCAGCCCACCCACCAATACCCACGCGCAGTCACACACACACTGATACACTGGCGATGTGAAAGAGGGAATGCGATTGGTGGAAAGCCAAAAGGAGCACAAAAAACTCTAACACATAAACTGGCTGGGAAAGGGGATGAGGATGGAGGGTGATGGGTGGTGGGTGGTGGGGCGACCGCAACAATACAAAAGTCAAATTAGTGGAAAATGCAAATGCACGGCGAAAAAAGAGTACACAACAAAAAACGCACAGAAAAATGCGCAAAAAATGTGTGACACTAGAAAATATAGACATTGGATGACTATGTGCCAGGGCAGGGAAATTAGAGGGGGCTGGGATGGGCGTGGAGCTCCAAATGTGTTGGGAGCGTTGGAAAAAAGTACATTTTGTTTCCATATTATAATTACACAGCTCGGGGCATCCTGTGACAAAACTGCTGCATGCTTTTAGGCGTTTTTTATGTGATGGGTATGGTACCGATGGGTATTTTTGCATAAAGTCAATTTTTGATGGACAGATTGCTTGATTTTCATCGACATTTAGCTCCACCTTGTCAGCCATTACGGCTATGTTCGTTTTGCCGATTTTCCCAATTGATTTTGAGCGCAAATTTAATTTTTGCCCACTGCTTCCCATTGTGTTTTCAGCATTTAAAACTTTTTCAATACTACAAGTTTCCATCTGCTACTTTGACACAGCTTTACAAATATTCATAAGCGTAAACATAATTAAATATCGACATATGTTTTTCCTCACCTCCACTTTCTACGTGTAAATGATTTCTTAGTTATTTGTTTTGAACCAAAATATACATTTAAATATAAATATAATCAATTGTTACGCAGTGTTTGCTTTAAGCCAATTAACAAACGTTTTGCAAGAAAGCTGTCAATTTTTGTGCGAAATATCAGTTTCTGGAGTTTTGTCTATTACGTGGTAAAAATATTAACCAAATAAGGCAAATTTTGAAGATAGTAGTACTAAAAAATACATTTTATAGTTAATATGTATAATCGCAATTAAAGCAGCGTGTTTGCCATTTTAAAATTAAATAAATAATAATTCCTTAAATGTATGTGTTAGATAATAGATAGCTCTGCTATCTTAAAATGGTAAATAGTGGGGGAAAGAGTAAATTAACTTTTAATCTGTTCAAACAGATCTTCGAACGTTGACTCCATGTTTTGTTTTCGCACTTAGTTCTAGTTTTTTGAGAGCTCATTATTCAGAAATCGTTTATTTGCCCACGGCTTTGGCTTATCACCAGGCTAACAGCTGTTGGATAACCCTAGGCTATCTGGGCCGAAAGGTGTAACGTGACATACGATAATTGAATTTCCCTTAGTTGAGTTGGCAAATGCAGTGGGTGTTATCAACCAAATGGAAAATGCCAAGGCACAATTGGCCAAGTTCAAAGACGAAGTGGTATGCATTTGACAAGGCCGTTGAAGTGTTATATGTACATACCTGTTTGCACAACTGCAGACTGAGGGCGAAATCGCTTTCCACCTGTACGACTAATTCCGTACTATCATCCGCTGGAACGCGGCCTTTTATTTATTTAATTAGCTTAGCTCTACCTTTGGTGTTTTGCCTGCCTTTAGTAGTGGGTGGCATTATCGCGTTAGCCCAGTTGAGTGCTGCCTTCGATGCCGAAAGGTTTGGCCAAAATGCTAAGTCGCCTTCTAATCTCGCTGCTGCTAGCAGCACCTGCTGTTTTGGCCTACTTCGAGGGCTGTGATAACAGCTACAACCTGAGTCCGGGTACCACCTACGTTGAGTCGCCCTACTACCCCAGCAATTATCCTGGCGGCACTTCCTGTCGCTACAAGTTCACCGCGCCCCTGGACTATTACATACAAGTGCAATGTTCCCTAGGAATTCCATCGGTATGAAACTCCCCCCTATACAAACATACATGGTTTTTCAAATGGAAAACACCTAACGCATGTTTTCCCACCTCCAGAGCAATGGTCAGTGCACCACGGATAACTTTTGGCTCGACACGGAGGGCGATCTTCTGATGCGCGGTGCCGAAAACTTCTGTGGCTCCGGCTCCCTGTCACGGGAGTCTCTGTTCACGGAGCTTGTCTTCGCCTACATCTCCACCGGCACGAAGGGAGGTAACTTTAAGTGCACCTTGACCACCGTCAAGCAAAACTGCAATTGCGGCTGGTCGGCCACCACGCGGATTGCCAATGGCCAAAAGGCGGGGGCCAACGAGTTTCCCAGCATGGTGGCCCTTCGGGATGTGACCAAGAATCAGGCTTCCTTCTGCGGCGGAACCATAGGTGCGTTAATAGATAATACAAGTGAAAGGTACAAAGTCGACATACTCGTTTATAAGTGAAATAACCAGTTACCAAAATTTCGAGTTATAGAAGGCAATAACAGAATTAGTTTTTTATAATAGTTTAACTGTAATTATAAGGTTAAACGTATTGAGCTTGATTGATAATAACTTATTCAGTTGACATATTTTAAATTTACTATTTCAGTGGCCCATCGTTATATCCTAACTGCTGCCCATTGCATTTATCAAGTTAGCAAGGCAACGAATATTGTGGCTATTGTGGGAATAAATGATCTGAGTAATCGTAAGTTTCCAAAATTGATAAAGCAAGGAATATGATAAGCTAATCCCCTGTCATTAATAAAAAACTTTCGCTTTCCGCTACTAAGCTTCCAGTTCCAGGTACTACCAGCAATATAGTATTCAGCAGATGATACCACATGAGCAATACGTGAGCGAGGGCAACGTAAACAATGATATCGCAGTTCTGATAACCGCCAGCAATATTCAGTGGTCCCGTGGCGTAGGTCCCGCTTGTCTGCCTCCCGTAGGAACGTAAGTATCCCCTTAAATATCGGGGTTGTATTGAAAATAATTCGGTTTCCCGTGTAGGACCACGCCATTCACTTACGATCTGGTCGACGTGATTGGCTATGGCACCATCTTCTTTGCCGGACCCACGTCCACAACTCTGCAGAAGATCAACCTGAACGTGGTCAGCAATCAGGACTGCCAGACGGAGTACAATGATGTGAGCACGATATACACTGGGCAAATATGCACCTATGATTACTCGGGCACCGGTCGCGACTCCTGCCAGTTCGACTCCGGTGGCCCAGTTATCCTGCGAAAGTCCAGGCAGTTTTTGGTCGGAATCATCAGCTACGGAATGAGCTGTGCTGCAACGCAGTACCCGATGGGTGTCAATACCAGGATAACGTCCTATATAAGCTGGATACGCCAAAAAATAGGGAATTCCAATTGTGTTGTCAGCTTGTAAAGTAAATAAATGCGCCGGACATGCGTTGATCTTGAAAATGACTTAAGAGGGATTTTTACTTCATAAAAAGTTGTCTAATTTTTCTAGCTAATAAAAGAAAAATTGCCGGGAATTTAAATGGTTAAGTATGGAAAATACTCTTGAATTTAAATTTGTATGATCAAAGAAAAAAGTAGATTTAATTGCAATGCCAATATTTGTATTGCGGGCTGTCATATGCATATACAGTATCTGCTTGCACTCAAAAACAATGTCAATAGTAATATTTTCTTACCTTGATCTAAAAATCCAATTTAACGCTCTTAAATATTTTTTCGGCTTTAATAACCAACAAATATATATATTCCCTATCAATTGGAATGGTCCTATATAAACTGCCGCGAATCTTCATCAAGATTACAGTTGCAAAAGCTTCGCATCCATCATGTACGAACCAAAGATTGCGGCAATACTTTCGTTACTATTATTTATCAGTTTGTCTTGCGCCCAACAACAGTGTACTAGATTCTTTGATTTGATCCCAAACCGAACGGTTAATATAACCAGTTTCAATTACCCCGGTGCTATACCAAGTGGTAGCAACTGTCGGTTTCGCTTGAAAGCGCCCAGTAATCACGTGATCTATTTGAGCTGTCGATTTGAGTTGGTAAGTACTGTTTTAACATATCCACATCCATATAATTGCAGTATTACTTTAAAATTGTTAATAATATTTGATCCCGTTCCAAACATAATTCACCTTAGTTTCCTGACACCTGTGGCTCGGAGTTCCTGTTCATCTCCCGCGACGGCGACTTGCAGTTTCGCGATGGCGAACGGTACTGCCGCATGGGCCAGGTCAATCGGATGTCCAACTTCCAAAGCATGGCCTTCGCCTACTATTCCAGCAGTCCGCAGACCCAGCAGCGATCCAGACTCAATTGCCAGGCAGTGGCTCGTCCGGCGCCCTGCGATTGCGGCTGGTCCTTGCCAAATCGCATAGCCAACGGGGTGGAGGCGGGCAAGCACGAATTCCCCTCAATGGTGGGCCTCAGAGATCTGGCCTCCAACCTGCCCATCTTCTGCGGCGGCAGCATAGTCAGCGACCGGTACATCATGACCGCTGCCCACTGTACCGCTCGCCAACCAGTGGCCAGTCGTCTATTGGCGCTGGTCGGGGAGCATGACTTGAGCACCGGTGAGCCATTTACATACATAGTTTATTATATTTGGAATTTTTAGACGAATAGTACTAAAACCTCTTTCAGGTAGCGAATCAATCTATGCGGCGCAGTACCGCATCCAAAATATCATCAACCATCCTGGCTACATGGAAACGGAATCGGGCAATATAAATGACATAGCCTTGCTCCAGACGGCAACGCCCATTGAATGGTCTCGCGGAGTGGCTCCCATCTGCCTCCCCATTCGACAGGCGTACGTGTAGCTCTCAAATCTACAGTCATGGAGTCTTAAAAGAAATGCTTTCTTACAGGGAGAGCAGCTTCAGCTACCAGAACGTGGACATAATGGGCTGGGGAACCCTGGGCTTCGCTGCCTCCAAGTCGAACACCCTGCAAAAGGCCACCCTGCTGACCATGGACAATGCCGTCTGCCGAAGCCGCTTCAACTCCAGCATAGCTCCCAGCCACCTCTGCACCTACGATGCTGGCGGCAGGGGCCAGGACTCGTGCCAGTACGACTCCGGCGGCCCGGTGATCCTGCGTCAGCGGGAGCGGATGTTCCAGCTGGGCGTGATCAGTTTCGGCCGGGCCTGCGGTCAGCCCTTTGGCATCGGTGTCAACACTCGGGTCACTTCGCACCTCAACTGGTTGTGGCGCTACATAGGCGGATCTGTGTGTGTGCGTTAAGGATGTGCTTGAATGATGCGGATGAATGACCACACTTGTGCACAGAGGGAAACAATATGGGCCATAAATTAATTTTACCAAATATTGTTAGTAGCATGAATTCTATACATTGGGTACATATGTATATGAATTTGACTTCAATATATGGTAAAATTAAAAAGAGTCTTTTTGTAAAATCATACACACCAAGAGAGAATGTTATAGACGATGTCCCAACTTTAAAATTTCCATGGGCGTGCGAAAATACAGTTAGGAGTTTTTTTTTAAATCTAATCTAATCTAAATTTAAGGCCTTATAAATTTCTATCGATATATTGGCCACGCCTACAACCCGCCCAATCGCCACGCCCACACTTTTGAATATTTTTTTTGATATCATTATATTTTTGTCAATTTCTATCAATATGCCAAGAAGAATCTTGAACTTTCTTGTTCGCACTGCCCCTAGCTGAGTAACGGGTATCTGATAGTCGAGGAACTTAACTATAATTTACTCTCTGGTTTTGTCTGTGTTTATATTACTTTACTTATGTAAATAATTCATGTCCACAAAATATCTGCGAAATACCAAACTAATTAAATTGGTTAATAAAACGTTGGTGAATACTAGTATGTTGCTTTCCTCGACACATTTATTTTTTAACAGTGTATACTGTTTCTCGGCCATGAACAGCAGCTGGTGCTGCATTTTTTCCCGTGCACACGCACATTTTAGACATATACATAGTTCCTCAGAATCGTTCCTTGGCCGACCTCCTTGCACTTTCTTCAGGCATTTGTCAGCGTTGTCTTGAGTTTGGCAAAGTGTTGACAAAGGCCTTAATTTGCATTTAAATTAAAAAGCAGTGACATGTTTCTGCCTACATTTAAACAACGAACAAGCTCGGCAGCCCCGCACTTACCAATCATACCCCGCTGGCCATCCAGTTCCGCCAGGCGTAGTTCTTTGTGTGCACTAAAGTTTTATCACATACCCTATCTGGATACGGCTGGCACTATTAGTTCACAGTGTTATTTCAAGTATTCAATTAGAGCTATATAATCGAAAGATCTGGTGCTAGTAAATCAGAAAACATTTTAATTTCAATTTAGTTGGGTCATAACATTAGTTTTTCCGAGCTCGAAATTAATATGTGCAAAAGCGGGAAGTGTACAGAGTTTTCACAGTTTTCCTGCATATTTCGGTATTTATTGTAAAATTGCTCTGCTCATAATTGTTGTTGTAATTGTGGACTAACTCAATTTCATGTCTCGCTGTTGTTGTTGCTTCCATTTGGAAATTGCGTTAAATTCGTCCCAGGACTTATTGAGCCTCCAAAGGACCTCGCACCACTGCAGCACCACGATGAAAAATTAATAAATGTTCATGTGACGAAGGCAAATTGTGTTTTTGGTGTATGATTTCCATTTTGGCTTTGTTGTTTAATTTGCCCGAAAGACTCAAGTCGCAATCAAATTGAATTCCTTGTGGCTGTAAATAAATTATGATATTTTCCTTCGCAGCACACATATTCTTTTTGCTCTGTCTATTCAGTGAGAAGAAATCGAAAACTAAATTGGCCGAGCACAGTAAACATTTGTATTAGTGTCAGTGTTTTACGAATACTTCAACACACGACTCGTTGTGTATTTCATTTTAGAAATAGTTTTCCCCTAAAGACAACCAAAATTTGCTTTCCCGAGCGCCTTGCTTTTATCAATTTAAAATTTTAGTAGATCCAATTTCGGCCGAGGAATCCGAGTCTTTATATAAATTAGCCGTTTTATCAGACAATTTAGGGGAACCAGAGACGTAACAGAGATGCCATTCTTCGTGAAAAACCTGCCATCCATTCGCCACCTGGCCAATCGAAGTTTAATCGAGGGGCGACGCTCACTGACCACCATATCGGGCCTGGAGAAAGGTCCAAACAGCGCTGTCCAAAACTCAAATCCCTGGTACAAGGACTGGCCCATGAGGGAGGAGTCTTTTGCGGCAGCCCAGCTTCTCCGCCAGCGGCAGCAGAACCGCCGGTGGAGCACCAACTACTCCGGCCTGGACTCCGCCATGTTCCGACCCGTCGCCAAACCGGATGAGATCGTGCCCCGCCGCAACAATGTGGTGGCCGCCCAAAACGCGGCCCGCAGGCGGAACTTCAAGTCAGCGCAGGTGCCCCAATACAAGGACATGCAGAGGCAGGAGGAAGAGCAGCAGCGACTGGGCGGCGAACCAGAAGCCAAGGCCGAGGAGCACGACTACGAGTCGGATCTGGAGGTTCGATCAGTACGGGAGACTGTATTCGGGCCGCCAGAGGACAACTCGGAAGAGGAGATGGACCGCGCCCGTGCTGAGCAGGAGCTCCTCCAACGCGTGGCCATCGCCTCCAAGCAGGCGGAACGTTTGCCGAATAGCGCCACCATTTCCCGGAAGGTCATCTCGCCGTACAACTCCTACCGCAGCCATCGCACCCGCTGGGCGGAGTTCCGGCACTGCATGATCTTCGGCCGTACGAGCTACTGAGCCAACAGGGACTCGTCAACAGAAAGCTTATCCTTATCCGTTGATGTCTCTCTTTGCGGGAAACGCACGTGAAATTCACGTTTCCCTTTGTATGTGGGGGCTCTCGCGTTCTTCAGGAACAAATACAAATTCGGCCTTCAAAATTAATTGATATGGTATACTCGTATATTATTAAATATTATGTGCTTTCACTTGTTCCTCGAAAGTCATGTAGCGGGCTAGAGGCAGCGTTTCCAAAAGTTTCTATAAAGTGTACATATTTCTGATGAAGCTTACTAGCGTAGTCCAGGTGGCCATGCTCATCCATGGGAGTGAAAGTTAGAGGGTAAGGTAAGAGAAAGTAGTTTTATTACAAATAAAAATCCCTGACACTAGCAATCATGGATTTTTAATTTTTGGAGAAGCTAATAGTGAATCGCAGTAGTCTTTCCGGCGTACATCCCAAAAACTTGGGATTACAAAATTATCCAAATTTATCATACTCTAGAGCCATGATCAAGTTTCTCAGGACCCTGTCAGGCAAAGGACTTCACCTCGCCAGGAGACTTCATACGCGACTGCAGGTTTGCCAGGAAGTCGGCACCTTTGTCCATCCGGAGCTGCGACGCACCATTCCCCTCGTTTATTTCAGCAAGGGTGAACTGCCGCCTAAGCTGAATCAAGGAGTTCCAGCCAAGGGGCAGTGCGAAATATCTTCCTTGGAGAGGAGTCGAAGATGCACGGAGGCTTTTCGTCAGTTTTGTAGTAGACAGCACCAATGCTTTTCCAGCACGTACCAGTGGGCAGAGCTCCGGCGAAAGATGATCTACGGCAGTTACTAGCGTTACTAGCTACCCACTAAAGACTAACTCCAGTGAAAAACTTTTAAATAACTCCAGCATTATGGCTTAAAAAGTGTATTGTTCTGATTTGATTCGTCAGCAAAGTCTTAACAAGACGGTTTTTAAGTCTCAATGCCTGGTTCAGTCCAAAATGCAATGTTGACTTCAAGCAATGAAATAGGATGACATAGCAACAAAAAAAAATGTGTTTCGTTATTTTTTATATTTATAATAATCTTGGACACAATACTGAGACTGCTGCAGAGCAGTTCATTATTATCCCAAGTATCCTTAACCCTCTTTTCTACTTAGCACGCGAGTTTGCCCTCAAAAACTAGCGACATACTCTGATACTTTGGCATACCTGCGCATCCTTCTGATCGGAGAAAATCCGAGTGCAAGCAAGGACTGGGTGGGAAAAGTGGCAAAGGAAAGAATGGAGAGAGGCACCAAGTGCACTCAAGTAATATGCTTCATAATTTTTATTGTCAAGCCCTTTTCTTTTGGCTCGGGTGGCACTGGCGGGCACTCGACAACAAAAGCTCAAAAGCGCTTGGAAAAAATGTGAAATAAAAAAAATAAAAAATGACTATGGAAAGCAAAGGCAGAAAATGAAGTGCACCGGGGGGTGGGGCTGGTGCTGGTGGCAGAGACAAGAGTGCAACAAAGCAGAGCGGGCAGCATAAATTTTATAATATAGAAAAAATCAATGGGCCACGGGGGCACAAAAAATGCAGAGAAGAAAGGATTACAGTCCGGGACTGGACTGCCGAGGGTCCAGCCACTTTTCATTCAAAGCACTGTCCTACTAGACGGCACTCGAAAAAAAGTGTTGCAACCAAGAACTAATTAACGAACTATGGTCACTGCAGAATATTATTTTCTATAAATTTACTTAAATTCAAGCCAGTTACGTTGTTTTTTTCCCTAGAATTTAGTATTTTGTGTTCCCCCTTGTATATGTTACTATAATTATTTTTTCCGTGTTCCCCACTCACTTCAAAGCTGCACAATTAACTGGGCCCACAAATGCTGTGATTTCGCCACTCGCTCTCATTGTTGGCAGTTAATTTTGATGGATTTTGTATTGCCTTGTTGCAAATTTGCATTTCACTGCACTTGGCCGCGTAATTAGGCGCACAACTCTTTTCCACGGCTTTGATGTGCCTTCCTGGGAATTCGGCTAAGTAAGGACGAGTGCCAAGGGCTTTAATTGTTTAATTATGTTTTGTGCTTTGGTCTCGAGTAGGTGCAATGCTATAATTGCTCAAAAGGGAACTTGAAAGGGGACTCAAATAATGTTACATTATCATATTTAGCCATACTTATTTTGTTACCCAAATGAAATTAAATGTATGATAGGTACATTTAGCTGCCAAGCGAACAAAATTAACTGAACATGTTTTTAGTGAAATTAAGTGTGCGGAGTATTTTTAACTCAGTCACCCTAGAGTCATTTCATTTCGTTTTACTTTTCTACGTTCCCCTCGTTTGACAGACAAACAAGTACAATAGACAAGTCATAAATTTATATTCCTTCCTTTCGGCCAATCCTTTAAGCCATATAATCGCCACACTACAGTACAACTGCCATCCAAACATAGGCTTACCAATACCATCAGAATCCGGACCACCAAATTACAGACAAATCCGACTAGTTTCATCCCCCTTCCAAATGCTGCCAACCAATAGAAACCTATCGGCCCTACCCGCCTATGTCCGACTGGCGGTCCAACTGGCCACTTCCCGGATGAGTGGAAGATTCGCCTACTCGACACGCCGAAACCAGGGCGTTGGGGATCTGAAAAAGATCGACGAGTACCAGTGTCGCCAGCGGGATGAGCCCAACCCGGAGTACCACCATGCTCCGCGATGCTTTGTGAAGAACTTCCATAAGTACCAGGAGCAGGCACAGGATCGCGGAGAGGTGCAGACAACCCGCTTCCGCAATCCACGCTACCGCTGGGCCGACTTCCGGCGACGAATGGTTTATGGAACCTACGATATCTAGACGATTTCTCCTAATGCAATCCTCTCTGCAATCAATTTTCATCCGGACTTGTCTTGTACGACAACCCATCTTGCCCAACCAATCGATCCATAACGAAGTATCCAAAACCCATATGCATACTGTAAAATTGTCAGAATTTTTTGGCCAGAAAAACGGATCCAACTCGGTCTTCCGTTCAAATTTCAATATAATTCAGCACAGATACCATACATCCAACTTTATTGTGCACTTAATTATTACTTATTGGGGCTTATTTGGACATCTAGAAAAGTCTTTTCAAGGCTGAAGGCTCTTTAGTGTAATTAATTAAAACAACTGGAAATATGCAGATCGCTAGATTGATCTCTAATCTATTAGCCATGACCCATTTTATAGATCTTTATAGATTTTAGCTTACTTGACCGTCCATTAACCCCTCGATATATCCAAGGAAATTAAAATCGAAATCAAATTAAATGTTTAAGAAAGTCACTGACGTTTCTTTTTGCTTTGATTAAAAGCTTGGGTTTAAACGATTAAACATTTCTCATCCCTTTCATTTACTAGAAAACCGCGCAGCCCTCTCAAAAATATCAAGCTTTATTCGATAAAATTAAAAATAAACATTTATTATAAAATACTTAAAACATTCTCCTCCCACTCACGACTTCGAACCCGAGTCCAAAGCTAGCGGATTGTCATCCATCACGTCCGCAAATCGTTCCGTGTCCGAAAACTGGCGATCCGGCATCCGCAGGATGTTGATGAAGAGGGTGCGATGCGGCTGGAAACTCAGCTCGTCCGTAACTCGCGTGATATCCTTCCCGTAGTCGGCGTCCATGTGGCGCAGGTTCAGGAAGCTCTTGACCAGCAGGAAGGGCGGCCTCTTCAGATCGGTCGTAGAACTCTTGCGCTCCTGAAGCTTCACGGGCACTGGTCTGCGATGGTAGGGAAGCCTGTGCTCCGACATTCGACGCCTCTGCTGTAGTCGGAAAATCGGGAATCCGATGAGAACCCGACCTGGGATCATTTTGCGACAGGTGGATGCGTTACCGGTGCTCACTGAAATACTTCTAAAATTTAGGCTAACCAACGTAAGTAAAATAAGCTTTTCATAGTTCTCATTTTAGAAATGTTTCCAACGAGCCTACTGTATGCGGTACTTCTGTATGGCTATGTAACGCTGAATAAAATTTCATATAGTTATTATTAATATTAGTATTAATATTTAATATTAATTTAGTTTCAGTCCCACAATGCACAGCTCTTACATAAAACTTTATATATAAGTCTATATATAGTTATAAATTGACCATTAAAAGAATCAAAAATGTTCTAGTTAAAAAAATAATCTTTCAACAAGGCTAAAACCTCAATATATTTTTACAACAGTATTTTTTCCAAAAACTTTTAATTTTATGACTGCAATGGCGGTTACCAGGCTATAAATGGTAAAGTCCAGGAGGTGTATCATCTTTTTGCGTTTTTCCAGCTTGACATAAAAAAGTCTCTAAGATCGCGAGGAGCACCCTGCATATAAACAGAATCCAGATGATGGAGGGCCAGGAAGCTCTTCACCAGTATGCGGGGTGGTCGGGATGACTGCTCTGGGATCTTCATCCTGGCGTCGGGAATCACTGGAAATGGTCGCCTCGTTCTCCGCTGATGCAAACTCCTGCTCCGGGAAAGTTCCATAAATGTTAGAGCCCCGAGAGCTCGACCTAAAGACATCATGGCTGAGATTTCGGGGCTTAAAAAATGCGTTTACTGATATTTCCAATTTTATCGAAGCCAAAAAATGAACTAGGGTTTCTGATTTCATTAAAAATGCCTACTTCTTGTGCTGCCAAAAAGTTGTTGTAATCATTTCAATGCAAACTGCTCCGTACTTGTTATTTCAATGGTCTAACATACATAGGTATGGATTCTATAAATAATTTCGCAATCCACCTCTAGTTGGTATTGGAAATAACGCAATGAGGGAACTTGGTAAGGCTAATACCTTTTAATTTCGATTTTGAATCTAGAATTAAAATGGTTTCACATACTCGATTTTTGTGATGTAAATGGATTTAATTGGCCCAGTCGTGTGTGCAGGGACTACGTGCCGAAAAAAAGTGCTGTGTACTAATTTCTGACCACAAACCGAATTTACTTGTGAGGGCCAGCGAAACAGTTTCGCAGCTGTTCCAAAAAGCATATTCTTTGTGAATATGTATCTAGAACATAAAGCGCAGATTTCGATGTATGTAATTGGTATTACACTTAATATGCAGAACCGCTCCTTAAATTATAAAAATTTAGTATCAGATAGAAATAGTTTGCTGGAACTGTGCTCAGTTGCATGTGGCTCGGCCATTTTGTATTTTCATCGCTGGGGCTTTTGAGCGACGACGATTTGGCGGCTTTTGTGCAACGCGTGGTTTTATGTAACAGACCCCAATCCCTAGTCCGCGAAAATCCCTCTCCCACTCGCCCGCAAAACGTCAATTGCATGAGCCGGCACGTCGATATTTTTGCCAATTTTTTAGCCGGCCTCTCGCAAATTGCTTTTTGAGCTTGTTAGAGTTTTTTGGCCCTCATCCTGCCGCACAGATACAGATGTACACCCACAAAGTCACACACTCACACACCCACACCAACACACATGCTAATGAATAGTCAAAGTCCAGGCGATTGCAGCAGTTGTAGATGCAGCAAAACGAGAACTAAACGCAATGTTTAGGCTGCATTACGACTGCAACAGGAGCCAGCAGGTCCTGTAGCTCGTGCAGGAGCAGCCAGGATCCCGGACAGCCGCCATTTTGTAATCAAATGCAGCACAAAAGTATGCAAAGGAAATTGCCAGAAAAAAAGCACGAAGTAAAACGCGTTGTGCGCATTGGCTTTCTTCGTACAGTGGACAATCGCAGGATGATTTCATTACACCTTGCGACTGAAATGATGCTTGTATTTACAACAATCTGCAGTTAGTAATATAATTTTCTTTATTAATTTTTTGGTTTCAATATATATAAGTTGGTTGCCAGAAAACTAACCCTTCAGTGATACCCACTTTTTCTTGAGTTCTTTCAAATTCTGGTATGGTTTCTTTTTACTATGCTTGTGGGATACCCAACGTTAGTTTTCAATTCAAAAATATGCTAACTAGCTCTTCTACGTTCCGATGAGATGAGCCTCTATTGCTCTGCTTCCGGATTAATCAAAGTTATTACATTTCTACTGTAGCACTGCTCTCTAAACCCAATCCCTTGGCAGCCCTTTAGCGACGGCTGCTGCTAGTGGCTGCTGCTTTTCAATTAGTGCCACCAGAGTACGGGAGCACCCCCATCGCCACCCATCCCCACCACGCCCCCGAACACAACCCCACCACGCACCACCGCCCATTTCTATGCGGAGCCGCCAATCCCTGGCAGCACTTGATGCCACCGACTGCAGTTGACGTGGGTTTGCTCTGTTCTGGCCGCGTTTTACGTAAATTGAACAACAGGCTTGCAAGGCTTGCAAGGCACCGGGTACCCGAAACTGCAAAACTGCAAAACAAACACCGCCAATACACTGCAACAGCTCGGAAATGCAGGCGAGCTTAGCCAGACATACACAAAACGCGCCGAGGGTGGAGGGCATTGAAAAAGTGCAACGCCACCAGTGCTGGGTTAGACAAAAAACAGGTCCTCCAGAAAAACGAGTAAAAAGACGTTGTTGCTGTTGCCAGACGAGTTCCGTGCTGCCTTTAAGCCTAAAAGCGAGCTCCATCTGTTATGCGAAACGTTTAATTATTTATCTGAAAGGAAGATCCCGGCTGTCTGTGAAAATAAAGCAGTTGAATGGAATTTCATTGACAAGCCCCCACCATCCGGGTGACTGGAAGGTTGAAGGTTATAGGTTGCAGGCAATCGCCGTCCCCCAGGTTAATTAGTTGACATTTGCGCTTAATTGCGACGCCTGGGGCAGAGGACATAGAGCTCCAGCCAGGCGTTCCATTCGCATGACAGCCGAGTGGAGGGCATATCCATCCATCTAGTGGAGCCGATACATGCGTATTGATGCCAAACGCGTTCAGGCGAAGCGCCAAACTTGACACCCACTCAAAAGTGTTAAGTGGTTCAGCACTCTGAAGATGGGAGGGGAATGGGAAGTATTTCTATAACATACTCAATATGGCAGGGAAAATTACCGAACTGATAACACTTCTACTTACTGTCTGCTAGACTTTGGGACCACTCTCTTAAAACCATTTGATATTAATAATGTTAAGAAAATTACGGTAAAATTGTACAACTATTGTATTTGTTCCAAAAAAGTTCCAACATCGTTTAATATTACATAAAAAATAAGTATTTAGACAATTTACCAGGAGTTATAACTTGATGTGTTACATTTAAATTACACTATGAATTATCGAAATCTGTTAAACTCAAAAGTTTCACAGTGCTAGAAGCTCCATTCATTCATCCATTCACCTCGCAGATAATGGTATAAGATATTTTTCTTTACAACCCCCTCGATTACCCATTAATCAACATTTTTGTTTTCCACATAACAAACTTCTTAGCCCTGTACATACACATAAATCAGAGTAGTTGCTGGTCTTATGTTCGGCCAGGACAATAGGCCACCTCGGGGCTTTTGATCCGGATCCACTTGATGAAGGAGGCGACGCGAGTGTTGACCGATGGCTGCTGGGCGGCGCAGGCCTGGCCAAAACTGACGATGCCCACGGCCACCAGGCGTCCGTTGATCCGCTCGTAGAGAGCTCCTCCCGAGTCATACTGGCAGGTGTCCCGCCCGGGCGTGTATGTGCAGAAAGTGTGCGGCGGTACTCCGCCGGCGGAGCTCAAGGCCTGCCTGCAGCGCTTACCATCGATCACATCCAAGGTGGCCTTGAGCAGGCGGTGGGTCTGTGGACCGCCGTAGGAAGTGGTTCCCCACCCGGCGGCCACCACCTGGTGACCCGCCAGCGGCAGTTTCCGGCCATCCTCCGCCGGCTGCAGTGGCAGGCAGGCGGGACCCACATGATGGCTCCACACGATCGACGTTCGCGTCTTCAGCAATGCGATATCGTTCCTCGGCTGTCCACTTGCCTGGCTAAAGTCCTCGTGCAGAATGAGGGCGTCCAGGTCGTAGCGCCGGGTGGCGAACGTCTCGAAGGAGCTGGCCAAGTCGTGCTCACCCACCACCACCCGCAACTTGGCAGCAGTGTTCGTCTCCGGACCCTGGAAACAGTGGGCGGCCGACAGCAAATAGTGGTGATGAACTGTAACAAAAATTACCAAAGTTAATTAAGTTAAGTTAAGTCTCTATTGAAAATCAGAAATATTGTTAAATGTTAATGGTTTTTAAAAATACATTTCCAGTAACCAAGTCTTGACCAAGTCTTGATCAAGTTTTGATCAAAGCTGTGCCTCGCAGTGAAAGAGCTTAATGAATGTATTTTGATGTTTATAAGTTACGGATGTGACGATATTATAAGTCTAAGATTAATTTATATAGATTTATACAAGTTGCACGGATCGGGAGATTAAAGCTCAAAGGATCTGCTAAACTGGGAATAATGTCTATGGTTCTCTTTAGATTTTGGGCGTTTATCCAATTATAAATTTTACATTCAGAAACAAATGTTTGCCAATCGGTCGACTATACAGCTCTCATAGGGATGTCTCGCCTTGTAAAATCTGTTAGGAACTTAAAACTACGATCAGGTAAAGCTAGCTATCATATCTTTCAGAAGTATACGAGTGGTTATATGTCTGCTGCAGCTTTCATTTTCATGTTATTTAAATAACTTTATACTAAGAAAGCTCTGTAATTCGTCTGAGCAAACTTATATAAGTTTTATATATACCCATTATTTAGGCAGGGACTTGATTTCCATATTTTTTTGAAGCCCCTTCCAAGTTTTTACGCGTATACTTACTGATCGCAGCGCCGCAAAAGACCTTTCCGTGGACTTTGGTCAAGACACCGGCCATTGGCGGAAACTCGTGCAGGACGGCCTCCTCGTTGGTGGGACTGGCAATCCGGGGGATGCGGCTCCAGCCGCAACTGCACGTGGGCTGAAAAGCCTCCACGAGGCAAGAGAAGCGTCCACCTCCGTGGGCAGGCGAGGGGGCAGTTGGGTAGCTGGAAACAATCCTGGCACGTTTTGCGGAAGTCTTTGAACTGCTGTGAATTGGCAACTTGTCAAGGTAAATAGTAGTGCTGGACTTTCTCGGCTCCTCGGCGTCGTAGAGCAAAGAGGCCACATAGGCCAGGGCATCGCTGACGCCCACATCCTGCAACACGTGCAGCACCTCGTCACTGAGGTCCTCGTCGGCTTCTTCTTCTTCTTCCTCTTGCAGCTCCTCGTCCTCCTCCGCGTCCTGTTCCTCTATGGAAACACCTTGTGGTGCCTCGGTGGTTGTGCTCACAGTGGTTACCGCGGAGAGTTTATCCTTCAACTTGACGGCTGAGGGCGGCTCCGAATGTCCACTGGATATGTAGGAAATCACCGCACGATTGAGAAAACTTTTGCGCTCGAATTTTCCGCTGCCGCAAAAGTATTCGGAACTTGTTAACACCTCGTCGCCCTCGGAATTGAAGTGAAACACCTCCGTGCGGCATTTCAAGTCCGTGGAAAGCTTTAGAGATTAAGACGTAACATGGCAGTGATTAAAAGTGGACTATAGCGATGTCGCTCTACCTATGTATTATTCAAAATATAAAATATAAATGTATGTCTTTCGATTGATACATTCAGTGATCATTCATTTTTTTCATCCATGAAAATATTTCATTAATTGGAAAGTATTATTTATTCATTACTTTAATTACTAACTTCACAGTTACTTCTATCTGTTATTCATTCGAAAATGTACAAATAATTTTAAAGAGCGGAAGAACACAATCTTTTAAGTTAAAGGATTGAAAGTTAAGGATTCCATTTGAACATTTATAACAAGCTTCTAGCATCACTGTTTTGTTTTCACTTCATTTCCTTACCGTTCGAAGTTGGAGCTCGCACTTGAATTGGAGCAGGTGATCCTTGGGAGCCTCCACGGCGTAACGACAGGAAGTGCCCACAGGATACAGAGCAGGGTAATAGGGCGAGTTGATGAGAAGTTTCTGGTCGGATTGCAGCTTCACCTGGTGGTTGCACTGCTCGAAGATGGCATTCGTTGAGGAAACCTTCAGAAGAGGAAGAAACAGCAGCCAAGACCACATGATCGCGATCGCGACGAAGTCTCAAGCGGCACTGAGGCGGCTCCACAGACGACAGCCTCTTAAGAATAATGGAGCTAACACCCAAGTCATCACGCGATCTGCCTACATATCCATGCGGGTCTCTGGTCTCTGGTCTCTCAGCACCTCTTTGGCACCCACGCCCCGTTCCTGCCTCAAATACCAATTAATTAGGGTCTCGAAGAAATCCGAAATTGTTACCGCCAAAAAGAAAAGAAAAGACAGCAGCAGGCACACGAGCGTCTTTGACGGCTAATTGAAAGAAAGTGCAAGTGTGTCAATCCAAAACCGGTTTTCGGAATTCGGAACACTTTGGAATCTGTAGGTGGAAGTGACCATAAATAGAACTTCAAGTTGGCCATCAGTTTGGGGTAGGTCGCAGCTGAATCTTAGTCTTGTGTAATTCATGTTTTGCTTTGCATTTCATTTACAGGCGACATTAGCTAAACAATACTACATAAATTAATATGATATGGTAAAATAGTAAATTGTGTAGTTAAAATATTGAATTTTAAACAATTATCCTTCAATTTATTTATATTTTGATTCAACTCCGCCAGTATCCTCTCAAATATATTTACATACTTAATTCCCTATAGCCACCAATCAATTTCCTTGTACTTTCGCTCTTATGTTAATTGCTTAATTTTCAATTTCCCATCATGTCACGTGCAATCCTCTCATACAGTCATTAGTTCCAATTCCCCGAGATCCCTTTAAAGTCGACAATTTCGCACCCGTCGTTCCGCACACCTCCCCACCAGAAATCATTTTTTAGAGCACTTTCAGAGCTGCTTAATTGGATGTGCTCCATATGAGCAAAAAGAGGAGAGCACACAAACTACAAGACCAGGAGGAGCGAAAAAATGGAGCCGGCAAAACCAAGCCGGCAAGTTTGTCGCCCATTTTGTAAAATAAATATCAGAAAAAAGGGGAATCCTTGGGATGGTCGGCGGATGGCGCCGTGTCTGTCAGAGGCGCAGAGACAAACGCTTAATGCTAATATTATTTTCTTGCTTAACAAGTGATGAGCTACACGCGGGGCACATTGCTGCTTCGCTGGCCGGGCAGGATTTTCCCCGACAGTTTCGCGGATTTTCCGACCCCACTGCTCGCCGCCTGCCTGCCTGGCTGTGACTTATTTGCACAAGCCATAAAAAATTTAACTTTATTTCGCCATTTTTAATTTCCTACTCCGCGGATCGCCGCTACGTGGCGCAGAGCATTCGGCGTAAACAGTCAACGTTGGACAATAACTACAAAACCGGACTCGGACCACCAGAACTGGGTCCTAGACGTCCAATCTCCACCCAGAAGTCCGCGGAACAATGCTGGTAAAAAAGAGCTGATGCCGTTTTCTATTTCCTTTTTCCAGTTCCCAGTTTTGGACGGCGGAGCGTGTGGGGAAAACAAACAGCAAATAATTCAAAGTGGATACAACTAAAGCAAAGTCAAAGCTAATATACGAAAATGTAATAAAAATTAAAAAGAAATAAAAACGAATTAAAATGAGTTTCGAAGGAGCAGCAAAGTCCTTCTGGCACTATAAAAAATATACAACAGGGGGATCAAGGACCCCGAGGTGTGGGCTCCATGGGGGTCCTGGCAAAAGCGACAGTTGTAGGACTTCTTTTTGCGCAGTGGGATGATGACACATGCGAGTGGAGGTCTCTGCACCCTCGAAAGGATCATTCTGCGGGAGGAGGGATAAAAAATATGTGACCATTTGAAGTATGCAATTTATAGGAGCGTATACTAAGTCCACTTTAATTACGTTAAATGCCAGAATAAAAGCGGAAAATGTTAAACTAACTTTATTTTATTTTTGCATTAAACAAATGCAATCAAAACTTTGTCTTGAATGCTTAAATTATAAAAGAAAGCACTTCATTGTAGAAACTAATTGTCCCAAAACGTAGATTAGATAATACCTTTCCACGATTTCTATCAATACATTAATATAGGGACGAATATTTTGACATTACATTTTGATATCACATTTTGACATCGTCTCTTCTGCACTTCTATTTAAGAAATAAATTGTTTCAAAAATTAAAAAAAAAATGGATTTAATTTAAAATATTTCAAAATCTAATTATTCATAAATATATGTGTCTTATATTGGTATATTGTTAGTAAGCGCAGAACTAAGATTTCATGAGACAAGATTTGCACTACTCTGATTAAATGCAATACATTATTTGAAAGCTTATTATAAAGAACTTTATTTTAAATTATTTTTTTTTATATAAATGTTTTTTATTTTTTTGTAGTAGTAGAGCGCCATCTATTGACGAGTAGCAGTACTACTATCACTAGCTTAAAGAGACGGCGTATAGGTGGCGCCCTTGTGCCGTGTATATAACGAAACTACTATCGCTGATAGAGGGCGCTGGCAAAACTGTAAATAACTGTAAATAATCCGTAAAATTATTTGACAGATTTCGGATAACTTATATTGTAGTCTACATTATAGTCTATAGACAAAACAGAACAAGCTGAAGGTCTAGCAGGACCAAATGTTGTTTCAAGGACCTTTACATTTAAAATAATTGTACTAACATCTACTAAAAGCCCATCAGTGTACTTAGGATAGAATTTTCTATTAAATTTATTTGTGTAAGATTTCAATAAAAATGGTTGCTTATATCTATCATATATTTAGCATTCATACAAATCAGACACCTAGACTTACCCGTGTTAAAAATAAGTCTTAAGCAAAATAATCGTAGTGAGTTGCTCGTGGTGCATAATTAGATTGGATGTCAATATTACTATATTCCAGTCTTGGTTAACAGGAATTACTTTTCGGTTAAGCAAAAATACCTTATGTGTAGTATGTATAGAACCAGCACATTAATACCCTTCACTCCCTTAATTATTACCTGGCAACCATGCCACTTCCTCTTCCCAGGCGTCCTGCTTGACCAGCACAATTAATTAACAATAGATTGTTTTGGCCACAGGGTTCCAAGTGACCCACAGGAAGTGCCTGGCAAGCACAAAAGGACCCAAAAGGACGAGTAACCATCATTCCGGAAGGAAGAAATGAAGCCAAGCGCAACAGTTGCGTGAAGTGTGGGTACTTCAAATCAATAAAAGGAACTGCACATAACAATGAAAATTAAATGGAAATGGTCAGTCAATTGAACGTCCTGCGGAGAGAGATGTGAGCAAGTGCATGTAGTCCTGGCTGCGTGGGGTCCTTTCCCACAGGTGTGTGACTGAGATTTTCCAGAGTTTCCACTGACCACCACTGTTCAGGACCTTTGATCAGGACCGCTCGGTGCAAATCTAATTAACGCTCCCCAAGAACAACGATCGATCTTCGGGGCCAAGGATTTGTTTGCTTGCACTGCCATTCGATGCGCCAATGTGAGCCAGGACAAAGGATTCCCATGCCCGAAGGACTACCTGCGCGTCCTTGAAACGCGCACTCCATAAGTGTGCGCGTATCAAATTACCATTTCATTTTATTTCATTAGTTCGTCTTGTTCTTCATTTTTTCATTATCGCTTTTCTCGGACTACTTAGCCTAATTGCTGGCACTGAAATGCAAATGAAATCCGAACCATTGCAGGCGTTCTCCGATTTATGGGACGGCAAACATGCTCCAATCCCTGGTCCATGGATTCCGTGGATTGATGGCTGACCACCCACTCCAGATATCGCATCCCATCCATCGCCCTAATCCTGACTGATCTCTGGGCTAAATACCTGTTAACCTGTTTCGAGCACAAACAAGCAAATGTTTCTCCCAGGCGAACAAAGGAACCCTCTGCGTTGCCACAACAAACGAGATTTTCTCAGCACCTCCTTTGGCCGATGATCTTATCGATGGTGCGAGGGTGGGCCCTCATCAAATTGGTTCCTTTTCCCGTTCCCGTTCCAGTTCCCATTCCCATTCCCACAGGCCGTGGCCCATATTTTGCAATTTAGATTTCTATTCATTGTCTGGCCGGAGAATATCCTTTCTGCGTGCTGGTTGCCCCTATGCGCTCCTTTCCTTCCGCTCACCGGAAGGAAGTGCACAAAATTTGTGTGAAATGTCTCAAAACGTCGACCTGGGGCGGGCACAGGAAATTAGCAGAAAGTCGAAACATTTGGCTGTGCAAAGAAATAAAATTAGAATTTATGCGTTGTTAAAGTGGCAAAAGAAGTGAATTTAAACTAAGATCTCCCACCTACCTTACTCAACATAGTAGTTAACTTATTGGGGCATTTAACCATTTAGACATTTAGTTATAAATTTAGGTAAGTGGTTAGGTCATTTTATATACTTCTTAATTATTTGTTATATTTATTTATTTTATATTACATTTATTATTTTTACAATTAAATGGCCATAAGAAACAATGTGTGCATACACTAAATAAGTCATTTTATTTCAGTGTTCTTTATAAAGTGATGCATATAAAGTATCATTTTATTATCCACTATTTTTTAACTTTGCATTTACTTTGTTTTAAAAATCTCTGTATAAAATAAGATATATATATATCATTTTTCATATCCACAATGTTTTAACTTTGCATTTACTTTGATTCGAAAATTGCAATAAAAAGCATTGCAATTTGAGTCTAAAATAGAATATATAGCACCAATTACTGGTCCAAGAAGTATTCCTTGGGAACTTCCAAAGAGTTCCCTAACTCTTCCTGATCTCCCACCCTATCACCTCTGACAAGACTCGGCGTATTCATCAAATTCACACCAAACAAAGGGAGCTGAGCGAATTCCCACCGCACAACACAGCACACACTCGCACTCAAAGACTTTCCCAAGCCAGACACCTACAAATTCCCATAGCAAACAAATTTGACTTTTGCATACCTGTGCAGCAGGGCCAGGATCTGAACCTGTTACCACTACGGACGAGCCCCTCCTTGAATGCATTCGATTCTCACGGCCAGCAACGGCAACACTCCAACGCACACACAAAAGGACATCCAACCCTGTGAAACAGGTTGCCATGAGACCGAGAATGGGAACCAGAATGAGAACAGGACGATGACAAGTCCTGAAGTAGGCGCTTCGTTTTCGTTTCGTTTCGTTTTTATTGATTCAGCTCGTTGATCATAATAAACGATTAGTGTAGCACCGGAGGATCCTTGCTGATCCTTTAGATTTTGCGCTGGGAAATTCCTCAATTTTTTATTGTTCTGTTATCCTTTTTGTGTGGACGATATGAAGATATGGGGATGAAGCAGGGGCTGGGAATATTAGTTAGTAGGTTCGCCATCGGATTTTTGGGCGAGATTTACAATTATCAACAGTTTGTTTTTTCCCAAATATTTTGATAAAAAATGTACTCAGCTTATCGGTAGATTATTTATGATTGCTGCTGTCACTCAAATGAATTATATCGTAAAAACACAGCAAGCCTTTTTCCAAGAATTTTCCATTATATATGGAAGAATTGCCAGACAAGCTTACATAACATTGCCGCATAACCAGACAAAGACTGTCAGGAATTCGCCGTTTTTTAAGCAAATGTAAACACACCTTTAATGCCAAACAGAGGAGGAATTCTCGGAAGGATCCCCGGAATTCGAACTGACTCTCCTAACCGTTGGCAAACGCTTTTTACGCAAATCTAGCTGCATTTTTTACGCAAAACTAAAAAATGCAGGGAGAATCGCGAAAAGGTTCCTCCGTTTCCTGGAAGCTCGGCTCAGCCCTTCCACCCGCCGGATGTCCCGATGGACAAGCCGCTAATCGTCGTGCTAATGGCTTGAGGATGCAGAAGGATATCCTTCCATTACCCTGCCACCCGCCGTCTTTATTGTGACCAAAACAAATAATCACCCATTGGTCATATTGTTCAATGCTCAAACGGTCTTTACGAGCGGCCCATAAAGTTATCCTTTCTTGCATCCTTTTGAGACGCAGTCCTTCCTCGCAAGCAGTTCTGCCGTCAACTTTGCGCATCGCATCCTTTCGAGCCCTTACTCGGAACTCCCTCGCTGGAAATTCGCCAAATCATAAACTGCAGCCTTGAGTCGAGGACACTGCATCGCACATTATACACATGCATAGTTCGAATGGAAATGGGAGTGCCATATAAAGCCATTAGCGCTCCCATCAAGGTCGCGGATTTGTTTACATTGACTTGGCCGACAATTTAGGCCTAAGTGCTCAGAGACATTAATAGGGAACCCGAAAACTAGAACAGCCCAAGGTCTGTCTGGATAAGAAGACTGTATTTTATCGAACTTTCCAACAAACAACATATCCATGGTATTCACGTGAAATTAGAAGAGCTCTTTGTTCTATATAATGCTACAATTTTAAAAAAACTTGTTTTTAGATTTACTAAGATCAAAAACCGATCGGTTTAAAAAGCTTTATATTTTATTATTACAAAAATTGATCAATATCTTCTTGCACCAAGTGTATGCCCAGAGATGAAATGAAAATCTATAAATCCATACATTTTATTAAATGAAAATCAATTCGAACGAAGCACATGCAATATTTAAATATTAATTGGTCACGGGTGATTTGCCACAAACCCATGGGAGATCCCTTTTATTGCGCAATCTTCCTTTCACTCAATGCGAGTATATGGCACAGTAAATGGGGATTTTTACTGCCTGCTGCTTTAGAAGGAATCCAAAATGTACGACGCTTAGCTCGCTTCACAGGAACTGTAATTTCCTTGGCGAACTTCTTTTGTTGGCACACCCTGAGAGCCGGGCCAGTTTTCTCCCCTAGAATCCTGAGCACACGCTTCTGCCACATTCCCCCCACTCGTCCACAAGGACGAGTTTCTTGTGCGTCGCAGCCAGATCGGGAATCTGCTACCCAAGAGCCAGGATAGTATTGAACAAAATGGCTGAAGCGTGGCCAGGAATACGGAAACTACGGAACTGCGGAACTGCAGAACTTTCACACGCGTTGCACACAACCAAGACCAAGACTGTTTTTTCGGGGTGTCTTGACGAAAATCTTTCGTTCAAGCAAAAACAACAGCTGCAAAAGCAAAGAAAACCCCGGAACAGGGAAAGGTCGTTGCGCCTCAGCGACCCCTGGCAACCTCCTGCTCCTTCCCGAACCCCCTTTCTCGTCGGTTCTGTGTTCCAACCAACCAACCCCCTGATTGTACATTTCGCAAAAGATTTATCGAGACAAAGCCAAGTTACCAAGGGGTGGAGACCTCCGAGCTGCACATGCGCAACAAACTTTTGCTCGTTTTTTAAGGCGATTTTCTAAAGGCGACGGGGTGGAGTTGCGTCTATAACATCTATAACATATGCATAAAAAGGTCTGTACAGATATATGGGTTGTGCAATGCGATGTCGTCACACGACTTGGCGCACACCTGGTCACGAGTTGCCATGCGATCCATGAGATCCAGGCGATCCGGGCGATCCCTTCCGTTTCTGACCTCAGGCAAACTGGCTTCGATTCGTTCTGGCTGAGCGATATGTTAAATTAATAGTTTACTTATGTAGAACGAAGTCGTTCTAACAAAGCCTAATTACCTTTTACTTTCCTCCCAAAAGGCGAAAAAACGAATTTTCCCAATCATAATCGCTTTATGGCCCACCTACAAAAATCCCTCAAAGAAAGGGAGATTGTCACAACACTGGCCCAGCCAGAGTCAGTCGAGGGCGTTACCTGATTTTCCCCGCTTTTCCGGGAAAACGCGTTATGGTTTTATAGACACTTTTTCACATTCACCACGAAAACTGCAAAATTGTGAACTGTGCACCCCCAAGGTGGCATGCATAATGCGTTTATGAGTGGCCAAGGATCCCGCTTTCCTTCTTATCCTTATCCTCCTCCTTCTCTTTCCCTTCCGGGGAGTGTCCTTTGGCCAACGGCGACACTTGCTGTGGTCAGCGATGCTCGGTTTTCGCCCTAAACCCCGCGTCCAGAAAACCCGGAATAGATAATTTGCTGGCAACCATGAAAATGGTTAGAGAACTTTGCTCTGCCGCTGTGTTCGCCGGAATTCCAAGGCTGAGACATTTCACGCCCTGTATCCTTAGCAAGGATATGAGTTGAGTTCGGCTTTGAGTAGTGCCTTGAGTGGAGTGCCACATTTGAGTGAGCTAGAGTATTTGAGTCAGTCTATCTCGAAATAGAACGAGTTTTATGAATGTTTCATTTATTTGGATGTACACTACCATTTTATTACATATTTATTATACTTTTTAATTCTGAAGTATTTACATATTTAATAAGTTCTAGTTATTTTAACTAGCCTATCAATACCAAGTAACACTTCAATGTAGTGCACTTTTAAGATCGTTTTTCATCTAATTCGTGAGATTTTGTACAAACAGTAAAAAATATGTAAACCCAAGTGTCAGCTTTACTTTAAAAATATTACTACATATTGACAGCTTTAGTGACCCTTCAAATAAAGAAGATCTGAAATATTTCAAAAAACATAGTGACACATTCTGTCAGATTTGAGTCGTAGCAGTGCTACCTTTCTCACAGATTCAGTGGTTCAGCTAAAAAAAGAATCTGGGCTGGCACTTCAATTACTATGAAATGTCCTGCAGGACTCGGTAAAAAAGGAAGAGCAGCTGTTGGTGGTAGAACGGAGTGGGGGATATTTGTGGCGCGTGCCAGTAAAAGAACACCGGGCCTAGGCCCTAAAGTAACGTTCGTTTCAGGATCAACGATAACAATTACTCAAACAGGACGACGCTGCAGCTCAATGTGCAACTGCAACCCCGAAGAGAGTGCTCCTTGCGGGGCTCGACGAGGATCCTGCCGGCGAAGAGGGGACTCTCTTTTGTGCTGGATCCTTTGCTTCTCCAAAGATTGCATAAAGTAACGTATTTTTTCCTGCTCTTCGGCAGATGATAGCTTCCTGGCACGTGTGCCGCGTTCTAAAACGGCGCTCACTTCTCTCACTCCTCTCATTTCCGCTGTCTAATTCGGCCTAATTAAATCAATTTGATGTGGTTACACAAAACCATCATCTGCCCGATTTGCAGCAACCATAACAGAGAGTAGAACACAACACAAATCTGTGGCAAGTGTCTCTGCCTCAGCACCGCTTGCATCACCATTCACCAGTTATTTGAACATCAATTATGAGCAGAGACTCGCACTGAATGGATGCTGATGCGTTTGAGGGGGTTCTTTGGAACGGGGATTCAGGGGATGGGGGATAGCGACAATCCGGCCGACATCCACAGAGGATGAGCAGCACTCAGCATGCAGAGACATTCAATGGAGCAGGCCCGCGCACAAAAAGGGTGGCACAAGCCAAGATGCATCACAAAAGACCGACCAGCAGTGACAGGGTCGTCCGACAGAGGGGATCTTATCTACAGTACCATATGCTAAATATGTATTTAAGTTCCAGAATTTTGAAAATTCACAATAGCTGTCAAGATTGCTAATGCAAGCGGACTTGTACCAACTCGTTATAATCATAATAGAAATTCTTAGGGAGACTTTACTTACACTATTTTATGTGCAAGTAAAGTGATTCTCTCACTCGAATTTCTGATAAAATTGTTGAACTAAGTATAGCAAGAATGTCTAATAATTGCACAAGGTAAAGAAGTATAAATAGTTAATTTTAAAAAGAAGTATAAAGTGTACATTTTATATGTATACGAACACAATTTATCCTCGTTAATAACACAACATTCCAGTGCATGAGCTGCTAAAAGTATCTTGCACACATAACAGATATGCCCCAAGAGGCACCCTCAAACCTCAAGCCCCCTTGTGGCACCACTGCACTCTCGGAAGCACAGAGCAAAAGCTTCAGCATCCCATCAAGCTAACCTACATTCAGGTCACTTGACGAACTGCCTCAATGTGAGCAGACGCCATGCCCACCGCAGCGCCCCTGCGACCCCTGGAAATGTGAAATGTTACTGACCCAATTGGGTTTGCATAACCGACCGGGGCAACTGTCAATGGCCAGGGAAATGTGTTCCCAGGGTCAGGCTGGCAGACCACAAATCTGCTACTCGCCAACTGTCCCCAATTACATGAAATTATACCCAAAATAGCCCTTTCAGTTTTGATTTTTTCCTCTTTGTCCTTTGTGGCGTCTTATTGTTGGCAGCGTTTAAGAGCCATAATTGTGCGGTTAGTGTTCTTGAGACCATGTGTCAAGTGGCCTGACAGATTGTGGGATAAATGGAATGAAATGTCCGAAAGTGAGAAAAAGTGCAAAAATCTGTGCATTAGGAGGGAAACCCCCCCACCTATAACTGTGCCACATGTATTTGGAGTCGTAAACGATGAATATGTTATCAAAATGCTGTTAAATTATTGTCAACGCAATTAAGTAGATCGTGGGGTAAATAAAATATGAATTATTTGATCAGTTTCGCGTAAACAACTCAATTAAAAACTGAAGAACTCGAGTTCTTCCCACAATCGGAAACACAACAATACCAACAATAGCCCGAAATCCACCCTCATAACAATCGGAATCCCAAAGATATTTTCACACCTCCCCAAATGAATTATCAGATAGCGGGATCACCTGTGCATCACTGCAATTCCCAGGATGTCGGGAAGCGGAATCCAAATATTCCAACTGTAAAATGAGCAACAAAAGCAAAGAGAAAGATTTGCGGAAATCAAAGGGAAGTAAAGAGCGGATGTTGTGCACGCTTCGCGCGCAAGCGTAGCGGAAATCAAAAAAAGGACAATGAAAGGACGAACGAAGAGAGGCACCCAGATTGTGGGTGAGGAAGTAGAGGTAGAAGACGGCGAATCACATTTTACCGCTATGGGATCGACATAGCGACAAACGGATGCGAAACACAATCACTTCCGATTGCGGGCAGGATAGAGGACCACACACCACTGTGTCCACTCCTAGTTCCTTCAGCTGGTGCCTTTATCAATTATCATCTCTATTCCTACATCAATTAAAATCTCTTTATGACAAAGTCTATTAATACAATATTCCTTTTATAAAAAACTTATGCTCTCCTTCTTGATGCTGGCTCTTAAATTAAATTGTTAACTGACCTCTGCAATTTGGGTGAACTGAACGAATGAGTGGATTCAAGATGCCCAAACAAATATGTGTCAGTTCCAACAAGTGTTTGTTTGTCTAGTCGCGCCGGATAATTTATAGACCCAGCGGGTTTATCAACGCCTCGAAGTTGCGTTCCCACAACTGTTGCATAAAGCTGATAGAACGTCTCGATCGCTGCCCGCACGATCTCAATTTATTTGCATTGTAAACAAGAAAATATAATATGTATGTACACATGTATGTATAGCAGCAATCATAAAGCAAAGGAAACAAATCGGAAAGGGCGCCCTTATCACTGTGACATTGAGTCGCTGGGGGCCGAGTGCGGGGAGCGAGAAGTCGATTGGAATGGGCAATGGAATGGAAAATGTAAGAAACCCAAACAAACAAACCAATGAACCAACCAGTCTATAAAAATCACTTCCCATTGCCATTTAACATGGAGGAACTTGTATAAGGAAAATTTAAAACTGTAAACGGAAATCTCAAATAAAACTGCATTTAAGCACTTGGTTAAAAAGACTTGTAGCTATCCTATAATACAAATTTTTTAAACATGTATATTTATACATAAATAGTGTAAGTTATTAATAGATTGGGAGTGAACCGATAAGTTTGTTTTGTGCCATAACCAATAAATAAAATTAAATCTAATATATCCATGTTAGAATAACGAAATATAACTTTAAAAATCTGTTTTTTTAAGAAAAAAAAAATCTTTAAAACACAAAAACAGCATAAACTGTTCATACCCTTGAGCACGGTAAAACTAAGAGTAATGCGCGTGCGCAGCTCTGCTGTTCTCTCTCGCAGTCACGTAAGTGTGTCAGACTTATGTGGGTGTGTGTGGGAGAGAAGAGGGCTCAGTTTTCCTACCTCTTACTCCCTCTGACAACAATGTGCTGGGTCGTTAGAAATGGTCAACATTTGTTTTTGATCTTGAGCGTTTGGCTTGCAGTGGTTGGGATCGGTTCTTTTGCGCGTTTGACGTGCAGGAATGCCGTCCACAAGCGCGGCCAGCGCAGTAACAGGGTGTTCCTTATACGCACGCACACACTCGCACCAGATGGACGCCACATGAAGTTCACCCACAAGCGAAAACAAACGCGCTGTTGTGCTCTCATTCCAGTCCGATATTCTCCACACACACACACACACTCCTACCCTCTCACCCCCTTCTCCAACGACACCCTTGTTCTGTGTACTTGAGTCATCGTCCTAAAAACAACACAGCAACGAAACGAACTCCACTTTAATACACTCAAAAAAAATAATTGCATAAGCTTATAATAGTTGAATGATCTGCGGAGAGATATTCCAGTATATAGTACACAACAAGCACTTTTGGAATATTCAATAATCAGTACTATTTCAATGTGTTTAAGAAAATCTAAGGAAAATACAATCCGAATATCAAGATTTTTCATTTAGTTTTTGTTCAGTGTACGCCGCTCACACTGGAGCTTCTTCTCTGGTGTTGCGTTCATTGATCGCCAAAGCCAATTGCTTCGAGTTGAGTTAAGTGCTGCGTCAACGTTGTTGACTTACATACTCGACACACACACAAGCAAACGTAAATATATCTTGCTTGCCACCCCTCCTGCCGCCCAACACCCACCCGCCCCTGTGCCCACTCTCGCTCCATATTTCTTCGACGTCTTTCACCAATGGATTTTCATTTTACGCTTTATATGGCTCTAATTGAGTGCCTTTCAATTGGGTTATGGATTAATTTTTGTGCATAAATTAAATATCCATGCACACATGTCTCTCTATAAAGCTTGTGTCTGCGGCATTTAGAAAGCAATTTCAAGTGGAGAACCAGCGAATGTGCAATACTTTCATGCGGAAACAAGATCGGCCAAGAAACTAGTAGTAACTCTTGATAAAAATCTTGTTATCCATCAGGCAAATGAGATATACATACATATGTATGTACTTTCCAGAAGAAATGCTTTTGTTATATGACTAAACTGATCCAATATTGACAACACGCAAACCAGTTTATCTTATCTGATAATATAGCTCATTACTACCAACTGGTGCGACGTTTCGTTTATACGGTCTGCGAATAATACCTATTAATTTGACCCAAATTGTGACCACAGAAGGCATAAGATTGTATACATGAATTTACACACATAAAGGGAGTGTCGGGGTTTTCGAAATTGCTTGAGTCGCATATGGGCGAGAACTACATAAAGGGTATTTCTTATTAAAAGAGGAGCATGATACTTTTAGGCGGTACTCACTGTTCGCGAGTGATTTACCTATCCGCTTGACGCGCACCACGTTCACAGCCACTGCTCCTGGGAAATGACTCATGCATTAGCCATCGCCGTGCTCGTGGATAACTAAGAAATTAGTCAGAGATTGGAGAAGGTAGCGCTCCAATCATGACCACCCAAATGCCCAAACCCATCGTCATGCCGATCATACCCAGACCAAGCAGACCTGTGCCAAGCAGCCCCAAAAACACCCTGTTCGAAATCGGTCTTTTCGCTGCAGTTGAGTAAACAACGAAGTCAATATGGAATTCTTTTTGGTTTTTATGTAGTTAAACTAAGGAGAAGACTTTATTTTGTAAAATGCAAGAGTATATTTTGTTTCTTGATGTTTTCTGCTGCGGTTGCGGCTTTTGCGTTGCTGTTGTGTGTTTGGGTGTTTAATGACTTTATGCATAATAGGTAAAATACAATTACAATATCAATAGCATACGTTATACATGGGTTCGTTATTCGTTATAATTAATTTTAGGATCAATTTCGCCTCGTTCTCGTACATTCTGCTTAGATCTTGTTTGTGATTAGGCTTTAAGATACTTAAGTATTTTGCAAATACCGTTTGTTACTTGTCTCGGTTTAATTCGTTTGCGTGTTCAATTCATTAGGCTAGCAAATGTGTCTCGTCAAGTATGCGTGGATATATATTGATAAAATACTGCAACTGCTGTGTTATATGTACTTGAATAGTATGTAGAAAACAAATGCAACGCCGTCGCGGGCCGATTGCTGTGCGAATAGAAGCCTTGTGGGGCGGCCGGCCCAACAATAGATATATTTATGCACTTTTCGAATTACTTTATGCGGTAGGAATAAGAGTAGGATACGCTAGGGGTTTCGTTTGCTTTGTTCTCGAGATTAGCGCTTAAGTATAAGGGGAGCGGGGAGGGGAATGGGTTTTTTGAGCGGGTTGACTTAGAACAGACCCTTCTTTTTCTTCTCCTTCTTGCCATCCACGTTGTCCGTGCTGCTGTTGGCCCCCAGGCTGCGTCGCTTGAGCTCCTCGAGCGTCACGTGGTTGACATCCTCCCACTCCTTCTTCTCGCGCTCGAACTCGCGTCTCTTCTCCTCCAGCTCCCGGATCTGCAGCTCCAGCGCCTTCTTGCGCTCTTCGTGACGCCGCGCCAGCTCCAGCTCCGAGTCCCTGAGCTTCTGCATTTTCTCCTTGACCTTCATGTCGAATACCTGCTCCATCTCGGCCTCCATCTTTTTCATCTTCTGCTCGTGCTCCCGCTTCTCCTCCTCCATCTGGGTAAGAGGGTTCTTGTTGGACAGCCTAGCCTTGCCGTCCACCAGTCCCAGTTCCGATAGTTTCCGGCAGCGATAGTTCTCGTAGTGGACGTTGTTCGTCACGTCCTTGAGGTCCTGTAGGTGAGTGCGTATGACCATGTTGCGCAGCGCTATAAAGTCGCAATGCGTCAGGTTCTCCACCTCCACCAAGCCCCAGGGATAACGCCTGCCCCGCACCTTCTTTCCGTCTTGCTCGATGATGGTGTTGGCACCCACCACCGCGAATGGCACTCGGCTGCGCAGATTCTGCGTGGTCTTGGCCTCCTCGGCCGCATCCTCCAACGTGGCAGGGAAGTCGTAGATCTTGATCTTGTGCTGGGCGATCTCGTTGAGGATCTGCTTCTTGAATAGGTGCACCTCGTCGGGCGTCATGGTGTCCGCCTTGGCGATCACCGGCACCAGATTCACCTTGTCCGACAGGCTCTGCATGCAGGCAATGTCCAGCGGCAGGAGTCCGTGTCCCGATGGTGCTATGAAGTAGAGGCAGCAATGCACCCGGCTGTCCGAAATGGTTTTACGGTACACCCGCGACTCGGCGGTCAGGTACTCCTCGTACTTGCTGTCCACGTACTCCAAAATGGGCACCCAGCAGTTGCTATTGTCCACGGCATCGCCGAATCCGGGTGTGTCCACCACCGTGAGTGTCAGATTGACTCCGTTTTCCTTGAGCATCACTTTGGTGGCCTCCACGGCCACGGTCTTCTTTTTACGCAGCGAGGGGCCCGGATACTGTTCCGCGTTGTAGATGTCCGACAGGAACATGGAGTTGATCAACGTCGACTTGCCCAGCCCACTGGCGCCCACCACCATCAGGGTGAACTCGAATCCCCTTTTGACGGCCTTGCGGTAGACCTGATTGGGCAGGTTGGCGAAGCCCACATAGCCGGCGATCTCCATGGGCTTCTGGCGCACCGGGAGCGGTGGCTTCTGTGGCTTCTGCGCCTGCTGGTGCTCCTTCTCCTGCAGATCGTGGGTCAGTTTGTTCGAGTCGCCGTTGGAGGCGCCTCCGCTGCTGGTGTCCAGCTTGCCACTGACGGCCACTGGCACACTGGGCGGCTGATTGGGCGGTCGTCCACCGACTCCCACCAAGGACTCGCTGCCGCCGCTGCCGTTGGTGGCAGAGGACGCCGACGCCGATGCCGACGCAGCCTGCTGCTTGTCGCGAAGAGCCAGTTGGGCCAGAGTGCTGGGCAGAGCGGAGATGGCGCCGCCGCTGCCGCCATTGACCGCGTTCGAGCGAGGACTATTCATTGGAATAGCGCCAAATTCGCCTTTGAGCCTTCGATATTCGTTCGCAGGTGGGCTTCACTGTATTTATTCACTTTACTTGCACAGAACCGTTTCTTTTTACCCGCTTTTGTCACGCCTACGCCAGCTCTTTTTCGCTCTTACTTTTTTTGCATTTTCTGTGTCAGTAGGACCGTGCGCAGCAACGCGATAAATACTTCTGCTCCGCTCTCGCACGCAACAACAACGCCCCAGCTCAGGCGCAGTGTGACCCTGGAAAATACTAAAGGGGAGCCAGGAAAATACCGAACTACGCTTGGAGTGAGAGCGCATGAGTAATACCACACATACAAACAGAGATACACACACGCACACAGGCGCAGCAATGCACATGCACATGCAAACGGGCAAAGAGGACTGTTTTTCTGGAGGCCTTATCACTCGGAATGGAATGTTATGTTTAAAAATAGGCAATGAAACGCATTCATGTGTCTGGGATTCCAGATTTCTGGCCTGAATGACTGCTCTTGAGTGGCCACGGATCGCATTACAATCGCCCGCTGATGCACAGGAAGAAATTATTCGTCGAGATGACTTTGCATTTTGCTTTACGTCCCGGGTCCAGCGTCGGATTAGTGAGGGGTTTTTTGACTACATTTAGAATATGAGTTCTTGAAAAACATTTTTGAAGTAGAATTTTATTTATGATCCATTTTTATTGGGAACTAATTTTCATGATACATGAATATGAATAAAATGTTTCTGTCCCCTATCACTACGCCCTTGACTATTGTGGTTTCGGGTTCCTTTTGGTTTTTGCAATGTTGCAATGTTGCGCATGCCCGTGAGAGCAGCACAAAGCTGAGCTTATTTCTCTCGCCGAGAACTAAAGATGCTTCTTTCGAGAGGGTGTTGTTATTGTGACGCTGAGAACGCGACTTTCGCATCTCTCTCAGACTCTCGCTTGCGACTTGCCATAATTTCATTTGACTTCCTTTGGAACGATGTCGGTGAGCTAACTAACGCTCTTTGTGGGCGTGTGAGAATTGCCATAAAAAGGAGCTGGATAATAACTGCCCTCTATCGCTTGACCCGCTTCATGCTCGAGTGTCCTCGTCGAAAGTTCCCACACACGCCTCGTCCTGGCACCCTGCCCACCTCCCTCTCCGCGTCATCGCATGCCGATGCACACACGCACACGGACAAACCCCGTTGATTGTGCGCTCTCCGTTTCTGTTTGTTTGTAATTTAAATTCTCATGCACTTCTGGCGATCGTAACTGCGGGATGGGGTGGAGGAGGGAACAGGGAAGAGGGAGGTACTAACCACCACCACTAAGAGGGTCCTGCGTCCTACTCCGCCTGCTTTGGTGGTGGTGGTTTCCTTCCTTCCTTCCTTTCAGTCATCCAGGCTGCCTTGCTTCCGAACTTCCCCCTTTTGCACGTGGATTTCCACCAAACGCCGTCTGCGCGACATCAAGGTGATCGTGAGAAAGTTTTTTTCTCACATTATTCCACAGCGACTCCTGTTTTAATTTTAGCCTCTATCGGAATTAATATGCATTTATGAATTGATATGACTCGCGGTGGCTCGATTTTTACCCAAGGGGACGACTGTACTTATTGGAAGATTTACAGTTGTTGTCGTCAGGGGAAAAGGTAAATTAATGGAACTTCAGGGGAATTTTGTTGCTACAGATTCTCTTGTTAACATTATCTGTACTAATGGGGCTATAGATTAGATTCAATGTTTATATTTTATTTATATATTTTGTAGATGAATAAATTAAATAAATGAGTAAATAACTTACATATATTTGATACCTTTAATATATTAAACAACCCACAGCAATTTGAAGAACCCGAGAGAGGTAAAGAAAGATGATGTAAAACAAGTCTAAAAAATGAATTTCATCTATAATGTACCTTTACTTTTACCAAATGTTTTGTTTAAATTTAGTTTAGTTGTTTTTTGTGAAAGTAAGCAATTTATATCATACAAATTTTACCCTTGCCATGGAATACGAAACTAGATGTTTCTTACGACAGATGCTAGGTCTTAAAATGTGTCACCGCAACTGCAACCGCAAATCTCTACAGCGAACAAATCCACCTAATCTCCTCGCAACCCTTCCTCGTGTTCATAGATTTGTGATCTTGCGCAGCTGTTTCGCATCAGGCACACTCCATACGAAACCCATTCGGAGACGCATCATCTTCTTCAATATTATGTAAGATGCTTGCCAGCAATTAGGGCCCGCCAGAAGCCAGAGGAAAACCCCGTGCGCCCCTGGAAAGTCAGTTTTCCTTAGCGCCGACCATTGTCCGGGCCAAATGCATTGTTCACATGGCCCGAAGAAGTGGCGGGGGATGCAGCAGGGAGAATGGAGTCGGCAGATGTGCCAATCCTTGGCAGGATGGCACGAGAGCAAGGACAGTTTAGTGCAAATGTTGGCTTAGGAGCAGCTGATCCTCAAAAGTGGCCGTTACATCAGCTGGCTTGGGTCATCAGCCATTGGGATCAATGATATGAAGTCGACCCAACCCATCATATGTATTAGTTATTTAAGGTTCGCCCAATAAATTTCAAAGTGTTCCTGAAGTTCCATAACTTACGGCCCTTACATACTTCTACAGATATCTTTAAGGGTTTAAACTTCTTTAAATACCATGAAAAGCTATTGCCAACGTCATAACATTTTAATTCAAATTCTTCAGAGAAATATGAGATTTCACTACTCAACAAAAGGGTTTCATTATGTCTGGGTTTTAAGTGGGAATACTCCACTTGATTTCGACAATAAACCTTTCTTTTTTAGCTCATAAAGAAATAAAAATTTCCTTATTAAGCTAAGTATAACTAAAATCGATCAAAAAAAAAGCCAAAAGCAATCACCGCACGTGTGACGACTCCATTTTTTCGACAACATATAAATTATAGAATTGTTTTTTGGGGGAAAAATACTTTTTCCCCTTTTTGGAGTCTGGCAGAAAGAACTTTCCAGTTATTAGCCCGACTCCTGGCTGGCCATTTATCAAATTCATAAAAATGAAATCTCCCACAGCAGGAAAAACAATCAAATAGTTGGGCGGCCCGTCACGACTTCTAATGCCCCGCAGACCGCACACTTCACTCGGATTTCCCCTCGCTGCTAAGCGCCATAAAAATCAACAAGGAATTCATTTAAATCAACATATATCTTGCCCAAAGGAGGAGTTCTATTCCTGCCCAGCATCCGAAATCCACTTGGGTCTAGTTCCGTTTGGATCAGTTCACACATTTGCTACCGTTTCATATTTTTCATGCTCATTATTTCACGCATGTGCATATATGTATGTATGTATAAGCGAGGGGGTGCGGGGGCGTTGCAGCTCGCACACCCCAAGTAATAACTGCAGTTCCCACAGCTAAAAATACATACCCCAAAGTCACTAATTTGAGGTTGAGAAAGGTCTCCATCTTCGTCTTAGTCCGCCGGTGTCTTTACTCTGCCTCAGAATTGATTAAAAAAGAGGGAAGTAGATCGTCACTGGTCGACAGATCGAAGCTCCCAGCTTCGTATGTACACCCGACCGGGTGTACAATAAAAATTAAAGTGTTTTAATGTGTAAATCGTGCGTTGGGAACGACGCACCGAGGATCCCAGCCCGGGAAGCCCCAAAAAGGAGGACTGGCAGACACAGTACAGATACAAATACAGATACAGGCCTGGCTACCGATCGGCAGCGATCGTGCCACACTTAATGGCGTTTACCTTGATCCCTGAGCCGGGAATGAAGAAAAAAGGAAAGAGCGAAGAGAAGCCACAGCAGCGGCGTTTGGGGCTGATATTGAACTTTGATTTCAGCCTGGTTTCTTCGTTATAGAATTTCAATTCTCCGTTTCTGAAGAAGCTCGGCAGACAGACTCTGCACGTTTCGCCAGACGATTGATCCACATATGTCGGATGGTTCTGAGGTTTCTTCTCCCTGTCCCGTCCCATGGCACTTTTACATTCTGCCAGCTCATCGTGCTCATTTCGGGTTTCGTGGGAAAATGTTTGCCAAATTTGCGGCGTTTAAAGGAGCCAAAGTGATCGCTATTAAGCAGGGTGATGTGCTCGTCATCAGTGCAGAATTCAACCGAACCCCATGGTTTTGTTGCTTTAGATGGTTTAGTTGGTCAGCCGTAGCCGTGGCATTTATTCAATTTACAAAAGTTGACATCAGATCAGTGCTGCAGAGCTTGTGCATGATGGATGATCGCCACAGATCATTGCTCAACACGGGATTTACGCTCAAGCCGCGAGGGATCAATTTGCACAACCAGGGTTGCCAGGCGGCGCAATACGTTTACGATCCCTCCCAAAACTCCCCAAATCGGTCCATAGTCCATAGGTAGATCTACGTCAGCTGTCAGCTGGCGCATGACCCGCGTCCGTGGTTATTGACAACTCCTTTGGTCTTAATCCTGCCAACATCGTAAAGTAATAAATTTGCCTGAAAAAGAAAAATCTGCTGGGGATCGGCTATAAAAACTGGCCCAGTCAGGTAAGCTCCGTAATGATTGACCCCGACCCCGATCCGAGTCCCATACCCAGGTCCGATTCTGATCCATTGCCAGTCGCGATCCCGTCCCAATCCCAAGCAACCCCCTTAAGACGCTCCTCACGATGAGCAGGGCAGGCAAAAGCGGAGAATTTGAAAATTTGAAACTAAGGATTTCGCCTTGCAAGGGGGTTGGGTTGTCACGGGGTTGCGGCAGCTGCGTCGAACAATTGCCAAGGAGTTCTCCTTAATGAATTGCAAATCATTCCATTCGCCGGGCATTGATCAAGTTTGTCCTTGCCAAGGGTGAGATCTTTGCAACTAAATTTGCCATCAGCCACCCAAAAAAACAGGCATATAAAACATCTGTCGCTATGCTATTCACAGATAATTTATTTCCCAAAGTCAATACGTATTTCCAATATTTAAAATAACCGTTGACATTTCTCTGAATATCGTTCATATTTAAAATGCACTATTATTATAAAAGGGAATTTTATGATGACCAATACATGTCATACATCTTCGGTAATCAATAATTTATTTCCTTTTAAATACTTATTCTAAAATGATAAGATTGGGTTTATTTAAATACAAATACAACTGGCTATAAGTTTATTAATGGCCATGATAATAGAATTTAGCTTTTTCCTGTTTATTCTTTTAACTTTTAGTTTAGGATAAGCAATGTTCGTAATGCTTTAAAATATAAAAAACCTATATAATGACTTGGCTTACTCGAATGTTGTGATGTTTCTCGATCAGCCTCGACTTAGTCGCGTTTACTTGAGCTAAGCTCCTATTTCCACTAATCCTCCAGATTCCGCAATTTCTTGACTCGACAACTCTGCCTGCCTGGGAATTTCACTCACTCACTCACTCAAATCTCACTCCATGTGCCCGACTCATTGGAATTGAGATTGGGGTGGTGGTGGTGGTTATGCACTCACTCACTCGCTCTCCGGCTGAGTGGAACTGCGCTGCTGCGGTGAATAGCTCTCAGTCTGCGGACGGCGATCGTTGGACTGCCTACCTGCCTCTGCCTCTGCCGCTGCCGCTGCCGCTGCCCGCGTCACCAGGTAAGGAGTTCCTCGGTTTCACTCGGGGACTCGTTTCTGCTTCGGCCCGATTCGTTTTTAGCCGGTGTCCGTCGACTCGGAGGATCAGTATCCTTTTGGCATCTTGCGAGCGCGGTCGTTTGCCGCTCTCCTTCGAATGAACATTTAGAATACAACGATTTGAAAACTAGAACGATCTGAAACCGCCTGTTAAGTTTTTGTTGTTCGGACATTACCAAGAAGTACGTGCAATAATTGTTACAACTATTTTCGAACTCGAGCCAAAGTTATTGTGTTGTGAAAAAGACCAATTCGAAGCAGAAACATCTTGGATTATCTTCCACTTGGATATACAAATTAAAATCGTTACAAAATGGATTACAAAAACGATATTAATTCCGACGACGACTTCGACTGCTCCAACGGCTACAGCGATAGCTATGGCTCCAGTGGACGCATGTCCAATCCCAATGGATTATCAAAAGCAGAACTGAGAAAGGTGAGTTTGCTATTACTTACTACAAATATTAACTAAATAATTGGATAATAAGTATTTATCAAGGAATACTAAGAATGCCTTATGATAGGAATATTTTTTCAAAAATATGTAGTTTCTTTAACAATCGAACCATCTATTTTTAATGGTCAATTGAAACAATAATAATTTTTAAAATGAAGTGAAACATATTTTATACAATCAGATATTCCTAAAAATTAAATAAATTCCAACGAAATTAACAAATTCTTATCTTCTTTTTTTTAGACAAACAAACCGATTATGGAGAAACGTCGCCGAGCTCGCATTAATCACTGCCTCAACGAACTAAAGTCCCTTATCCTGGAGGCGATGAAAAAAGACGTAAGTATCTTGCCCGAGATTCAAAACAGGGAAAGGGAGCGGTCCGCCCGCGAATTAGAAACTAGCCCCCGATCCGTATCGGTTGACTTTCTTATAGATTATATCAGCCCATAAAAAACCCTTAAGGCACAAGTGTCCGAAGGGCGGCAAAACTACAAAAGAACAAAAAAAGAAACAGTATAAAAAGCAACTCCTACGACACAAGAACTAAAAAAAACACAAGGCAAGGGCTCTAATTGAGTATTAAATTTTATTGATGATCATTACACGAGAGCGCCGACGAGCAGTCAGTCAAGAGACCAAAAAGTGTTAACAAGTCGAGGAATTACGCAGAAATCGCCGGAGATGCGAACGAAACCAGTTTCCAAGGAGTGATCCTGCTGTGAGAAACTACAAAGCAGAAATCAAGTAAAATTTGCCGCCGCAGAATTCTGCAGGAGAGTCGGACCAAAAATCAAATAAGAAAGACATTGAGGGAAAAAAGCAAAAGTAAACAAAAGGTTCAGACAGGGGAGCGGGGGAGGTCGAGGGGGCGGGGCTGGCGAGCGACCTGCGTGGGAACCTTTTGCTATATGCAGTCCCAGCGGCGAGAAAGGGACGGAGAATCGGAGAGCGAAGACTGCCGAAGATCGCACTGCGCGAAAAAAGACGATCAAGAACTGCATTTTCAGTTCTTTTGACGAAAAAATTAGCTTATATGAAATCTACAAACTTTGTATATGAGTAGATCAGAGACTAGGTTTAGAATCAAGTCACTTTCCCAAGAGCGGTAACTATTACCCAGGACATGTGATTTGAAATCCACTTTTTTTTTGTCAGTGCACAGTAGCAAGATCAGTCGTTCTTCTCGCTGGAGTTGCTGAATCTCACCTTAGTCGTGTGATATTTACAGAGTGGACTCGACTGAAGTGGATTGCAGATTACACGCGAATAGCTGGACATATGAGGCACGAAACGTGCTTCTTAACTTTGTTTTTTCCCAAGCCATTGAACTTGTTGTAGGGCCCCAAACAATTAGCCCGACCATCTCCCACCCCATCCCCAGTTCATCAGTATCTGACTTTGGTTCCTTCGTCTTCTATACTTTTAGCCGGCTCGTCATACCAAACTGGAGAAGGCCGACATACTTGAGATGACGGTGAAGCATCTGCAGTCGGTACAGCGCCAGCAGCTCAACATGGCCATCCAATCGGATCCCAGCGTGGTCCAGAAGTTCAAGACGGGATTTGTGGAGTGCGCAGAGGAGGTGAACCGCTATGTTAGTCAAATGGATGGCATCGACACGGGTGTTCGTCAGCGGCTCAGCGCCCATCTGAATCAGTGCGCCAATAGTCTGGAGCAAATCGGGTCAATGAGCAACTTCAGCAACGGATACCGTGGTGCTATGTTTCCCGCCACAGCTGTCACGGCTGCTCCCACTCCGCTGTTTCCCTCGTTGCCGCAGGACTTGAACAACAACAGTCGCACGGAGTCGTCGGCTCCCGCCATCCAAATGGGCGGACTTCAGCTGATTCCCTCACGTTTACCCTCGGGAGAGTTTGCCCTGATCATGCCGAATACCGGATCCGCTGCTCCGCCTCCGGGACCCTTTGCCTGGCCAGGATCTGCAGCAGGAGTCGCAGCTGGAACAGCCAGTGCCGCCTTGGCCAGCATTGCCAATCCCACACATCTGAATGACTACACACAGAGCTTCCGAATGAGTGCGTTTAGCAAACCAGTCAATACCGCAGCTCCGGCCAACCTTCCGGAAAACCTTATCCACTCGCTGCCCGGGCAAACGCAGCTGCCCGTAAAGAACAGCACAAGCCCACCGCTGAGCCCGATCTCCTCCATATCCAGCCACTGCGAGGAGTCGCGGGCTGCCTCGCCCACCGTGGATGTGATGAGCAAGCACAGTTTCGCCGGCGTCTTTTCAACTCCGCCACCAACCAGCGCTGAGACCTCCTTCAACACCAGCGGATCCCTCAACTTGAGTGCCGGAAGCCACGACAGCAGCGGATGCTCGCGATCGCTGGCCCACTTGCAGCAACAGCAAGTGACCTCCACCAGCGGAATCGCCAAGCGCGACAGGGAGGCGGAGGCCGAGTCCAGCGACTGCTCCTTGGACGAACCCTCGTCCAAGAAATTCCTAGCAGGCGCCATCGAAAAGTCAAGCTCCGCTTGGAGGCCGTGGTAGATCATCTGCATCTGCATAGGCCACTTCTACGTTACGTTTATACATTGTTAATTTATTTCATTGCAATTTTTTTCAAAGATCACTTCAATGCTTTAGAACCCCATTAAGTTTCAACGATTTCTATATGTTTTTATGTATCCCCGTTTCGCTTTCTTCATTTTAAGTTCAGCTGTGATTTTGTATATTTTTTGTGTAGTTCTCGTTTAAGCTCTTTATACGACTATTATGTAGCTCATTAACTAAATATGTTCTTTAATGTTTCTTTAACTGACCAAGTATTTAAGCACTTAAACGTGTCTTTATTTAAGTTATGTAGTTTTCATTGTATAGCGTTTATCATAGGGTCATTTACGTTTCTATTTTAGTGTTTTAATAAAACGATTGTAATTTTAACTTTTAGTTAATGCAAAATTCAAAGGAGTGAGAATAATCATAATAAAAAACAAATGCTGCAAAACAAGCAATCAATCGAAATTTAATTGTTCTTGGGAACTTAACAGATTAGAATTCGGAAATTCAAGATCGCATTAATAATCTAGTACTTGAACTCACTGGAAAATCGGAAGCTGAACTCAAACCCATACGGAAACAGCCTTGTCATATATGTTGGTTGCATGTTTTCTCAAAGTTCGATCGAATAGATAACTCGAAAATAAAGCTTCCAATTCATGCTATATAAGCTCTAGGCGCACATTCAGTGTGTGAAAAACAAAATTATTGCAAGCAAGAGCGCGCAGTGACTTTCAGGCGTGCATTCAAAAATCTTATTTATAAAATTTCACTTTTACCATGCCAGGAAGTGTGTTACAATTGTTAATAACTGTGGCGATTCTGCCAGTTATTAGTTTGGCCGCTAGTCCTGCAGATGGTATGCACAAGTACCGTGCTTCTCCAAAACTCACGGGTCCTGTGAAACTCCTACACGATCCCGAGGACACCATTCTGAACACCTTGGATGGCGCTCTGGAGAAGATCTCCACTATCTACATGCAGGCCTTGTTCGCTGGTACCCACACACCGGAACTAGAAGCTCCGCTGAGAGCCCTCGAAATGGAGTTGTTCGATCTGCTGGACGAGCTCTATAATCAGAATCGTCTCAAGGACTATATAAAGTACGAGGCGGAAGTGACGCGACAAATGATAATCTACAACATGCTCAAGAGATTGTTTGGCTACACACAGGAAGTTGAGGCGGGATCTATATGAGCTATAAATGCTAAATATATTTCCTATTTATAAATCATTTTATATATGCAAATTGAAAGCAGTCGATTTTTTATTTCAATAAATTATAATATAATACTTTTCTTTTTGTTGTTAATACTTGTATACCCTAGTAAGGTGGTAAGACGGTAAGTAAGAATGTTTTGTTTTATTTAATTATTTTTGTTTTGAAAATAATTTTAAAATGTACTTTGCGTAATGGGTATATAACAGTGAAGGTAGAATGATTACGTAGCCAAAGTATGTCCTATACATATATACCAAATGAGAAATGTTACTGGATTTATTTTTTAATGATTTTGGTGACCTTAAAACTATTTGACTTACAAATCATTTGCCTTAGATTTGACCCAAAATGTTTATTTTGATCTCTGAATAAAAGTGCTTGAACAGGGTATCCAGATATTAATTGATCTACATCCTCTATCCCATTATTAATTTTAAGTTTTCCCTTTCATGCCTTTCCCTTTCGACCTTTTTTAATTTTCTTCACGATTTGATTTTACTTCCGTAATAACTTCCGCAACAGCCTGTTCTCGTCCTGCGGCTGCCTTGCGTGTGGCTGTCGAGTGTCGCCCCGCCGTTTAGGGACTCAGATCCTCGAAAATTTCGATCCCGGACTTCCCACACTCAATCATATCGGCGCTGCTGTTACCCGATCCTGCTGTGAGAAAGGAACAACACCTTCGCCGAGCGATCGAAAATTATCATAATTTCCATTTCCTTCTACACTATTATCCTTTTGCATTTTCAAATACCGTTGCACTTGTTCGTGTGTTTCCCACACATGCTTGAGATCCCGTATCTATGCTTGTTTGCTTTGTGGTTGTTCGCATATCCCCCACCACTCGCCTCCTTGCATTCCACTTGTCTCGCTGGATCCTTCGGTTTCATTCCTTTGTGCGCTGTGTTTGCTGTGATTTGATGCTGGGATCGGGATCGGAATTCTGTGCGTTTTCCGTGGGGTTTCGGCTATCACATTTGTTTTTACTTTTGATTTCATTCTTGGGAATCTCTGTGGGAACGCACACCTACCTCCTTTTGTATTAACTCATATACCATAGGCCATTTACCAGATTTTTGGGCAAACTTGTTTACCATTATTAACAGAAATCGTCTTAGCGCCCCCTTAGTTCTTTGTCTTTGGAACTCCGGCATATTTAATTGTCATTTAACAAATTAATTTGCCAAAAATTCAAAAACTCCGGCACTGATTTTCCCACAGACAAATTCCCCTGCTTACAATAGAATTATTCGTACGGAAAACAAAGTCATGCGGTGTTTCGCAGGAACTCTCCCACACACACATTTTGAATATGCCCCTGTGATCCTTTTCTGCTGCAAGAAAAGGATGAAATGTATCCCGGCTACCTGTGCATCGGCAAATTCAAATCGGCTGCATTTCTCACAGCCAAACCGAAATAGGTCCTGAATGGACCCAGCTATCTGCGTTTCTTGGGCCGATTTGGATTTCTTGTGGGTAACAAGTGTATCTATCAGTATCCGTGAGATGGTCGTGATTGAACAGCTTTGCGCAATGGGAAATGTGGAAATATGCTACCCTTAGTTTTCCCAGGATATGAGCGCCGCGGAAAATCCTTGAGAAAAAATTCATTATTATTGCATTGTATCGTTTTATTTTATTTTTTCTTATTTCGCCTAAAAGAAACACTCCTTAGCTCTATTTATTGCGAATTAATGCATATTATATTTTACAGTGTTTTCTTTCAGTGCGTTTACTGTTGCGCGTTAGTTTAACGACTTGCGCTTCGCTTAGCTAATTACATTCATCATTATAAATATCATTTTTACATTATATATTTGTTAAAATTTGGCTTTTGTCTGAGCATTATTTTTACAATAAATCCCTTTCGGTTTTAGGTCGATAGATTAAAAATCGTGCAAACTAAATAACGCTACAAGTATGTAGTCATAAGTATTCTAGATGTGTGAAGTATTCGGTAATGTAATTATTTCTAAGAAATTTGATCGTTAATTGATATATTCTGGATGTGCTGGCTTTGTTTGTCCTGGCTTTGTGAGTACTTAACTAATTTAAATGCATATTTGGTCATTATCAAAAGACGATTTAAATTTCGCCCGCATTCACTAATTGGCAAATTGTTAGTGACTGCTCGAATGATTTCTTCGTTTAATGTTAACTAGGCTGCTTGTGGGCAATAAATGTATAAAATATGTACAACTTTCTCTTCAGCTCGCGAGCTACAACTAAATCTACCAACTATTAAATTTACAGATCCACAAAACGTACCAGATATACACAGATTCACGTATATTAAAAATTCATTTATCAAAAGGCGCTTGTAGAACGTGTAGGCAAATAAAAAATATAAGGACATCGTTGGGGACATAACAAAGGTAGCAAGGCTGCCCGAGTTATAGCTCTTTGGATGGGAGCTGAGGTCAGCCCAAAATTTAAATAATATCAATTAAAGAAATATCAAGAAAGAAACAAAATATACACAAACGTTTACAAAAGTTCGTTATATGGCTAAACTATCAGTCCATTGTTCGAGTTTAAATCATTATTGAGAGTGCGGGATGTGGATGACTCCATGTATAACTGCGACTCGCGCAGCTCTGGGTTGCAGCTGGTTAATCATCAGAGGATGTCCGGCGTGTGATTCTCGTCGTGCGTGTGCTGCAGCAGTCCCTTTCGCTCGTCCGGAGCCGTGCTGTGCGTTATTTCCGTGCTCACTGGCTCCGGAATGGCATCCGCGTACATGGATTCGTACACCGGATTTGCAAAGTTACCCTGCAAAATAAACAAGAGTTAGTTGTGGTAAATAGCATATGTAGGCTATGGACAATTAAGTCAATTAATTATAAATGGCAAAAATCATTAGAACTACAATTTTAGAAGAATTGTGAAAATATGGACTCACCTTGTCATCTTCACTGGCGAATGTGGGCGCCTCATCTGCATCCCCGCGATACATGGCATTAGTGAGCATAATCTCCACGTTGTCCGTCAGTCGAGCGTGGGAAAATGGCTGTGCTATGCGATGTTTCCTGCGTAAAAGGCGTAGATTAGATAAGCTAAAATATGTCACAATAAAAAACACCCACCTAAGGAAGTAAACGGCACCAGCGAACAAGGCAAGTACGAGAAGGATCACAGCCAGGACCACGACTAGCACAGAAAACACTCCGTCCGATTCCGTGGGCTCCTGTTCACCCTTTAGGGCATCGGCACTGTCCGATAGACACGGCACCACCCTGTTGTTCCCACACAAACACTCGTTTATAGAGCTCCCCGGACGACAGACGTTGCACTCGCCTCCGACGCAGTGAGGCGGCAATTCACAGGCATTGCCCTGCCACTCTCCAATGCAACTGCAGTGTGGCAATCTATACTCGTCCAGATGACAGACGCCACCATTCGCGCAATACCGGGCGCAGGGATTGTCATCCGTAACGGGTATGGTGCATAAATCTCCATTCCACTGGTCTGTGCAGTTGCAGAGTGCCACGCCCTTGATTATGTGACACGTTCCCGCATTCTGGCATATCATTACCGTGCAGGGATCCCTGGTGGGCACCTTGGTGTTGTCACAAAAGTGCGGTGGACTGGAGGTGTTGCATAGATCAGATTCGCAACTTTCGCCGATGTAACGCGGCGGACAAGTGCAACTTAGTCGACCACCTCTCTCCGAACAAGTTCCTCCGTTGTGGCAGAAGTCACGGCATGAATTGGACTCACAATGCTCGCCGAAGAAGCCACTGGGGCACTTGCACTGCCGTTGACCCTTAGTGCTGATCGCACAGGATCCGCCATTCTTGCAAAAATCGGCGCACTCGTTTATCTCGCATCGTTTGCCGGTAAAGCCATCCGGACACTCGCATTGTGGCGTACCCGTTAGCGTTTCCCTGCAGATACCGCCATTTTCACAGGTTAGATTCTTGCAGTGCTCGCATTGCTCGCCAATAAACATTTTGGGACAGCTACACTTCATGCCCTCCGTTTCGGAGATCAGACACGATCCGCCATTGTGGCAGCGGCTCTGGCAAGCAGGCATGGAGGTCTCGCATCGTGCCCCCGACCATCCTGCTGTACAGGTGCATTTTAGCGGTGGCGGTTCTTGAGATCCTGGCAACGATGGCGCAACGGAGCACACTCCGTAGTTCTGACAGTAGCCGGAGCACCGATAGTGCTCACATAGCTCGCCCTCAAACTGCGGCTGACAGATGCACTTGGGCACGTGATCCACGATCTTGCAAGTACCCAGGTTACACTGCAGAGGGCAATAGTCTGGTATATCCGCATGCGCCTTGCAAACCCCATCATCGGTCATCACATAGCCTTCAGCGCACTTGCAACTGTACCCAACGGACGCCTCCGAGGAGAGAATGCAAAGGGCGCGAGATGACTTGCAGGGATCCTTGGCGCAGGGATTGCTTACTAGAAATAATAATATTATTTAAATATAAGAAAAAAAAATTAATTCTCAACCAAAAGAGTCAACTCACTATTCCTATTCTGCTTCATTGGATGCAGGATGCCAATGTCAGATGAGCGATAGCCCTTCAGCAAGTAGGTGCCGTTGTCGTTGCCAAACTTGTTCATCTTAATGATACTCTGATCGTAGAGTTTGATATACAGATAGTCCTCGAAGACGTCGATTTTCTGGGGTTTCTCTCGATTTCCGAAACGCCTCACCACGTTGCGATCCTTGCCATTGAGACGACACGTTTCGATTGTTCCCTTCCGATAATCAGCCCAGTACAAACGTCCTGTCGGGTAGTCCATTGACAAACTAATTGGCCAGCCCACGTCTCGCTCCACCAAACTCTTTTTGTTGCTGCCGTCCAGAGAGGCCACCAATATACCGTTCTCAAGGGTGGACCAGATCATAATGCGCGATTCGGGTTCCAGTACAATATCCGTAGGATTCATACCCGTCGACACCAGAGAGATGTACTTTTTACCCTCAATATCGGTGGCTAGTATTTGATTATGCCTTGAGTCAATGATGTACACACGCTGAGATATCCAATCCACGGCCAACGATTTTGGGTCGTCCAACTCGGGAATCTATCGAGTAAAATTAGTAGACCGTTACGGTTGTGATATGTACAAAATTAGTATGCGTAGTAGATACCCACATTGAATGCAGTAAGCTCCTTGAGATCACGGCGTACCCTTACTCCCGTACCCTCCACATGCGGTGTAGCTATCTTCATGGTGTGCACCTTGCCGTGGTGCGAGTCAATCCAGAAGAGCAGCGTGTCCTTAGGCCTAATTAGTATGTCGAACACGTCTATCTTGAGGCTGTCCGTCTGGAAAAAGCCAACTATGGTGGTGCCCTCCTGCTTGGCAGGGAGAATAAATCGGAACTCCTGCTCCGAAGCCAGCAAGAGGATCTGATCCGGTCCAGATGCTAGGCAGGTGGCATTCTTCTCCGGCCCCTTGTGATAGCCATCCGTGCACTTACAATTGAAGTGGCCTGCTTTCTTCTCAATGCAAATTTGAGAGCAGCTTCCGAATCCGCAAACAGGTGGCTGGCAGTTCATCTCATCAGACCCATCGACGCAGTTGTACTGCCCATCGCATCGAAACGCTTTCGAGATACAGTCGTCGTTTTCGCATTGGAATTGATCGTGTCGACACTTGGGCAGCGCCGCACACACAGCATCAGATTCATCCTCGTTCTCCCCACAATCATTGACGCCGTCGCAGAGCGCCGAGTTGCGGATACACAGCTGGTTGCGGCACTTGAAGGCGTTTGCGTGGCAGTGAGTTTTGGCACAAGTCTCCAAGCTTTCGTCACTGCCGTCCAAACAGTCATCCCAGCCATCGCACTTCCAGCGGGACATTATGCACTTTCCGTTTCCGCAGCTAAAGTGATCCGAATGACAAGTGCAGTTCACCTCGTCAGATCCATCCGGGCAGTCATCATCGCCATCGCATTTGTATTGCCTGAATTAAGGTACGTATAAATAATTAGATATATTTATTTTCGGATACTAGTCCTGATCACTCACTTGTTAATACACGTGTTGAAGGCGGCGCACTTGAACTGATTCTCCTTGCAGGTGATATTGCAGTTGATCTCATCACTGTTGTCGTCGCAGTGAATCTCCCCATCGCAGCGATAGTTGTGCTTGATGCACTTGCCCGTTCCGCAGCGAAACTCGCTCTCCGAACAGTTGCGCATCTGGCAGTTCAGCTCGTCACTCCCATCACCGCAGTCGTTCTCGTAGTCGCAGCGCCAACGTCCGGGAATGCACTTGGAATTGTTGCACTTAAAGTAAGTTGGATCACAGGTGGCCTTGGAGCTAAAGCAGCTTTCTGGTTCGTCTTCGCCATTGGGACAATCGTGGTCGTCGTCGCAGCGCCAAGCCAGTGGAATACATCGACCCGAATCGCATCTAAAAAGAAGAAAAGAAAACGAAATTTATTTTCACATACATTTATGTTCTACCAACGGGGTTCGAAACGGGCTAGTCGACTGTTGCGACTGTTAGTTTTATTCACGGAGCTAGGTTTATAGCAAGCGGCAAGGAAGCCTACCGACTATGGATACAACGAACAAAAAGAAAAAGTACATTCAAAATCATACTCACTGGAAATCATTAGGCCCGCAAGAAACATTATCACAGTTAGCCTCGTCGGACTTGTCCGGGCAATCGATGTCCCCATCGCACACCCACACGAAGGGCATGCAGCGGTTGTTGCCGCATTGGAACTGATCCCTCTTGCAGACGAGCGGCGTGCACGCGGACTCATCCTCTCCGCCCGGACAGTCCTTAACACCATCGCATCGCTTTACGTTGTCCACGCAGAACGCACTCGAATTAGCCGTCGCTCCGCACTTCATATGGTTGTCGAAACAGGTGAACTTGTCGCAATTAAGTTCATCAGAGCCGTCTCCACACTGGTGGATGCCGTCACAAAGGTTCGATGGGTGGGTGCACTTCTTGTTGGCACACTGGTATTGTCCTGGCTCACAGTGAAAGGGTGGACAGGTCTCCGGCTCATCGCTGCCGTCGCCACAATCGTCCTGTGTATCACAGCGCCAGTAGAAGGGAATGCACTTGTAGGTGTTAACGCACTCGAAATGGGCTGCCGTACAATTAGCCCGACAAGTGCGTCCATCGTCCGCCAAGATAAAGTTTGTGGGACACATGCACTTGTAGTAAGGTTTCTCCGGCGACAGAACGCACAGAGTGGAACAGTTGGCAGCCAGGCAGGGATTCCCGCTCATGGGCTGCTGCTGTCTGTAGGGATGAAAGACGCGTAGGTCCATCGGCCGATGGATTGTGGTAATCAAAGTGGTGCAGTTTTGCCCATTGAATATACTGCAGTACTCAATGGACTTGGTCTCCCAATCGGACCAGTAAATGTGACCTTCCCACACGGCAATAGCAAAGATGTGGTGCAGATTCAATGCTGGATTAATGCTCCTTGCCAGTAGCAATCGCGTATGATTTCCGTCCAAATCACTCACCGAGATCGTATCTTCCCTGGCATCGCCCCAAAACAGCTGCTGCGTCTCAAAGCTAATGGTCAGGGCGTTCGGCCAACCCAGACCGTCGCGAATAATCATCTTTGGATTGGAGCCATCCATGCCAGCCTTGCCAATGTGCGGAGTATCCCCCCAATCTGACCAGAAGATGTGCTGCTGATATGGATGCAGGGCAATGCCACGCGGTTCCCGTAAATACTCGTTGATTAGGACCTTCCGGTACTTTCCATCAAGCTGGGACACCTCTATGGTATCTAATCCCTTATCGCACCAGTACAAATTCTTGGCCACCCAGTCCACGGCCAAGCCATCCGGGTTCTTAAGCATAGCTTGATGCAATGTCTGCGTTTTATTTTCCTTGGGACAGTGTCGTTTGATGGTACCCACGGTGCTGGTGACATCAGACCAGTACAGGCACTGACTATCCCAGTCGTAGTCCAGGGCCACTGCATTGGAAAGTTCGTTGATCAATATGCTGCCATTGCCCGTCATGTCGACCTGACGGATATAATAGCGGTTCGAAAAGATCAGCTCCATGGACACGTTGCTGGTGGCCTTGCAGGTGTGGTGGTCAACCAAAGCATAACCCTTCGCGCACAAACACTTGTATGATCCGTAAGTGTTAACACAGATCTGAGAACACGGCTGCTGCTCACTGCACTCATCGATGTCCGTGCAGAGATGCGTGCTCTTGGGAAGAAGTTTGAACCCCGATCGACAATGACATTGGTAACCAACCACCTTGTCCTCGCACTCGTGCTCGCAGATATCTGGAATCAGACATTCATTTACATTGCACAGCTCTTCGTCCGAGAAGTCAGCGCAATCGTTCCTTCGATCACACAACAAATCAGCATGGATGCATGCTCCATTCTTGCAGCGGAAATCATCGGTGCCATTGCATCCACGAGTGTGGGCACACAGACTGCTTGCCTCATCGGATCCATCGCTGCAATCTAGTTTGCCATCGCACGTCTGGTTCTTGAATATGCAGTCGCCATCTAGACACTGGTGCATCATCATTCCGCCTGGACAGGAGTGCGGCTGAAAGGCTGGCACACAGCCTTCATACTCATCGTCTCCTCCGGGGCAGTCCTCATCGCCATCGCACACGTAATGAGAGTCGATACAGAGCCCTGCCGATTAAAAGTTGGTGTTATTTTTAATTAATTGTGCAATACAAGTGTAATCACAGTACAAGAAATGATTAGTATGGTAGACGGAAATAAAAAGAATCCTAACTTACCACTGGTGCAAAGGTGGGCTGGTGGCGGACAGTCCGGAATGTGAGCGACGCCCCCGCATTGGGGTCCTTCGTCCTCGCTGCCCTCGTCCCCGAGGCCACTGGGGCAGTCCTTTTCACCGTCGCACACCCACTTCTGAGGAATGCAGCGACCGGAGCTCTTGCACTGGAACAAGTGCGGTCTGCAAGGCCGACTCGGGCACTGCGGCCCCTCATCGGAGCCGTCTTCGCAGTCACTCTTCCCGTCACATTGCCAACTGGCTGGAATGCACGTTTTGTCGCAGGCGAACTGATTGTGCCCGCACTCGAAGCGGCAATTCATCTCATCACTGCCATCTGCACAGTCATTTTCACCATCGCAGTGCCAGGAGCCGGCAATGCAGTTCCCAGCAGCACAGCGGAACTGCCCGGGATCGCAGCTTGCACTGGTGTGGTTGCCGCAGTCCAACTCATCCGTGCCATCTGGACAGTCGGGATCGCCGTCGCAGCGCCATCTGGGCATAATGCATATAGTGCTGTTCCCGCAGTGCACAAACGTCATGTCGTTCTGCTCGCAGGGAATCGGAGCACACATCTTTTCGTCGCTGAAGTCGCGACAGTCCTTTAAGCTGTCGCAGAGGAACTTGCGAGGAATGCACTCTCCACTTCCGCAGCGGAACATATCCGGAGTTTCCTAAAAAACGAAGTTTCGAATATTTTCATTTGAAATCTTAGTGCGTGAGACTTATCGGAACTATGCATCTACTCACCCTGGTGTGATTATTGGATTGATGCACGTCTATCTCTTCTGACTGGCATTTGCAGAGCAAGGGGGTCTCATCACTTCCATCGCCACACTGCTGTTCCCCGTCGCACTTGTGCTCCTTCGGAATGCATCGATGGTTTTGGCACATGAAGTGCGTCTCAGGACATTGGCGGAAGATGCAGTAGCTGCGGAACTCGTCCGATCCATCTGCGCAATGGGTCACATTATCGCAGGTAAGCTCCAAAGGAATGCATTCGCCGGAACGGCAGTTGTACTGCGATAAGCCACAGCTTGTGTTCACTGGAGCAATGCAACGACGACCATCGGGAGCCAATACTCCCTGTGTGCAATGGCAGGAGGCTTGACCACTCTTGTTTAGGATGCACACGTCCTCGCACTGACCATTGAGTATCTTGCACTGATTTGCATCGCAGTTGATGCTGGTGTTCTGCACTGCCACAATACCCATTGGACGGGTCACGTGCTCTCGCAGAAAGAGCACATCCGTGCCGGTGTACTTGTTTGCTCGGACCACAGCATGAAGTACCCAGTCCGTCCAGAAGAGAAGATCCCCATAGACAGCCATTGCAAAGGCGTGCTTGGGCGTGGAGTGGGCTAACACCACGCGATTGCTGCCATCATAGTTCGTCCGCTCAATTTTGTCCAGCCGGGCGTCCGCCCAATATAGCTTCTGCTGCTCCAGGTCCAAGGTCAGCGCATTAGGCATTTTGATATCCGTCTTTATGATCACCTCTGTTCCATATCCCGTTAGGTATGATCTCTGAATGCAGGGCGAACCCTCGTTCCAGTTGGTCCAGTATATCATGCCCAGACAGGGCTCTACCGCAATGCCACGCGGCTTGTCATTCTCCCGTAGACTAAGCACTTTCTTGACATGAATCAGGTTTTGATCAGCGTGCTCAGAGAGATGCCGCAGCTCAACGCTACGGATAGTCGCATTGTTATTCGAGGTCCAGAAAAGCTGCTCGTTGACAATATCGTAGGCCAAGCCTTCCACTCGCTGTTGTTGCTCCAACAGGACGCGCTGGCCGGTGCCATTGAAGTGCACCTGGTTTATGGTGCTGAGCTGTACATCCGAATAGTACACCAACTGTTCCTCGTAGTTATAGGTGATGGCAATTACGTTTCTCATCAAGCTGCTATTCGAAATCATTTGAACTGGCCAGTTTTTATTGGCATGGTCGGTCATGTGGATGCTCTCAATGTTGCTTCGATAGCTAAACAGCAGGAAGTTTTCGTATGGCTCACAGCTGGTGCCATCTGAAGCCAGACGGCTATGGGCACAGGCACAAACGGCACTGGTTCCGTTAAACAGGCAGAGCTGATCGCAGGCTCCGTTGCTCTGGGCACAAGGATTGCTTCCCCGCTGAAGGTGCTTGGAGTATATTTTCAGATCCCTAATGGCATCCTGCTCCGTCTGCAGGACTACCTTTGACTGACTTAGATTTGCCAGAGGAGCCACCCGGATAATTCCCTCGTTGTACTTGTTTTCGGCCCAATAAAGATAGTCGCCCATCTTGGCCAGAGCTACGGGATTGTTCAGACTTTCATTCATCAGCTGCTCCCGAAGATTTCCATCGTAGTCCACCTTCATTAGAGCATCCGGATATCGCTCACACCAATAAACCTTGGTGGCTTCTATGTCAAGAACCAGACTCCCAACCGCCCAATTGGCTCGTGTTTGATTAACTAAAACAAAGGGCTGACTTCCATCCAGTCCGACACGACCTATGTGCTGTTGGGTCACATAGAAAAGCAGACCTTGTAGTGGATCCACTGCCAGAACAGTAGGTTTTTCCAAATTGGAGACCACCACATATCGATGACTGCCATCCAAGCGAGCGACCTCGATGATATTTCGCTTTGTGTCGCTCCAGTAGATGTTTCCAGCCACCCAGTCGATGGCAATGCCACCCAGCCAGTCCTGCTGCTTGTATCCCACCAGGTTAAGAGCCTCCAAAATAGTTTCCCGGTGGGTTCCGTCGCGTTTCACGCGAGAGATACTACCCAGTTCGTTGTCGCCCCAGTACAATGTATCCGTTTGGGCAAGGTAGTCAATGAAGCTCGCCGAGCTTACGCGTGAAATGGGTACCAAAGCCTGTAACAATGATTTTGTCAAATTTGATTTTCCAAATATCAAACGGTTATATTACCGGAGAAGGCGTATCGAACTGCTCCGATGGGTCGATCATTTCCACGCCCTGCAACACATCGATGGAGTAGAAAATAAATTCCGCCCGCGGAACACAACCGGTTGGGTTGTTAGGCTCAACGTCGTATCCAAGCGCACAGCGGCAGACATGTTCCGTGGACGAAGTTGACAAGCATAGCTGCTGGCAGCCACCGCGATAGGCCCACTCGGCACAGGTATTTGAGCCGGTCTGGGCATCGGCATAAAACATCTTCATGCTTTGAATGCTCTCTGCAAGAGGAAGTGGATAAGATGAATGATCAATAGTTTTGTTTTAGCATTCGCTTACTTGTATTGACTCTAAGATAGGACATGTTGGAGCAGGCTTCCTTCTCGCATTGCATGATTACACTCTGAATATTCTCCGGAAAGTACAGCGTTCCATTGTAGACAGTTAGGGAACTGATCGATGTAATAGGACTGGCAACCAGTACTTTACGCGTCTCGTTTCTTGGAATGTCGTAGAAGGCGATACCTGAGTTGTCATATGCATAGTACAAACGCTGAGAGTCGAAATCCATTGTCAAACTTTGAAGATTGTTCTCGTGCTGATAAATCAACAAACGACCTGAACCGTCAAGATTAGACTGCTCCAACTGAGACATACTTCCATCGGAGGCAGAGTGTATCCAATACATTTTACCACTGCAGAAATAAAAGAATAGTGTCATGAACAGTACACTGTTTGTAAACTAAAGAGAAGATCACTTACTTGGCAGGATCCAGGACAATGCTGTCCACCATATTAAGATCCTCGTGAATAATAGTCACGAATTCGCCCTTAAGGTTGCTAGCCAGAATATTGCACTTGATCTGCCCAGAGGAGAAGTACATGTTCCGGGCAATCCAGTCAACTGCAAAGCCATGGGGTTTCTCAATGTTGGTGTTAATTATGGGCTCTATCAGGCCGTTCGAGATGCCAGCGCTTGAGATCTCATTCTGCTGGATATCCGACCAGAAAATGCGACTTTCATCTACAAGGAAATCAATGCGTTGTGGAGCGACCAACTGTAAACTTTAAAAGTTAATACATATTCTCAAAAGTGTATAGTTAAATGCTATATTTACCCTTGGAGACTGCCGAATCGTTGGTATGGTGTGGTGATTGGGCTGATGCAAATCAATACCCCGAATCTCGTCTCCCATGACAAACAGAAGAATCTGCTCATTGGGAACACAATTACGTTCATCGGCTGGATCTAGGCGCATTACATGAGGACACTCGCACTTGAAGGTTCCCCTCCCACTCAAGAGGCAAAGGTGGGAGCATCCTCCGTTGTTCTCGCCACAGGGATTCCGATCCCAGGGCTGTCTACTAGAGTGCAGTACCTGAATGCCAAAGGGCTGGGACTGGGTGCGCTGCAACACCTGTACATCGCTTCCATTCCACTTGTTGGCACGTATAACCGATGTGGTTCGCCAATCCGTCCAGTACACGTAGTTCTCGAACACAGAAATGGCGAATGGGTGGGAGAGAATTTCCTTGTTGCGCAGTACTACATGATGCTCGGACCCGTCATACATGGTACTACTAATCGAGTCCGACTTGGCATCCACCCAATAAACCCGTTTTTGGGTGTAATCCAGAGTTAAGCCATTGGGCCATCCTGCACTTAACTGCCAGCTGGTGGAGATCATGCGTCTGCCATCGCCCGACATGCTGGCCCGCTCAATTCTTGGCGAGTTATCATCCCAATCCGTCCAAAAGAGAAGACCCTCCCTTGGGTCCAAGGCTATGGCTCGTGGGCTCTCCATGTTTCCAGCGATCAGGGTTCGACGGAAGCTTCCATTCAGTTTTGCCACCTCGATTTGGTCAAGATTTGAGTCGATCCAGTATAGGTTTTTCCCCACCCAATCGACGGCCAATCCCTCGGTAGTAGAAAGTCCGGAGTGAATAACGGCTTCTACATTTCTCAAACTCTCGCCCACCAGTTGACCCCTATAAATTTTGTCGTCTATCACATCCGTCCAGTATATCTCAACGTTGGATTCGTTATTGTACAAGAAATCGAGAGCAATAATATTCCTCAGAGAACTGTAAAAGTTGCCCACGTTTAATGTTTTTAGGTTGATGCCCTTGATGTCCTGCCTGTTGGTGAAGATAACGTATGGCTCATCCGGAGCGGTGCTTTTGCATGTGAACCGATCAAAGGCCAAGTCGAAGCCATCCAAGCAACGGCAATCATAACCCTTACCGCTACTTTCGCAAACCTGTGAACAAGTATCCCAGTGATCGCAGGCGTGCTGCATGCTGCAGCGCTTTCCGTTTGGCTGCAAGTATAGGTGGTCTGGACATGAGCATATATATCCCTCCGGAGTGTTATGGCAACGATGGGAGCACTCGTGTCCGCGATCACACAGCTTATCCGCGCATAGAAAGCCCTCGTCCGTGGTATCCTCGCAATCGTTCTTGCCATCACACAGCTGATCCACTGTTACACACAGCTTGGAGAAGCCACACAGCCGATCTGGGTGCTCGCAGATCACCGTTTCGTTCATATCAAATCGACTGGCATTTATATGCGTGCAGTTAAACTCATCCGTCTTGTCAAAACAGTGCGGGATGCCATCGCAGCGCAGAAAGTTCGGAATGCACTCAAATGGATCCATGCAAGCGAACTCGAGGGGACCACACTCGCTAAGCTCTTTCCACCCAGTCATCGGATGGTTATCGCTCTTGGTCTGATTGCAATTAGCCTCATCGCTGAAGTCCACGCAGTCGTGGATACCATCGCACATGTGCATCTCACCATAGCATCCGATGGGCCGGCAATACTTCTCGCCGTGCTCGCACTCCTGATCACATTCCACCTCGTCGGCATTGTTTCTAGAGAATGGAAGCAAGATATTTATTTATTATAAACTCATATTGACACTGCCCACTGTCCACAGACTAGGCCAGGAAGTGCAGAACCTACCCACAATTATCAACGCCGTCGCAGACATCGGCAAACTGGCGACACCGCCCGTTGTTACAGTCGAATTCCGGGCATTTACTGGCGAAGATAGTTTCCGACGTCTCATCGGAATCATCATCTGGGCCACAATCAACCACTCCGTCATTTACCCACGTCAGCTGAATGCACCGCCCACTCTTGTGGCAAGTGAACTCGTTGCTGTTGCAGGTGTTCTGGTGGCAATTGGCCTGATCCGTTCCGTCCGAGCAGTAGGGAATGGTGCTACACAGCAGCGATCGCTGATAGCAGCGACCATTGCAAACAAAGTTATGGGTTTTATCACAGGTATTGACGTTGCAAGGTCCCTTCGGATCGGAGCTCTCGTCAATGCCATCTTCGCAGTCCTCGAAGCCGTCGCACATGTCCTTGCTGTCGATACATTGCCGCGTGCTGCGGCACATGTAGCCTGAAGTGCAATTGGGACGAATGGGGGAGGGAGCCAGTTGGGGAATGCAGTGGCTTCCAGTGCCGTTAAGTGTGAACCCATCGGGACAACGGCATATAGCGCCTTTTGGCGTGTTCAAACACATGCCCGGGCACTTGGATTGCGCACAAGCACTTGGAGTTTGGGGGAGTGGCTGTGTAGCTATATCAAAGATGCGCAGATCTGCAGCTCTACCAGTTCGCTGCAAGTGCACTGTTGAGCTAAATGTGTTTGATAGATTGGCCTGGTGCGCATGAAATCGCAGAATAGTAGAGTTCTTGTTGTCAGCCCAATATATAAGTCCATTGCTCTGCACAATCGAGTACGGATGGAACTGGTCCGACTTGAATAGCACCTCCCTGCCAGTGCCATCCAGCTTCATGAGCTCTATGGTGCTCAGTCGGATATCGCACCAGTAAAGCTCCTTTGTGCGTCGATCCACGTCGAGGCTGCGGGGCCATTGCATGGGCATCGCGATGGTGCCCTTAGCCAGCAACTCCTTATGCGTTCCATCCATCCAGGCGCTGTAGATGCCGGCTTCGCAGGATTGCGACTCCCATTGCGTCCAGTAGAGCAGTCCGGTTGTGGGGTCAAGTTCCAGGGACCTTTAAAATAAAAATTCTCTAATTGGAGAACGATGATTATTTTCGGTCTCTTTAAACTTACATGGCATCACAGTCCGTGTTGAATGTCAGCACTTTGCTCAAATTTCGCAGGGGAGCGACCTGCATTCTCTTGTGGTTGGACCAGTACAGATGATCGTTGATCCAATCGAAGGCCACAGCGTGCACCCTTTTGAGACCTTGGGTCAGCAGTCGAGAGACACTACCATTAAGCGATTGACTCCGAATGCTGCACGAGGGTTCACCGTTTCCGAAGGGACTCGCACCCGAATCGGCGACCACATAGAAAACCGCTTTGCCTCGAACATTTACATCAATTGCCAGGGTTTTCGATACATTGTATACCGGCACCATTACATCCGGCTGCTCGCCGATCTGCTCCAGCTGCTGAACTCGCTCGGTGTCGAGCGGTATGCCACTGATCCTAGCTAGATGCTTGTCGCTGTACACGAGGAACTTGTCCAGGACGGAGAGAAGGCAGGTCGTTTGATTGCGCAATTTATAGCCGGCGGCGCACAGACACTTGGCGCTGGCGAATCCCTTCGTCCATTGCGGCACACAGATCTGGTTGCAACCGCCGTTGTTGTCTCGGCACGGATGAGCCACCTCGGGCTGCTTTTGGCGGTGGAAGATTCTTAAATTGGCATCACGGCTGACATTCGAATGGAGAATGCGCGCTTTGAGCGTGAATTTGTCCAGGGCAACGATAGCCGTGTCCATCCACGCCGCCAGATAAATCGAATTCTCAAAAACTTCCACGGCATGAATGGTTTTCAATGGCACTGGCGACTACAAAACGAGATACAGAAATAATCAAATAAACCCTTAGCTTACTAATCCATCACAATACTCACATCTAGTGGCCTTTTAAGGGTCCAACGGTTCCGGCCCTCGTAGTCCACTCTGTTCACCTCATCCTTGTAGATGTCAATCCAGTACACCAACTCGTTTGCCAAGTCCAATGTGACGCTGCTCGGGTGATAAACTTGTTCGGTGACCAGAACAGTTCGATTGCTGCCGTCGAGCAGCGAACGCGACAAACTGGGCGTCCAATCTGTGTAAAACATAAAGCCCTTGGTGGGGTCCAAAGCCAGCGATGACAGCGGGTCCACCTGCTGCAGTATCACCCGGCAGTAAGTCATCGCATTGGTGCACAGATAGACCAGGCCGTCGTCCTCGCTAACCAGATACCAATTACCCGACAGCCAGTCCAGCCGAAGCTCAGAGAAAACTGTGAGGGAACAATAGAGCCAAATGTAGTTTTGGTTTTGGTTTGGTTTTCTTAAAATTGATTTAGTTTTCTTTAAATTGAAACGGATGTAATTTAAGATTTACATATAATACGCGAAATTGATTTGCAAGGTTTAATATTGTTGGGAAAACATATTGTTTCACATAGTTTAGATAGAAAGCTATAGTTCTTTACTCGCAAGATTCCCGACAAACGAATGCAAGTGGGCTATGAATTCTACTTTTGAACCGGAATACCCTGTGCAAGGACCCACATCGGGGTCAAGATAAACGGTCACTCACATTGCTGCGGCGAGACAAACGAGGAGAAGGGCAGTGTCCAGTTAACCCGGGCGTCATCGATGCGCTGGCACCGCATTTGCAGCTCGGGCCAGCTGAAGAGCAGGGAGCAGAGGGTGCGATTCCGGTGCCACACCTCGAAGGCGTGCACGAAACGAAGGGGTTGCGAGAGCAGCAGTTCCTCCTCACTTCCATCGCCATCGCCATCGCCAGCCTTATCATTATCCTTTGCCCCCGGGGGACCGATGACTTCGCCATTCGTTCCAATGCTCTGCACGCCGTCCCGCGAAAGAAATATCAGCGTTGCCGGCTCCGTTGGTGGCACTATAAATTGAGAGGGATTAGCCGGATGTGTATCTGCTTCGGCGTGCTATTGTGGCCCTTACCATTGATGGCCCGGCAGCGACCTCCTTTGGTCTTCGCATAGCCGGAGACGCAGGAGCACTCGTAGGAGCCCGGCGTATTGCGGCACAGCTGGTCACAGGTGCCCGGCTCGGAGCACTCGTCGTAGTCCACGCAGCGGGTGGAGTTCGACGACTCTGGCACCTGATCCTTGGGGCAGTAGCAGCGTGCCCCTTGCGGGGTCAGTTTGCAGTTGAAGCTGCAGTTCAGTGCTGCACAAGCAGCGTCCTGTTTATCTATTCAGAAGTGGACATTATCGTAATGAGATTGTTTGAAAAAGAGTTTATAAGGACACGAAATGGTGTGTACCGGAAAGAAATCAATATAAATGAATAATGATTAATTTTTATAACTTGAAAAGCAGTTACAAATTTGTAGTTGGTACAAAAAAAAAGTTAAGTTAAAAGTTAAATATCGAACAATTTTGGCTGGACCAACACACAATTTTCTAGTAAATATTTAAGGACTTTAGAAACAGGATGTTGTACTACGATTGTGTTGGCTTGGGCAGCCCAATTAGCCGAATCGATCGGCTGCACTTACCACATTGCAGCTCATCGTTATCACAGTCCCAGCGGCCGTCGCAGAAGCGGGACAACTCCAGGCAGTCGCCGTTGCGGCACTGGCCCTCGAAAGCGCGGCACTTGGGCGTAGCGCCATGCGGACCTGGTCGGGAGGCAAATGAGGCGGTGGTCAGTGGGTGGCGTGGCCAGGCCCGCGGCTTACTTACAGTTCAGTTCGTCGGATGTGTCGCCCTTGCCGCAGTCGAACTCCCCGTCGCAGAGCCAATTGTTCGGGATGCAGTGGCGGCTCGCCCCGCACCGAAACTGCCCCTCGTTGCACTTGGGCGCTTCGGCTGGAAAACGGATGAGAAGCAAGCTGAGTACACTCCTCCCGAACAATAACAATAAGCGAAATGAAGATTTATGGCGGGGTTTGTTAGTGGTCTTGGAGCTGGTTGCTCGTTGGTCCGCATTTTGGCCAACAAAAAGTTGCTTCTGCTGTTGTTCGTACAAATCGCTGAATTATTTCGCGAGATATCGTAAATAACACGCAAACAAGGGCAGTCGTGGCCAACTTTTGCCAGATATAAAACTTTGAACTCCCGCTTTAAGTGGAAAACCCTAGAAATAACACTATAGTCCTGGCACTTTTAATTGGAAAGTGTTGGGCAAGCCAAACGAAAAATGTCATCAATGTGGTTATCCGGCTTAAGGTGTACGTTTATTCCCAAGCAATCGCTGAAATATTTGACCGCACAAAACTGAAATCGTAAAATGGAAAATTGTCTCCAAAGAACCACGTAGTAGTATTCCATGGGAACACAGACATACATACATCAAAGGGAAGCAGATTAGTTTGGCGACCATCTGGTGGCTTTCTGAAATGGAAAATACCCCTAGTATGCCCGTGCTCCCTGTTCCTTTCAAAGTCATTACCCAATTAGCTCGCCTTTTATTAAAGCCAGTGAGTTTTATTCTTTTTTTAGGGGGTGACAATGTCCAACCCTCACAAGACCTCGAATATAAAAAATAACTGTGACAAATACGCTCCGCTAAATGGCACGTTAATTTCTCGAGTTGACTTCGCATCCAGTTAGTTGAACTCCCCGTGGCACTTGAAAATGTTTAACAATTGGCCGCCAACATAATTTTTGACCATTTTCGAGGGTCCGGGTTGATTAAATAAACGCCGGGCTCCAGTTTGCGCTACTCTCACCCTCCAATTTCGCTGGTGGTCAGCATCCCACGGCTCCGTCGCCACGACTCCCTTGATAAAAATTTCTGGTCCTGGTTTCGTTTTTCGCCCGCTTACTCCTTGCTCTCTGGGTTCAGGGAAAAATAAAAAATTTAAACTTTCCTCTGGACCCGGTGACTGCATGCCCTTGGGCTTATTACGTATTATATCCGTGTTGCCTTCCGCCAGCGCCATGCAAATTGCCACACGAACACCCGAATGCCCGGATACGGGAATACGAGAATACGGGAATACGGAAGCACGGCAGACGGAGACATGGACACGTCCAATGGATGTCTCTGGAGTTTAACCTCTTGGCAAGCAAAATATTTTTGGCCGTTCCCATGTGTTGCCAATGTGGCTTTTATGGTTATAGTCGCGTACGGCGGTCGCCATCCGTCCACCCATCTCACATCTCCCATCTCACATCTTCCGAGTCACCCATGCCACCCGTTCGATGTCAAGGCATTGTCATGGCTGCCTTTGATTTGGACCACCATTGCGGAGAGAGTACAACGCGTTATTTGAATTCTTCTTTGCACACATCCCCTTATTTGTGTCAAGCAATTTGCATCTCTGAAATGCTCACAAGGAGCACAAATGTATGACTCTAGGAAACCAGGAAAATATTATAATATTGTTCGTAATGTCTGCTGTATGGGAACATTCCATATGCAGTCAAATGGGGAAGGAGACCTCGTAAAAACTGATACACTCGAAAATGGCGAATGCATAAGTGTGAGCAAAACACGATTGGACAGGAAAGTGAAAGATGGGTCAATAGGTTAAAATGGCAAGGAAGTTGTTACATTTACCCTCTTCGTTCGAACTTCAGTTACCAATTTAAAAGCAATGTCAAATTCAGCAGAGTCTCCATTTCTCTCCATCCACAAAATGACTCCCTCATTTCAAAGTAGCAATGCTTAGATATTCACAGTTGTTAAATCCCAAGGGTCCATTTAAGTCAAGCCCCATTTATAAGTTCAGTATAAATTTGAATGCAATTTATTTGGTCCGACGATCTGAGGAAACTTTTTTGTCGCTAGTGTAACGAGGCCAGTTTAAATGCAATATATCAAGAGGCTTATATATATGACAACACTTTATAACTCAGTGTGTGGCTGTGTGTGTGTGGCTGTGTGTGTGTGCCTGTGTGTCTGCATTCAGTTCAGTTGTGTTTAATTGAAATTGCGCGAACGGCAAGAGGGGCGGGGGAAGGGGCGGGGCTGGGAAGTTGGGCAAATGTAGATGACAACGATGTGCCGGGCACATTTATTATAATCTGTTGCATTAATATTTGCCGACAATTTGTCGTCTCAGTTGTCGTTCTCTCCCGGCTGCAGTGCCACAAAAATTAAATTAAAAATGCCAGAAGAACTCTGCGACCCAGCAGCAATTGTTGCACTTCGCAGTCATCATTGAGTTGAAAAAAGAGGAGATAAAAATGTCTACACATTAATTTTAGTCTTGTGGCTTTTCCACTTATCAGCCCTCGAGAAAATTAAGGACAAGCGCATTCATTTTCCACTGACAGTCGACCAGAGTTGGCTTTTATGGACCATGACAACTGGGCTTTCAATTTACGGATTTCTCGCCCCAAAAATGGTCCGACAACTAATTGCATTTGCTGCGGGCAGCTGGTGAATATTCCGGTGCTTTTGACCATGTATTTGCGGTGGATTTTTAGGCCCGTCCACCTGTCATTAGGACGAAGGCACGGCTATAAGGGGTATAGCCGAAAAAGCGTTCCGACCAAACAGCCAAACCAATAATAAAGCAATCACCGCCTGCTAATGTCCCCAGCGGGAGTTGCCAGCACATGTGGGGGATTCTGGGGGGCTTACAGTGATCGAAGGACACATTGAATACTCACCGCAATCGCTGCCCTCATCGGACATGTCCGGACAATCGGCCTTGGAGTCGCATTTCCATCGCATCGGTATGCAGAATCCATCGTTGCATGTGAAGTACGAGGCTGGACAAGGACCTGCAATGGAATAGATGACGGAATAATGGTCATTCAGGATGGAAAGGAAGAACGAGCAAGTGGAGGCAGCCATTCAATCATTTGAGTCTCTGCCACAGTTTGCATACTAATGAATGCAAGGAGGTGTGTGCGAACGAAACCATTATGCTAATCACAAATAGTGCCATTGTAGTCACTGAGGTATTCATCCCAACACTAGGGATTAACTAGAGTGGCCAACCTGTTCTTAAATGATATCTTAAGTGCGATATAAGCATGCAGATCCGATGGTCAGGCTAGATAATTAAATGAAATATTACGCATTTTCATTGTTTGGAAAACAAATTCCATTCCTCTATTTTAGCGCTCTTCATCCTATGCAATATAGCCGACAACTCACACGCACATACATTATTCCCGAATAATATTATTCTCCTTCACTTGATCCACAGCTGCGACCAAAAGATTGCCAAATTATTTTTCCATTTAATATGCAGAGTGGCGACGTGTTAACGCCACCTTGCCAAACACCACCACCACCCACCGAAAAGCCCGATGCTGTTCCATTCTCTTCGCCGAAAATGCCAGATAATTTCAATGTTTATGCAGTTGTTGTAGGCCAGTACGTGCCTACAATTAAACATTAACAACGAAGCTACATTGCTGGAAGCCAAATGCCGATGTACGTGACTCTGGAACAGTGCATCATTAGGCTGGTCGAAGCTGTTTCTAGCTGCTTCCGTAAACAATAAAAAAGTAATTTAAATTTGCTTAGCGCATAAATAAGAGGGTGTCAGAAATGGCCCAGCTTCCTTGTGACAGCATTTTCAGATCCAGAGGACCCACTTTCCCAAGTCAAACAAAAAGCATTCGACTCGTTTACTCAGCCGCCCAAAAGCTGAACTCTGGTTCCCCATAAAAGCCTTGTCCGGCACAGTGCAGCAACATAACGCATCCAACAGCCATGTCATTGAAGTGGCTCTTGTTCGTCGCCCTGGTGGCGCTGCTCAGCATTGGAACAGGTTCCCTGGCCCAGCCAAGGAGGTCCAGCATCCGGGCCAGACAAGCTCTGGAGCAGCAGATTCGCCTCCAGCGCTTGAATGCCAAATACTATGCCATTCAGCAGGACGAGGAGGATGGCGATGACATCCTCGAGCATGAAGAAGACCTGGCCGACGATGGTGAGGACGAGGAGGGAGATGATATCAACGATGGAGAGGAGGAAGAAACCAAAAACACCGAAGCTGAAACGGAAAACAAAAAACTGGATACCAAAGCGGTGACCGCTAACAGCACACCCGCCAAGTCAAAGACTGAAGTCAAGCAACAGTTGCAGAGGGAGGACGAGTCCGTCGATGAACTGCAGGACCTTGAGGAACCTGAAGATGAAGGCGAGGAGGAGCTTGAGCAGGAAATCGACCTCCCACGCGCTGAGGCGCGTAATCGCCGGCGCGGGGGCAAGCGAAACGGCAAGGGCGGACGGAGGGGGCGTGGCAACAGCAAGCGCAGGAGGGGAAACCGCAGGTGCGGCGGCAAGGGAAAGCGCGGCCGTCGTGGCCAACGGAGACGCTCGCCTTCAAAGCGCAGCGGCAACAAACGAAGATCGGGTTCCAAAACAAAGCGACAGGGTCAGAAGAACAAAACAGCCGCCGACAAGGAAGCTGGTGCGCCGTCAAACAAGGTGGCCTAATGCGGTAAATACTCCCATCTTCGAATGCAGCTTTAAAACACATTTAAACAGCAGCGAAAATCTTAATAAATAATCCACAATCAAATGAATCGCGTATTCTTATCTTGCGGTTATCAAACCCTTTTGCGGTTAAGGATACTGCAATCGATTTTCGCAATTTTCGAAATATTTTTCAATATTGTTGTACCCGTTACTCGTAGACTAAAAGGGTATATTCGATTAGTTGAAACGTATATAACAGGCAGAAGGAAGCGTTTCCGATTTCAAGAAGGATAAAAGCTAGAACGTCGAGATTAATCCTGCATTCTAGAGTCTTAGGCGCAGCGCAAGTGTGGTTCCTGAAGTTGCCACGCCCACACTTTTGAAAATTGTTTTTTTTTATTTCTTACCAATTCCTATCGGTATACCGGTATAAGCATTTTAGTCATTCCCCTTCTAACGCCCACAAGCCACCCAAAAGTGTGACGGGCAAACTTTTAAAAAGTTTTCCATTTTTATATTTTTTATCTGATAGCTGGGAACCTTGTCCTCTATTGTTTTCATATTGTAGTTCCAAAGGATCTAGGCCAAAATAACTATACTATACAAGAATCTATTAAAAAGTAGTGTGGAAGCTAGACTGAAAGAGAGACAGAGACTGAGCCAAACATATAATAGTTCGAATTTGTACAACTTATTGTATATACATAAGTAAGCATTAGATTCCCATTGAGTAAGTCATTTATGAATGAATGAATATTAATACAAAATAAATTAAACAAGGAAAACTGAGCCACAAAATATGTTTTCTAAACAAGTTTAGCCCACTAAATAATAGATTAATTTCAAACAAATTCTGCAGGATGTGTTTTGCATCTGAACGTAGTAAAAGAGCTTAACAGAAACGAATTGCAATATTGCTGGAAATATCCCTCGGAATAAACTTTATTGTAGCATACTTTTCGGAGCAAACACTCACGTATTTCGCCAGAGAAAGTTTTTATCGCGAACTCATACACAGGTGTGTGTGCCGCCAGGTAGCAACCGCAAGTCATAAATTTCGTAGCTATTACGCTTTTGTTATAGTGATTTTTTATGTATTTATACTGTTATGCTCGCATGACCCCATAAATTATAGAGCGCTGCAATTTCGTTTAGCGGTTTTTGCACTGTTCAAAATTAGTTTTACGCCTCTTTTTGATTTAGTTCCCATGGAGGTTTAGTGCTTGCGCCACATAAAATCAAAATAAGGGATTCGCAGTAAGGGGGTGCAGTTGGTGAGCCAGCTCCAACTCCAAATCTGGGATGCACTCAATTTCAGAATGTTTTCCCTTCAGCTTATCTTTTGTCTGGCTGGATTGGCCACTGGGTTCGTTTACCTGACAGCGTCGTCATGCCAATCGTTTGTTCAAGGATGTTCCGCAGAAAGTTATTTTCAAGTCAATTGGAATTGGTCGCAGAGGATTTGAGGAAATTAGGTGCTCGTTAAGAGTTTTCAAGCACTTCATTAGAAAGAGAAAAATAAGTAAAATATATGGGCCATAATTACTTGTGATTGAAATAAAGTCGAAACACGTCAAGCGTTGGACTCTTTAAAAAATTATAGTCGTCTCCTCTTTTCTCCGAAAGTATGTTTTTAATCTATAATAGAATTTTCAACTATAAATATTTTACTGATTATACCTCGAGTTAAAATTAAGTGAACAATAATTAAAGATAACTTTATTGCCTTGCTTCACTCCCTCGCAATTTTTGAGAAATTCCTTTTGAGAACATTGAAGGACGTTATCCTGTGTTTGCTCTGTCTACCCGGTCTACCTGTAGCCAATTTCGAGTTGCTCTTATCTGTCTGAACTGCTGTTGGCAGTTGGTCAGCACAATGGGATGGGCTTGTGCTCCTCCGCTTGGTTGAGTGGGTGGCTGGCGAGTCCCGTCTCTGTTTCAGGTCCCGGCCCTTCTGCCAGCCAGCGTCTGTTAGCCAGGCAACGACTGCCTGCCACTGACATTTGCCAAATCAAATAGAAATTTTAATTGACTCTTGGCTGGCAGACGTGCCAACGCTTTAGTTTCCGACTGGGTTCCTGCTTTTTGTAGCAGGCTCTTAAACCAGAAGCGGATCTTTAACGCAGCCATATTACTTTACCCTTAAAGCCTTTGTCCTAGCTATTTGCTCTGATTTTGAGCGACCCGACCTCTGCCCTGAATCTCCTCTTGTTTTTCCATCAGCAGGAAAACGGGTTAAGCGCCTTTTGGGCTTGAAGGGAAATTTGCATCTGTCGCTGTTGCGAATTATGTGGGCGCACACGGAAAACAGAAACTTTCGGATTCAGGACTCGGATCCAGTTCAGCACCCCTCCTCCACCTCCTGATCTGCTCCTCCCTGTTTGTCAACAACTTTGCGCGCACCTAATACTGCTGGATCAAAGGGGATATTTGTTGCGTGTAGTATAAGTTATTTGTATAGCAGACACCACCTTCTGACTGTAATAAAAATATAATACTGCTGGATCAAAGGGGACATTTATTGCGTGTAGTATAAGTTATTTCTATAAAAGACACCTCCTTCTGACTATAATACAAAAATATACATTTTTACAATCTTCAATTACGCAATCAATGAGTAAGATGAGATATGGATCCATTCCATTCTGAAATAACTAATACGTTTAGAACCCCTTTGAAAAAACAGATTAAGCCTTCAAATAAATTTCAGCCCAAGTATCAAAGATGAAGTATCAGTTAGTCGTGACCGTTAAGTATGGAAAGCCATCTTGTTTTTTGTACTTGTTTTTGTTTGCTTTTTGGGTCAAAAAGATCTGTGTTTGTGCGCGTTGGCTGTCTGTGTGTAACATAGTTTTTCACTTAATTAGCGCGCTGAATGACGCGTTGACAGTTGGCAGGAGTACGTGCCACGCCTGAGGGGCATGCAACACACAACTTTCCGTGATTGTTGTTGTCTCTTGTTGTCTGCGGGAGCGGCAGTTGTCAGCTGAGAAATGTGCCAGAGATTTTGGGGATTGTGTGCTGCCTGAACCTCCCACTGCTGTGAGGTAGCGCTCATTATTAAGGACAACTGGTGTTTATTACGGAAATCATATGGCGAACTTATTTTTTTTAATTGAATTTAAATGATATTTGAGTAAATACTTATGTAGAGCTGGATAGTTAAAACAAAGAACATTTACAAACTGGTATCTTTATACAAATATTTATTATGGCGAGGATTTTTTTTACTTCCCCAGGCAAGAGAATACATCGGTGGATTGGGCCGAAGAAATTTACCACAAGCTTAACGATTGAATGCTTAAATTTACACCAGTGCTCTGAGCCATCCCTCGTTCGGAATGGAGCCATTGCATATCGTTTACATTTTCACTGCCGGCAGCCGACGAATTTCCGTTGTCGGCTCGTGCAATTTGCAGTTCACACATTACTTTTATGTCTGCCACCTCCCGTCTCGCATCTATCAGGTCTTCATCCTCTTACTCCTTTAGTGAAAAACATAGTGAAAATTCACACAACGCTGGGAAGATGCTTTTTTCAATTCACAACATTTTTCCTTTACGTTTAATGAGCAGCATCAAGGTATCGAATTTTTCCTTCTAAAAATCACAGCTTTACAATTTAATACGACACAAAATTAGTACACAGAAAAAACATAAATAATTTTTAAAAAATTATTGTAGAAAATAATAATTATATTAAGCTTATAGTTCTTTTAATTCATCAACCAATACCAACTAATCAGCTAATAGGATTGCGGGGGAGAATTAAAGAAACGAAATGATTGCCATATGTGCTGTATAAAGATTCTAGTAACGACTGTGATTTGCGTCTTTAATTCAGAACACTGCCACGCCCACAAAACGCAAAAAGTTGACACTCCCACAGTGTATATGATTATATTTTTTCTGCCAACTTCTAACCATAGATTAAAAGAACTTTTAATTTCCAGGTGTATTCGATAGTCGAGTAAAACGAATATAGCGTCCTGTCTTGTTTTATAATATGAGCTTCCTCTGGCATAAAAATCATGGAAAGGTGACAAAGAGAGATGCGGGCGGTCCAGATTTCCGGTTGCCATTGCCCATGGCCTAAAGCAAACCGTGGAGCCCGCAGGAAGCAGGAAGCCGGAGCTGCATCCTGTGGGGATTCCCCACTGCGGTGCCGGTCAGCATCTGGCAGTACATACAAATTCGGCGGCTTCCGTTGGCATTTCAACTTCCTTGTACTGCGGTCTCAATTTTCATTTATATCGACAGCGAAATCAGATGTAATGTCCTCGAATGCTCCACTCCATGAATAATTTAATGCACTGGAGTGCGCATAATGAGCGTTATTGACATAAATGCACTTTAAATTCATGCGGGAATTGGTTCCGAATTGGGATAGTAAAGGGGGTACAAGGTCGGGAAATGTTGTAGGAATAACAGGCCAAACAACACCAATTGCCTTTTAATTAAAAAAAGTACAACAAATATATATTTCATTATATATCAATAAAATAAACCTGAGTTTGCTAAACGAAAAGTTTTTTTTTTTAAACTAACATTGTCATAGGAAAAACTAGTTTATTATTTGCTAACCAATCTATTTTGATTTCGTCCAGTTGTTCTCTTTTGGTCCTAATTTTTTCAGAATGGCTTGCTGGCACCACTGCATGTTTGAGTAGGGTGGTAGTGGGCGGTGGAAATGGGGTTTGCTTTGGGCCAGATAGCTGTGTCCGGCTTTGGCTTGTTTGCCTTGGACATTGGACTTTGCCGGCGTTTTTGGTTTCGGTTTGCTCGCTCGGTTTGTTGTCTGTGGCCGTATGTTTTCGGCACTTAAATCGAGTTTATTACGTGCTTTCTATTTGGCCAAATGGAGAAAATGGGGCCTGAGAGAACTACTAAAAGCCAAATCACTTCGAAGCAATAAGTAAAAAAAACTTTAACCCTATCTCTACTTCAACTGCGCCAGCGTTCTGTTGTGTCTGTGACCACGTAAACTTGTAAATGAGTGTTTCGTTTATTAAATTGAATTGTTTTTGGGAAACTCAAAAATACACACAGAACTTCTTCCATCGACAAAGTTTTGTGGGCATATATGAGGTGGAAAGAATAGGGGATTACGATATTAGACATCTGAAGTGCACTTGCACATCAGTTAGAGGCTACCTGAATATTTAGAGCATTTTGCATAAAATTGATAAGCTAAACTATTTACTTTATACAAGAGCATCCCACCCCTTTTGCACCCTTTGCCGAAAATTGAGATATAATTTTGCATCTGGATGGACCATAAAAAGTTGCAGCATCATCAACGCTTGTCGAGGGACCAAAATGCAGAAACGGCGAGAAGGAAATCCTGCAAAAGGGCTGAAAAACTTTCTCTTTGCAGTTGAGGAAAAACTTTGTAGCAAATATTTGAATAAGCTACCCTCTGCTTTCTTTTTGCACTCGCACTACCAATTTTTCTTGCATTTATTGCTATGTTTTTCGGTTGCCTAGGGCCAAACTTTTATTAATGAGCCAAAAGTTGTGAAGAAATGGAGCCAAGGAAAGAATGAGGCCTTCAACGCCTTATATATGCCATTATTAGCTAAATCAAAACAGCAAGCTTACAATTTAGAGAAAATTCAATTTAAATACTTTTCATGAATATATTTGTTCAGTAATACATTTCATAAATTATTTATGTATTTAGATCAGTAGTGTAGTAGTGAATAGCATGCAAAAATAAAAAAAAAATGATATAGACAATGCAAACTTTTCCACTGCAGCATAATTCTGCCAGTCTGAAAACTTTACCCTTCCATCGATCCATGTTGTGTTCAAGTTTCGGGTTAGGAGTTGAGTCAATACCTTAAAGCACTTGATGCCTTTTCATGCTTTCCACCGGCTGCACCATCATCATTGCCATTGTGGTTCGTCCTCTCGTCGTTTTCAATCTCCCTCTGGATGTTGAAAATTTCCATCATAAATGTTTATAAACACAATTTTCTAGTTGCGGCAAAAGTTATATTATTGGAGTAGCCTCTTTCCCTGCTCTCTGATGCACTATGATTTATATGTAAGCGATCATCAATCTTCTTTTGCTGACATGGTTGTTGTTGGTTCAGTTACTGCCAGTTGAGTGGAGCCGAACAACCAGGCCTTTAAAGGTTTTCTTTTTGTCTCCCATTGATTTCCCAGCTCCTAAGACTGCAAATTCATTTTGCTTGTTTCTGGGCAGGAAGGATGTCAGGACGGAAGGAAGGAAGGATGTGGGGCGTGGGGCATGGGAGTGTTGTGGCTTGTCGTGTCTGTCATTGTCATGTACTTGTCGTACTCGAGGACAATAAATGCATTTGCAGAGGCACTAAAAACTCCAGCTGCCCCCACAGCAAACGGCAATCAATCGATGATTTCTATTCATTTTTAAACACTTTGGACCAATAAGTGGAAAAGACCGAGCCTGATATTTTAGGACATATATTAGAATATTAGAACACTCTAAAAATAAATTTCGGTAGTGCACTTCACTTTTCGAAATATAGATTAAGCACCTTTAATTCGAAAGCAGATACATCATTATTTTGTAATTATAAAAAATAGTTTTTCTTCAGAACCATTAAAAAACCGTGGAAAGAATATTACAGTCTACAATTCAAGCTAACTTTAATTGTATACTTTCCATTTGGGCTACTGCATCAGCGGCATGATAGTTTAGCTTGATTTGTGGTGATTTTATTATGTTGTTGACAGAGCTTTACGCCTGATTCGCCTTTTGTGCGCCATACCCGGCGTATACGCAATGTTTAACCACATATGCATTACACACACGCCATGTTGAACAACCAATTTATTTACCCAACTACTCAGCTTGAATTGCGCAGGCACTTCGCCTAAAGGGATAGCCTGGCGACAATGTTTTTGGGACCAGATATCCACATTATCCTCTCAGTCGAACAATTCGTTATCTACATGCCTGCTCAGTGCGAAAGCACTTTCTTCAAGCCTTTGAGGTGACCCGCACTTCGAGGCACTTGTGGAGCTCCTGGCTGATGACTTTTGGAGCTTGGCTTCAGCTCTGACCTCTGTGCATCTGCATTTACCACTTTGACATTGGCAGCAAAAACGGCCCCAAGTGATTAGCCAGCCAAATGGATTGGACTACGAAAACTTGAAGCCACGCATATTTTAAGTGGCAAAGTTTCTGAGGGCTAAAGAAAATAGTTGTCCCAACTACTCTTTCCCATTTTCCATTCACACTGCCATGCAATAAAAAAAGCTAGTAGCTGCAGAGGAGCAAAGTCAAGTAAATAAAAAAATTATTGCGAAAGTTCTCGCATGCAATAAACGATGAAAGTAAGTCCTTCTTCAAGAAGGCACCAGAGCACGAAAATCGCAGTAAAAATAGTTACAGCCACGACACTTAGAACAGGATCTTTCGCAAGAACATCATCTTTCAGTGGCATGTCTGCCTACACTGTCACGGCTCCTCCAATACCCCAATAGTGTAATCAACGCAGGTTCCACCCAACCAGATCTGCAGCAGTAGCATTTTGGGGATTTGGGCGCAGTTAAACGGCCTACTGACAATCCAGCCCCCTCCGTTTCTGAATCCCATAACGCCGAGGAGAGGACAACACTTTCGTTGGCATGGCATACACGCTTTCATAGTTGCGGCAGACGTGACAATGACCAAATGACACAATGTTGCTCTGCACAGTGGGCATTGTGGGATGTAGACTGGAGAATGATGTACTTGCTAACAGCTGCGCAGTACTGGCAATATTATTAAGAATTATACAGCATGAATAACAAGAAAACTTATATGTTCAAATGAAAATACCTTTTAGACAAACAAATTAAATCAATAAGTTAATCAAGGCATCTTTCAGCACTGACTTTAGTAATGTTTCCATCATTTCCGGCTGAACTGATAAATGACGCTTTGATTTATTATGATTAATATTTCGCTACCATTCCAATGCTGCATGACAGGCGAATAAAATCAATCATTCCAATTAATTGTTGTGCAAACTCCATTGGCGTTTATATATGTAAGCAATCAAACACCCGTAAAGGAGCATTTATGTGCGGCAAGCAGCTATCGATTTATTTAATTGAGCACTGCCGTTCGCAGCCCATTGTCCAATGTCTGAGCAGTTATTAGAGAAGATGTTGCAGCTATCAAAATGCCATAAAGGCGAACGTTAAACTGAGCTGCCGTAAACTGCTCGAAATACGGCCGTGTTCCTTGCCGGGCACTCAGTTAAGGAATAGGGTAAACGGACAAGTCGAGTGAGGCGGCGTCAATTAGGCCCCAGTTTGATTAGAGGATGGGTGCAGTTGGCCGAGGGAAAAATTTCCATTACATTTAGCATGCCACACGCCCCATATCATCATCTCCATTCGCTTCTCTCTTAGGGGCTTTTCCTTTTCATTAGCTAAGTGGCTGAGTGCGGGCTATCCGTTGAGCCTCCGAACAATATACAATATAATTTTTATTTGCCCCTCTGTTTTTGTAATTATCCAATACGAGCCGCAATACCCGCCCTGAGCCGCATTAAACATTTCGGGCGTTGATCTATTTTATCTGTTCTCTCAAGTGGCATAAATCACACAAAACACTGGGGCACTGACACAATGGGATAATTAGATGGGAATTGAGACGTTCAAATTAAACTCAAATAGATCTAGAAGTAGAGCATGTGCGTTGTACAATGCTTTTGTTTGACGAAATTAATTCTTATGATAAAAGACAGATGACCAAGTATTATGATACTAAATGAATTTTTAAATAATAAAACTGGATATTCTTTAAATAAATACTCAAAAAGAATGATACAATGATCAGAAGGAAATATATATACATATATATATATAAATAAAACTTTTTGCATTCCGCCTTGAGTAAACAAACTTGCGTTTTGCCCACGTCTCCGAAATATGCGTGCTTTATCTCAACTTTCTAGATTTTATAGTTCCTGAGATCTCGACGTTCATACAGACAAACAGACGGATTCGTCTATTAATCCTGATCAATATATATATACTTTATGTGGTCGGAAACGCTTTCTTCTACCTGTTACATACTTTTTTAAACGAATCTAGTGTACCATTCTGCTCTACGAGTAACGGGTATAATTACAAACCCAATTATTTAATGATTTGGATCTAGAAAACAGAAAAAACACTCATAATCGCAAGTAAAAATGTTCATGCTAGTTGATGGTTGCAAATTGCTATAAGAGCACTTAGTCAGCGGGCATGCAGTAAATAACCTTTATTGTCATTCATCACCGCATAATACACAGAAATACAAATTGTCACTCAAACCAAGGGGGTATTATAAATATATTATGGCAAAGCGCAGCCTGGGGAAATTTCAAAATAATGGACAAACGTGACCAACGCATAACGAGGACGAACATGATTTTCACTTAAACGAAAACTTGTGGCACGATATCCTTTAAAGACCAGGATATGCGGAGTGCAAGCCGGAGGAAGTGGTGTTGACTCAGGGACGTCTGTCAGAGGCAAGCAAAAGCGATTTTGCGGTTAGTCTGGTAAGCCACAGTGTTGTTGACCCCCTCAAAAACCCCTTCGACTGCACTTGACTCTGACCCTCCCCGCTGCTCGTCTTCTCTCTTCTCCCCTCGGCCGATCTCCGTCGACGCTCATTAAAAACAACAAAGACAGTTGACTCCACCGGTCCCAGGTAGCTCAACAAGGAAAAAGAATCCCTATTACATTTATATTAAAAACAATATTCAATTTTTATTGAAATACATTTTTAAAACTTTCTGCATTCCGCCTTGGCTACATCCGTCTCATTTTATAACCTCAGATACCAAGAAAATCTCGAATATTCTTATTAAAAGATAAAATCCCCGATAGCAGTTCTGCCAGTGCACCGTGTTTGCCCAGTGCCATCAGCAGGAGAGCCGAAGAGCTGCAGCATCAACGGCCACGTAACTGAGACAGGAGCAGTCCACGTAATTGAATCACCCTCCAGAACATATTAAAACCATCCTGAGCAGCTCACAGAATTCCCCACGAGTCCCTGGCTCTCTTTTCTGTATTTCTGGATGTTGGACTGCGGTTTGGCCTTCAGGCAAAAATGACCGATACCAGGGACCAGGATTTACCATCGCCTCCTGGCCGGATTGTTGGTATTTGGTTGTTCTCAGTTGTGCAACTGATTGCCAGTTGGCTTTGCTATCCGTGCGTTTCATGTAGTAGGTTCATTTGCTTATTTTTGGGTTGTAGAATTATACATTGTAAGTCAGTTAATCTTTAAACAGTATATTCCGATAGAACTTATTAATCGTTTGAGAATGATTCCATTAAATATTAGAATGCCGTTCATTGATATAGGCTTTATACATTTAAAAATACTATATTTGTTTAAGCTGTAGCATAATGCACTCTTTAAAATTAGTTAACTTCAATTGAACTTATACATATGTATGTATGTACTACGTATGTATAATAAAGTTGGGGCGCCGATAAAGGAATGCGAAAGTATATCAATTTTTTAAAATATAATATTTTTAAAACCGGACGTGGGCAGTAAAGCTTATTGATAAGCAACCGATTTTCGCTTTCAAATTTGAAACATTCGATTTATAATTTTTTGCTGGCTGCGTAAAGTGTATAAATGCGTCGTGTGATAAGCTTAACTACCTTGGGACACTGACTTCCCCGACCTCCCCAACTTCCCCGCTTTCTTGTTTTCTTTTTTTCCTGTGATCCAACTTGAAGTTGCTGCTTTGCATTGCTCACGTTGCCGCTGCTGTTGAACCGAACAGGTTCAGAACGGCCACCTGAACAAAGCATATGACGAGAATAAAAGGAAAATCACGTCTGATAAATGAAACAAATATATATATGTGGATGCATATACATTTATATATATATATATATATATCCGCGTATATACAGATACACTGAAGCACACGCATGTAATGTTTAAATTTAGATATATCTGCAAGTTCCCCGAACGTCTCGAGCACTTGGTCCGCTTATCATTTCGTCTGTGTCGTAAGTCTGTGATGCCTTCTGCCTGTCAAGTAACCAACTCAACTACTCCTGGCCTTAACATATGTTAGCCAAAAAAAAACAGGGCCAGAAATAAAGGAGGAATCGCAGAGAAAAAGCCGGAATGCAGCGCCAAAACTGCAGCTCCTTTGGACAACTTTTCGTTCTGTGTCATTCTAGAATCTAGATGCAGAAATTTGATGCCAGCTGCAACTTGTTAGCCCCATGTCTTGGCTCATCCTTCTTCTTTGCTTTCCTGATTTTGTTTGCGCCTTCGAATGGGTTTAACTTACTGGTTTTGGGTTTCAGGAGCTCCTTCTGCACTCGCTGCAGTCTGTTAATTGCAGCAAAGTTTCCCACATTAAGCTTGAGAAACAATGAAGAATTGAAGTCCGATGAAGGCAAATAAGAGAATTTCGCTAATCATGATTTGCTTTCTTCTCAATGTTCTTTGTTTGCCTTGGTGTTGTTCATTAAGGTAAAGGGTAATGGCGGGTTTAACTTTTTCCCTGGATCGGTTTGAACTTTTGCGAAAGCCAAGTCCAAAGACCTTTAAGTTGTGCAAAAGGTCTAACCTCTGCCACAACTGGCTTGATTTTAGTTTAAGTTACGTGAAACTTTAAAATTTCAAAATTTCTTTAAGAGAGGAGGCTTAGTGCTAACTGAAGCGTTTGCTGTGTTGCACAAAAGTTTTTTCGTTATCTAAGCAAACAAATATGTGTCCCATTATCATTTTCCGAAATTTTTTTATTTTGTGAAGTTCTCTCCAGTGTTATTTTCCTTTGAGCCTAAACGAATTTCATTCAAAAGACTGCATTAAAAAGGCATAGAGAAGAGGAGATTTAATCTGGGAGAAGAACCTGCCATATCACCTTAAGCCTTCGCACTTGGGACCTCACCTGAAGAGATCCGCTTCCATTATTTATTATCGGGTCATGAGGTCTCCACATTTTCCTCTTTTTGTCCAGACACGAGTTTCAACTTAGTTGAGCCCAAACCCACACACAGAGGCTGCTATAAGGCTAGCTAATCGCATTGGATTGAATCAATCTAAAAGCAAAATCGATAACTAGACCATGCTGGCAAACACATTTTAATGTGATTCCTAGGCTGTAGATGTGCAATAATTTATTTAAATTCCCAAATGTGTGCTCTCGCAGACATTGTCATTAATATTTACTCGATTTGATTTTCTTAGCCGTGTCTTTTGGGTCAAGCCATTAATGCGAAGTCCAGCAGAGCTCCGCGTGGGCCGCTTCCAACGATCTCTGGGCAGCTTGGAAAGCCGTTAACTGGCAGCCCAAGTCAGCCAAGTCAGCCAATCAACGTAGCAAACTAGTTTAGACAGACGGACTTCTTGGGCCATCTGGGGGCAGAAGGGAAGCAGTTCGACTTGGCAGCCAAAGAACGAGAAGCTGTAACACAAAATGCGGCTGAGTGACAAGTTTTCTGAGGCCGAGGCATACATATTAAATGGCATATTTAATAATTTTGTGTTTTATTAGGGGACAAACTTTTAATTGGACACGGTTTACTCTCTTCTCTGTTCTGCAAAAAACAGATATTCCTGTGAAAACGATTCTGTTCAGAAACAATGAAATCCATTCTATAAGTATGCCTTGCTCTAGTTAAGCCGACTGAACTGAAATTAGCTTTGACGTTTTCGATGAAGCTGATTGCAAAAATATAATCATATATATATATACCACCACAGCAAAAGTTTTAATTCGTCAGTTTTTTCGTTTTTATTTACGGTTTTGTTTCTGGGACGGCAACCTTTTGGCCTCTGACTGAACTTTGATTACACGCAGATCTGTTTGCTGAATAAGCACGTTTTCGTGTTCCAAATATTTCCTGGTCGTTTTCCCTGATACAGATAATCAAATCCTTGAGCCATATTCTTGCAGTTTTTTGTCTGCATGTCGTGGGAGCTAAACCCAATTATTTTTTCGCAAGTCGTAAATCTATCTGAATTCATATAGATGTATAAATACGCCATAAGCGGAAATTCGGTCTCTGGGGTAAATGAATAAATGATATCCTTATATCCGATATGTGCGATAAATATTTATGTGGCAATTTGGAGCACACTCCTCCGTCAGCTCCACAACTTTACCCCCTCTCAAAAGCTCAGTTCCACTCTGCTAAGGCTTTGGGACATATGTGACACATGTCAATAACATCTTACAGCACCACAAGCTCCACGCAAAAAGAAATCATCACAAAGCATAATATTTTTCATTCAACCTTATGCACAGCACAACGTTAAAGGGCAAAAAATTGTGAATAAGAAACATACAAAGAATAATTAAGAAATTAATTAAGACTGATTAATTTCTAGATTTTCAAAGTCTTAAGTAGAGTTGAGAAAATTGTTGTAAAGAGATTTAACTTTTCACAATAGTTCTCACACGACAACAAAATCGGTTGATTTTTTCAAGTGCACTCTCTTCATATTGTCAATTCCTACCTCGTGAAGTGTTTTTATCACGCTTGTGTGAAACTTATGCTCAACGATTTCAATTTCCATAGAGTCCCCGCCCAAACTCTCGAACCCATTCCCCTATCCATTGATTGGCAGCTGGTATAACTTTAAACAACCAGAGATTGTTGTTGCCATTACCTTTTTAAAATGTGGACATCAACTAAGGAACCACAAGGCTTTCATCAAAAGCTACAAAGCTCCTAAGCTGCTCAGCTTCAAAGGCTTAGAGCACTTGTACTCGTATAAGGAGAAAAAAACTGAAGGGGTAAAATTAAGAGAGAAAAACTGTGCAATCAGTTAAAAAAAAATGTGTGGGTACTTGAAGCTAAAGAGGCTTATGGAAACCTTAAGTTGACCCAGTTTAATGGACCCAACACTTGAGAATCTATTGAAATTCAAGTTGAAAGCACATCCTTCAGGCCCTGAACTAAATCCTTCAGTTCATTTTGCACAACATTTTCGAACGTCATTTAATTAGTAAATTCTTGGGAGAATTTTTCGTTTTCCCAATGATTGGGCAGCAGTTTGCAGTCGTCCACGGGGCTAATAAAATATCGATGTTTGCCATCATCGCTCACCCAACAATTACGAAAAACCTTCCGAGAATTGCGTTGTCCATTTTACTTCTGTCTGCTTTAAATTAAACTCTAAGCTCTAAATTACGCTTAATTTGTTTTTACGCATCTTCTGCTTCAGACATTAAGCAGAGATCTATAAAAAGAATTTGACGTTATCTAAACCCAAGAAATCGGCAGGAAAATATACATAGCCGTAAAATAGCTATTAGGTCGAATGAGGAGTGCGTACTCAAGGGTCATGGAAACGTTGGTATCTATGGAAATGTGGAATGTTAGAAGGTGCCTAATATGTATAATGACGTATTTATTTTCAATATACAAGGATAGTGTAACTTATATATAAAAAACTCATTTAGAGCGTTACTCCTTTAGTGGCTGTAAACCATTTGCATCTATAATTCAATGAATCCTTGGTTTACTTTTACTTATTCTGCACCTTGAAGAGCCCAAAAAGAGGGACAGCAGCATACTGTTCAACAATTTGGCACATTTCCCTTTCAGATCTAATTTTTATGGTCTCACCCACTAAAGCTTTTGCCTTTGGCCATCTTCAGCAGACTTGAAGCATTGTCTGCTGGCCATCAATAATTTATGCATTCGACCATCAATCACTTTGAGCTGCTTTGCGTTAGCCAGGAATTGAGAATTGAGAGAGACGTTGTCATAGAAGTGGAAGGAGGTTTTCGGGATTCCGATTCCAAGCTAAGTAAAATCAGTCAAGTGTGGAAAGCAAGGCGCAAATGGTTTGAATTGAGCCCCCACTGCTATCGAATACTCCTCGAATGGGGAGTGGAGCACATATTTTATGTATTTGCCTTTACTCTACTTTGTGTACAGTTCTGTTAATTTTTTCTTGGTATTTGCCTCTGGTTTCTGCCTGCTATGCCAAATTTCCATCCTTTGTTATGACCCAAAGACCGGAAGAGCAGGAGAGAAAAACTTTATCCATTGGTCCTCTGTAAATTTGCGAAATTGCTTCCTTATTTCATTTTTGGCAAATAAACTGAAAGAATAACATTCCCAGCCCCCAGGACATGTGAAGATACCCACTCGCTTTTCCAATTTGCCAGAGACATTTCAAACAGCTGACGGTGCTGAAGCATTTGATTTATGCAAAGTTGTTGCCTAAATTGATTTGCAATTGCCAATTTCCTCAAAGAAAACTCATAATCAGCCTAGGCAAGCCGGCATACCCAATCCCTCGTGGAATAGCGAAAAGCTATCCCCATGCCGAGCGCGTTGCGTAAATGTTTTACACCGAGGCGTCAATGTGGCTCAAGATGTTAACAGATCTTCGCCGGCTGCTCACGCCACCCACTCCAATTTAAATTTTCAATATGCGAGGCGGCGAACAAGACGATGACAATGAGATGTGAAGCAAAGTTCACGCCCCAGAGCGACGAACAAGTCAACAAACAATGAAATCCTTGTATGAGGCCCGGCCTCGCCAATGTGAGCACTCTGAACTACCATATACCCTGTAACCATTTTATATAACTTTGAATGGCTTTTCAAAATATATGCTTCCCATATAGAACTTACTTGTATGGCAAACTTGTTAAATCCCAATAATAAATAAATGTCATAAATTTGGTTTCACCAAACTGTTCAGTCCTCAAAGCTACCCTCTAAGTACAACACAAAAAATGCATTTAAATTATATTGAGTTTGTTTGCTGGTGTGCCAGGTTTTTGAGACTTTTGGTATTGCTATAGGGGCTTCATTTGCATATGTACTTAACACGTGTCGGTTTGGGTGCTTCGGTTTCACTTTGGGGAAAACAGGGAGCAATTACTTAATGAAGAAACAAAAGCATGAAAAAGTTCTGGGCCAAAATGCAAATACTGGTAGCAATACGCGCCCAGCTTAATGCTGCTTAATATATTTATGCAGACAGCCGACAAATGAGACCAACAGGGGAAGAAAGTGAAAGAATGAGCTTTTCTGCTTAATCAAATTACAGCTCTAATTAATTTCAATTGTTGCGGTAATGGGATTCTTGTGAGCTCGCTGAACACAAGAAGCATCTTAAGAGGCGTTCTGGAAGATACTTTCGGATTATCATTAGCAAGGCGAATAGCTGTGAAAACAATACAATGACTGTGCTGTCTATGTTACAGACATGATTTGATATCTATTTCGAAATATTTTAGATATAACTGGATACTTTTTATTATTTTAGATATAATTGAATACTTTTTTATTACATTTTATGCAAAATTTATGAATTTTTTTGATGAAGTAATATATTGATTTTGATAGTTCTTATGCTTGTAAATTTTAGATGTAAATTCTTCTTTGCTGCAGGGTGCGATGAATATTTTTAATCATTTTAATTCTATACTTTTTATTAATTAATTATTAACCTGTGGTCTAGTTGTTTTAGTAGTGACCTCCTTAATAATTGTAACAAATGTTCATCTGAAGTTATTAAAGCACTACAATGTACTTCATTTTGCCCACTAGTTTCTGCCACGCTGCCCACAGTGGTTGCCGCAGCCAAGAGGCAGCACACCGTTGCAAGTTCATTACAAACAATTGATTTGGCAGAACGGCGTAAAAATTGGCACAGGTAAGAAGGATGGGCCAACTCAGCGCCAGCACTGTCTGGCGAAATGGTAAAAGCCGGCATAGAAAGGGGAAGGCGCCGCCGAGGGGAGGCAGGAAGCAGAAACCCACTCGGAACGATAAAGTCTGCTCATGACCAACGCAATGTGGCTGCAACTCTAGACAAAAAGCCAAGTCAGCACTTGCGCCGCAGACGCTCCGCACGGAGCGGAGGTGGGTGGAGGTGCTTGTGGCATTGGGCAGGAGCCAGGTGGGAGACTGGCAAGGGAAAAGGCAGGAGGAGAAGTCTGGGCTGGGGCATAAATGAGGGCGAGATGTGATGACTGCTGGCTAGCATTAATAATGAAAATATTCAGGCAGCTGCTGCTGCGGCTGCCGTTGATTGAAACCGAAAGGGCAGGAAAGTCGAGGAATGGCAAGGTACTCCAAGGAACTACACTTGCACAAATTACGTCGATATCGCGTGGGATCATTTTTAAATTATGCAAAATCCTTACATTCACTACTAGGAAGAAAACATTTAATTTATATTATTTTTAAAATAATAATTCAGTTTGAAGAAACACGATTTTAAAGTTTTTAAATACGATGAACTATGCAAATTATAGTAGGTATTGCAAAATGGTATTTAAAGTATAGCTTTAAGGAATGGTGTATGCGAGTAGCGAGTGGGTGGAAAATCTTTTGAAAAAGGATTAATATTAAATATGCATGTGTGTGTTGTTTGTACCGAGCAGTTTGAAAGTGTGTTCGGGTGAAAAGTTGCCCGTTGGTTTGAGTAATGTGCGCACATAATGAGTAACAAAGCGCCCTAATGAAGTACTCAAAACCGTCGAGCAGAAGCCAACTTTCAAGCTCGTGGATATAAAGTTCGCTAAGTGTTAGGGGCGAATTGCCAGACTTAAACCTTAAAAGTTTCATAAATGCTTAGCTACAAACAGGAAAATTGGGCCCAATTGCCAAATCGGAAGTGGCGAGCAACTTCAAATAAAGTCAATAAGCGAGAAGTGCGTTAAAAAGTAAACAATATGCCAAAGGATTAAACCATTTGCACAATAGCATGTGAAGCGTTATAAGCCCCACACAAATGCAAATAGGTTGAAGAGGAGAGTTTGGAGAAAGAGAGATTGGAGAACGAGAGTTTGGAGAAAGAGAGATTGGAGAAAGAGATATTGGAGAGAAGAAAGCGAGCGAACGAGGAGCGAGACTGCACAAGGTAAAGGAGGACGCCAGAAGATCAGAGTGTTCGAGGAAACAACGGAACAAATATGGACTTTGAACCAGACAAACGGTAGGACCGTGGACATCGCACCTGGGGAGAAATGAAGGAATCACTGTTAAAGGAGACCCATATAAGAAGACTGCTGGAAGCAACACAGTCAAGGATAACCAAAAGATAGTGAACATCGTGAAGGGAGTATTCAAGCAAAACAACTACGGCCGTGAAAGTCAGCAAGGAGCAAGATCTTAACGTCGAGATGTTCGGGAGGAAGCAAGTGACCAAGAGACAGAATTAGCTGAGGTCCTCTAAGGCAGAGCACGGTTAGGTTGAGACGTCGTGCTACCAAACTAATCGAGACCAGATTCGGGCGTTGTGGCTAAGGCCAGATCAAGGACGACGAGAGGACGGCGGAAACGAGGTTCACGCACCCGGTTGAAGAAAGGCAGTCTTGTTAACTGAAAGTGGAAACTGGACAGACGTCTGGCGGGAATGACCGGGACAAAACAATAGACAGGATTCTCTAGCAAGCTCGGCGGTTCCCTTGAGGGCCCAGCACCTGTCTAGGAACGGCGACGCTTCCCTAAGTCCAACAGCCCAATTCCTCGCCAACAATCACGCATGGCACCTGTATTTCCTGGGGTAAGGAACGTCACCCAAGCAGGGAGGATCTCGCAGCGGACAAATTATTTCAAATGTCCCACCGGAGATTATAAAGACCATTGAAACTGAAATATGCAAAGTGCTGTTACTGATAAAGGGGTGATAGCTCAATGAAGCTAGGTTCTTCTTTTTTAAGGGTGGGCAAACGAAAATATTTTGGGCAAATATACGTGGACAAACGATGTTACTGCGATTAAAAAAATTGAAATTTTGATTTTCGAACATTTTTGAAAATTTATATATTTAGAACTGGACGTGGGCAAAAAACTAATTGGTTGGCAAACATGAGCAAACGATTCCAGCTTTCAAATTTCAAAAATGCGATTTTACTAAACCCAGATTCTTGGAGCCCCGGTGTGATTTCGTTTATACGTATAACTTTTGGTGGGACAAACACGAAAAATTGAGCTAGCCGCACGTTGTTCGTAGCAAGCAGCTGTTCGTTACAAGCATTGAAATTGAAATTGAGTTATAAATTCCTTGTGGTCATTTGTTTCCGTCCGAAATATGCTTATAATTTCCTTTAACCACAGGCTTCGTCTTTTCGGTATATCAGTTTCGCATTTTTATACCCATTACTCTTACACTAATAGGGTATACTGTATTCGTTGAAACATGTAGGGGCAAGCGTTCCCTGACCCTACAAAGATTAGGATCACTAGCCTGGTCGATCTGGCCATGACCTTCCGTCTGTCCGTTTGGTCATCGGTATGAACGTCGATATGTTGAGAACTATAAAAGCGAGACAGTTGAGATAAGGCACTCAAAAATTTTTTAAGTGACAAGTTTGTTTCCGAACGATGGCTCAGCCTCTCTAACGCCCACAATTATAAAATGTATTTAGATTTTCTTTTACTTGCTAATTTATGTGAATATGCGAACAAAATATGTTAAGAATTGTCCCTCTTAATACAATCTGCTAAGTAAAGTGTAACCGAAGTCGAGGAACTTGACTATTGCGTTCTCTCTGGTTCACATTGGACTTATACACAGTTGTTTTGAATCTAGGGTATTTTAATAGTCCATATTCTAAATATGTAGATAGGTTTACTTTCCCAATTATCTTGAGAAAAATACCTGCCAGCTGCTTTAAATTTTTGATCTAAATAAATACAATTATAATTTCAGCAATGATTTCATTTACAATTTGTTTGACCAAAACAAAGTATTTCAATGAAGCAATTTGAATAAATGTGAAAGCACATTGAAATTTTAAATTGAATGGAATGTCACAAATCTTGATAGTTGACTCAAATGAATTTCATACAATAACACATGACGAAAACAATGCATTTAATGCAATAAATATTTAAAGCAAGTTTATTTTTATATACTGGAATTTAATAAAGTGTACTTAGGTTGATTTTCATTCGCGGAGATGTTTTCGAGAGTATACGTAATATGTGACAAATAAAACGCAATCTTGCGGTTTTCTGCCTTTTTTATTGAGGCAATCACGAGCATAATAAAATTAATGATAATAGTGACCATAAAGAAACCAAGAGTAGTCCGCCATCGCAATAATAAATGGTAATGATGACAACAATGGGTGGTACTTAATAAATTTAATACGTCCGTTTAGGCTCACAATTAGGCGAACGATTTTTGGCCAATTTAATTCCTGAATACTTCCGTCTGCGGTTAGTGCTTCATTTGAGTGGATAAACACGCGGGACTTAACACGATTTCTGGATTTGTGTGCATTACCTGGAAATAAAGGATATAATCATTAGTAACTCCGTGGTGTTGTGAACATAAAATGCGAATTAATGCGGTATAGAAAATGGGGATGTATGGTGGCACCACAACTTATAGTAGGAATGAGTTACACCTTTATTTAGATGGACTCCTAGAATTTAATAACATAATTTCTGCCTTTATCTTTAATATATATATAATAATAATAATAATAATATAATATAATTATAATTTTGGATTATATTTCAACCAGACATTGGTTTACCTTGTGACGTGGCAATTTCGATTTCAATTGCACATCGCCACGGTGGAACTGCGCCACAATTGGAATGCCGGGAGGAGACATATTGGCTAACCCGATCCGAACCCCGTGCCGCCAATAAATCGCCGGTGAACGACAGTCGCTAGATAGTATATCCGTACAGAGAGCACCCATGAATCGCCGGCCTAAGCCCGCTGAAATTTATTATAAAATTCAATCTTTTTATTTTTCGCTGGCTTAGAAGGGGCAAGAACTTTCTCGCCCAAGTGTCGAAAGCGGCTGCGATAAGAGGAATAGCGAAGAAAACATGGCAAAAGGTATTTAAATCGTTTTTAATGGAAAAATATGCAAAGCAGCCGCGCGGCGGAGTCGTAAGCCGCTGAGAGGCTGAGCAGGATACCAGACAAATCTCTGCCGACTGCCCGGCCACCTCCTTCATTAAAATTCCAAGCATTTTCACTTTACGAAAATACACGGCAGATGAGGGGCAGATGAGGGGCGGAGTAGGTTGTAGGAGTAGGGAAAAGGAGTTGCGGCAGTTGGAGAATAAAGAACAGACGGAGAATCCGGCGGGAACTGCTGACTGACACACTTTAAAACAATTTCCTGGCCTGGCATCGCTTCCTTCTGAATACAGAATACAGATCCCAGAAACCAGTATCCCGCCCGAGGAGGTTGGACACATCCTTGTCATCCCAAAGTGCAAGCAGGACATATGACAAACTTGACGTAGCATGTCAAAAGATTTGAAGCCAATTTGTCTGACGAAGTGGGATACAAAATGGGATGAAGTCGGAGCCAAAAAGCTAGAAGTTGCGTAGTGCTGCCGTATTGCATGTGAATTTTACATTAGAAAAACTCACAAAAGGAAAGGAAATACAATTCAGTGCAGAAGCTAGCTAAGTATATCTCATTCTAAACACGCTGCATATGTTTTGAAGCATGGCTAACTTGCGAATCGTTTAAGATACAATTTACGCAGCTTATACAAGTTACGAGGAAAAGACATGTGGATTTAAAGAAATCAAATATTTAGATTTAGATTTAGATTTTCAGATAATGTCGGTCTATTAAAATGAGAACAGAATTAAACTATATCAATCAAAAACGGAATCCTCTATCTATCCTCTATCGCCTATAGCCTTAAAACTATGGTTGGTTTAACGTACGACCTGCCAATTCTAAGATTACATAAAATTCAATATAAGCTTAAGCCTATTAGCAGTCAGAGCTGATTAAATTAAGTATACTGTTTAAAATAACCACACAATCATTACGAAAACTATTTATAATATAACACTATTTACTGCCATATTTCGTTCATACAAAATCACAAGTCCACTCAAATCTAATAGTTGTATTAATAGAATAATTATGATGCAATATTTTGGCGCTCTAATTGTATGAAAAGCCCAGGAGATATTTCATTTAATTTACGCCTGTAAATTCAAATGCTGATATTATATTGTCTCTCTAATTGGGCATCCTTTGGGGGACGAGCGGCGTGTGTTATGTTGTGCATACCAAATGCATATTTAAACTGATTAAATTAGTTGAAGCGTTGTCATAATGAATGCGAACCGTGCACACACATTCAGGACCCCAACAAGTTCTAAAGTGCCACTAAAAAGTGCAGGAGAGATAGACAGTTGGCAGCGACGGAGTGGGTCTATGCGCACTCTCCACAGAAGGGGTCCTGGAATGTTTGTTTGGAAGACGAGGGCAAAGCTTTGCACTACTATAAAATTAAGATTAAAAGCTCCAGCTGTAAATGAGTATAAAAAGCCAGTCTTTGGCCCCCTTCTCCGGAGTTCGGTGTTTGTCTAAGGTGAGCATTTGTGTGTCTGCTTGTGAAAGGATGCTTCTCGCAAAAGTCAGAAAGGCTACACACAGAAAAAGTGGGGACAACGACAAATAGAAACAGGCAAACAGAAGCGACCTCTCCTCCTCTCCAACCTTTGCTTACTTCTGTCCCCTCATTGTCCCCTAGATTAGCTGCAAATTCTTTTGTGGCTGCGAGGAAATTAAAAATTTTTACTTTAAACACACAACAGAAGTGAAACAAAGCATTTTAATTTCCTAGAACGTTAAAGGATGCGAAATATATTATAAAAGAGAATGGGGACAAAAAATGATGAAGAAAATGTAGAAAGTGAGCGTTGTCTATCAGCGTTTTTTTCGGCAAACTAAAGCAGCACAAATAACACCGACCACTGAGAAGGGTCATCTTGTTTTTATATATTTAATAGTTCTATATACAACGTATTCGTTATCAACCTTAAATTGGATTTCATTATCATTTTCCAGATTACCAGGTTACAAAATATTTTGTATATATTCAAGGCACTTCAAAAAATTGTAGCGTGATAACTAATCTTTGGTTTTTACTTTGGGGCAAGATTTTAGAATTTAATTAATTTTATTCCAGAAAGACAATTCTACGTAGAACTTCATATCCGAAAATTTTTTTTTGATTTTTCAAAGAATCTCGAGTGATACCACAGAAGCTGCGGGTGCCCGCACAATTTATTTTTGTTTCCTATTTGAAAAAATGTACTACCAAATATATTGCTCTTCATTTTTAGAAGTTCCCTTGTCGGAAAAAATTATTTACAAAGAATGATGAAAAGTAAAGGGTGTCCTAATTTTTTTGCGTTTGGTGGTGACTTTTGTGACTTTAAAAGGAGGGTTGGTTTGAAGGCGGAAAAAAACTATCCAAAAATGTGCCACTAACAGGGTTTCATCCATGGCTGGGCCAATGAACAACTGGGATATACGAAATACTCTCGAAAACGGATGGAAAATTTCAATTGAAAATTGCAAGGAACAAATTCCAATAGGATACGAGTATTCAATTATTTAATTGGTTCATTTTATTGTTTTGCTGCATGTCAGATGAACTCGGTAACGCGCCGCCAAACCAAAAGGTTACATATCATTTATAAATATTTCCCTGCGCCTCTGCAATGCCAAAGTTGTCAATCATTTGTCAATTAAGCACTCTATCAATCCGCATGTCTGCCGGAATTCCATCTTGTTTGTTTATGCAGCCAATCGCGGGTCGTGTAATGTATCTCTGATATATATTTCAAGCCTACGATACACATTTATTAAAGTGTGTTTTTTGCGTTTATCCCGAGCATAAATTGAAATTCTGTCAGCATCGGGATTATATGGATATGGAGATATGGGTGAAATGGATGAGAGGGGCAGCGGATGTGATCCGTCTTTTTCACTCCGCTTTCATTAAATTGAAAAATTGTTCGCCAGGCGCAAATTACACAAATCATCAACGGCGCGGCACTGGAAATATTGTGAAAATGAATTGCAACTTTGCGCTGCTTTATTGTTTTATCCTTTTACGATTTTTTTTTTAAATATTTATTGCTTTATTATTTTCAACAATTAAGGCAATTCAGAAAAAGTGGATATTCAATAAAATGTTGAACTCGGTAGATTTTTTATCACTACGGCAGCAGTAATTAACTAAGGGCCAAACAAAAGAATTTGATTGATGGGCGATACTGTTCCTGATTTCTGACGGAAGGTGTTATTAAAAGGCATCAACAGATATTGAAATAAGTAAACACTTTACCACACGTATATTTGGTAAAGCTTAAACGCATAAGCCTCTTGAAGGTATTAATGGGCCATTTCATTATCGTTTCGGAAATCAGCTTCAGCGGAAAATAACCTTACTTTCACATAGCATTAATGTTTCTTCACTCCCTTTTCAAATCCACTTCACGTTTGGACTGCACAAAATTCCACATTTCCTAGTTATAAGTACGCGGGACAGAAAATGAAAAACTTTTGCTAATCATTCAACCCGAAGCGACCTCCAACCCCCAAACACCCCCCTTATCCGCACAGTGTCTGACAAAACGTGGCTGGAACCAGTCTCCGCCAAAAGTTTGCACATTAAAATTGGCGCTAGAACTAACAAACTTTGTCACTAAGCTGACGGAGACAAAACTCGCACTCCACTTTTCTCCTTCAGCCACGCATAACGCGCATAAAAACTTCTCCAAATGAACTTGGGAAAAGGATGTACATACATATAGATGGATATGGCTTAGCTTATTTATCAGGCGAAATATTTTAATTAGATTGTAGCTTTTAAAGCTCGTGCCCCTCGTTTTCGAGTCTGTATCGTCGAATTCCTCTGCAGCACCCAGATGAGTTGGGCCTGAAAGCCTTTTTCTTAATTAAATAGTTGGCGAATTTAATTAAAATAGTGCTTATCTGCTTTATGAGAGACGCAGCGAAATAAAACGAAAAATATGTTAAATAAATATTTTGGCGTACTTAAAAATGTAAGAATAAGCATTTAAATACGTTTCTCTTAGGGAGTAATGATTGAAGCAAAGTCTGTAATAAAATACGCATAGATTCGATGCTTATTACTCGAAATCTTACAGGGGTTGGCTTGGAGCAATTAATGCGAGACAGGCTCATATTTCATGGCCCGCTTGCCTCAGCGCGGCTCCGTCCCGTTCCACGACGCGCGTTCCGCTGATAAGGATCTGCCCATCCATCTAACATCCACGTCCACTTCGGTGCTCCCCTGCACCGATGCTCCCTCAATTGATGGGACAAAGCCATAAATTAGAGAACAAAGTTGCGACGCATCAACGAGCATGTGAAACATGTTTCGACGGGGAGAACTTATCATCGATGGCCAATGCAAAGTGTATCTATGAGGACCCTACACTGTGATTAACCGGGGGCTGCCAGTGGGCGGGGCGCATTGGAAGGAAGCAGTTACTCCAAATGGATCGGGCGCAACAAAAGCTAGCAAACCGGGACGGAGACTCGGTCGGAGCCACCAGATCCGAGGGAGGTGGAAACAATTTTACAAAGCGTCGAGCGCTATGCTTATAATAACAGACGCAGCAGCAGCAACAGCAGCAGTCGGGCAAACAAAGGAAGAGGAACAAATTACAGCACAAAAACCAGCAGTGCCAACAACAAAACCGCCCGACGAGTGCGCCAAAGGTAGGCAAATATGCTAAAACAAAAAAGAATACAAAAAAAAAGCGGTGGAGAAGCGGGGGGAAGCGCGGCAAAAGGGAACATTACAGGAAGCTGTACCTAAAAGGGTACGACTACTGAGCCTGATACCCCTCATGGTAAAATATAAGTCCTCTATACTTCCGAGACTGCGTAACTAAAATATCGATAGGGAGTATCTCCTTTTATCATATAAATTATCATTTGTGAAAGTAAGATTATGGTAAAAAAAAGTCATAAAAAAGTAATCAAAATATAACAAAATTTTAATGACTTTTAATACAGAAGTGTGTCTTTTATTATTAAAGATGTCATACAACATGTAAAAGCAATTAACAATTTTCCTTATTAAGAATTAATTTTCCGTATTCCTCTATATTAAAACGAGATTATTACATTTTGTTAACAAAACCAAATCAATTAAAAAAAAAACTTTATACTTTAATTAAAATAAAAACCTTTATAAACTCCACTCAGAAAACATCGTATATGCACTAATTGAACGTAAAAGAAAAACTCTGTAAAACTTGCTATAGTTGCGCGTTTAGTCCTTAGCCCATTTTAACCAAATATTGTTGGCCAAAACTCGGAGGCAGCCGACTGTTATTAATACAACTAATTGAGAACCTACCACAACGCGATGCGGAGTCGGACATGCAGTGGTGCAAATGGTGCAAATGGTGCGAATGTGAAAAAGCGGGCAAACGACAGCTTGCAATTACATCCGAGACCACTTCTGCAGCCCGCGCCTCTGTTGCACCACCCACCTCGCCACCACCGCACCACCCACCTCGCCATCATCGCACTACCGCACCACTGCCCCACTGCACACACACAGGACAAAGTGCACTTCAAACAAAACGTCGCCCACATGGAAGCGTGCGATTTGCCGCAATTGCGTATCATTAATTTGCGTTTTGCCTGCCACCTTCCCCCTTTCCACCCACCCTTTCCATTTCCTTAACCTCCATCCATAATACCGCCTGTCGTCGTTCGGTTAAATTACTTTGTAAAATGTTTCATGGATGCAACGCGAAGAGCAGCAGCACAACAATTACGAGTACATACGAATGGTTACTCATTAAATTGTGGTACCTGAAAATGATGAGTCGATTTGCTAAACTGATATTAACTGATCACGTCATATTATATTTCCAACGCTTCAGGTATATTAGTTTAAGAAATAGCATTAATATTAAATAATCTGTCAAAGACATACATATATAAATTACATACTTTAACGACACAAGATTTTTACCTAGATAAGAGTTCAATCTCGTTTTAACAAGTCTTAGATATAGATATTCAAAAAGTAACTCAAAGCTTGAGTTTCTTATATAAACCTTAAATCGGAGATTACCTTTTATATTTAAAATAAACCAAAAAAAGAGAGATGGTATGGACAAAATAATTAAATAAAATATCACAGGTAAACCCGTGAAGATAGCTCGAAATATAGTTCGCAACATCAGTCACCGCATAAACCAAGGAAAAGAGTAGACAAAGTCCGTGGGTGAAGGATTGGTTTGGCTTTGCGGTTTTGCTGTTACGCGGGTACAGCAGTTACTGCTTACGTTGCACCCACACCCCCCGTTCCTGCCTCCCTAATGGTAGTAGGCAAATCCGTAGCGCTGTTTTAATACATTTTCAATATTCTAACGAGGCCACAGCAAACTGGCCAGGCACACAGCATCGAGAGCTGGCCATATATAGTGATTATACGATGGCCCACCGCTATTGATGTTTTCCTGTTTCAGAAATTAATTGCTTTGGAATAAGTATTAGCATTGTGCCATTGTACTACTGATTCCGAATTATAAAGTGGTTAAGTAAATTATAAATGTATCCAGTTCCAGCTTTAGGGTGCAGCGTGAATTTTTTGCGCTTCTTTTTGAGTCTATTCAACTCTCAACTTTCGCAACCCGACATTCTACTCAGTTCATCTTGTTTTTAAGCCCCGCATTTCGAAGCTATTCCAATCTGAATTGAATGCTAAAAAATATTTACCCTCAAGTAAAGCCATTTGATAAGCAATTATAAAATATACATATAAATAAATATTTAAACAAATAAAGTGGCCAAATGGCGAGGTCCACTCGAGATGCTCGTTGAGTTGCGTACAATTATTTCATGCTCACTGCTAATTAAAACTAAATTGAGTGCACTCTGTGGGCGGGCAAATGGGTGAGCATGCGGGAAAAGTGAATTCACGTTTGACAAATATTCGTATTATTAATCATTCAGAATTGCAAAACGAACAACACTTCCAGCAATTTCCTTTTAAGGGGAATCTGAAAAAACGTGATAGTAAGCGTTCGCTTAATTAAAATCGTGACGGACAAGAAAAACACTGCAAAAGTATTTCATTTGCAAATTAAGCTCGCGGATCTGCATGCACCGAAAAAGGATTTGATTTATTAATAAAATTAAAGTCTTTTTGCGAGCCCAATATTTTCAATTTCCATCTAATTATTTGCAATTCCCCAATTGACATTTTTAAGTAGTTGTATGTTGTAGATGGATGAGAAATACTCATTCAAAGGGGAAACAGTACTCAGTCGTACTTAATGGCCAACCGAGGGATCAACTCTCTGCTCCTGGCACACAGTCAAGTCATCACTGAGGATGACAAGACAACGTATGCGTTGTCCAACTGTCCTGCCCATGACCATATTGGGCACTTCGTCTAGACCCCCTGGCGATGTTGGTGTCTTTGCTCGACGTCTTGAACCAATCCGATCCGATCTGAACCGGTTCCAGTTCTGAGACCCACACGGCAAAAAATCATGTGATATGGGGTCTGGTTTTGCCAATAATTGAAAAAGTTCGGAACAAACCAATTTGTAATCTAAAAATCGGGTTGATAAACTCATTACATACAAGGCCAAGGCTAAGAGAAGCTTAAAAATGATTATTTTTAAGTAAATAACTAATAACGACTTTCGAGCTGCTACCCAGATTTGATCCCAGATTTTTTCCGTGCAATCCCCATATCGGTGGTGCGTCATTCGAGGCCAGAAGGGCCATAAATGCCCGGCGCAGCCAGCAGAAATAAAGACAGCATACAGCAGCTCGCCTGCATTGAGCGGCAACAATAAAATGTACAATAAATCAATATAGAAAAACGTCTTGCATAAAAAGTTTGCAAAAGAGGGAAAAGGAGAAGCGAGCGAATATCGTTGTGTGAGAGAAACCCTGAATGGATTTTCCACATAATTGTTCTGCAACAAATTACTGGCCTAACCGATTTTCCAGACTCCATTATGAAGGGGAGTAAAAAAAAATGTATTTATATGTACATCACAAGGGAAGTCCGGCAAACTTTAAAGGTTGCCCACCAGATTTTTCCCCGATTTTCCACTACCCTTGTTTCGTTTTCCTTTCCGCAAGCCGGCCGGCTTGTTCATTCTGTTTTTAGCCCGTTTGCTTTGCTTTGGGCCAACTTGTTTGGCTTAAGGCAAATTGTATCTTTCTGACTATGCGTTTTCGTTTTTTTTTTTTTTTGACTCTTTAAGCAGGTGTTACCAGTTTGTGTGTGTGTGTACCAGTGTGTTTGTAACCCACCTTACAAACTTGTTTGTTTCTATTGTTGTTGGTGTTACTTAATCGTCTGCGGACAGGTTATCGGTTGCTCTTGAACTTGAGGCGAGGAAACAAACAAACTTAAAGTGGAACTTGAACGGACGCGACTGAGAATAAATACGACAGCCCAAAAAATTGATCTAAAGGTGACTTCCAATCTCGAATGATGTCCCTTGACAGATTGATGGCCTTTCTCCACCTGATATCTATATTGGGAATCCACTAAAGATAGGTATGGTTAAATATAATATATACTCAATATTTATTAAAATATTTGTTGTCAATTTTAATTATTAAAACGGTGGAATAGTTTTTCTAAGCCAATTCAAACATTTTCAAAAACACAGTAAAAGCACCTGTTTACATAAACAAATAGAACAGCTTTAATTTTCAATGATTTCGATTTATTATAAACAAATAATTACCCTTAAATCAAACACCAATCAGTGACCGATTTGTGACTTAGTAACACACAAACATGATAAGAAATAAATCCGTGATTATCATTTCGTTAAAAAGGTCACATATTTTGTTTAATCAATGTCTCTTACTACACGATTTCACTAATTAACAAAAATACAATTTTTTGTTCACCATATCCTGGGCGCATTTTCAAAAACATAATTCGCTCGACCTTAGAAATAGTTAAGCTCATGAATATATCTCTGGGGACAATCAGTGTGCTTTCACCACTTCTTCTGCCTCCGTTCACGAACACAAATGAGGCGTGCCACTCCACCTTTCCCTTCCAGTTTCTCTGCCCTTTCCCACCCCGCACGTTAAACGCGGACAGCAATTATTAAAACAGAGCCATTGGCGACATGATAAACGATTTCCGCAATATTTCCGCCAGCCGAGGTTGGTCGGGGCAGAGAAGGCAGCGGAGACGAATGGGAGAGTTCACTGTAGGGTCGCAGGTACGGCCTTCACCCCTTCGCCCCTCCACCCCCTAAAAGCCGCGGGGTAGAACGCTCACTGCGGAACACTTTGTGGGTGCGTCGAAAATTGTTGAACTGCTTAAAAGGCTGCGGCAGGTTACAAAATTAGACAGAACTCTTGCGTAGGCAGTAAGTAACACAAAATATGACTCAATTAAAAACAAATTCTATCTTTTATTAGAATTTAAATACATTACAAGCTTTTCCTACAAATGGTGATTGTTGAAAATAGGTTGGTTACTTAAGAAACATCAAAACCTTTTGAGGCAAAACAGATTTAATCAAATTTCAAAGAATAAAATTCCCTCACTAGCCAAGTCCATTTATCTCGATTAACTAAATGCAAATTGGCTTAATTATACGATTTGTGAAATGGAAAGTGACAAAAGGAAATCTATGCTGTAAATGCATTCCTGTAAATAACTGGACTTCGAATGTAAGTAAGAATACATATTTTCTGTTCTAACACAACGTTCGTGTGTTGTTCACACTTCAGCTGAAAGATTATGAAGGATATTTCGAAAATTTAACAAACAACATGGTGTCATTAAAATTTGTGGGTGCAGTTAGCCACTATTGAATCCATCGCAGGAAAAGCATATACTGAATCTGCGTAGGAATAGGATTACAGAGCTCGCAGTGAATGCGAAATAAGTGCACAAGCTTAATAAATGAATAATCCGCGTCGCCTTCTAACTTTGTCGTGTATCTCATAGCTCGTTGTCTTGTTGGAATTGCCAGACAGACAATTCGTTTGATTGATTTCGGTGCCTTCTGTGCATTTGCTCGCTCAAATTGTCACTGAGTTCTGGCGTCGCATCGCCTCAAATGAGGAAATGCTTACTTTAATTTTATTTACTTCTGCGCGTTCCTTATCTGAATCTTAACGAGATGGGGGCAGCGGTGGCCTTTGTGCGGAGACTTTTGGACCCCCGGGTCATGGATCATGTGCATGCATAATGCGTCCGAGTCAAGCAGTCCATTGTATGTACATAATTTATTTAAATTTATTTGTTGATGCTGTGCAAATTTTCCGCGGACATAAGTAGTTCATTCGGTGTCAGCAGCTGGCACGAACTACGAGTACATGTGTAAAAAGTCAAGAGATGGGTTCACGTGTACTTTTCTAAGAGTATTCAATTATTGCTCATTACTCTTTCAATACCATATAAAGGTGAAATTACTTTTAGTAAACTTTTGAAGAAGTACTCTCTACAATCCAATAAATCGTCGAGTATACTCCAGTTGTTTTACACTTTAAAAGCTTTTAATACTTGACAAATCTTGGGAAAAATGCGCAAACTTAGTTCGTTTAATTTTTTTTGCACTATCCTAGGGATCTGCATCTTTGCATGATGGTCAAATATTTGGGTTTAATTCACGTTGCGTGAAAATTCCACCCGAAAACGCAGAAAAAGCGACTAAAATATTTTGCATACCATTGTGTTTGATTCTATTTTCATTTGTTTTGCGGCGAGGAAACCAAGGCATTTGCATAACAAAGTGATGCGACGGTTTGCGGTGGAAAGGGGGGCCAACAGCATACAAAAACAGAGAGACAAAGAGACCGACAGAGACAGAATGGCAGACGGAGAGAGCAGTTGTTATTTTTGGCACAGCAAGGAGCAGGGAAAGATTGTGAGGGGGAAGAGGAGATGTTTACTTAGGCCAGGTTAATGCACCGCAGATTAACAACAATTAAGATGCGGGGGAGCGAGAGGCAAGAGGCAGTTGGCGAGAGGCAGATAGCACACGTACCTTTTTCAGGAAGGGGACGCAAAGTGGGGGCCTCCTGTTGCTCCTGCCACTGGAACTTCCTGTTGCCGCTGCTGCTGCTGCGACTATTGATGCGCCCGCTGCTGTTGCTGCTGCATCTTTCCACGGCGACCAACAACAACAGCAACAACACCCATGAATTCGCTGTCGCCGGCATTATGCCGCTGGCCGCTCTCCTCACACACACGCACAAACACACGCGCGCGACTCTCCTTGTTGTTGTTCTTCTTCTTCCTCTTCTTCGTGTTGTTTCAGCCTTCCGTTTTGTTTTCCTTTTACACAATAACACAACACTCACACTAAGAGACGCACTCGAACGCACACCAACACACGCGTAAACCGGGGGTGGCAAGGAAATCACAAACAGGTAACTTTTTTACTTAGATTTTCATTGAAACAAGCATTTTGTTTGTTTACTTTTTCGAAACGCTTTGCGCGCTCAGCATTCGCTGCATATTAGTACACCGCACTCAATCACTTCAGCATCCCTCATGCCGCAATTTTCCATCCGCCAATCACAACGGAAAAAAACAAATATTAACTCATTATATTTCGCCGGCTGTTTTTACCGAAGCGGCGTGATTTCCCGAATTTTCCCCGATTTTCTCGATTTCAGCAGCGGGACTACCGCTCGATTCAAATAGATTTCAATTTCTGCTCTGCGAGATTTGCGAGATGCGACCAAACACCTTCAACAACGTTTACCGATTGAGCGCTACAATCGGTTAAATACTACGTGCATTTGTGGGGCGGTATTTTTTACGTGCGTTTCTGCGGTCACACTGTCGCTGTTAGTGAGACGAAAAACTTTATCAGTGCTGTTAATGGGGCTTAAGAAAATTGCCTGCCGCTAATTTAAAATTGTTTAATTTAATATGTTCTTATTTATTTAAATTTGGATTGTTGTCCGTAAACATGTATTATGAACGCTAAGCTATGATATTAAGTTGTGTACTCTTAGTCATTTACAAGGTAAACTTAATTTTAAATTTAGAAGTTAATAAAATGCTAGGACAAACTGCTTGCAAATGCTAATTTAAAATAAAACGGGGGAACCCCCTTAATAAAAAAGCTTTGTAAGACACACAACGTTTTTTAGTCACAAATTGAACGGCCGGCAGTTGTCAAAACATTTTAAATTTTCAAATTTTCTGATAGTCCAACACAATCCAAAAATATTTTCTAAGCCGAAAAACTAAAGAATTTTAGATTTATTTGCTTCTAAAATGTTGCGCCAACTAAGGGTGAGTTCTGGAAATATGCCCCAACCGGTTGCGTAAGAATGCAATTTGTGCAGTTTTCTACATACATAGTTTCTATTTATATTTTCGCAACGACCAGTTGACAATGGATATTTTGGGTTGGATATTCCTCCCGTGGAGACGTTCGATATCCAACATTAAGGATTCTCCTCCGCCGCCGCCTCTGGCCAGCACTTTCGACGACGTGATTGTGGACTACGAGGACCCGGACTATCTCCCACTGCCGGAGTATCCGGTGCGTCCCAATGAGCCATTGGAAACCCGCAAACAGCGGTGAGTAATACTATTAACTCACTTTTATCACACCTTCCAAAAGTTTCACACAACTATATTTTTTTAAAAAGTAGTTAGTCAAAAAGGATCGTATTTAAATTATATATTTTCTCTTTGCATTCATTCATTGTCTTTAGTTAACTTTATGTAAGAATGTAGTACAATTAGTTCAAAATTTGGTTTCCTATTGTTTTTTCAAACAAGCATGACTTCCTCTATAAATTTTCATTCAATTATCAATTGTAAAACAAACGAATTTCACAACTTTGGCAACTGAACGTATTCAAAGGTCAATTTGTACCCTTAACCAGAAATACCCTTCACTAATCCCTTCCAGGCTTCTGTATCAATCGCGCAAGCGCGGGATGCTGGAGAACGATCTTCTGCTGAGCACCTTTGCGGCCAAGCATCTCCAGAACTTCAGTGCCGAACAGACGGCGCAGTACGATCAGTTAATAAACGGGGTTAGTAACGACTGGGACATATATTACTGGGCCACCGATGTCAAGCCCACACCCAAGGAGTACGACACGGAGATCATGAGGCTGTTAAAGAAGCACGTCAAGAACGCTGAAGGGGTCACGCGTCTCCGCCAGCCGGATTTAAATACTTAGTCATGCAGTACTTTGAAGTTGAAGTGATCCAGGAGATCATAACCTTAACACAATAGCCAAAACGCAAATATTTTTGTTTAGAATATCGAATATACTGGGACCTAAGCTCCTATAGAAAAAAAAGTGGAACATTTAAAATCTAAACTAGCACCTCTCAAACACTTTGTACAGATTGGGAAGGTTAGTGAGCTCGTATATCTGATCCTTGATACGTGGTGGTGGCAAAAGATATTTCTTAAAGGCTGGGAATAGAACATGTTCCATTGTCCATTTGGAATACCCCGCAGTCGCACCTTCCCGCCAATCCAATTGCGAGTAAAATCGAGCAGTTTCCCTGCAGAAAGTTTCGAAGCACTGGGCCTCCTGCTCCCAGTCCACTTCGGTGGCCAAGCGGAGTAGGTAAACGGGCAGGAGGGTCACACAAGGTCGATACTGGTGCAGCAAACTTGGTAGACTTTCGAGCATTCCCTCCTCCGAGATGCGCAACCCGAAATACTCCCTCATAATTGGCGCCTTCTTCAGAAGAATCTCCGCAGCACTGTCCGCTAGTTCACCCTTATTTCCGTCCTCGGGTGTCCATCCGGCGGCTTCGCTTTCCAGCGACAGCATCAGCAGATCCTTGAGAGGCAATGGTGGAGCTATTGTGATTTCAGAGCAGTTTTGAAACTCGTAAATCATCCGTTGGTAGAACAGTTCCTCACTAAAAGCGCGTGTGTTGCACAGATAAAGGTGCGTTTCATGCTGGAACAAGGCTCGCTTCTCATCCACACAGCCCACATAGACCAAGTTTTTGAGTGTGCTCCTAAGCTGAACGCTGCACTGCCTCTCCACCCGCTGTCTCATGTCTAGCACGCTGCTTAAACGCACTTCTCGGGATTTTCTTGCCGCAGTTACACGAAAACTCTCTTCTGGCAGACGTGGGGCTTCTTGGGAGGAACTGGAGGACGCACCTGAATCACTTTTGACCAGGGGCGCCAAGAACTTATCTAGCTTTTGCTCAGTGGCATCAGTGCGCACCAGCTCCTTGGGATAGATGCGTTGCGTCTTATCAGCAGACTGAGTTTCATCTAGGTCGGGGGCTCCTGGTAGCCTTAATTGTTTGTAAAACGTCCTTGTGGAGTTGCTGCCTAGGAGTTGGGCTTCAACCTGCTGCTTAATGCGATCTACAATCTCTTCCTGGTAGAGAAAATGCACCTCATGTTTTGTGGGATGAACATTCACATCCAAATTCTGGGGCGGCAGCGTAAGGCTCATGTATACGAAAGGATGGTGGCCACGGGGTAGGTAAGTGGCATACACCGAGTCCACGGCGGTTTTGAGAGCTGGGGGATATAATGAATTAGTTTTCTGAATATGGAGATGTTTATGCTCACTAACCCGGGGACTCCACTAGTCGCTGGTTGATGAACAGCAGCATCTGGCTCTTTTTTGCTGAATAGTTAACCTGGGTGATTAGGCATTCGGCATCGAACTTGAAAACCTCATCACGGTGGCTAAACCCCAGCAGCTCCTTGGAAATGGCTGCCCCGTATATGATACGGATGTTTTCGGATCGGGAACTGTTCACTGGTGTCCGCAGGGCAGGTTGCGCGTCTCCCTGCTTGCGAAGAGTGAAACCCACAGTTGGATTGTGGACAGCGTACCTAGCCAGAACCTCAGACAATCTCTGTAACTCCTCGGCTGGGGAACGGAGGGCCTGCCTTCTTTGCGGCATGTTGTAGAACAGATCCTCTATGCAAATAATAGTACCTTGGTTTCCAGCACACGGTTTCGGCGGACCTTGGAGTTTGCCATCCGCATAGGTTGCCTTGAAGCCGCACTTCTCCTTCGCCGTCTTGGTCTGGATGCTTAGGTGCGCAACATGACTAATGCTGGCCAAAGCCTCTCCTCTGAAGCCAAACGTGGCTATCTGTGACAAGTCCTCAAAGCAGGTTAACTTGGAGGTGGTGAACCGCTCGCAAACGATGGCCAAATCTTCGCGCCGTATCCCAGTGCCATTGTCCTGGATTTGGAGCAGCTTTAGTCCACCGGCCTTTACATGCACCTGGATGTGACTCGATTGGGCGTCCAAACTATTTTCGAGCAGCTCCTTCAAAGCGTTGGCGGGTCGCTGAATGATCTCTCCGGCGGCTATGCGGTTCACCACCACCTCGTCCAGCTTCCGGATGACACCAGGCTCCAAGTCTTCCGGCATGGCGGGAAATCTTAACGCAAATTTTTTGTAAACAAAAAACCAGTGTGCCCGTTTTCTTACGCGGGTTAAAATCGGCAAAAACAAGATAAGTTAAGTTCCCCGACTATAAGATACTCGTTACTCAGCTAGTGACGGTGGGAATAAGAAAATTTCAAGATTTTTGTGCCATATCAATAGAAATTGGAAAAAATACATTTTTTAAGAAGTGGGCATGACAGTTTTGAGCGTCGTGTAGGCGTTAGAAGGGGCGTGGCAAAATGTTTTTGGCAAATCGATGTACCATAAAACTAAAAAGTAAATCAAATCATTTTTCCTTTTACCTGTTACATACTTTTCAACTAATCTAGTATACTCATTTACTCTAAGAGTAACGGGTTGGGCGGTAAATTTAAATTAAAAACAACATTTTTAGAAACAAATTAATTGAAAACTAAAGGAAGAACGGGCTGGCTAGGTAACAACTCCTTTATTTATCGGTTAACAAAAATACCATTTTCAGTTTTTTACATTCGACGTTTTGCTCATATGTATATATATATATTGTTTTCGTCATATCCTTTAGTTAATACATTTTCATATTAGTTTAAGTTTCAGGTAATTCATCAGTTTTGAGGTAACGTTTGATATATTCCTATTGCGTGGTAACAAATATTGTCGTAACGAGTAAATTGCTGTTAAATATATTAAGAGATTGCTCGTTTTCCGATAATTCGAAATAACAATTAATAAACTTCGATTCGTAAGAAGTATGAGTTAAACTTAAACTAAACACTTTCACTTAAAACTATTTTGATTTGCAAATGAATTCCGACAATTCAGAGCGGTTAGAAAAACAATGTGTTTCGTAGACGTTGGAAATAATATAGGGAATGTTTTTCAGCGGATACTAGGAGAACCACTTGCACTTAAGGCAAATGAAAACTGAGATTCCAAGGATAATGGTGGTGTACTTGAAGTAGTTACGGACCGTTTTGCGTTTTCGCTCTGCAAGAATTTCATTGAAGTCAATGAACAGGGGATTCTGAGGGGGACTGAAAGAACCAAGCTAAAAATATAATTAAAAGTAGTGAGAGTCCTAAAGTAAGTACAGTTTTAATGGGACACTTACATATTTAACTGTCTTTGTGATTTGGTGAAGAACATCTCGATACCCCCCAAGACTGCTTTTTATTCCAGCCAACTGCGTCTCGGAGGGTTGCCCCATTATTTTGTGCTCCTGTTGTTTTAAAATGAAGCGCAGGGAGGCCTGAATAATGATCAGGTGCTGCAGATGATTTGCGGTTACCATCAGTATCTCATAGAAGCTGTAAGCACTCTTGGGTTAGTTAAAATAGTAATTATAAGACCACCGCATACTTATTCATGTCATCTTTTTTGACCCGAGCTATCGACGAGTTGCACCAATGATGAAGATGAAAGCTGCAATAAAGAGCCAATTTGTTATGGGTTGTCAAATGATTTGTACTCCATTAAAATTCACTTACTCAAGAATGCCCGTCAATATCTTGTGACGAAAGATAGGATACTCGATGCCGACCTCGCGAAGAGACTGCTCATTCATGACGAGGAACTCGGCCAGCGAGATCCTTGCAACGGCAAAGTATTGGACCATATTTCCAACATTGATAGCTTGCAGAATACCATTAAGTTCTTGAAAATATTCCGGGCAATCGCTTTTAAGAAAGATGCGTGGAATGTGATCTCTTAGGGTGTTGTAGCCCAGGAAGTGTGTCGGCACCAGATACGTGGAGGCTGGACGCGGGAGGATCTCCAGCAGATCATAGTATCCATGGCACTCTGCCACCTGGGTGGGCGTGTAACCCTTGTTGTTGGCTATCGTAGCATTCACTCCCGCCTCCACTAACAGCTTCACCACCTCCACGTGATTCTTCTCAATGGCGTGAAAGATGGCAGTGCAGCCCTGATTATCCACAGCATCAAAGCTAACGTCCTTAATGAGGAGACGCACAACGCCGGTGAAGCCATTCTGGCAGGCGAACATAAAAGGTGTCATTCCGTATTTGTCCGACACATTGATCACGGCTCCGTAGCGGAGGAGCAGGCGCACAATTCTCTCCGCAACATACGGATCCTTGTGGCTGCTATTGCAGGCCATCATCAGCGGCATAGAGGAATCAAGCTGCCTATTTACGTTGGCCCCTGCCTTTTCTACCAGCCATTCAACAATGTTGTAATGGCCCTCACGACAGGCGAGCATCAGTATGTTGAGACCACCTCTTACAGCCTGATCCACTTTGAGGACGAGGCTGCGCATCTCCTGCTGCATTGCCTTTAGATCCCCGTCGAGGACTGCATCGTAGAGCTTCTGCTCGGGATCCACATAAGGAGCTGGTTTCGAGCGTTTCACCTGAAGAGAAAATACAGTCACACACGGGGACACTAGGAAGAACAAAACAAGGAACACCCACCTCATCCGAGAAGTAGAATCCGTCGTAGCTGCTATCCGAGTCGGAATCTCTGGGAGGTCCATATTTGCACACGCTGCTCATCGTTCAGAGATATAGATAAATTTAGCAGTATAAGCACATTGTTGTGGCCAAAATCAGGAATAAAGCAAAAGGAAAATGGCCAGGCAAAATTAGTGAAGGGGGACGAAGTTCAAAAAAGTTTGCACCATCGATTATTATCGATATCATTGGCGCGCCTTTTAAATTTAACTAATTTAGATAGCCAAAACTAATTTAAGGAATTCTATATTTTGTTTGTGTTAAATTAGAAATTAATTAATTCATCCGAACAATCTGAATAACAAACGTAATTTTTCGTTACTTAGGGACTTTCAATTTTTGTGAGGTGCCATTTTTTATGTAAATCAAAAGAATTAAATGCCTTAAAGAAGAAAAAGTTTTATTTTACAAGTTTACTATTTAACATAGCGTAGTTTGCAGCTCTACTTCTTTTTATCCTTCTTGGCGTGACGAGGTCCTCCGAAGTTCTTGCCCTTGTTGAACTTATTCTTTCCCGCCTTGTTTGTCAGTTTGACGCTGCTTGCTTTCTTCTTGGCAGCAATCTTGGTCATTTTCTTGTGCCGATTTGCCTCGGATCTGGAACAAAGTGTACAACATTAAAACAGCTATTAACAAAAATAGAAGAAATAGCTACTCACCTTAAACGCAGAGCTCCACCACGACTCACATCGGTCAAATCATTTGTGAACGCTGACTGACCGCCGCGTCGCTTTGGTTTGCTGTCGGATGCGCCGCCTCTGTGAACTTCGGTGGCGGCCCCCAGTTTGCCTGGACGTTTGCGCAGCTTGGCCATCTTGGCGCGCACAAGGGACACCTTCTCGATCTCCTTCATTGCTCGCTCTTTAGCCAACTGCTCGGGCGTCTTCTTACGAGGCTCCTCTTTCTTCTTTTTGTTGCGCTTTGCCTCGAGCTCCTTGACCGGTGGACCATCCTCGCCATCGCCTCCGTACTCGGGTCGCTTACGCTTTCCGGCCGTTTTGCCCTTGCCCTTTCCACCAGATACTTTATCCTCGTCGCCGGTTGTTAAAGCTAAGCGGTCCTTCTCCGCCTCGCGTTGCTGCTTCGTCTGGAACCATCCACGCCGCTCGTTGGTCTGACCCAGCAGCTTTCGCTCCGTTTTGGAAAGCTGTTGCTCCGTTTTGGCTAGCTGTCGTTCAGCCTGTTCTTCATCCAGAATGTTTTCTATTAAAGAATAAAATTACATCAGCAAAATAGGAAAATGCTACACTTAATTTAACTTACGGATCTCTGGCTCCAAGCTTGTCAGTTTGTTGCGGTATTTTTCAATAATCTCTGGCGGAATAATACGATTCTTGATGGTACTCTCTGCATTCTTGATAATGTCCTTAACGATCTTGCGCTCTTTTTCCCCGGCAAGGGAAACGGAGATACCAGCACGTCCAGCTCGAGCGGTACGGCCCACTCGATGGATGTAGTGCTCAGTGGTGATGGGCATCACAAAGTTGATGACTGTTTTAACGCCCACAATATCCAGACCACGAGCAGCTACATCTGTGGCGATTAGCACATCAATCTGCTCCTCCTTGAACTTCTTAAGGGACTCTAGACGCTGTTGCTGGGTGAGGTTGCCATGCAGTTCGCCGGCTCGGACGCCCAAGAGACCCAGTAAAATGTGCAGTCGATGGGCCTGCTTTTTGGTTTGCACAAATACCATGCAGTGATCGTGGAACGTCCTACAAATCAAACTAGCCAGGATAGGTTCCCGGTCACCTTCCTTATCCTCACGTATGCGAATAAATTCCTGACGCAGATTGAAGGCCACTTGTTGGTTATTGTTGACGAACACCTTGATAGGTTTGTCCAGCGAAACGGCTGCCAGATCTTTAACCTGCTCACTCATTGTGGCAGAGAACAACATAGTCTGACGTGTTTTACAGCAGGAGTTGATGATCTCCTTCATCTGTTCGGCGAAGTACTCGTCTAGCATACGATCGGCCTCGTCCAGAATGAGAACCTATTCGGGTTATCAAAAGTTATTTAAAGTTAGGGTTCAGGTGAAGTAAACAATGGAATAACAATAGACGTAGAATCAGCTTGCATCTGCGGCGCAGAAGCAAGAACCAGGTTTTCCTCTTAGATACGAAAAGACCTCAGAGCGCAAGGATGGAGAATCATCATATTTAAGTTATAAAACTAAAATTCTCCTTGATTTCTTACCTCAATAGAATCCAATGTGAAACTAGGCGTATTTTTAATGTGATCAATTAGACGACCTGGAGTGGCAATGACAATGTCGGGATTCTGGCGCAGTACTGCCTCCTGAGCCTTCACATCCAAACCGCCAATGGCCAGACCCACATCAATACTAGTGAACTGGCACAACTGCTTTGTCACCTGGTAGACCTGGGCGCCCAGCTCACGAGTGGGCACTAAAACCAGCACCCTGGTTATAGCCTTATTGTTAAGAGGACGATATAGCAAACGTTCTAGAGTAGGCAACATGTAGGCAGCCGTTTTGCCCGTTCCCGTGGCAGCGCAGCCACAGATATCACGACCTAGCAAAGCCACCGGAATTGTAGAGGCCTGGATCGGCGTAGGATAGATGTATCCCAGGACACCGATGGCACGCATCAGGGGACGTGACAGATTCATCTGGTAGAAGGAGGTGATCTGCTCGTTCGCCTCCACAGTGTCGTCGAATTGCATCTTCTCTCCCTCATCCTCTTCATCCTCCTCTCCAGCCTTCTTCTTCTTTTTCTTCGACTCCTTCTTTTCTCTTAGCCGCAGGTTGTCATGCTTCAATTCGTCCTCGGAAAGATCTATTTCACTTCCATCGCTCTGCTCCGCGGCCACAGCTTCTGCGCCACCCCGCTTTTGCAGCCGGGCGGCGATCTTGTCGTCGGTCTTTGTACGCGCCTTCCGCTTTACGTACTTCATCAGGTCGTCCCAAGTGTCCTGGTTGTACTCCTTCACCGAGGACACGAACTCGAAACCCTTCTCAAACTCAGTCACCTTCTTGTGCCTCAGTTTTGTGGGTTGGTACTGCAGAGGCACTAGGAACTTAGTTTTGGATTCGGATTAAAAGTGTGAGTAACCTACCTCGACCTCCGCATCGGAGTCCTCCGACAAGTTCTCGACCTCGGCATCGTCCTCGATGGTGCCAATCAAGTCCAGGTTCTTGGTTGCACCCATTTTTGCAGCAAAGAACTATTTAAAACTCCACCAGCGCGTGTTTACAATTTAAAACACACGTGTGGCGTGTTAGAGATGGGCGACCCGGTGGTCAAATCATCGCTTGCGAGCGTGGGTGGAATTTGTAAAATAATAGTTTTATTGCTTTTTAAAAATTGTGTAAATTTAAAAAATAATATTAAATAAACTTATACTAAATATAAACAACATGTTATCTTCAATTAAGTGATTTCTGACGCTATTTATTTAGCTATCGATACATCGTGATATTGTGTGCCGGCGATAGCTCTCATTTCTAAATCGTCAGCTGTTTTACCAATTTTGTTATGAAATTTGTTTGAGTTCCCCATCGAAAATGCTGCGTTTGCTGACAAAAACAAGGGTGCTGCGGTAAGTTATTATAATGGTATGATCCTTCCCCAATAGAGTGACAATTGGCTGTCTTCGTAGGCAACTGGTGCCAACCACAGGCGCTACTCCACCTGCCTCCCGCTTCTATGCGAAGAATCAAGAAGCAGCCAGCCAAAAAGACGACATGGTCAGCAACGAGCCCATTAAGTTTTTCGGCAGCCAGGCGGCCACTTGGCGCGCTAAGGATACGCGCAGTGGCGGAAGTGACGAGAGCCTGTGGTACCAACCCTACGTAATCTCCGTCAGCCTGGCCGTCTTCCTCGTGTACTTCTGTGCACTGCGCGAGGAGAGCGACATCGATCTGCGGTTGGAGGGCAACTTGTACGAGCATGTCAGTGGTCTGGAGGAGGTGCAGCTGACTGTCAACTATAAGTACAACAAGGAACATGGACTGGACACCAAAGAGCAGGAGAGACGGCTCAGGGAACTGGGTGTCGATCTCGGCCAGTTGGACGCCAAGTTGGCCGCCCAGTAGATATAGGGTTGGTTTATTGTACGTTTTTGTTTCGTTAAGTGAAATTAAACAATATTAATAACTAAAAGTGTACACATTACGAAGAACTCGAAAAATTTGCCAGAAATTTTAGTTGCTTACACGGTAAAATAATTATTGATATTTTGTGTACGGCTCGGTGCTATTTTTATCAAATTGTAGGAAGCTTTTGATTGTTAAGGTTTTCAAAACTCAACTTTTAATTTATTTGTTGTTAAATTTTAAGCCGATTGGTTTAATTTATAAATCTAATTGCCTAACTACGATTTCTAATGGTGAAACACATACTTGCGTGACTTACTGTCTTTCCGTTTGTTTATAAATCGCTTAAAAACAAAATTTAAAAGTTCCTGACCGACAACTTTATTAATCGCCTTTTACAATTTATTTATTGTATTATAATATTGGTTTTATTGGATCGGTTAGAAATGATTAATTTTTAAAAAAAATTTGGAAATAATTTTCTTTTGTGTAGTATACCCCGATCATTTCCTTTTTCTTTTGAGTGGGCTGAAATTTTAAGTTAAAGGATTATAAACTATAGTATTACACAAAATGTATTAAAATTTATGAATCCGGCGCCAAAATATGTTTTGTGTTTAAAGTGTGACCATACCGCGCTTTCCTTGGAAATCGCCCCAGCTGATTGCTATCGATAGGAACAGCTGAGTTCAGTCAGCAGGTGTGCACACACTGTGACTGCGATAAGAAACGCGCAGGAAAAACAGAAAGGTAAACTGAACCCGAAAGCTATAGCCATTAGCTGTGCGTTTCATGCACATATTCGCTGACCCAAGGCCGGTCCCAACCCCAAACCCAGATTCCAGTGGAAGGCGCACGACTCCGACAGCATGGTGAGTAGACAAAGAAGCCATATCGCAATGGCCCCCGCCCATCGCAACCGACTGATTTGCACCCAATCACGCCCTCGCAGAGCTACGATGACGATGACTATCCGGCGGACACGTTCCCCAAGGACTTTGGCTACCGGGCCTACAACCAGGATGGCTTGGAGCTGGAACCCAATGCAACGGGCAACAGTGAGACAAAGCCGCGCATTCTGCTGATGGGAATGCGCAGATCCGGCAAGAGCTCCATCCAAAAAGTGGTCTTCCACAAGATGTCGCCAAACGAGACGCTCTTCCTGGAGTCCACCAGCAAGATCGTGAAGGACGACATCAACAACTCCAGCTTTGTGCAGTTCCAGATCTGGGACTTCCCCGGCCAGATTGACTTCTTCGAGCCGACCTTTGATTCGGACATGATCTTTGGAGGCTGTGGAGCACTGGTTTTCGTCATCGATGCCAAGGATGACTACAACGAGGCGCTGACTAAGTTCAAGAACACAGTGTTGCAGGCCTACAAAGTGAACCAGCGCATCAAGTTCGAGGTGTTTATACACAAGGTAATATCTGCGTATACGCGCATATCGAGCTGATAACCCACTGACACCTGCACTTTTCCCAGGTGGATGGAATTAGCGATGACTCGAAAATGGAATCGCAGCGGGACATTCACCAACGGTCGTCCGACGACCTAAGTGAGGCTGGCCTCAATCAGATCCATCTGAGTTTCCACCTGACCTCCATATACGACCACTCGATCTTCGAGGCCTTCTCCAAGGTGGTGCAGAAGCTAATTCCCCAGTTGCCGACGCTGGAGAATCTGCTGAACATTTTTATACCAGTACGTTAAACTTGGTTTGTCTTTTTCCAACTACACAGCTAATTCCTTATCTGTTTTAGAACTCTGGAATAGAAAAGGCATTTCTGTTCGATGTGGTTTCCAAAATTTACATAGCCACGGACTCGTCACCAGTCGACATGCAGACCTACGAGCTTTGCTGTGACATGATTGACGTAGTCATTGATCTGTCTAGCATATACAGGCAGGCAAACTAGCTTTGATGTTTTTACTGTTTAATATCCTTTGCTTCCACGCAGCTCCGAAGAAACCGCCTTTGATAGCGGGAGCTCTAGTCTCATCAAGTTGAATAACAACACGATACTCTACCTGCGGGAGGTCAACAAGTTCCTGGCCCTGGTTTGCATCCTGCGCGAGGAGAACTTTAACCGGCAGGGAGTCATCGACTACAATTTCATATGCTTTCGGGACGCTATCAGCGAGGTATTTGAGCTGCGACTAAAGCGCCAGAAGCAGCTAGAAAACAACGGCCAGGACGACGATGATCTGCTCGATGAGCAGGCCCTGATTCGCCATGGCCACGACGCAGGTGGAATTTCGAGAGCGCAGCCGATTAATTAGGTGCACTTTATCCCCAAGCGGCGAGCTCCTTTTATTTCTCCCCGCGCTAGCTTGTCTGTGGAGTCTTCGATTCCAATTTGTACGTTCTCTTCCGTTTTATCTGCTGTTACCTTTGTCTTCTGATACGTTAGGACGCTACTCTTACAGAGCAGCGTAACAAATTGCCCAGCGGTTGAAATTAATGATAATACTACCAATAAATATGTCTATTTTTAAATACAAATGTACTTTGGACTTATGTATTAGATTTTTCTTACGCCACTTAGATTATCTACTTGCATGCTGCCAATGGGACCTACACTTCCATGTGAAATGAAGTAGTAAATGTAAATTTTATAGGTCAATTGCCAGAAGTATTTGCAACCATAATTAACATTGAGGCATTAAACAATTTAAATTGTTTGAAATTTTATAGTTCTTTTTATTTGAGTAGCACACAACTACAAGTAATAACTAATAAGAAAAGATTTTTACGAACATTTTATCTAAGAATTTAGCAATCCATTTGTATTACCGGTAACGTTGTGCTTTTGCTTATCTGATAGTTTAAAACTTGACTATAAAGCTTAGAAACTTAAAATGCTTTCCGAAGAAGGGAAATATATTATATAAATTCTACATATTATATATATATATAAGCAACATGTTAAGCAGTAGTCTTTCTTATCTTTTGTAAATCATTTTTAACCACTACAAAAAAATCTATTTCAATATTTTTATTTCGTCCGTGGATGAATAAGAACATTTGAACAATTGACTTGTATAATTATTTTTTCTTGCGGGATTCATGTAAGAAAAAATTTCGAAAACATCCAACTTGCTTACTGGTTTCTTAAAAATTCCCCTAACGTACTTACGTACAAAGACCCATTTCCTTCTCCTTACATCGGCTTTTCCACAAGTTATGTTTAATCAACTGTTTTCAGGAACTATAACTGAAGCCACCGATCTGATCTCCAGACAAAGATTATGCTGCTCAGTCGCTTAGCTATCGCATTAGGGTTCAGTTGTGGTTGCAAATAGAGTCTTTAGGCTTTGACGTAATTGCAAGACAATAAGAAATTGGACGCATAACCAACTTCTTGTTTGTACAAGTGATCCATTCTGGGTTACCAATTGAAAGGGAAACTTAAATAATTAGTTGCGAGCGGTGCAGAATGACGAGTGCAAGTCTTTTGTCACGTTCTCTGCTTACAGAAGGTGCATAATTTTAAACTTAATGTATTTAATTTGTATTTAATGTTATCTTAATCCACTGACCTTTTGCAGCTCCGCGCTCCAAGAATCGCTCGGTGTTCACCTTGATTGTGGGCGTGGTGGTCGGTTACTGCCTGGCCCAGCTTTTCTCCAGTATTGCCCCGAGCCAGAGCCTGTATCCCTATCTCAGTAGACGCCTTAGCCAGCCCAGCGACTCCCAGGTGGCCACCCAGGGTCAGTTGGCACAGGAGCATAGCGCCTTCCAGCATGATCATCGCAACGACAACGTCACCGTGGCCGAGCAGCTGAAGAAGGAGGTACGCATCCTCTGCTGGGTGATGACGAATCCCACAAACCACAAGAAGAAAGCTCGCCATGTGAAGCGAACTTGGGGCAAGAGGTGCAACATCCTGCTCTTCATGAGTTCCGCCGCCGATGAGGAACTGCCTACCGTGAAGCTCGATGTGGGCGAGGGCCGGGAGAATCTGTGGGCCAAGGTCAAGGAGGCGTTTAAGTACGTCTATCATCACCACTACAATGACGCCGACTTCTTCTACAAGGCCGATGACGACACATATGCCATAATGGAGAATATGCGGTATATGCTATATCCGTACAATCCCGAAACACCCGTGCACTTCGGATTCAAGTTCAAGCCTTTCGTGAAACAGGGCTACATGTCCGGCGGAGCGGGTTACGTACTCAGTAGGGAGGCACTGCGTCGGTTCGTGGTCGAGGGCATTCCGAATCCCAAGATGTGCCTGCCGGGCACGGTGGTCAATGAGGACATCGAAATCGGGCGATGCATGGAGAACCTGAACGTTACCGCCGGCGATTCCAGGGACGAAATCGGTCGTGGTCGAATGTTTCCCTTCATACCAGAGCATCACTTGATCCCAGCCAAGTGGGACAAGAACTATTGGTACTGGAACTACCTTTACTACAAGACGGATGACGGTCTCGACTGCTGCTCGGACTTGGCCATTTCCTTTCACTACGTTGCTCCGAATTCCTTCTATGTTCTGGACTACCTCATCTATCATTTGAAACCCTACGGTTTACAGCGTTCCCTAGAACCTCTGCCCGCCAGACTCAAAGTGGGTCAGCTGCTACCGCCTCCCGTGGAGCGTCCCCTGGCCAGTAACGAGGATTCCGCCGATGATTACGACAGGATCTACACGACCACGACTGAGAAGCCAAAGGAGCCCGATGCCCGGGAAATGGACTCCAAGGAAGTGGAAAAGGAGGAGGCCAAATACAGGGAAAAGCTTTCAAAGGAGGCCGATGAGCACGAGGACTCGCGAAATACTGACAAGGACTCGGAGTACACTGAAGAGGAAACGAATAAGCGTTCCAAGTCCAAGGAAACATCGGATGAAAATTAACATGTATTGAATTTAGTTGGTAGGCTTTGGAACCAAGTTGTTTCTAAAACTACCCGGTTTTTTTAATACAAAGTTTTTTAGCTTTACATAAATTTATTATGAAAGCCACTATAACTAGTTGGCTTGGAATTATTAAAGGTTGGAACAGACTTCTTTGGCTGTTCTCGCCCAAAACTCTTAATCTTAAAGATCTTAATCCTAAACTGAACGTAATAAAATAAAAGCGAAAAACTTCCGGAGAAGGTGAAATGTGCACTGGGATTCTATAAGACAAGCTCACCACGTTCACATACCCTTAAAAAAGATGGTTATAATAGGCATGCCTACGGATTCCTATATGTGTTGTCATCGTGAACCGGGCTCATAAATAAGCGGCATATAGTCGAGTTTTGCAGATATCCAGTTAAAACTGGCATATTTCATAAATAAGACAAGAGCATTTTAAGTGGATCATGCTTTGGAATCTAATTTTATTGAATTTGAATTATTATAAACTAAACTTCAACATAATAATAGCAGCTACATTAATTAATAAAACTAGTAATCTATTTCTAATAATTCGAGGGAAAATGGATTTATAATGTGGTGCTTCTAAAAGGTAGATAAAATGTCGTGGATTTATTAGCTGATCGAAAATCCATTTAGTAAGAGCATTACAATTGCGACCATGGTCAAGCAGCTGTGTTACATGGTCGAAATCCAGCTCATTTACAAAATAATTAATAATCACTGAATTGAATGCATTTTAAGATCTATTACTCTTACTATTCGAGTAAGCAAAAAAGGACATGGAAGTACCCTATAAATTTCTCTGTGAGAAATTTACACTAAACACATAAAACCATTAGTGTAAACGTACATATATTAAATAATGAACTCAAACTCAATCAACCTGTTTGCATCATACAATCAGATATGAATTGTATTCGATTTGTTATCCTTTTTATAAATTTTAAAACGCCACTGCACTGACGGTTCTTGGCCGTGTCATATCATATGTATTTTCAGTATTTCGAATTAACATTTCTTAAGTACTTTCCGGTGCGTTTCGTCACTACGTGAAATGCCGTCTACAGCGATTAGATGTTTTCAAAAATGCGGAATGTAGAATACTATAGTATTCTGAGTATTATATATAGTTCCGAAAGTCTTGCAGAGGCGGAGGGCCGGTATGCAAGCCGACGGAAATGGCTTAATCGACATGGCTAGTTATTAATTAGGCTAAAAGCAAAAAATCAAGTGGCCCATGAGGGGATCGAACCCGCGACCTTCGCGTTATTAGCACGACGCTCTAACCAACTGAGCTAATGGGCCTTCGTGAAAGTGGCGTTCTGGGTTATCAATTTACATTAGGGGATGGTTCTCTAATCTTCCATATTCGTATTTATTTAAAGTTTGATTAAAGTGGGAGTTATCTTTATAATAATTAGTTTTATTGTATTCCTGCCCATTGGGTTATAAATAAATGTATACATTTACATAATTAAAATACAAACCCATAAAAACTGCATTTTTTTATTCTTATCAGCTAAGAATAAATATAAAAATCGAAATTAATGTAGTCATGCCTTTCTGATTAGAGCAATTTTTTTAAATCAGTCATCTTCAAGATTCGGACAATGGAGTGCCACCGGACCATAGGAGTCCTTCTGTTGGGCTGCATTGCTTATGGACATGCCTGCATCCTGTTGTCCAAATCAGTGTGTGGGCAACGACGGAAAGTGTCCCAAACAGGCGGTTGTCATCAACAAACTAATGGCGTCCGTGGTGGCCAGGGTGGATCGACATGAAACCTTTTAATACATGACTGGGGCTAAAGACATAGCGATTCTATATCTTGACTCTCCATTTGCATTTTAAGACCACATCCAGCCTATATGCTTACCTATTCAAGCCAAACGTTTTCTCGACCTTTACAAATGTATCCATGTTCAGGGAGTGGATTGAAACATGGATCGAAACATGGAAAGCAACTCAATGAAACTATAATAAAAACTGTATTCCTATCCAACTAATAATGTCGTTCCACTCAAAAAGCTTTATGTTTTAAATAAGAAACGTTGCTATTATAATTGATAACATCGTATCGAATATATATTACTGAACTCGGAGTTTGGATTGCGCTGCTTAAAAATTATATTAGCAAAATGACTAAATACTCAGAACTGATTTAAAACCTTTAGTTTGGGTTTAAGATTACATTTTTTTAAAAATGAGAATTTCAAGAAATGACCTTCTTTCGTATTTTAAGCTTAACTACATTTTTTCCCCTTGTTTCTCTTAAAATAACCTTCCGATACTTCGAATACGCTTGATTGTTAATAATAAATTAGTTTTTAGTCGATTGTAAATGAAAGCCGTTTATAAAGCCGCATGATATGAGGTGCAAAACTATTTGATTTGTTCTTTGACACTATAAAACTATCGATATAGCTTTTTATTCCTCGTTATATTCCATTTTTTATGCAAAGAGGCCTTATACCGCCATAAATTTCAAAACTCACCGAAAACGTATAGTCAAAAGTACTCGATACGCCGATTGCAAGCATCGATAGCGGCATCGATGTTTCCCCACCACCTTCAGTCCGGCTGGGCACACTGGCGCTCAGCTGGCGCAGTTGTTGTTATTCTTCCATTTGCCCAGCGCGAGGTCCGAATTTTCGAGCGCAGCGCAGCGACAATTTTCAGGGGGTTAGTTCACCAACGCGACTAGTTTAATTAGCGGAATTGTGCGACGACGTCGTGGTCGAAATTCAATTGCAACGCCCAGACGGTAAATCGGTAAAATCGCGGCATCGTAGCAGGCGAGTGAGTGCAAAGAGAACCCTGGAAAGTGGTCAATGTGTGTGTATTTGGCGAGCAGTGGCGGAGCACTGAAAAAACCAGTTAGTTGGCAGTGAAAGAGTTTCAATAACGTGTTGGTGGGGAAAAGAAGAACAAATTGTTTCGAGTGTGCGAGGCGACGACAGCCAACTGGTCCGGTACGAAAAAGTCCGCTTTCCTCGCTTATTAGCGGTGCTTTCCTCGGGCCCACGATCTGGAAATCGGCATTACCTAAACCGGGCCTTAACCACCACCACTATCTTATCGGCCAATTGATATATGCAAGTGCAGCAGCGCGACATCAGCACTGTTCCCATCATCGCCTAGCAGGTGCGTATTGTCCACCACTTTCGACATTATATTGGTCTGATCGGGTGTCTCTCTATCTCTCTCTGGTGCGTGGTCTTAAATATATATATATATTATATGTATATGCTCCGTAACAACACACTTCACTGTCTTTCGGCCATTGTTAACACCCCGGTGGTGGAGCATCTTTGGCATCCATTCAGTCGGTTCCCCATTCATTTGCCTAACAGACTCATTTCTGCCCCAACCGACGAACAAGCAAAGTGAAAGGCGGCGGCACGCGTTTCCCATCTTTTGTATTTAATTCGCTTCGGCAGCGAGGAAAGCGAAATCGTTCTTAGTCATCAGGACGTTTGAGGGGTGGAGTGGGGTGAACCAAATTAAGGAGCAGATACACATGCATCCGCCTGGCAACAGGCATGTCACAAAAAACATTTTAAACATTATATACGCCTACTTGTTTCATTCTGGGATTACTGATTAAATAAAAGGAACAAGGATGAAATCCTATTTATTTTTTGCCGACTCCAGGAGAAAATCAAAGACGGCCGATAACATAATTATATCGATATCTGTAAAATCAACAATTGCAATTTGTTAGGAGAACAAAATTTCGTTGTTAAAGATATTTCAACCAGCTACAACTCATTTTCGAAAGCCTTATGCATGCAAAAAACTTTCCATTTTGTATGTTATTTTTTATGGTTGAATACTTGTTCTTGTATTGAATATATCCCGGTTTTACCTTTTCCACCTTTTGATTATCCATACATTAGGACGAAAAAATGATGTCTAAGAAAGCCGGCAAGACAGGCCAAAGCACTGTTGACCCACGACGTTATCGATTTTTGCAGCTGCTTGGCGGCTTAATCATTCGTTTTGTGGCGTGACAAGTGTTTCGGCACCACACCCACTTACATACATACATACATACATATGTCATAGGAAAAGCGTAAGCGGAAGTGATTTCATAGACCGAAACTCACCCCGAAAACGGAAAACAGAGCACGTTGAAAGCGGGTTTTCCGTGCTTTGTGGCCATTGCCTGCACCAAGTAGATAGTTGAGGTCTATGTTGAGGTTAGGACTTTCTGAATCCATGTGATTTTTCAGGGTGCCGGCTTCTGTGCGTCGTCGCAAAAGTATGCAGCACTTCTGTGGTGCAAACAGCATGCTTTTCGTTTCGTTTTCGTTGAATTTTCACGGCCGAATTGATTTTTCCAGTATAGACATTACAAAATGCCTCGTAGCAGCGGCAATAATAAAGAGCCATTTCAGTTTTGCAGCCAACACGCACATCGGGGCAACTATTACCGCTCTTCCGTACCGCTTTTTTCCCTTTTACAAAAAAAACTAAGGAATTAATGCGGCCAGCACGTGGGTCTACGCATTGACTTTTCCGTTCCTCAGTTTTCATCTGGCCAAGCAATTCTCAGCTGGTCCCCGAAGAGCAAGGGGAAGCGAAAGACGCAACCATGACCAACGAAACTCAAAACTCCAAACTTGAGCAATTTGTAGACTAAAGTGTTAACTAACCGTGAAGTTGGTCAGTGGGAAACCCAGCGAAGATGGTCTACCTCAAAGCTCATAAAGAGCAACAAACAAGGCACAAAGACTTACTTTGAATATCTTTGATCTTTTTTTTATAAACTAAGATAAGCAGCTAAAAAAGTTTAACCTCACTGAGGCAAACATATCCGCGTTTAACGAGCTATGATTTCTGGCATTGCACTTGCAAATATTTCTCGCTGTGTAATTGCGGCAGACAAGAAGCTCGGCAATTGTTTGATCGATTCGATTCCTTCGTCCGCTTCCGCTCCGCCGCTATCGGCTGTTGCCTTTTGCCCGGCTATTCGCCACTTGCTAACAGTTGTTTTCGTACGTGAGCAGCGCTCGGATACACAGATACTCATACTCCCCTTCAGATACTCAGATAGCTTCCTCTTCTGCCTGGATGATGCGATGCACTGTGTCCAAGCGGAAGCAACTCCATTTATGTAAATTGCTTGCGTGACATTTCAATGCGACGGGGCGCTTTTGAAAAGCTGGAGCGGAATAGGTCGAGCGGGATGAACGGTGGCTGGGGAGCGTTGAAGAATCAGCTCGATTGTTGGAACCTAGCTGGTCTGGCAGCTAGGGCTGCCACGGGCTGCTCCGTCATGCCAACAGTTGGCAATCAGTTTAACTGTGCTTTTTATGGCCGTACTTTGCGCTTTTTATGCGCACTCATTGCATCACATGTGCAATATCACTGCACTAATGTTTTTCCAATCAGTATCAGATGTACTCGCAACTGGTGCGAATGAATCTGCATGTTTTCCATCTGCGTGGTTTTCTTATTCCGCTTTAATTATCCACAGTTCCTCAGTCGATTCATGTTATTAATACATGATCGGGCACAGCGATCTTTGTTTTTACAAATAATAAGGCGATCTTGGAAATATTTGCATCTGAATGCTTAGCTTTAGCCTGCAATCAGGAGTAATAGAAACATAAATAAGGAATTGCTTTAATTTAAATATATTGGATTTGCATTGCTTAATAGCAGTACCAGATATGATATAATTGCCCTCTTTGCCCCTTCCAGTTTTTACTTTCCCCAATTTCCGCTCCGATTTCATCACCCCAATTTGTGAGCTGATGAAAAAGGCACTACTAAACAATACAGCCTTTGGATTACCATATTTTGGAGAAACGTTACAAAGAGATAAAGTTCATATTTGGGCTTAGTTTGTCGGGCGGCGTAAACTTGGCCCAAAACAAACATTGCCACGGGCTTTCGGCTATAATTCGTTTGCTTAATTTGCTTTTTCGAGCTCGCAGTTCAGCGAGGTGAAACGGTTAAATGTTTTCAAAACTGCCCCAATGCTTTCCTTCGCCATACGTACATACATATGAATGTACATACATATGCAGATACATACATACTTGCTTTGCGTGTGGTACTCATGGTTGTTGTGCTGTGCCGCCCCTCCCGTGTGTGTGCATTATGCTAACTAGACCCTAATGTCGGTGCCCGGTGGCCGGGTGTTTTGAGTGCTCCACATTAGTAGTTTTTGTGGAATATGCCCCATAAAGGGCCATTCGATACGTTCCAGCCAGAGTTCATTGCACTGGATCGTCGAATCGTAGAGCAACGACTTTGGGTCGCGACCATGCCAAATGGAAAATGTCAGCAATTTATGAATTATGTAGTGGGAAACACAGGAACCGCAGAAAACGTGATCGGAAAATGCCACAGAAACAGTGCATAAATAATACCTATGATCGGGCAGGGCGAAGCTAAGTACATTTAAGCTTTCGCTTCGCCCATAGTCATCTGAATCATTTTGGAAATGGCACTAGGCGCTGCAAATTGGATACTTGTTTGTATTTACAGTGGGTCTTCGTTTGCCAACTGATACTTCTGTTTGTTTGTAACTTAGACTAACCGCTCGATGTCGCTGTTTATTTGTTTATTTGTGCTTTAGCATGTCTACACAGGGAAAATTTTTAAAATTTCATTTTTAAATTTAATTAAAACGTACAGAATGTCTCTCGAAGATTTCAGGCTCCATGAAATGATTATGATCTGTGTACATATTATTTAAAATGTCATTAGTATCGTTATCATTACCATTAGTATACTTGAATAAATAAAAACTAAAGGAAGTTCCACTGAAAATCAATGGAAATGGTAGAAGCACATCTGTGTTTTTATAACTATACTATTAGTTTTACATTTTTCCTTAGAACATGATCAACAATTATCTTAAAACAGGATATATAATAAAAACCGCTTTAAACTGAAATTTCAATTTGAATATGTTAAATATGTTAATATGTTAATATGTTAAACCAACACTTTAGTTTTTTAGTGCAGCGTTTTCTTCGATTTCATTAGATATGGCAGCTCAATTTTCTGCTTGTCTCCGTGCCTTTGCCCACAAAATGTTGACTTTTCGAATTAAGTTTCACCGTTAGCAAAGATCAGGCGGTCTTTCGCTGGATTCTCGCCTTTCGGCAGCGCTGCCGGCGATTTTCGCATTCAGTCGAAAAAGTTGACCTAGTCAACGAAATGGAGATTCGCGATATATTTTCCCTGAGTGGGAACTAGTTATATGAGCTTTTGGCAAGCTTTGTTAAAGCTTTTAAACTTTCTTTTGGAAGAGAAAACGCTCTTAAAAGCAAAACTTTGCTCTCTTGCGCGCTCTTTGCGCTTCTTATTTTGAGATTGCAATACGCTCTTGTAATTGTTGTATATTGTAAGTACTACGAACATTGGAAACAACTATACCCAACCTTTGGGTTCCCAAGGTTTTAAACCATCAAAACCTATACTGTTGGGCACAGACGTTGAAAATGTAATGGAAGCAGACGATGGGCAAAGTTTTGAGGGCATTTAAGTCAATGTTCATTCAAGTGGAGGGCTCACCTTTCCTTTCATTTTCCCCTTTACTTACTAATACTCGTAATATTAAGCAGGTAAAACGTTCTTTACAAACCTACGAAAACAAAAAACAACGCGGGTGTTTGACTGTGCTCTAATGAATAAAAACAAGTGCAGCGTCGATGAGCAGCACACAGCTCAACTGATAATATGAACTTAATCATGCTGTGCGCAAATCGAAAATCAAATACCCTACTCTGGTAGATTCTATTGTTTCTTATAGTTTCTTTTTAATTTTTGTTACACCTACAAGCAATGCCAAAACTTGTAGTAAAATGTGGTATTATATGGCTAGACGGCAAAGAATGAATTATTTAGAATTAAGTTAGCCATATTATATTTCCCAATGGTCTCCGCAACTAAAACTCTACTTCAAAACAGTTGTTTCAACACAAAGCTTTTAAGGCGATGATTAGGTATCTTTGATATCGTGTAAGGCTGATTGTCTGCACTATAGTGAGTATGTAGTGAGGGTATTAGAAACCAAAATAGAGTGGCTATACGAGTGCCCACGCGCGTGTCGATCGCGCAATGGTGTGCGATATATTCGGTGGCTTGTTTGTGACTTGCGACTTGTGATTTTCTGTAACAAAAACAAGTAAATAAAACAGCGATTAGAAACGCAGTTCCAGTTCCATCATGTGCTTCTGAAACGAACCCACACTCCCTCAAAGATTTCGGATACTACTGCAAGCCGTCAATTGTATGTACATATATCCAATCCCAATCCGTGGGGGCAAACAAACTCACATAGCGTTGTTTACACATTCGTTATTTTTAAGTGTGCTTTTCTGCAATTCGACCAGAGGCATGTGCACTTGTTGCCGCGGCCTGTTGTTGTTTACAGCAAATCAAAGCTGCTTTACATATCCAACCCACCATCCCACCATTCTCCACATTCTTAGCGCCGAGCCCTCCGACGGCGACCAATGGCAGCCAAGTAAACAAGCAGCGGGCAAAACAAAAAACAAAACACACCATCAGCCGGCAACGCGGAAGCGAACTTGTTTACGTCTTATCCGAGCGGCAATTAAATATCGGGCCATATCGCAGTGCCACTAGCTCTGTATCTATGACTACCACTATAGTTACTGGTCGTATCTGACAAAGGCTCCACTACGCAGGCCTACACACCAGCTAGCCTTGAAAATTCCCTCAGAAGGGATAAACATACGTATATTGGAAAATACTAAGCAAATATTGTAGGAAGCAAAAAGATTCAAAAAGTGTCATTTCATGTGTTGGTTTATAAGTTAAGCTTCCACTTGATACAGTGTCCATTTCGTTACCATGAACTGAAAGCAACAAAATCATGTCTGGTTCATGTAATAAATCAAGTTCATAGGGCTAACAAAAACGCCATTGATTACCACTCTTCGCACCCTTAAAGCTTGAAATCGCGGCCTTATTCACATGATTTAAACAAAAACGAGTTGATTGAACGCAGAAAAAGCTGAAGTGTCAACACTGCCCCCCAGCAAATGACCCTGGCTGCTATAATTTACGATAACTCTCGGGCGTGTTTATTCATATGAATCTCTGACTGCCAGAAACTTAAAGCCGAAGCAGCTTTTTCGGATGGCGAGGTGATTGCTCGCACCGGTTTGTGGTCTTCCAAGGGGGCCTGCCCTCTCAACCGGCTTCCGCCTTTGGGGGCATACACAATTCTATGCTCCCATGCTCCACCTCAACTGCGTAGTTCGACCAGTCCTATATAGTGCTTATAGTGGCATATAGTATCTGCCGAAGTATGTCAAGCTATTTGCTCGCTCATATATGTAAGCAGATTCTTGGTCTGCTGAGGCGCGAGTGAGCCACACGCGCTCGCAACTATTTCGACCTTGAGCGGACTAGCGGCATTATCATGGCGGTTGTTTTGCTCGTTATCCCACTCTGAATATATTACAGTGTAGAACCCGATTGCACGTGTGTATGTTCATGTGAATGAAGGGGCTCGTCTCATGCTGACTGCTCGATTGGGATGTGTGTTACGTGTTTTTAATTAAAGCTGAGAAAAAACCAGTTATTGGTGGGGCATATTTATTCTGTCTTAAGCATTCTTGGATGGTGTAAACAGAACATAAACAGAAAGGTCTCGAGTTCATGTTACTCAAGTTGGCAAGCTTTTAAAGCAATTTAATCTCTAATTTCCTTTGATTTAGGAACAAAAGTACTGTATACACTGGTAAACGAATCTAAGGAAGCCTGTGGCTTACATTTCTCTGGGCATTTTTATTTAAAAGACTTCTCTTCATCGATCAAAATTTTAGTGTGTAAATGCAATTCATCGGATCTATCGCCATTCCACTCATGTACGTACAATTAGCGGAGATTCAGAGGTTCATGAACTGCTGCATTTCTCCGGCGGAAGGGCGTGCACATGTACATATCTGCGGGGAAGTGGCTGCCATCAAGTGGCCACCTTCGGTCGACGTTGGTTCAGTTCACTTTGACGGACTGCTCCGGACAGTCGTGCTGCGATAAACCCTCGGTTCCACCCGTATCTTTTGCCGAGGCCCCTATCGTGCCAAGTTTTCTTATCGGGCATTGGGGCAATCTTATCGCCAGCACCAGAAAGTCGGGAAAAAAGTGGTGGAAAACAGCCAGCTCAGTCAGCTCAACTAAAATTGGTCGGAATTAATGTGTTTTTTCGCAGCTCGTCGCTGTTATGCTGCCTCAGTAGGGTAATAATTAATCAATTGATTACCAAGTTCGACTAAATGATTATAAGTGAGAGTGTTCATGTTATTAAGACGTTATCTAAAAAAAATTCGAGAAATAGAGCCCCTTGATATGTGTATAACCTCAAATAGCAAAAGAATTCGATCAAGTTCTTCTGACCTACACTTTCAACATAGACAGGTGATAAGTCGTGACTTAAGAGTACAAGTTTGTACTGGCTTTAATATCAATCTGCGCAGATCGATTTGTGATTCATCGCTTGATATAAGTGGCCTTGGTATTTCCACTTCCCGTTTGCAATTTACGACCGATTTGAACCGACAGACCGATTAGATAAGCCCGTAGCATGGTTGTGGGTTGTACTTTACAGTCTTAACTCTGTGCTGACAAACACACGCACACACATCCCCCAATTAATCGCCACTAACTCACCCACCCCTGACTAAGTTTATGTGAAAGCAACAGCCTCATAAATTACTAAACGCAACGCCTAACACCCAGTGTAATCGCCTAATCGCAAGAGCATCCCCATTTCTTCTACGCATACAGATCAGTATCAGGATCAAGAGCAAGGTAACCTTCGAGCACTACATGTCCCAAAACTAGAGACGGTTCTCCAGCCCGCGGACTAATTGTGGTCACTATCCAATCCCATTCAATCATGCCGCTCTTCACGAGAAAATCACCAAAACAAGGACCCACCACGGATGGGGGCTCCCAGTTCGGCAGTCGCTCCTCCATGAACTCCGGATCCTCCCAGGGCAGCCACATTAGCAATAACAACAACAATAGCATTCCGGAGAAAACAAAGCCCCCGCTGGTCTTCCACTGCCAACTGGCCCACGGCAGTCCCACCGGTCTTATCCACGACTTCTCCAGCGTTCGAGAGCTGTACCAGAAGATTGCCGAATGCTTCGACATATCCGAGAAGGACATTCTCTTCTGCACCCTCAACTCGCACAAGGTGGACATGACGCGTCTGCTGGGCGGGCAGATCGGGCTGGACGACTTCATCTTCGCCCATCGCAAGGGTCGACCCAAGGAGATTGAGATTGTGAAGTCGCAGGATGCCCTCGGGCTCACAATTACCGACAATGGAGCCGGCTACGCCTTCATAAAGCGCATCAAAGAGGACTCGATCATCGACCGCATCGAGCACATCTGCGTGGGCGATCATATCGAGAAGCTCAACGGCCAGAACATGGTGGGCAAGCGGCACTACGAGGTGGCGCGCATGCTGAAGGACATAGCCACCGGTGAGACCTTCACACTGCGGCTGGTGGAGCCAGTACGGAGCGGATTCCAGGGCATCGGACCGCGCAGCCAGTCAAGGGCGTCGGGTTCGGCCGGAGGAAAGAACTACGGCAGCGGCAAGGAGACGCTGCGGTTCAAGGCCAATGGCAATGCCCAGATCGAGCCACAGTTCGATGAGGCGACTGTGGCTGGCATCGAGGCCATTAATAACCTGCTGGAGTCCTTCATGGGCATTAACGACACGGAGCTGGCGTCCCAGATCTGGGACTTGGGCGACCAAAAGTCCAACTCGATGGACTTCGCCGAGGCCATCGACAACTCGGACCTGGAGTCGTTCGGTTTCACGGATGACTTCATCATCGAGCTGTGGGGTGCCATAACGGATGCCCGCCGCAAATCCACGACCAGTCCCAAGTAATTGGGTAACCATACCAGACGCATTTCGCTTTGCCGGTTACTACTGGGTCCAATAAATGAGAAGTCGTTCTTAGTAACTGCTATTATCTGCTATCTGCTAACTGAGAATGTTTTGTTTTAGAGCCTAGTTTTTATTTACACATATCATGCTGCAATCCCATATACAAACATATGTCGTCTGCCTTTGCCAATTGTTTAATAACCTATTTATTATATATATTTTTGCGTTCAGATGAACGGAGGGATGGGATGTGTCGAGCCATCCCACTATACATATATTTTTTGGTACAATTTGTTCGATGTACATACATACGTATAACTATACTTTTTAGTTTTATCCTTTAAACAATACAAATATATTTAAATTATTTAAATCGTATGTGATTTTGCTGTTGTTTTTTATTTTGATTGTTATTGCTTTCTGTTTTGGTAAGTTTGTTTATTTGCTCGGGTCTTAAGTTATAATTTGATTCACAAGTAAGAACTATTAGTTTGTCGTAGGCGTTGTTATCTTTTGTTGGCACCGATCGCATGGCATTCGGAAAATATTCCACAGTCCCCAACTGTGACGAATTGTTTGGCTGCTTTTCTCTTGCGGTTTTTGTTTTTCTTCAACTTGCTTAAGTATACATATTTGGACCATGGATCATTTAAAATATTCTCATTAGTATGTTCTGAAGCAGACTTCCTGTACAAAAGAACAATATATGTACATAATCATCGTGAAAACCTCTCCAGTGACGTAGATCGCGCCATTCCACAGTGACGCTCCTTTCGATTCCCAGATCTGATCAGATCGCACATACATGTGCATATATCTTTACTTTATTTATTACATGTGCGAAGCTTTTGATTGCGCATAAACAGCTGCTGTTTGGCGTGTGAGCAGCTGATAAGCACAATTATTAAGGCTCGCCAAAAGCAAAGAACGGCAGAGAGAGAGAGAAAGAGAGCAAGAGAGAGATATGATTTTGCCCACTAACACTGACAGAAATCGCAATATACAGCGGTGGTCAATTGTACAGCAACTGTTGAACATTTTATTTACACTCAGGTCATTTAACAATTAATATCGTATTTTTAACAGATTAGAAATGACCATTTCTTAGATTTAAAGAACTTAAACAAGTTATAAAGCTTGCGCTATTAGTACGGCCACAGCTGTTTGTGCACACATACAAATGTAGATGGCAACATGGCAACAAGAGTTACATGACTTTCCGGTTTTACAGGTTCGTGTCTGCTGCAAAGCTTTCGCTCTCCCATTCACTCACACTCTAGCACCTGCCTAATTCGATTAGCCGCACCGCTTGAACGCTCAGTCTTCAAAGCGATCTCGACCGAGCAACAAGTGAACGGAAGAATTCGAGCAGAGAAGAATCAGAATCGGAAAGACCGAGGAAACACTCGTGAACTCTTTAATAACATTGTGAACCGAAAACCAGAACTGAACCAGCCACTGAAAATACACGGAAAGCAGAGTGATTCGCCATAGTTTTGCTTGTGCTTTCAAGGGCAACTATCATACAGCTGTGCTGCAAATTTTGTGCCAGGTAGTGAATTTAAATGAAAGGCCGAGAACCCACGAATTTTATTGAAAATTTCCATTATACTAGAGATTTGTCGAGAACGTATGTACGCCTGCAGACGTATTCTTGGCAAGATTTTCGGTTAGACTTTGGTCGCGTGTTTGTTTGCTTGTTTGTTCGCCCCCTTTTCTTCGCTCGCGGTTCCCGATCAAAAATTCCCTGGACTTTGATCGTGACTCAACACAAACAGCCGCAGACCCAGACCCATTAAAAAGTGCATATTATAGCTAAACTCGTCGCGAAATAAAACCAATCTGCTGGGAGTGAAATTAGACGCGGTGCGGGACCGATGTTGCGTGATATTTTGTGCACAGCGAAAAAGCAAGGCTCACTTTTTAGATGTGTTTGCAGATCTATATTGTATCAACTAACATATTGTTCTGTTTGAACACATCTTGGGAAACACAAATGTTGCTCAACATCCTTATCTCTGGAGCCTCTGAGTTTTTTTGTGTGGAAATCCGAGTTCTCCTTTGTGTCTTTGTTTGGATAAATGTACATATGTACATATGTACATATGTATGTATGTACATATATAAGTGCTTACTTAAGTTCTCCCGAAGTTGGCCCCATTCTTAGGTTTCTTTGTTGCCCTCTGTAGTTAGGCTGTTACCATCGGCTGATTTCCATGTGTTTCATCGCATGTTGTTTTGCTCCACGTTTCTCGGCGTGCTTGCCTCCCCAGCTTCGCAGGTGAAAGTGAAGCGGGCCGCAACGCGTCAGATGGCGTGATTTCTGCGGTTCGAGTGCGATTGCTGCGTGCAATTGAAGGACCCTTGATTAAGTGCCTCACCTATCATACACTGAGAGAAAATCTTTAAGTCACCGAATAATACGTCCTTATGTCTGTCAAAATAGGTGGTCTGTTTAGAACAGAAAGCAATATGCATTAGATAGCTATTTCCTGTTTGTTTGAAGTGTATTTCAGCCTGACACAATTATCAAAAGATTATGACAAACTCGAATGTTTATAAACACATGGCTATATGGGTGTGAATTATTTGTTGAAATGGCTTCAGTTTAAAATTACAAACAGTATATAATGTTTGAATTGTTTGACTGTGTTTTCAAAAATATTCTATCTTAAAAAAAGTAAGCAGAGGTCGCAAGAACGATTGTGTGTGTAAAATCGTTTTCTGAACATCCGATGTCCAGCGATCTTTGATTAAAATCATACTTTATTCGTAGAAATCATTAATAGACTTATAGTTATGACTTTGTAAACAAATACAAACATGTATATTATACAAAATATCGCTACAAATGAGATGTTTAGGAAACTATTTCACGTGTAATCTGAGTGATAAGAGACAAAGGCTGAGTAAAATATGTAACAGCATATGTAGAAGCACTAGAACGTATGAACTCAGGAAAGCTCAGGAACTGTAAAAGATATACCGTTGAGATTAAGTCAAAATCTCAAATTCAAAAAAATATAGACTATATTTCAATTTAAAGCAAACAAACAACAAATAAACTAGTAAGTTATTTGGTAGTTCGAGCTGAGTCCAATCAAAAATTGGTATCAACAAAACCACCTACTTTTTGCGTATTTAGATGTGACTCTTATCTATTAAATTCCTGCAAATTCCCAGGTATGGCAACTGCGATAATCGGCAGATTGTCAAATGTGTGAATTGCCGATTCCGACGACCGTTGGCACGGCTGCCAAAAGCCAAAAATCTAGCAATTATTGTTTGTCGAATTCGCTTAATTACTGTACAATGTTGGACGTTGAACTCCATGGCTAGTTATTAACGAACTCGCTCGGTTGTATTGTTGTATTTCGAGTTGTAAAGCCCGCGTTCCACTCGATATCGCGTGATGTCTTTCGGAGCCCACGATTAAGGGGGGGGTAGGGTTTTGAGGGTTCAAAAAAAGTGATTTTTTTTAATTGCATATTATGAAAGTATAGTAACTCAAGATTGTTGTCTGTAAATAGGAAGTCAATCGGAGCAAAACTCACAAAGATATAGCTTTGGAAGTAGGCGGGTCTCGAACGACTACCTGAGTAATCCCTCAGCGGGGAAGACAGCAACAAAAACTTTAAACACGTTTTTCTCAAATCGATGTTTTTTGAGTCGGTGCACTCTGTATCTCAAAATCTATTCAACCGATCGTTCTCAAATTTTTTACAGTATTTCCTTACATAATTTATGAGGTAACGCTGTCGAGATTTTTTCGTTTTTGATTTTAATTTTTTTATTATTAACAACAATAGTCATGAACTTTGGCCAAAAATCGGTATTTTCACTTTCAAGTTTTGTAAAAAGTTCAAAAATTATAATAAATGGAAAAACTCGACAGGGATACCTAGAGGGACATAAAAATTGATGGAAAAACTTTGGGTATTTCATATCAGATTATCCAGTGCTGAGGTATGACGTGCACCGCAAAATGTATTTTTTCTGAGGCGCCTGCGAAGAATTGCTGCCATTCGGTCAATTTTCAATATTTTTCAACCAATATTTCACAGAATATAGTTCAAATACTACTCTTTAATGTACAATAATCAGAAATAAATTTACTTTTACCGTACGCCCAAAAAAAAATCTGTAAAAACCTGTTTTTTTCTCCCTTTAAAACCCTACCCCCCCCTTAATACAACTTATAACGTTTGCGAATGTGTGTGCGTGTGCACTTCGAGGCGATATTTGTTCAGAGTTTTATCATTCGCGAACAGTAGAACACGCCACTGGCATCGGTAACCGTCTTTGATAAGCGGCGTTCGACTGTATTTATCACCCCAATTCATCGGTGACACTCGTAAATAGTTTTTATCCCAGATAAGTGCTCAAAGGTGCCTTCACCACAATCCACTGCCCGAATAATTTTATTAACCCACCACCTTGACAATCTCCTTGAACTTGTAAGAAACGTAACGTAAATAAAATGAATTTCAACTAAGCGATGTTTGCACTATTCAGGATTATTGTTTTGTTTTATTAGTTCCAAATATACAATTCAAGACAAATTATCAAACAAATATTTGCATGATTTTGTAGATATCTAAAATTTTAGATCAAACTTGGGACTATTTAAATTATTCCAGTGTCCGTGTTAAAAATTGTCAAACATAATCATAGGCATTTCTCTACGGTTGCTATGGCTGTGACCACTGCTGTGGAATCTATTTTACATACATACATGTTTATGTAGATACGCAGCTTCTTTGTTTATAATTTTCATATTGCACTCGTATTTTCGACGTCACGTCCGCCGTTTGGCAACATTTCAGCGTGAGTACGTCGTGTTGCCGAGGTGACACAACCACAACCATGTTGCTGTGGGGGGGAAAGGGGCATGTTGCCGGCGGTCAGCAACACTTTGCTACGCGGCTTTGTCTCTGGTCTGTTCTGTAGGCAATCACCTTGACTTTGAGAGCCGCCAGGGAGAGGATGGGTTATAAATACCATGCAGGTGCATTGGCGGGGCTTCCAACCACAGGAACACAGGCTGCTGATGCAATGCATCTATTTTCTCCGCGACGCTGGCCGTTGCCAAGCCGAAAAGAGTGTCGGAAAATGGTAAATGGCCTATACAAATTACTCATGACCGTTTCCGCTTTGCCCTTTACAGTTGCCGTATCTCAGAGGCGGGTCCAAAGTATTGCCGAGTACGTCGCAGAACCGATTCCTTCGCCAATAAGCGGCGCATTTGACCGCCTGCCCATAAACATGGCCGTCATATAACCGCACACGGCGGACGCAACCACACAAAGTCGGAGCTTTGAGATTAGACAAGCAAATAGCGCGGAGTTCAAGGAGAGATCCCCACCAGCAAGGAAATCCATTTTGAAGGGAGACCAACCGCAGCAGACCAAAGATGAACAGCCTGGCGAGGGTCTTCAGCAACTTCCGCGACTTCTACAACGACATCAATGCAGCCACCCTCACGGGAGCCATCGATGTGATCGTGGTGGAGCAGCGCGATGGCGAGTTCCAGTGCTCGCCCTTCCACGTCCGGTTCGGCAAACTGGGAGTACTTAGAAGTCGGGAGAAGGTGGTAAGTAACATGATCAGATCCTAAAGACGGTTTCTCACCAACTCATAAATATTACCATTTAGAGAAGAAACTTCCACTTTTAAGAAGGTAAACCAATAAAAAGCAAACTTTTATGTCACAGCCAATATTTATACCGTCTGAACTTTTTATTTAGAAAGTACTTTTACAAGATAATTCATATCCTATGTACATAGATCTTGTAACAGGAATAATGCCGAGTCTATTAATCCTGACTCGGTATAGGTATGAAATCAATTGAATATTACTGTGGATGATTTTAATTTAGTTGCCAAGACTACGAGAATACATATTATATTGTACATAATAAAAGCAGACAGAATCCAGGATTAAATTCACATTCCATAATAAAATAATTTAAATTAATTAACTCTGTTCCATTCGATTCATTCAGGTGGACATTGAGATCAATGGCGCACCCGTCGACATACAGATGAAGCTGGGCGATTCTGGCGAGGCCTTCTTTGTGGAGGAGTGCCTGGAGGATGACGACGAGGAGCTGCCAGCCAACCTGGCCACCTCGCCCATACCTAACAGCTTCCTAGCGTCGCGGGACAAGGCCAACGACACTATGGAGGACATCAGTGGAGTGGTGACAGATAAGTAAGTAACGTTTGCTTCATACTCCACAAGATCAGTTTCACCCTATCACTTGCGAAACCATTTTAGAAACGCTAGCGAGGAGCTGCTCCTCCCACTGCCATTGCCGCGGCGCAACTCCATAGACTTCTCCAAGGAGGAGCCCAAGGAAGCCGTTGTTGAGGGCAGCAAGTTCGAGAATCAAGTCTCGGACTACACGCAGCGCAGGTACATATGCCTTTTCATGCCCACGAAAACCGGGACAGAGCTAACTAACAACATCCTTGACCCAAACAGACACACCGACAACACTCTGGAACGTCGCAACCTAAGCGAGAAGCTCAAGGAGTTTACCACCCAGAAAATCCGGCAGGAGTGGGCCGAGCACGAGGAGCTGTTTCAGGGCGAGAAGAAACCTGCGGACTCGGAGCTGGAGAACCAAAGCAAAGCTTCATACGATGCTGAGGCGGAGAAGGAAGTTCAGGCGCTAGTTAAAGACAAGGAAAAGGATCAGATCAAACCAGACGTTAACCTCACCCCGGTCACAACCAGCGAAACCACCAAGGAGGTGTCCAAGAGCAAAACCAAGAAGCGGCGCAAGAAGTCGCAAATGAAGAAGAACGCACAGCGCAAGACCTCTTCAAGCAGTTCTTTGGGCAGCACAGGTGGCGGTGATTTACCTTCGGCGGAGACGCCATCTCTGGGAGTGATCAACATTGATGAGGGAGATGCCCCTATATCGAGTGCCACAAACAACAACAACACCTCATCTTCGAACGATGAGCAGCCATCGGCTCCCTTGGTGACAGCTCGCACTGGGGACGATAGCCCGCTCAGCGAGCTTCCCCACACCCCCACTACCAATCCCCGTCTAGATTTGGACATTCACTTCTTCAGCGATACGGAGATCACCACTCCCGTGGGCGGTGGTGGTGGTGGATCAGGTCGCGTCGCTGGCGGACGACCTTCGACTCCCATCCAAAGTGACAGTGAACTGGAAACCACCATGCGGGACAAGCGGCATGTGGTGACTGAAGAGAGCGCCGCATCATGGAAGTGGGGCGAGTTGCCCACTCCGGAGCAGGCCAAGAATGAGGCCATGAGCGCCGCCCAGGTGCAGCAGAGCGAGCACCAATCGATGCTCAGCAACATGTTTAGCTTTATGAAGAGGGCTAATCGGCTACGCAAGGAGAAGGGCGTCGGCGAAGTGGGGGACATCTACCTGTCTGATCTGGATGCTGGCAGCATGGACCCCGAGATGGCGGCCCTATACTTCCCTAGTCCGCTGTCCAAGGCGGCAACGCCGCGTGAGGAGGACGGGGAGAGCGGCAATGGCACCAGCCTACCTCACTCGCCCAGCTCGCTGGAGGAAGGTCAAAAGAGTATTGACTCGGACTTTGACGAGACCAAGCAACAGAGGGACAACAAGTAAGTAGCACTCGGGGTCAAGCTCCAAATTGTATCCTAGACTTACATCTATAATCTGCCTTCAGGTACTTGGACTTTGTGGCCATGTCCATGTGCGGAATGTCAGAGCAGGGAGCTCCACCTTCGGACAAGGAGTTCGACCGCCACCTGGTCAACTATCCAGACGTGAGTATTCTTCAAATGGCCCAGTGCCATGTTCCGTGTATGTGTTTGAGTTCCATGCACTTCACTGCGCCTCCACGCACTGCATCCCGCCTTGTTAACAAGTCTCTTCCCATGCAACGCCCTCATTTGTACCTGTGCGCAGGTGTGCAAAAGCCCCAGCATTTTTTCATCGCCTAACCTAGTCGTACGGCTGAATGGCAAATACTACACCTGGATGGCTGCATGTCCCATTGTCATGACAATGATCACCTTCCAGAAGCCACTAACCCATGTAAGTTGGTTCAACCCCATGCCTTTTGTGTAGCCCCATGCCTTGTCTGCTGCCGGTTTTATTTAAATTATGTCCAAAATTGCCATTTGTCAGGATGCCATTGAGCAGCTGATGTCGCAGACGGTGGAGGGAAAGTGTCTGCCTGGCGACGAGAAGCAGGAGGCTGTCGCCCAGGCTGACAATGGGGGTCAGACGAAGCGCTACTGGTGGAGCTGGCGCCGTTCACAGGATGCTGCGCCAAACCATTTGAACAACACTCATGGAATGCCATTGGGCAAGGATGAGAAAGGTACATCAAGGGTACCTTGAAATAGTAATGAACAGCCCATCTAAAAGTTTTCATATAATTTTTCAGATGGTGATCAGGCAGCTGTGGCTACGCAAACCTCGCGGCCCACCTCGCCCGACATCAGCGATCCCACGCTGAGCAAGAGCGATTCCCTAGTAAACGCGGAGAATACCTCGGCGTTGGTGGACAACCTGGAGGAGCTAACCATGGCCTCAAACAAGAGCGATGAGCCCAAGGAGCGCTACAAGAAGTCGCTGCGACTCAGCTCGGCGGCTATCGTAAGTTATCCAATGTAGGCTTCAAATCGATCTTAGCAATTTCCATTCTCCTTCAGAAAAAACTAAACCTCAAGGAGGGCATGAATGAAATCGAGTTTAGCGTGACCACCGCCTATCAAGGCACGACGCGCTGCAAGTGCTACTTGTTTCGCTGGAAGCACAACGACAAGGTGGTGATCTCGGACATTGACGGCACCATCACCAAGTCAGACGTGCTGGGCCACATCCTGCCTATGGTGGGCAAGGATTGGGCGCAACTTGGTGTGGCGCAGCTTTTTTCGAAGATCGAGCAGAACGGCTACAAGCTGCTCTATCTGTCGGCTCGTGCAATCGGCCAGAGCAGGGTGACACGCGAGTACCTCCGGTCGATCCGACAGGGCAACGTGATGCTGCCGGACGGTCCGCTGCTGCTGAATCCCACGTCCTTGATATCGGCCTTCCACCGCGAGGTGATTGAGAAGAAGCCGGAGCAGTTTAAAATTGCCTGTTTGTCGGACATTCGAGATCTGTTTCCGGACAAGGAGCCCTTCTACGCTGGCTATGGCAACCGCATCAATGTGAGTCTGGCGGGTTTATCTAAAAAAAATTACACATTTTTTGTTTCAACTTATTATTTGTTATTCCAAGAACGAATTTTGTTTATATGACTAAATTAAGTTACTAAATATGGCTTTTTTTATTCTTTCCAGGACGTATGGGCATATCGAGCCGTGGGCATTCCCATCATGCGCATATTCACGATCAACACCAAGGGCGAGTTGAAGCACGAGCTGACCCAAACATTCCAGTCCTCGTAAGTAGCGATCCGTTCACGCCCTAGCCTAGTGTTAAATGTATCCGCACAAGTGTCTCTCCCATGTACCTGGTACCGGTGTTGCTCATTACTGAACTCATGCCACATTCGATAACGTTAACTAATTCGCAAAAGAACACCAACAAACAAACGCTAATTGGCTCAAGTCGAATTAACTTCATCAAGTAACGCTAGGTGTTTTAAGCCTTATAAGTGTACCTTCTATTGTGTAGTATGTATCCATTGTACTACCTAAATCGCACCACACTCAATCAATCAATCGATCGAAAGCCTGCCAAATCCAATTCAAGAATTTTGGTTGTCAAATTTACACAGTGGCTACATCAATCAGTCGCTAGAAGTCGACGAATACTTTCCCCTGCTAACCAACCAAGATGATTTCGATTACCGGACGGACGTCTTCGACGACGAGGAGTCCGAGGACGAGCTTCAGTTCAGCGACGACTACGACGTGAGCGTCGAGCAAGACCCGAGTGAGGAAAGCAGCGGGGATGAGGACGATGACGAAGCCCTCTACAACGATGATTTTGCGAACGATGATGATGGCATTCAGGCGGATGTGACCTCCGGCGACGAACGGTCCGCAGATGTGGGTCTCATTATGCGAGTCCGCCGCGTCTCCACCAAAAACGAGGTCATTTTGGCCTCGCCTCCCAAGTGGATAAATTCCTAGACTAGCTCCAGTCCTACCCCCAGTCCAAGGTTGTGCAGCTTACAAATTGTGATAAGTTCTTTAAGAGAGTTAGGATTGTGCTATATATGTATGTACATCTGTGCCTGATGTGCCAGGTCAGCGAACTCCAAGTTCGTCGACCAGTTAAGTTTTGAAAGTATTCTGCTCCCGCAGGTCTTTATGTTTAGTTCTAAGGTTGACCATTATATAAATTACCCAACAAAATATACCTTAATTCTCGCCGTGATTGTACTCCTTTATTTCTCCGAGTGTGGCATGAGTTATGAGCTAGATTTGATTATTTTTAAAAAGAACATCGGTATTTCAGGAATTCGTAGGTCTAAGCCATATAATTCACGTTCTATAGAATAACCTACAATACAAAAAATGGAGTATATCCCCAGGCGCCTTTTCCCGATTGAAAAAGTCCAAGAAATCGCATTGCATACCCTCGGGCTGCTCAGATCGGGAAGATTATAGCATAGCCATGGGAGTTGGCCTTAAATTATTCGTTGATCTTATGCATTGTATTATTTTCCAGATACTGCAGCATGACGTACATCGTCGATCAACTGTTCCCGCCGGTGAAACACGACGAAGCCTCCGCCGAGTTCTCCAACTTCAACTACTGGCGCGACCCCATCCCGGACCTGGAGATCCCTGAGCTGGAGACGGCCTTGGTGCCACCGAGCACCAAGGTGGACATGGCCACCCTGCGTCCCATTCCCGAGAAGTAAAAGGGCTCCCTAGAAGCCTAACTGGCGTACTACAAACATATTTATACGGATATGCAACACACTTTATATATGTATAACAGATAGCGCTATTCCAAATTGTTTGCCTAGCTTCAAACCCTCTAGATGTGCTTACCAAAAATGAAATAAGCTGCATAATGCATAAGCTTAGCCAGGATTCACGATTACCTTGGTTTCATTATCATTTCCTATCGATCGTTTCCAGTTAAATGGGTGATTTAAGTTGTAATCAAAATTCAGTTATTAATAGTAACTACTACATGTAAGTTCCTTTGAGACTCCCGCAGGTTCTTAGAAGATGCATATTCCAAACGGCGTATAGGAGTTGTGATTTTGATTTCATTATTTTTCGTATGTGATCATTTAAATTAAGTTCATTGTGATGAGGTTTTTATTTGGAGTTTTTCTGAAAACTGTGCTCTAAACCTATGTATACTTAACTGATAGTGTTTCAATAAAAATAAATGCTTCAAATTCAAAGAAATCCACTCTCCTCACGTCTCTGTCTGCGACTGGAAACCACCTCCATTCCCAGGCGGCTTTTCTCATATTGCAGTGGAAAGTTCTCGCATTGGGCTGCGGTACCTCCATGACAGCCGAGAGCAGGGTGTGCGTTGGCGGAGGGGGAATTTCATTTGTCAACGTAATTTTGCCAATTCAATTAATGCTCATTTAATGCAGAGCAGGCCGACCGGCCAGCCTACAGCATACACATTGGTGTACAAAGGCCCACGGACAACGAAGTGGGCAGTTAAGTGACCACAAACGGTCGGTCGGTCATGCAAACTCAGTGGCAGATCCACAATTACTTTTCCTAGGGGGCCAAACTCTCCTCATATGGGGGAATTATGAGACACAAGGTTTTGCATACATATGTGAACATGCCTTTTAGTTCCTAGTTCTATTAGTTTTATTTCCCATTTAAACGAAGCCTGTATGAAAAAAAAGATAATATTTTCCAAAAGATTCAAGTTCAAGATGAATGAATTACAATTCTTTTAGTCTTAGTTTATTTTATTTATTTTTAAAAGATCAAAAATTGAAGTCAGAAAAGATGGAAAATGGTTGTTCTTTTAAAAAGTTGTTCCTAAAGAAGTGTCATTTCATTGACTTCATGTCCTATAACAACGAAAACATTGTTAGATAATTCTATCCCGTGGGCCCCACCTATGTCAATCTCAGTTATGTTTGAATTTTATACTTAACTCGCGACGCCTCCAAACAAACAATGGGAATTTAAACAGATTTTGCTGCTTATGCTAATGCTTATGTCAGCTGATTCTTCTATTTAAATGTTGTTGTATACCATGTTTTTGAAAGACTGCAAGAGAAGAGGGTAGGTTAGGTGGGAGAATTGGATATATTGATTTTCGTCAGAATAAGGAAACTTTTGCGACTATATAAAGTATGTATATAGCCATGTCCGTCCGTTTCTACGCAAACTAGTCTCTCAGTTCTAAAGCTATCTAAATGAAACTTTCCATAAAGTTTGTTTTCTATTCCAGGAACTACATAAGTCGGCACAGGGCGGATCGGACAAGTAGAAATAAACCAAAAAAATAAACCTTTGTTGTAGATGATCATAAAGTTGGTTTTAATTTGATACAAATTTGACAAATATATCATACAGCTGTCATAGAAACAGTCGGAAAATTATTGAAAATAGTAAAAGTGAAATAATAGTTGTGGATCATAGTGACCTTCTTGGGAATTTTTTAATTTTAATATACAATTTCTGCAAGACTTTAAATTTTCTTTTCTTGTTTTCCCCTTCTAAAATGAAAAGGAATATTCATATGTAAGTAATTGAATGTAAACGATCTAAGATTGTCAGGTGTAAATTAGGAAAAATCGTATCAGCTCCTCATATTGCCTACGATCTACTTGCTTTAATCGGAATAAATTATCTATCCATCTATTCCGCTTTTCCTTTCTTAACGATATACAAACCCTTCGATCCTAGACAATCCTTTATTTCTCGTCTTCTCAACAACCTCGAAATTATCCCGTAGGTTCCAAAAATTCCATAATGAGATTTAAATTACAGCAGGCGAGTGCAACTCAATTGAGCTACACTCAAAATCGCCACGCAATTGAGTGCGATATACCCACATTGAGCGGGGCTCAAAGGTATAAAAGCTGGAGCAGCCCAGACCACAGTCAACAGTTTCCTCCGGTCAACCACAGAGCGAGCAATCAGTCCTCACACAATCTTTCAAAAAGCAAAAAAGAGACACTATGAATAACGCTGTTGCCATTCTGCTGTGCGCCCTGCTGGGTCTGGTAAGTTCCAAGCAGAGAGAATCCGATGGCAGCCAGTAATCCGCTTGTTCCTCGACAGGCTTCCGCCGCCGACTACAAGCTACGCACCGCCGAGGATCTCCAGAACGCGCGAAAGGAATGCGCCGCCACCAGCAAGGTGACCGAGGCTCTGATCGCCAAGTACAAGACCTTCGACTATCCCGACGATGACATCACCCGCAACTACATCAAGTGCATCTTCGTCAAATTCGACCTGTTCGATGAGACCAAGGGCTTCAAGGTGGAGAACCTGGTGGCCCAACTGGGTCAGGGCAAGGAGGACAAGGCCGCGCTGAAGGCCGACATCGAGAAGTGCGCCGACAAGAACGAGCAGAAGTCGCCCGCCAACTCCTGGGCCTTCCGAGGCTTCAAGTGTTTCCTGGGCAAGAACCTGCCACTCGTGCAGGCCGCCGTCCAAAAGAACTAGGAATTCAGCGTAGTTTCACGCCAATTTTGGAAGCGCAAGAACAAAACGTCAACAAAGCGGAATTTTCGAGTTGAAACCCGCTCAGGTTCTGCAATCCTACAATTGAAATAAAACCATATAATAGTGCTTGAATGAAGAGGGTTCTTTTTATTAGCTGACACGCATGCGTTCACATTATTTTTCAGGGCTGGAAGAGCGGGGCTGGTGGATCCGCAGGAATAGCTTGACATCGCATCATTAATCCCAAAAACCTTGTCCCGCCCAAAGGAAAGGCATTGATAGCTTGTTTAATTCGATTATATTTGTCATCATCTTTTTCAGTTTAGTAAATTCAACTTCTTTTCTTTACTCTATATATTTTTTGAATATATAAATTACGCACTTTCTTTTTTATATATTTTGTTGATTTACTTCTTTCCCAAGAGTCTTGTGTTCTTTTGATTTTTTTTTATTATTTTCTTCCTTCTTTTACTGGATTTTGCCTTCTTTTAACTTCTTTTATTACGGTTTGTGGTTTCTTTAGTGTTTCTTTTATATATACTTATTGATATATATTTTTTGTTTTTCTAAATCAACTTCTTGTTTTTCATATCTTTTTTTTTCGATTTTTTATTTGAAAATTAAAATGTGTGAAAAAGGGGAGTTTGGTGTTGGGTGCTTCAAAAAACATTATAGCCAAGTCAAGATATTCGTTTTCCATGTTGATTTTATATTATTTTCGAGGTCTCTTCTTTTCGCCTGTTTTGTTGCTGCTGATGTTTTTTTTTATTGAAACGATATTTTTTCTGGCGTTTTCTCTTGCGATTGTTTTCTCTTTTCTATTTTTCTATTTAGCAAAGAAGTTTGGCAATAAAATAATGTTTTTTGAAATAATATTGTAAAAAAATCTGAAATCAAATAGTTAATGGATTAAAGACGAGTGTCGGTAAATTGAATGGAGGCATTATAATAAGTCCCAATACGATGCGGATGAGAGCAAGGATTTCTCTTAACGGCTTCTGAATATTATTACTTTTTGAACTAAAATTCTAGTCTATTAAAAATATTTGGCGTTTTCTAAGAATCCAATTTCGTTATTCAAACCAACTGTTTCAGAAAAAGTCAAAATTACCATAGAAATTACCTAAATAGATATTCTAGGATCTAAGGATACAATAGGTAAACGACAAAAATCGGACGCAACCCCACAAATGAAATTTAATCAACCAATTTTAGTCTCGTTCGTCTGGGTTTTTAGGAGATCAGTTCGATATTGTTAACTCACCTTACTAGGGATTTAATAAAACAATCAGTATGGAGCATAGTAATTGGCGCGACCACGGTAACCCCTACTGGAACGAAAGACAGACCGGGATTAGCTGGATCCAAACGGAATTGGCCAGAGCCCACTTACATAGCGCGACGAGCGCCTCGGAAGGTGGAGTGACAGCACGCCCTGGAGACACGGGCTCCTCGACCCCGGAAGCTGCCGCGGGCAAAACGGTTTGTGGTGGAGAGTCCAGGGCGGTTTGTGCGCTTTGACATTACCTGAAAGAGATTATAGAAAGGATTAACTTATTGCGAGTTTCACACTAAATATCTATTTGTATAAGAGTTTATTAAGTAGCCGGTATATTAAATACATAGTTCTCCTAATACTCACTTTAATTTGACGCCCTCGAAAAAGGGTTTCGTTCATGGCCAGTGCCGTCTCAACGAACTCCTTCGATCCGAACTCGATGTACGCGAATCCCTTGGGGTGCCCGTCAGCCTTGTTGCAGAGTATGGTTACTCGGTTGATGGTGCCGCAACCGTGGAAGTGGGCTTCCAGTTCCTCGGCCGATGCGCCGTAGTCCACATTGCCCACGTAGACGGACCGCGTGTCAATTTCCTGCTTCTCCTCGAGAGAAAGCGGCACTGTGGCCAAGCCGGTGGTAGACCCACCGGCCATTTGTTTGTCCACCTCTGACTGCATTTGCTTTATCTTTTCGGCCTCCTCCTCCATCTCCTTGACGCGAGCCTTAATGGCCTCTAGTTCCGGGTCGATTTGCATGCTGCCCTCCTCCTGGCGACGTGGAAAAGATGGAATTTAATAGTATTTGGCTTGGAGTGATGAGCAGACGCCCATAACCACAGCAGACAATGGATTGGCGGTGCGAAGTGACGCTCTGAAAAAGGCAGCCATTGCTGCGACTATTGGCTTTGTATATCCCCCCAAAGCTTTTCGAGCTTTTCCAGGGAATTCGGCGGGCTTTCGCAGGGCGGGCCAATAAACTGGTTCTTGAACACTGTCAACAATGGCATCTCCAACTCACCTCGGTCTCTGTGGTGATTTCAGTCTCTTGCTCGCCGTTTGTCTCCTCCAACGACTCCAGAAGCTGATCCTCGTTCAGTGTGATATCCTCATCGGCCATGGTTTTGGATTTGGGTTTGTTTACGTCTGCTGCAAAAGCTTGGTTTGGTTGTTGCAAAAGCTTCCGGCGTGGTACACAAAACGGCAGTTCTCGTAACTAGCTGTCAATGAGAAAGAGCGGCGAAAGTGAGTACAAAGAGAGTTGGAAATTTCAAGAGAGCGAATGAATTGTCCTATGCACCATGCAAATGCAAAAAAAATCCTAGCCCACAACTAAATAAATTCGGGTTGCGGTAACCAAAATTTCTAGAATTCACTGCGTTTCACGCATTAATACGTAATTTTAACCACTATTCTTACGTTGAATATATGTACAAAATAGGTGCTCGTTCTGCTGACGTTGAAATCGCCCAAAATGGCCGCTGCCCTGTGAAAGCACGTACGTTGGGTTGCTGTTTTTTGATCAAAAGTCTACGTTTTTACAGCCTTTTTAACTTTTTTACGCGCTAGACCACGGCAGCTTATATATTACCCGTTTTTTATTGACTAATATTTACAATAATACAAAAACGTACGTATTTTCTGCCACCGAAAACAATTGTATTCGCCTCGTTTTTAGGGATGACAGTTTGGTACAGTTTTCGCCTCGATATGTTGTTTGCTGCCGGGTTGCCCAATCGATGGTGGTTCTTGGGTGATAGTAATAATAGTATTTTCTCACTATAATGCAAATTTACCATAAGAAGGGATATAATAACTATATTATTTATTATCTTATTATTATTATTTATTATTTAAACTATATTATTTCAATGTGTAAAAAAAACCCCACTTGTAAAAACGGACAAAGTATTGTTTTAAGAAAGTCAGTAAAATATAACCCTTAATGTATTTTCGGTATTAGATTGAACAAGTCTGGTAGTTTGTCGGTCTTTCCAAGTCAAAACTTTAGCGTATGTTTACAAGATCTATTGCGAACTAACACAAATTAAAGTAAGAGCTATAGATTCTGGGTTATCTGCTCAACCGCAATAACCATAAAAAATCGCACATGAATAACGATAAAAAGTGAACATGAACGATTCCTCCGATTCGGAGTACGAGGACACAGAGTACCTGGTATTTGCGGATTTCAAGAACCACATTCATCCGCACCAGCTGAAGCACGAGGACGCGGCCATCAAGATCATAGGAATCGAGAGTGACACGCCTATGGCGGAGGTGAATGGAAGCATATACCGGGGACGCTACGAACATTCCGTGGGAACCAACGTATTCTTCGAGAAGGAAAAGGACAACCTGGCAAGTGATCCTCTCTTTGAGTCTGTGTGTCGCCAGCGGTACCAATACGTGGACAAGTCCACCAAAGTGATATCTTTTGAAAGGGTTTACGTCGACAATTTGCACCAGGAGGTCGAGAAATCGGTTGAAGCTGATGAGGACGAGCAGACTGAGTCAAAGCCAGAATCATTAAAGCTAAATATTACCTATAAGGAGGCTATCAATAAGTTTGGAGAAGAGCATTAAGTGTGCTGAGCTTAATAAGATCCGCAATAAGAAACACATTTTCAAGACTTACTTTCAAACAATGGATGAAACCTATATGGCGACGGAGCCAGCTTTAAACCTGCAAGACTTTCTAGCCGACTACCAAAAAAAATTATCCGTTACTGCGGACGAAGTGCCCTTCTTTCTGCAAACTACCCCACCACTTGTTGACGTGGGTGAAAGCTGTTCCCTGGACTTGATCGAGTCCCCAGACGACAGCTCGGTGGCAGTCTTTCAGCCCGCCTCAGACAAAAGCCGCCTGACCCTTGCTCGGCCGCGGGAGAATCAGCATGTGCCCTCCACCTATTCGGCTTTAAGCCAGCACAAGGCCAATTCCCGTAAATGTCCCTTTGGCCGCACCCAGTACAGCCACAAACTGAATCCGCCGCCGACAGACTCCCCAAACCTCCTCCTTGATGCTTGCGGTGAGCTAGAGCTAACCGTGCGCCTCTATCGACCACCGCGGGCCTACCATCGAGGGTTCAAGGTGGAGATGCCTGTTTTTGCGGAGGAATACGTTTGCCTGGGAAGCAATTATCTGACCGAGCTGCGAGACAAGATTAGCTGCGTTTGCAATGGAAAACGCTTCGTCGACATCAGCGACGACCCAGATGCACCGTTGCCATCCGTTGACACAAATCCCGGATACTTCTTCATCAACGACACATTCTACAATGACAAGCGCAATCCAAACAATCCCGACTATTCCCAGACCGTATTGCGCTGGGCGGCCAGAGCGAACGGAGTAAACGGAGAAACGCTGAAGGTGGAAAGTATGGAGGGCAAACGATTCATTGACCTCACTGTCAGCCCTGGGTCACCGCTACACTACCTGCACCATGGCAATTGTGAGCACCTATTCGTGATCTCCCAGATCGAGATGCTAACGCCACGAAGTAAACGCCCAGATCGCAGCCTGTATCCTTATCCTCACGCCTTTAACACATTTAATCGCAGGACTTGCTATATGTGCGGCATTCGCAGCTATAGCTTCATTGTGAATCAGTCTCGGCGTCAGCTGCACGATCCTTCCTACCTGTGCCGCAGTTGTTTTCTCAGCTTCTTTTACGTGGATGGTGTCAAGCTGGGCCAGTTCAAGGCTTATCGCATGTACGACCATGTGGAGGTGGAAGACGAAGAGGAGGAGGGCAGGGCAACGGAACGCGAAATTAAATAATCAAGTCCCCCGTCTTGAGTAAACATAATATAAATATGTGTGTTTTTTTTTATTTGCGAGCTCCATTGACTGCAAGATTGCTCAAGGAGTTGATTGATATTTTGTTCTTGTAAAATATTCGTAGATAGATTTAAATAAAATACATACACGTTGCAACAAGAGTAACTGGCATTGAATATACTCGACTGCCGTAAGCTGCATAAATTTCATGCAATCTAGATTAGCAAAAAGTTAGTGTCCAAGTTAGGAATACAAAAATGCAAACAACGTAAATAGTACGATACATCTGGCTTAGAACTAACGTTAATAAATATATGCAGTAGTTAAATTTTTAAAAATTTGTTTAGGGATTTGCACACTTGGGTGCAGAGTATAGACTTGACCAAGACCCATATAAAACAAAAAAATAGACTAAATATGGCCAATAACATAATTCATTATCCTAGACAAGATACTAGTACTAATGGTACTTAGCAGTACAATACAGTAAAATTCTGTGCACTGGGACTTCGGCGTGTACGTGATGAGAGACTGTCCGCTTAGTTACTGGGGCAAAGAAATGCATCAACAACATATTGCCAATCCCACCAACAAATATCATTCAAATAACTGCAGGCTGGAATTCCATTCGCCCGAACCTCTTTGGTGTACGCGCTTGCGTTTACTTCAATGTTAAAGCTTTGACCAGCGGCTTCTTGACATCGAACAGCGGATGCTTAGCTCTGGAAGACCAGCTCCCGCTCCAGCGACAAGTACTCCAGCATCTGCGCCGGCACTGGCAACAGAGCTAGCTGCTCGCGTGACATCTGGCGTTGCAGGACGCGGCGGCATAGGTCCTGCAGCTTGGGCATGTTGGCGTACCGGCTCAATGGGTACTTGAGGATCACTGGGAACGGTGGCTGCATCTCGTTGGGAACCTTAACAAAGCACACAAAGTTGTCGTTGGTGCAGCGGTGCAAGATATCTTCGATCATCTCCACAATGGACTCGTACTTGAGTTCCTCAAAATGCCAAAAATCGTCGCGAAATTCCAGTCGGTAATGCAGGGTTACGTTCACAATCCGAAAGCTCAGTGTAAATTGGGATCCACTGGTTTCCGAGTCGCGGACTAGAAACGACCCAGTTGGCTTGTCGCTCAACTGCCGCTGCGAATCGCGCCTGGAGATCTCACCCCAGTACCACACTTGGCTGAAAACAAAGGGCATGAGTCATCGATCGTTTATGAATGGAGAAACACGGCGCTTACTTGAGCATCTCGGAGCAGGCCTTGTACATGACCTGGTTGGGCGAGTGGGCGTCCTCGCGTTCCAACCACTTCTTCCGGATAAAGCGCAAGTAGTCGTGTGTAAATGGTAGCGTGGGTTCAGGGCAAATGGACGGCGTAAGGAACTCGTAGGTGGCATCGGTGGTTCCGCCGTCGTCGCAGTCACCCATGGAGTGCCAATTTCGCAGGGAGCTGAGCCCTTGGCCCACCTTCCGTCGCAGTCTGGCAAACACGTTTCGCTTGTCCTTGTCCCGCCTTCTGCGCAGAGTTCCTGTGCCCGTGCCCCCAGTGCTGCAGCTGGCCATGGAAGAGTCCGCTGCCTCAAGGACGCACACTTCGTTGTTGTTGTTCTGGGATCCGCTGGTGGAGACGGATGCAGACACGGCTAGCGCCGAGTCGGACTTCTTGCGCCTGGTCAGGGAGTGGAACCAGCCCTTCTTCTCCTTCTCCCTGTCCCTCGCGGAGTCGCCACCGCCAGTGAGCGCCTGGCTCCGCTGGCTATACTGGTTTTGACTCTGGTCGCCGTGGCTCATTTTGGAGTGGGATTGGAACGGAACGGCGTCCTCGTGGCGTTATCACATCATTGGTCTAATTCGGAGCCGTGATTAATGCCTAACTTTATTGATAAGAACTATTTGTTTTCGTTGTACACAAGAACTGTCTTATCGCTATCGGCCGTGCATACCTGGTTTGCTATCGATAATATAGTGGAGTTAAAAAAATTAAATTCTTCACAAGGAAAGCCTTTATCCATTATTTCAGCACCCTGATTTAAGCATTTTTAAAACTGACTTAAATAATTTAAAAATAATATCGCAATGACTTCACTCTATTATTTTTCGTTGTGGAATTTATTTTTAAATTTTTAATATTTAATTTATTTAATATTTAATTATTTTGTAATTCACACAGGCATCATTTTTATGAATTAAAACAAATATTTAATTTATTCTACAAAAAAGTAAACACATCGACTTCACGATAACGTAATCGATTATAACCATCTCTAGCCAGGTGGGCGCATTTTAAAAACATTTTGATGAGAAGAAAACTAATTGAACCATGCGCCACTCCAGCATGAAAGTGGATTTATCTAACTTTTTTAAGGACGAACGTCGATATTCGTTAGTTTTTATAGATGCAGAATGGCAAAACATCAAGGACCTCCAGGACCACATACAAAACCTCTTCAGCTTGGCAAGATCTTTAAGAATCGGTAACTTCTAATTCTAAATAAATTGCACTTCAACAGAAGGATATTAGTCTGCTTACTACAGATGGATGCTTTCTGCCCCCAAGGGAGTCTATCAAAGTGCTGAAGGCCGCCGAAGGGCTCAAGTAGGTAAGCTTATTCCTTTTTACGAGCTTCTCGAGCCTATTTCGTCTTTTGCAGAGCCTTTCGGTTGGCCAGTTGCGATAATGAAACCTTTTTAAGTCCTGCTCCTGTAAAATGCAGCAAAAAGCGGAAGAACCGATCCGCCGATGAACAGGTTCACCTATCTGCTTCCACTCCCCTTCGACCATCAAAGCGCTCCAAGAACCACAACAACGCAGATTGGGTCGAAATTGCGGCAGAACCATCTTGTGTGAGAACGGATGAGATGGAAGGTGAGGCTCCTGAATCTTCGGTGCAGTCTAAGCGTTTAAAAAACAAGAGCACTGCAAAGGCTCATGAAACTAAGACAGAAGTTTCGAACATGTCAGTGACAATTGTGGCAGAGAACAAGGAATCTTTTCCTCAGACTCAAAAACTATCCAGAAGCACAAAACGGCCAAAATTGCCCGGCGGCACTGACCAGGAAGAGAACGAACCTGATCCTGAGAGTATTTCTCAATGTCCGCTCAAAGAAGGTAAAGTGTCAGAAAGCAAGAATCAAACGAAAGCACCTAACATTCTATCAGAAAAATCTGGTGCTGTAACGCTGCAGGAAGACAAAACTCAAGAGGAGCAACAAGAAAATGCTCAACAAAAAGCTGTGGATCAAATTGAGAAGGGTCCTAAGATTTCTGCTAGTCTCCCATTGATCTCCTTCCGCTCCCCTCTCTTGGAGATGTCCTGTAATGTTCCGCGCATATTTCAATTTGCAACTCGAACAAAAGAAGTAGAAATTTTGGAAAATATTAAACTTAAGCCTATCAATGCACGCTTTTTGCCGCAAAAGGAGGCTAAGATCGATGACTCGGCTAAACAAGTCTCAAGCAATGGGAAAGATTCAACTTTAGAGATCGAATCCGACACTGTACGCGACAAAGAATCTCCAAATGTTCAAGATAAAGAAACAGTTTCAAAAGATACAACGAAGGCAGACGCTACTATTTCGGAAGACATAATTGAAACATCAAAAACTCTTCGGGAGACTACAACTGGAGTTGAATCCGCTTGTCCAGACAATTCGACTGAACCTGAGACCACTCTTTTGTCCGAAGCTGAAGCAACTAATCCACTTGAAATTACTGATTCCGAATTACTTCTGCAGAACAACACAACTATGGAAGAAACATCCAAAGCCGAAACAATTCTGCCACATGACGCGAATGCATCTCTGATTAAAATTAAAGTTGATTCTGAGGATGTTAAGCTGCCGCCAGTACGCATTTGTGCTGAACAACTAGTATCCGATTCCGATGACGACGTGATGGTGGTAGATGACTCCAATATGGACGTTTCAGACTCTGATTCGGAAATAGAGCCGGTTCCAGGTGAAGTCACATGCATTATATTGGAAGTCGATATACTTATAAGCATTACTTAAATTTTTAGTCGTAGAAGATAGGCGGTCTATAGACATTATTAAGGACCTAATGCGAAGTGCAACTCCGCTTACGGGCCTGCCGACCAGGGGCGATACTGTTCTATTTAAGCTGCTGAAGATTAAGGGAAACGCAAACTCAGGAACAACCGATTTTATCGCCGGGAACTGCACTTACGTGAACCGGCGCACAAAAATCGTCACAGTGGAAACAATAAGTAAGGGACATTCCATTTAAATTGTTTACCCGAAACTGACATTTTTTTTTTAAATTTGTAGCTTATCCCCCCGAAATTGGACGCATAATGACTCAATATTATATGAGTGGCATGGATGAGTCTTTTGAAGACGTGCGTACTTTAAGTATCCATCTTAAAGATATGAATGAAGCCAAAATCGTTGTTGCCACAATTGACTGAATATTATCATAATTTTGTGTACATTCTTGAGTTCTATTTCCAGGGCTTCGTAAATTTATAGCTTTTAAAATACAAACGATTAAACAACATTTATATGTACGAATTCATGTTAGTTGTCTACCCTCTACTTAATGTGCTCCTTGATCTTCTTCAGCAAGTCGTCGGCTTCGTCACCGGTCTTTACGCGCAGCAACAGCGATGTAGCCTTGGAGTCCTCTGGCGTGGGCACACATACCATCATCACATTGTTCTTACCCATGCGCTGGCAAGGTATACCCTCGCTTAGAATAAGGTTGACCAGAATGTTGCCTAGATTGGTGTCGGCGCGGACTAGCAGTTGGGTCTTTTCTGAGCCCTTGACGGGTTTTAAGTACAATGTGCCTACGCCGCGATCGCCAAAGTCCTTGTCTTTCTTAATGAATACCTTACACCGCTTGGAGTATACAGCGTCATCCTCCACGACCTGTTAAAGTTACGTTAACTTCCAAATGAAAAACAAATTCTATTATAATTCACCTGTTTAAACTCGACTTTTGGGGGCGTGTCCTCTTCTTCCTCCGCTACTTCTGTTGGTGGCTGAATGTTGCCGATAGAGAAGGGCGTGGCGCTGTTGGTGAAGGAAAAGCCCTTTGTGCCGCCTTCTGCTCCTTCAGGCGCCTTTCCGAAACCTGCAAACAAGGAGGTGCTTGGCTTGTCGTCGCTGTTACTTTTCAGTCCAAAGGAAAAGCCATTGGTCTTCGGTGGGGAGAAGTAAGGCTCATTCTTTTTGGTGGTAGTATCCTTTGCTCCAAAACTGAAAATGCTGGACTTAGGGGCATCATCGGCTTTGGCTTCTCCAGTGTGTTTTGTTGTCAAAGTGAAGATACTGGCGGAAGACGGCACGGGCGCATTGGAAGCTGCCGTGCTGCCGAAGGAAAACAGTGGTGTTGTGGTCGTGGTGGTTGTCCCACCACTTGTTATGGTGCAGTTGGGCTTTTTAGCAAATGGAGACACATTGGCGCCTATTGGGGCGCTGGGCTTGCCAAACGAAAACGTAGCAGACGGTTTTGATGGCGAGGATGCACTGGACACCGTCGCAACTGGTTCTTCAAAACGGGGTTGTGCCGGTTTGGACTTCGTGGAGTTCGTTCTGGCGCTTTCCTCGTCTTGCAGTTCCTTTAGATGCTCCTCATAGTTCTTAAACACTGGAGTCAGTATGCAGTAGGGAGTTTTGTCCATGTGTTCCTGCAGGAATTTCATGATGGCCCGATTCAGCTCGGCAACGCTTTCCCGGTACTCGGTGCTCTCGATGGTGGATGTAAAGCTAGTGCTACTGCTGCTGGCTAGCGATATTTTGGCCTCGCTGCTCTCCTTCTTGGCAGCTGATATGTTGCCAAATATGGAGGTGGTCGGCTTGGCGCCATCGATGGTACTTGTTGATTCCTTTGCCGGAGAAGATGATGGAGCCGTGCTGCTGGTGCTGGTACTGGCGGAGCCGAAAATGCTAGTGTTGGCAGGCCTATCGGTAGAGCTGGAGTTGAGCCCGAACGAGAATGCAGGCTTTTTTGTCTCGCTGGAGGAGGTCGTGGCTGGAGCCGGCAGATTGGCCAGGAAGGAGAAAGGCGAGCCTGCGGCCGCGCTCGCAGCCGGCTTGCCGAAACCTAAGAGCAATCGATGTGAGCAAGTCCCACAGGTCTCAAAGGGTTCGATAGCTTACCGGAGAATCCGCTGAACACGCTTTTCGGCTCTGCCGACTTTTCTTCGGCGCCATCCTCTTCAGCGGCGGACGATCCACCGGCAATCTTGCGGCGCGCTTTCTTGATAACGCGTGTCTTTAACTCATCTTCTGTGGCCGTGCGGAAGGTACCGCGCTCCTCGGGTTCCTCCTCCTGGTCCCAGTTGTCATGGTTCAGGTTCGAGGTGGCCTGTCGCTTGCCAGCCATCTTGTTCTACTCTGTATTGAAATTCAAAGCAAATGTCAGTGAAAATGCAAAAACCAAATGAAATCCACACCGCGTTGCTGCCGGTCGATAAATCGCTCCCTCGATTGGCTGACGCAGTTATGAGTCGGCGGTGCAGGGCTGCTATCGATACCTAATCGATAGGGTAACAACAGCGAGACGCCAGCAGCACAAAATCGCAATAAAACAAAAGTATTAAATCACGCCTAAAGTTAGGTCGACAATGTCCAGTGCCGCGAGTCCCAGTCCCAGTACCAGTCCGAGTGTGTTCCTGATCCTGCCATGATTGCCGCGATTCCGGGTACTGCGCACTTCCCTCACCCAGAACCAAAGTTAATTGTGCATCTCGAGTAGTACTAACAGTACCAAAAACGCAGAAAAGCGAAAAGCAAAAACCAAAATCGCAAGAGGATGATGAGAACGTCAGTGTGTGGATATATGGATATAGTGCCAGGGAAAGTGCGACGAGCAACAACACAATTCGGGAGTGAACAAAGACGCGGAGACACGTACAGTGCTTAAAGGCGTTATCCTGGTTTCTTAGCTATTCGCCGTCCCGCTCCCACTCCCATTTTGCTCCCGTGCCACGGCCTTGGGCGTGAGCTGGTGTGCGTGCGACTCGCGTGTGTGCGTGAGTGTGTGCGGTGTGCGTGTGAGTAAGAGATACGTTGTATATACCAGGACATCGGAATAGCCTGAGCAGCAAAATGCCGCCATCCCTGATTGCCGTGTCCGAGTTCGTGGAGGAGACGCGCTCCGACTACAGCTCGCCCACCACCTCCACCTTCGCCTCCCGGATGCCCGACTGCCGCCACACGATTGGCGTCCTGGAAGAGGTAAGTCTGTTGTCCAGGGAATTCCTGAGCCATGTTCCTTAGGTAGGCAGGTAGCCCAGCCAGCTAGCCGTCCCTGTACCTGCAGCCAAACCAATACCTAGTTCAAGGTGGCCGATCTGGAAGGTTTACAGGTGTGTTCCGGGAAACCCAGTCATAGTTATAGTTTCACATTTGAGCTGAGCACATTCTTTCTATGTATGTTTATATATAAAAAGTATTATGTATATGGGTCACTGATGATTTTATGGAATTTGACCGATGAGTATTTGGATTTGTTGTTGAAAAACTAATATCAAGTTTGAAGGATGTAATGAATGTCTTATCGTCGTTACTTGTTTATTTTATTTATACAAGGGGTCTACAGAGTGGCTGGACATTACATCTTTAATAAATAGATAATCAGTAGTAATTCTATTCTATTTTGTTTTACAAATTAAAGTCAACTCGCTATAGTTTCTAATGGAATCTAATCAATGCGTGAAAGTGAAAACAGGAGCTGGGCTATATTATATATCCGTGCGATTCTGCAGCAAACATGGCAGACGACGCCCCCTGCCACACGGCGATGATTATTATTTTTTTCCGGGGGGAGCAGCGAAAAGATTTGTAAATTGGCGCGGCGCCAAAATGAGCCACCGCCTGTTATTTTAGTGCGATCCCTCTCTGACCGGCTATCGCTCTCTCTTTCTGCCCGCAAGGTGGTTTTCCGCGATTCCACAAAAATAGTATAATGAAAATACAAAGTGCATTCCCGACCGTTCTGGTGCAGATGGAGCTAAGGGCGCAGGGAACTGGGCGCCGAAGTGGGAGTGGGTGCCACATGAGCATGCTGCAATTTCTATATTTACTCAAGGCAGCTGTGATGTCGCCTCCACTTTCATGTGTATATAAGTACACGGATATAATACACCCGCTGATAAAGCTAAGCACACAAACAGTATTTAACAGTATTTTACGGCCGGAAAAAGGCGTGTGATAAGAGAAGCGATTCCGAGAGCCGAGAGCCGTGGCTATTCCCGTACGGGGACAGTCAGTCAGTTGGGGATATCGCCCACAGAAAACGCAGAGCGTCTAAGTGGAAAATTCATCCATGCTGTCATCCGAAAGACCCTTGAGTGGGCCGGTTGTGCAATATACACAAAATGCTCCAATTCCCCATGCTAATGCAGAACCCGGCGAAACAAAATTAGACGATTTATTGGGCACGTCATGCCCAGCGTTTCCCGGAACTCTGCGCCGCCTTATTGGACGCCACAACCACATCCACGTCAAACATTTAATATTTAATTTCGCTGATGGATTTTTGGTGTAGCCCAAGCAGCCCAGTGACCTCCATTCCCCGCCAGTTAAATGAATTTTATTTCATTTTTTCAGCCAGTCTCTCCCATTGCGTGTTTATTATATTTGGAGCAGCTGTAAAACTGTCTAAAATGAAATTTAATTTGATTCGTCCAAGAGTTTCTCTCTGTGCCATTCATTTGGCCGCTTCCACAACAAAGTGTTGCTGTTTTAGCCTTCTTCTGGGGCTTTGACTTATTATAAATTAGCATCTTTTGTTATCAAAACAGCTAACTAGCTGGGCAACTCGTCCAAAGAGCAATACAAGTTGACGAATATTGTTAGCTGGTTTTTGTTTTCGTTCTAGGCGTGTTGTTTGCATTCCCAGCAATTTGCTCAACCTCTGCTCATGACTAATCTTCTCCAGCCGATGGCGGATTGCTAGGGGTTCGTTTGTCCCTAGATGTTTGCCACTCAACGACTATCGCGTAGTATAGAATTGCAATCGCAAATATTCAGGTTTCCCCGAAGTTCGTTCTTGGCCGATTCGCTTGTAACTTTTGTTCAGCACATAACATTTAATCTAATCTGCAGTATTTATTGGGCAGTTGTTGACTGGTAGCTCATATATCAGCTTCAGCTGGAATGTACCCGATCTTTACCGATTCCGATGTGATTCGCAGCCAAGTCAGGATCCCGCGCCCCTCCTTGGCGGCTAATTGAATTTTGAATACAGTAATTCGAATTGAAAGCAATTGGGGAAAGTCAACGGGTTAATGGGGGAACGAACTCTTTCCTACTCGACTTTGGAAATGTACTAAAATAATTGTTTATGCGGTTCCGGTTTTGGTTTATAAAAAACTTTGCCACATAAAACATTTATGCTGAAAAAAGGGGGTGTGTATAAAGTAGGGAAATAGCATCGAATCTTATTTACTTGCTTTTTTAATTGGTGCATGCGACTGCATTTGAAATGGGGCTGGTTTGGTTATTAAGTTTAATAATAGAAGTGACCTTGTCGTACATTTTCAATTAGCTGGTGCCATAAAAAGTATGGGGAATATCGAAGTGGTGGGTCAACCGACAGGAGAACTGAATACCTAATGCCGATATTGACGCGATTTCAATCTGGAAATATTGTTCATTCGGCGTCCGTTCAAAGCGTTTCCTTTATTGTTTCTTCCCATCTTTGGCTAGCTTTGGGAATGCATTGTGCTTGTTTCTATAAGGCACAAAAGGTGCAGGTCGTTTATTAAAACAATATATAAAATTGATCAGCCTTAAAACTTAACGATTTTTCTATATCAAAACCTCTCAATGAAACAAAACCCTATCGCTAAATTGTCTTAAAAAAATTCTTTAATGAGTACAAATAATTTAAGAACCATTCACGCTCAATTGTTCACTATAATAACTATGGGATTTCCCTCTTTCAGAGATTGGAGTTTGATCGGGAGGGTCTAACTAAGTTGAAAAAAGCGGTCAAGGCTATTCACAACTCTGGAAACAGTGAGTACATTCTCTGAGATATGATACTATTTATGTTATTTCCTTGCAAATAATCTTTTCGCTTTTATCTTTTAGCCCATGTGGACAATGAGATGTTTATGGTGCGTGCTCTGGAGCGGTTGGGCGGCAAGGTCATTGAGCAGGATGAGCCGGACATCGGCGCCGCATTTCTTAAATTCAGCGTGGTCACCAAGGAGCTCAGCGCACTGATGAAGACTCTGGTTGGTATCAATGTTTTGTAACTGTTACATGGTTATCTAATTGATAATTTGTTCACCCACAAAAAACAGATGCAAAACATCAACAACATTGTGATGTTTCCGGTGGACTCAATGCTGAAGAGTGAACTGAGGGGCGTGAAGGGGGACATGAAGCGGCCGTTTGACAAGGCGGCCAAGGACTACGAGGCAAAGTTCATTAAGATTGAGAAGGAGAAGAAAGCACAGGCCAAAGAGGCGGGTATGGTGCGTACAGAGATCGACGCCGCTGTGGTGGCCGAAGAAATGGAAAAGGAGCGTCGACTTTACCAGCTGCAGACTTGCGAGTATTTGCTGAAGTACAAAGACATTAAGACCAAAACGGGAATCGAGCTGTTGCAGCACCTTATAGAGTATTATCATGCATTAAGCAAGTGAGTACATCAATATAGACCAGAGATTATTACTGACATCCTATCATCTATACAGCTACTTTAAGGACGGCCTACAGACGATCGAGCACTTTGGCACATACATCGGCGACCTCAGCGAGAAGCTACATGAGATCAAGCAGAAGCAGGACGAGGATCGTCGCAGTTTGCTTGACCTGCGAACAGTTTTGCGCAGCACTCCGGACTTTGAGCGAGTCGACAATGTGCCATCGTCGGAGAGCCGAAGTGGGGGAGCTGGTTACTCTCTCCACCAGCTGCAAGGTGACAAACATCACGGCGTCACTCGGCAAGGCCACCTATTCAAGAAGAGCGAGGGCAAGGTGCGACGCGTGTGGCAGAAACGACGATGCCGGGTCACCAGCGATGGTTTTCTTGACATCTTCCATGCCGACGAGTCCAAGCCGCCAACACGCGTAAATCTGCTTACCTGCCAGATTAAGCCGGTGCCGGATGACAAGCGCGGGTTTGATCTTATCAGCTGTAAGTGAAGCTCCATAGGTGTTGTAAAAACTTAGTTCTCTCTCTCATCACTTATACTGAAATGATCATTGGGCTTTTCCTTTTTACAGACAATCGTCCGTATCACTTTCAGGCGGAGGATGAAGGCGACCAGAAGGCATGGATGGCCGTCCTGGTGAACTGCAAGGAGAAAGCACTTACCAAGGCCTTCCAGCACGCCAATCCGCAGATGAGTCCAAGCCTGGTGGAGTTGCAGAAGACTGTGATCCGATATGTACAGCTACTGCCGGGAAACGATCGCTGCTGTGACTGTGGATCGCGAAACGATGTGACCTGGATCAGCCTTAACTTTGGCATTTTGGTGTGCATTCAGTGCTCTGGTGTCCATCGCGACCTGGGCGTGCATCACTCGCGTATCCAGAGTCTTACGCTGGACAACTTGACGACGGCTAACCTGTTGATTGCACGTGCCATGGGCAACAGCACACTGAACGACATTATGGAGGCGAAACTGGGAAGGTGCAAGCTCCAGCACGAGAGCAGCATGTAGGTGTTATTGGGATATAAGCAATTGTTTTTAAGTGCTTAGTTTCAATATGTTTTTGCAGGGAAGAGCGCTACGACTTTATTCGCGCCAAGTATGTTGCCAAGCGCTATGTCATGCGCACCTGCTCGGATGACAACGACTTACGGTGCGATTTAGAGCAGGCAGTGGTCAATGCCGACATGAGTCAGTTGCTCCAGGTGTGGGCAGAAGGAGCGGATCTCACTTGCTGTCTGCCCAGCTCTGATGCAGGAGAGACGGCCCTTCATCTGGCCGTGCTGCGCGAGATGGGATCCACGCTGCACATAGTCGACTTCCTCATTCAAAATATGCCGCCCAAAGGTCTTAACAAGGCTACCAACCCAGCCGGCCTTCTGGATGTGACGGGAAAGAATACGGCTTTGCATTTGTGTGCTCTTCACGATCGGAGAGAGTGCATGAAGCTGCTGCTCCGTTCAGGAGCGGACTATGAGCTCAAGAACTCACAGAATAAAACAGCGCTGGATATTGCCAAAGAAATGGGACACAATAGCTGCAGGGAGCTCGTTAGTTTCATAACATACACAAACACTCAAATTAATATTAATCAGCATTTGTTATACTGTAGATTGAATGTGCCATTAAGAGGGAGAAGAGCGCTTTTGACCACATCAACACCGACTGGAATTTGCCAAACGAGGATGGTTCCACGGATTTCAGCGACGATGAAACAGTCATCGATGAGCGCGTAAGTGGCACTTTCCGACTAGCTAAGTTCTATGCTGATCCCCTGTTGGTTTGCTTGCAGAAATCCCGTTCGCGTCCCCCCAGTTTTGCTGGCGGGGACTCGCCCGTTCTGCGCTCTCGTTCCTCTACATGCGACTCAATACAGTCCAGTTCTAGTCCAATCGCCAATTGTCCGAGTCGGCAATTTACTCTACCCTCCGGTCTGCCGAGCTATACACATTCTGCAGGGACTTCCCCCAAACAGCATATAAGCGTAGGACAGTATCTGGGCAGTGCTACTAATGTTGGAGGCGGTGGCGCCGGGAATGGTGGTTCAAGTCCCAGTTCAGTCTCCAGTCAGAGCGTTCGCGCGGCGAGAAACAGCTTAAATATGCAAAGCGATCTGGGTGGGCATGTGACTGGCGCTCGGAAATCAACATCTACAGCCAACATGAATTCGCTAAAGAAGCGTACAGCCCCAGCTCCACCACCTGGAACATTGGGCAGTGCTTCGTCCAGCTCTTTTTACGGCACTTTGCCTCATCCTCCACGCCATTCACAAAACTTCGATGCCAGCGACATTCGAGCCATCAATCACAAGAACCAGTCCCTGGACGTGGCGTATGGCACGTTGCCGCACCTTCGGAGCGTAGAAAGCAGTCCTAGAGGTGGAGGAGGATACGGGTATGGAGTGTCACAAGATCCAGGAGGATCTGGAAACGGGAGCAACAACAGTCTTATGCCTGCCATGACTACATTCGGCCACAAGCGTTCACCCAGCGGTGAGTCGCTGAACAGGAATATCCATTTAGCGGGCGCCAAGCTTGTTCTGCCGCCCACCGGTGAGTTGCCCACGCTGAAGCATGTGGACAAATCGGCGTTAGCAAGGCCAAAGATTCCTCCGCCAGGACCGCCATCAGGTGATTATAATAACAGCTATTTAAATGGCAGTGTTTTTAATATTATTCTGACCGACAGAGCGTGAAATATCAAACGGACAGTCGAACGAGAGCATCAGTTCCATGGACGAGGGTCCAGTGGCGCCTCCCCGTAAGGTAAGTCCTCTAAAAAAGTTGCGTAGGTTACGAAAATGTCCTGTAGATCAACACCCAAACCTTTATTTGTATTTGATCTAATCCGCACTCGGAAAACAATTTGCAGCGCAAGCAACACATCAATCAATTGAGATTCCAGTCCAGCGAGGAGACGGTAAATGGCAAGCACCAACGCTCATTTGCACTTTCATACAATGTTTGACAAGCGAACTACGCAATTTTATTGTTGTTCTTGCTGTTGCAGTTGTCGTTTCTCTACTAATTGTCTCGCTTTGTGCATCTCTCAAAAGCTCTAACCTTTTACGCCCATACCCACAAATTATATCCAATATAAAATTTTCTATGTTCCAGTTGTTGTTGCATTTTATGCCATTGTAAAATTTACCTTGCTTATTTTTGTCCCTTGAAATCTTTCAGCTGGTTAACCAGTCGGCCAATTTCCCCGACTACGAGTCCTGGCATACGGATATGGACAGCTCTGGTGGCGGTCTGGATCACTCAGCCGAGTCGAATGTGTCCTCGAGCGACAACGACCGCCTCAACTCATCGCCGGACAATCCATCGAAAACTGGTGGGACTGGGCTAGGCGGAAAGTTCCACTATGTAAGGGTTTTGATGTACTATCCTTGGTCTTATTAAAGACAAATCCATATCCCTCTTTCCAGAATGGTCAGCGGCGGTGCCGAGCTCTCTACGATTGCGTGGCGGACAACGATGATGAGCTGGAGTTCAAGGAAGGTGAAATTTTGATCGTGCTGAACGAACGCACCGACGACGAGAATTGGATGGAGGGCATTATTGAAGGACAGCCGGCGAGGAAGGGCATGTTTCCTGTCAGTTTCGTGCATATGCTGCCTGATTAATAAACCCCCTGTTTGTGCTGATTGTGTGTGGCTGCGCGTGATTGTATATAGATATATATATAGATGTTTGTATGCGTCTTTTAAACTCTAATGATATATAAAAAAAGTTTTTATTTATTACGACTATTTTATCACAAAGCGTGTGACTATTAATTTGCCTAAGACTAAACATGTAAACGTCTCAAGTAAGTTTCTCTTAGCTTAGAAGCCAACTACTCATTTACACTTGTATTTCAATCAAAGCCTTTAAGTAGAGATCTTGCTGTGCATTTCCCGTTGGCTTCCTTCCCAAGGTTAGCGCTTTAATAACTGAATATGTCCTGCAAATGCTGTAATTCGTACCATAACTACTTTTAACTTTATCTTAGCCTAAAACGCTGTGCGCAAAAATTACTCAATGTCAGAAGAATTGTCAGGAGATATAATTATGTATTGTATGCTTGTACTTTATGCTGCCATAAACAGATACTAGCGATATCCACAAAGGCCCCGCTCTGATCGGGCTCTTGACTTACACTCGTACTCAAGTATTCTAAATCTGTTGTTAATGGTTTGACAAAGAGTTTATAAAACAACGTTGAAAGAAATATCAATTTAACCAAACCTAAGCCCAAACTATCCATATTGCGGACAAAATTTGAAAGCCACCAATGCTTTTAAAAAGAAATACAAGCATATTCTGCAAAAAGGAAAGCAAAAGCCCTTTGTACCTAGAAGTTGTTACCAATTACGTACCCAATATGTATAAACGTATCTAAAAATTACAAACTGCGAGATATCAATTAACGAGATTTGTTTATCACATATGATTAATTTGAAAATTCAAAGTGTATATAATGATTTATTAAGACACCACACACCTTATTCTTTTTACTCATTTTGTATACACGTTTCAGTATTTATTTAGCAAAACCTTAAAATATATTGATATTATATGTAAGTCAAATAAAAGGAAGAACATAACGCTTATTACATATATACACATATATAAGGTTGTGTTTTTACCAAAAACAATAATCGGTCTGATTTGTTGGGAGGACTAATGGGTAAAGGGTAGATGATACAAACTAGGACAGATCTAATGATTCGTCAAATGCTTCCTCCTCAACTGTGGGGCTTTTCGGAGGCGTCGGTTCCACTCGCAACTGCTCCATTTTTGTGTAGAATTTTGGGCACTTTTGAAGAACCTTGGAATATTCAGTGAATGTTTGGAAGGAGGCCCTTTGGAGCAGAGTGTCTCCCAAATGATTGGAGGCCAGTATTTTAGCCAAATTCTTGTAGTCCCGCTGCATTAAGCAATTCCGGGCCAGTCGTAGTTTTTCGTACGCAGTGGATCGTCTAACGCTGAAGTAAAACTCATAGCTGGCCGGAGGAGCACAAGATGGGTTTTGGTTCAGCCAAAAGCCATCTTCGGGACTGGTGGCGATTTCAAGCGTGCGTTTCAAGACGTTTGCGGGTATCCTTCTCGCTGGAAAATTCTCCCCCTTTATTTTACGTTTTGCATTTCTCAAAGAAGGCTCTTCCTCAGCTTTTGTTTTCATTTTATATGGGTTTATTAAGCTACACGTTTTTTGGAAAAGGAAGCAATGTATTTAATAGGTAGGTATTACACGTTTTCTTTAATTGATAAATATTTACTTCCTAATTACTTTTGAGGAAAAAACAATGCGTCGTTCTAACATCGATAGGCAATGTTAACCTGATTTACACCAGTATCGATAAGCACTGATATCGATTACAAGCAGCCAATCGATGTTTTGATTCGCCCGATATCGTACAAAGCAATATTTTCCGCATGCAACCAAAACCGAAATAGTAAAATGCTGGCTGTGTAATTGTACTTGCGAAGTTGTTTCGTTTTGAATAGTCTCCCAGGCTTCGAAGGAACCCTATTTGTCCACCAGGACACCGTCTGTTGGAAAAACCTACTTCACAGCCGGAAAATTTACAGGTCTCTTCGCCTTGAGGTCGCGAGTTGCCAATTTGTTGTCGGCCCCAGTGCAAAAGTCGCAAAAATATTAGGAATATTCGCTGGAAATAATTTGAAGGGTAAGTATTAAAAAACCAACTGCAATCCATCACCTTACAGGCAGATCCTGCAATAAATAACTGATTTTAAAGGTCAGGACTAAACAAAGCCGGTGCGACGGAAGCAGGCCAGGATTAGGCGCACAGGAGCGGAGTGGAGAGCCTGCTGGCAGCAGGGGCCCAAAGCTATGAGTGCGGCCAAGAAATACAAGCCCATGGACACAACTGAGCTGCACGAGAACACAGAGAACATCGCCGCCTGCCTGAAGAAGGCCGAGAACGTTGCCCCCACCGCTGCCGCCGCCTCGAGCCTGGGCCGCAGTGCCTTCGCTGCCCAAAACATGAATTCTGCGTCCACCAACGGCGAGCGCCTGCCAAATTTCTCCAAGCTGGGCGGCAGCCATGGCGAGATCCGCACGCCTTCAACTACCTCAAATCTTCTCAATCGCATGGGGGCTATTCACAACAGCAAGCCCGGCGATGTCAAGAAGATAGTGATTAAGAATTTTAAGGGTAGGACCTGTCTAGATCCAAACGGTTTTTACACTCCATGATTAAACTTGCTTTTTTAGATAAGCCCACACTGCCCGATAACTACTCCAAGGACACGTACGTGAAGCTTGAAGAGGCCGTTATCGCCATCCAACTCTCCAAGCCCATTAAATATTCGCTGGAGGAGCTCTACCAGGCGGTAGTGAATATGTGCAGCCACAAGATGGATGCGCAATTATACGCGAAACTCAAGGAGCTAACAGAGCAACACGTAAAGCGCAATATTAAGCTTAAGGAGCTTACTGGCGGCAGCATGGACAAACTGGTATGTTGCTGTTTAGATAAAAAAATGCATAATGCAAGATAAATGAATCTATTCTATTGCCTTTTAGATTTTGCTGGAAAAGATCAACCACTGGTGGCTCTCGTTCTGCCAACAAATGATCATGATTCGCAGCATATTCTTGTATATGGATCGAACTTATGTGCTGCAGAATTCGTCCATTCACTCGATTTGGGACATGGGGCTGGACCTTTTTCGCATTCATTTCGCCCAAAACAGCGTTGTCCAAAAGAGAACCGTCGACGGTATACTAACGCTTATTGAAAAAGAACGACAAGGCTCCACCGTGGACCGTGGTTTGCTGAAGAGTTTGGTTCGCATGTTATGCGACCTGCAGATCTACACCAGCTCCTTTGAGGAGAAGTTCCTCGATGCAACCAACCAATTGTATAAGGCTGAGAGTCAACGCAAGATGCAGGAATTAGAGGTTCCCGAGTATTTACAGCATGTTAACAAGCGTTTGGCCGAAGAGAACGAGCGCTTGCGTCACTATCTAGACTCGAGCACCAAGTATGTACGCCAGCAAAAACTAAAAACATTTATTAATGTATTTCTCGCAGGCATCCGCTGATTTACAATGTGGAAAAGGAGTTACTCGCTGAACATCTAACGTCAATATTGCAGAAGGGCTTAGATTCATTGTTGGAAGACAACAGACTGAGCGACCTCACGCTGTTGTACGGGCTGCTTAGTCGAGTCAAAAATGGAACATCTGAATTGTGCGGCAATTTCAACGGTTTCATTAAGGTATGTGTTTCTTCTAAATACTATAAATTATTAAATGAGTCTCTTTGTTTAACCATAGTGGAGCATAATAATAGATTGTATTAAAATCCCTATTTTCAGAAAAAGGGACGCACCATTGTCATCGATCCCGAAAAGGATAAGAGCATGGTCCAAGATTTGCTCGATTTCAAGGATAAAATGGATGTGATAGTTCGCACTTGCTTTGAGCACAATGAGAAATTCACAAACTCGTTGCGCGAAGCCTTTGAGTTCTTCATCAACCAACGTGCCAACAAGCCGGCTGAGCTCATTGGTAAGCCCGTCTATTACTTACTATTAATTGGAGTTGGATAAACCTTATTCTTCCATTAGCTAAATACGTGGATATGAAATTGCGGTCGGGCAACAAGGGAACCACAGATGAGGAGTTGGAAAAGACTCTAGATAAAATTATGGTTCTGTTTCGCTTTATACATGGAAAAGATGTCTTTGAAGCGTTTTACAAAAAGGTTGTGCCAATCCATTGTATATCGTGCATTAAGTAGTAACCAATATGTTTTTAGGACTTGGCCAAACGATTACTTGTGGGCAAATCGGCATCAGTGGACTCCGAAAAGAGTATGCTCTCCAAGCTTAAGCAGGAATGCGGTGGTGGTTTTACGTCCAAGCTGGAGGGCATGTTTAAAGACATGGAACTGAGTCGAGATATCAACCTTGCGTTCCGCGGACACGCATTGGGCAACAACCGCGATGTCCAAAACTTGGACTTGTGCGTCAGCATTCTGACCATGGGCTACTGGCCCACATATGCGCCTACAGAGGTCACAATGCCGCCACAGTTCATTAATCCGCAGCAGATTTTTAACAAGTTTTATCTGGAAAAGCATAGTGGGCGGAAGTTGCAGTGGCAGCCTACATTGGGAAATTGTATGCTGCGTGCTCAATTCGATGCGGTAACTAAAATAACTCATAATGTTTTTATGCGGTTGCAATGCTTACGTATGCTTCACAGGGTCCGAAAGAATTGTTGGTGTCGCTGTTTCAAGCGCTTGTGCTTCTATTGTTTAACGATAAGCCAGTTCTAAGCTACGAGGAGATATTGGCCGCCACCCTAATCGAGGATGGTGAGTTGCGCAGAACACTTCAGTCCCTGGCTTGTGGGCGCGCCCGCGTCATAACAAAATCACCGAAAGGGCGCGAAATTTTGGATGGCGATCAGTTCGATTTTAACAATGAGTTCACAAACAAATTGTTTAGAATCAAGATCAACCAAATACAGATGAAAGAGACAGTAAGTGGCTTTAATTTTAATGAAATATTCAAACACTTAATTATTTTCCTTTTCTATTAGAATGAGGAGCAAAAGGCGACCGAGGAGCGAGTATTTCAGGATCGCCAGTATCAAATTGATGCGGCTATTGTGCGCATTATGAAAATGCGGAAAACGTTGAGCCATAATCTTCTCATCACCGAGCTGTTTAACCAGCTTACCTTCCCTGTCAAGGTGGGTCCACTTATCCTTTTTTTTATAGTAGAAAGAAGCTAATAAGTTTGTTGGTATTATTCCAGCCCGCTGACCTAAAAAAGCGAATCGAGTCGCTCATCGACCGCGACTACATGGAGCGGGACAAGGATAATCAAAACCAATACAACTATGTGGCATAAATGCCCTCAAATTCTGTGTAACTTGTTCTATAACATACACATAAATACTAGCAGTCTAATGAAGTTTTTGGAGTGTCCTTTCGGCGATGTGCAGAAAGTTTTTCAGCTGTAATTTTGTTTCTTTAACTAAATCGTTGAAAAATCCGCCAGCTTGCAGTGTACTTGCGACAGTTCTTTTTGTAAGTTACCTTATCACACAATAAATTAAGCGTTTAATTTAAAAGCCGAGTCCCTTGAAGTAGGTTATCGCTCCAGATAAGTCGATACCTCCGGCAATTCAAAAAAGTTTTCGAACTGAAAAAGAACTACGTGTTCAATAAACGTATTTATTGGACTAATTCTAACTTGTTTACTTTTAATTGATAATTATCCTTCAATTTACAATAGAAGTGACATTTGCAGGCTAATTTTCTAAAGGAAATATTAAAATAATTATAACTCGTACTAGTAGCTCTGTATGCAAAAGAGATACGCATAACTTAATAGTTTTTTATTTACCATAAATAAAAAAATTACGTGAAAATATAATGCACTTCGTGTTTCATTTGTAAAATATTACCAACTATACTGCCTTGAAAAATCAGCGTCGAGCTCTTTGATAAGCATTTAGCAAAAGAATATGGTATATACAGTTGTTACACATAAAATTGGGAAATAAGGTAGATTATATACAGATCAGAAATATATATTGCCACCGCTATTGGGTGCAGGGGTTCACAATATAAATGACATTGAAGATGCGTTAGGTATCACAAATTGCCTTGGTGTTATCCTCCTGTCATTCTTTCGTATGCAAATCAAAGCCGCCAACTTGCAAAGTTCTCAGTGGCTTTTGTAGATATTTTACAAAAATATTTGTAGTGTCTCCCGACAATAATACCATTTACGCCTCAACACTGTTGACGCTGTATTGTGAGCTGTCGTACTCGGACACGCTATCGGAGCCATAGCCCCCAAATCCTGCCACAGAGGGTCGGATACTGCTGGTCCTTACTCCATTATCTTTAAGCACATCGGGCACGTAAATGGGTGCCGGTCCAGCAATTTCCACAATGCTCGGGCGCCTCGTGGCAGCACACCGTTTAATTGGTGACATAAATGTGAACAAAGTCAAGGTGATAGCTAGGCTGATGATGAGCAGCAGAAACCGAGCCATTCCGTCATCGCCGCGGAAGAAGCATATCATGGCCATGACCAGCACCAGGATCACGACCGAGAACTTGGTCATCGTAACTGCCGTAGAGTGGATCTTACCACCCTTGCGAGATATCATGTTTGACGGACCGTAGGCAAAGTAGAGGTTGTGGCGATCCACGAAGTGTTTTAGGCAGATGTAGACCATGGCAAAGGGCATTATCAGTGGGCAGGCTACGCTATACACAATGGCTATGGTGAAAACGAGCGTTGTCCAAGCGTAGTGCGTTCCAAAAGGAAACTCGATTAGGATAGCCTTGCGAATGTACGGCGTCTCGGCCTTCGATTTCGCCTTTAGCAGTGACCAGATATAGACAATCAGTTCCGGGAAGCGTAGCAGCTCCAACGCAGTACCTATAAACGCAGCCGTAATGATGTAGTTCACATAGAAGGAGCCGCGTTCAGGCAGGAAAATGCATTGCCAACGATCCGTCTGATTTGTGAATCCCCACTCTAGCAGCGCCTGTGCCGAGGTCAGTCCAAGGGAAGGCAGAATCATGATCATCATAAGCAGATAGCCAAAGCACTTTGTCATGATTGAGTAGTTCTGCTTGGAGCGCGTGTAGTGCCTCATCCACTTGTCCGAAATAGCAACAATCACGGGCATCAGTGCCGATAGGGTCCAAAGCATCAATGTGGGCAGGAAGTCGGCAACGAGCGGCGAGATCTTACCCTCCGTTTCCTTTACCCATGGTCGACTGTTTAGAAGGCTTACCACCATGGCCGGCGTGGACAGGAAGAAGAGGACAAGGAAGAGCACTGCATTCACGCAGAAGAATTTTAAGTACCAGTGACTCTTGTTCACATTTAAGTTCTCCCAAAAGAGATCATCAGGCGACGGAGCGAACACCAAGTGCCATTGGCGGTAGGTGCCCGGTGTAAAGTGCGTTACAATGTTCTGGGCCTCCTGAACAGTGGACACGGTAATAAACGCAATGTCCAGGGGCTCATTCATGGTGGAAGCACGCAGACGGGCAACATCACCGGACAACTTGCGTTCTTCTCGCTGGTAATACTCGTAGGCGTTTTCCTTTTTGCAGGAACACATGTCTGGTTTGGCCTATAATAGACTGTGTGAAACAAATGTTCTACAACAATTTTGAAGGGTATGAACTTACCATAAGAGTATCCCTATTCCTATGCTGCTCGCAGTACAATCGTGCTTCGTGAACTCGCTCGAACTCCGCGTTCCTCACGTAGAGTCGAGAAATGTTGTATGCTATGGACACATTCTCGATGGTGACATCCGGAAAGAGCTCCTGCATATAGTTTCGTACAACAGTCTTGTTACGATCGCTGGAGGATATGTTTGAAATCATAATGGTGCGGGTGGCTGCCTTCTTGAAGGCATTCCGTCCGGAAGCTCGCCGCATAATGAGCACTACTAGCGGAATGTACAGAATCGTGATAATCGTGTGCACCCACAACCAAGGCGAATCCGGCGATAGATTCGCCATTGTGGTGCGACCGAAGGCATTCACATCGTACGGATTTTCCTTGGGACCGTTTAGAAAGTTGACAGGCAGAATGATGACCAGGGAGACGATAGTAACCAATGCCATTACAGCCATTAGATGCTGCTGAAAAGATAGGTAGTGCACGGCATCCGGCCCAGTATGTAGCAGAATGGTCTCCTTGCGCAGTTTCAGCGTAACCTGTATCCAGCCAAAAAAGCCTTCCTCCGGCTGGATGGGGGATAAGGGCGTGGAGTCGGCAATTCCTTGGGAGGTGGCACTTGGCCTTGGCGACACCTGCGTCGAAGTGCTCGGCTGGGGATCGAAAACACTGGTGGCTCGCGAGTAGAAAATCTCGGTCCAGCGCTTTTTACTGCCATTGCTGTTGACCAACGCCAGACGTCCAAAGTCACCTGCCTGGTGTCGCAGAGTCGTGAACAAAAGGATCAGGAGAACCCAAAAAATTGTGTTGAGTATTAGAGTTTCCGGAATGCCATTGTAGGCGGTGGTAAAGAACGAAGTGCGGTTGGCCACCGCCTGGCAGTAGGAAATGTTGCTGTATTCCGCCATGACCATGAATCACTAAAAAAAAGAAACCAGAAGCTATAAGTAGTGTGTTTGAAGACACTGATAAGGCCTTGATAACAGCACAGCTGATCGGGTTTTCTCCAATGCAATTCCGTTTTGTTTGTATATGGATAAGTTCGTGGGAAAATCTAGACGCTTGATTCTAACACCGATTATCGGTTTCTCGCCTCCCAGACTGATTCATCTCTTTGGGGTCACTAGGGCAAACCAAACAAAGTCCGCAGACCACAGATTCAGATGCTGGTCTGGAAGGCAATGCGCCCACAGATTAACCCAATTAAAAATTAAGACTAGCAGATACTGTATCTTCATGGACGAAGGCAGAAAGATATCTAGTAAAGGCGTTATAAATCATGCGTCTTGGAAATGAGATAATGGGGGGATCAAACATGTTTTAGTGTTCATGAGGCAATCTAAAAGGGGTTTGTTGTCCGTGGGGGGAAGAAGCACTACGTCATGTTAGTCCACCTCCACCACCTTTCTTTTGGCTTTGTTTCCGAAATGAATCATCGTTAATCTATTTTCGACTTGGTCTGTCGCGTGTCAAGTGTGCAAAATGCAATAAAAGAAACCCACTCGTGGCATTTACTTATTTAATTATTTTTCACTGGCTAAATGGCATTGTATTTGTGTGTTTCTGATTGTTATTTGCTTTCATTGCACTGCGATTACCAAACTTTCACCATAATACCTTCGCTGAATTATATTATTCCCAGTGACTCGTTGTTCGTAGCTTCACATTAAACATCACCCATGAATATCCTCAATTGTTTTGATCAATAAAAGCCACTTTGTGTCGTAAAAAGTATATGGAATAATTGCCTTTCGCTCCTTAGCTGCATTTAGCTGGCAGTTATCGATAACTCACTGTTAAACTTCGATTGGCAGGTATCATTAGAGGTAGTCGTGAACAGAAACATTTAATTAATTATAAACTGTGTTGAATAATAAACAAAAATAAATAGGATTAAAGATAATATAAATATCTAATTTTAATAAAAATATTTGTTATTTTAATAGAATATATCGTGTTGAGAAAATACCATCACTAACACACGCCACATTAAGGATCGTATACGATGCAGCCCTGTGCTTCCGTTTTTTAGAATTGTAATCGTTTTTTAGTTCTCCACTTTCCTGTTCACATTACTATTTGGTATGTCAACTTGACTTTAAATTACAATTTTTAGTTCGTTTTAACGTCGCCTTTTACAGACAGGGAAAATTTTGTTCAGACTTTTATAAGACTTGAACCGGCACTTGCCCACCAAATCATAACCATGCAACGTGCACCAACAAAGGAGTTAAACTTCAAGATCCAGCTGCTGTCCGGGAAAAATGTTCTGCTAGTGGAGAGTCCTGACTACGAGAGCGAGCTTTTTATGCCGCAAATCGTCGGGGGGCGAATCACCTTGCAGAACATTATACCAAATCGCAGGTGCTGTCCAGAGAGCAGGATGTTGTCGGATCCCGTGATGGCCGACATGGGCTCCAGAACCAGGATTGCTAAGAGCCCTCCACGGCGCTCCTTTGCCGCTGCCAATCCCCCAACCCCACTGGCCAAGAGCACACCGATGAATACTTCGTCTCTGAGATCTCGGGCTGGTAAGGAAAACGCCGTTCCGCAGCTTACGCCAGAGGGTTTGCGCTGCCGCCCCTTTCGGCTACCTTCACAGGGTGAGATACACATGGACGAATTATCCTGCCAGGAGCGGGCACCTGGTAGCGTGGCATCCTCCAAGTCTATGATGTCAGCTTACACAAATAATAGTCTCTCTCAGACTGAGATGACGTCGCCAGTGATTTTAAGCAAGAACGTCACCTATGTCCATGCTAACGAATCGGGCCGTAAAATCTTTACGCCCTTAAGCATCTCTGAGACTAGAATCTCACCGGTAGTCTTGCCAAATGAGACATACACCGAGCAGAACCCTCAAGCGATTGAAGTCGTCCACAACAAGAGTAAGCCGAAAGTGGCCGCCGTAAAGACATATTCTCGTAAGAAAGCGGGCACCGCCACCAAAGCAAAGCCGACACCCGTGTGGTCTCCTCTTCAAAAGAGGAAAAAGAACTCGTCGGTATCATCCACCAAGGTGCCGTCTCCAACCATGAAGGTGGAAGTGCGTAATCGCAAATTGTTAGTTGACACCAAGAAGACGCTAGCTGCCCATGATCCTAGCAAATTGTCCGCGGGGCCTATTACAATGAAGAAAATCATAAGGAAGCAAGTGACGGGAAAGACACGAAAGCAATTTGAAGCCCTCAAAGTAACTGCCTTTGACTTATTAACCAATTTGTGTGTGGGCAATATTTCCGAGGATCTGGCCAAGCAATTCCAGAGAGCCTGTGCGAACAGGGTTTGCACTACCTTGCCCAATTACGCAGAGATCGCAGTTGTCCCACCGCTGGAAATGGATCGAGAGGTGACTGCGATGATCGCCAGGCAGAAGCGGATGGAACGGGACTGCCGAAGACCAAGGACCGCAATGCCGCTAGAACGCAATTTAGCCTAGAGGGTTAGAGGCTCATTTTTTAAAGGATGATCTCGATGTATTTGTTATATCATTCAGACAGTAGTCCAAATGCATGTATGCTCTTGTCAATCCGATTAAACATATAATACTCTAAAAGTCATGCTTTGATCTCGATTTATGATTACAATACATATACCAAAAAGGAACACATTTTGTCTAGTTATATGTACAGTTCTACCTTAAGCTAGCCTAGGAGAGCCTATACTAACAGCGAATAAAAATATGACTTTGTACGACGGGACATCTTTGTGATTGGGCCACTTGGTTCCTATGAGGTGCGGCACCGGAAGCAGGCCTTGAATGCCCTCTTGATCGCCCGAATGTTGTGAACGACCTGTTCCTGCAAAGAGAAAATGCCTTAGAAACGATATAGGGGGTATTTCTGTTCAATTTACCTGCATCAGATTGAAGCACATGGCAATCACGGCCATGCCGAGCAGCAGATATATGGCGCAGAGAATGAAGCTGACCTCTACCTTATCTTTGTCGGCGGTTATCTAACAAATGCAAAATTAGTTGAGCATTTTAGGTATCTTTTCAAAACGCTTTAAAGTGTGTGAATTAATAAAATAATAGTAATCCTTAATCAAAACATTCTGTTTAGGAATGACAACTATTGAAACTTAACATTTATATTCGATTTCGAAAGAGCGCTGAAATAAAGGGAAAATCTATGAATATCCTTACCACACGATCGCCTGGCACCAGATCTCCAAATCCAATGCTGCTGAGCGATATGAGGCAGAAGTAGCTCCCATCCAGGTAGTTCCAGTCCTCCCAACGACCGAAGAGCAGCGCACCCCAGAGGATATACCTGTAATTATGAGGTGCCCTTAGAAGTTCGTAATTGGCCAAAAGAGGATGAGACTTCCATACCCGACCATAACGAAGACGCACACAGTGACTGGCACTGTAATCTCATCCGTGCTGCCTCGTATTTCGCGCTCGATATCCGAGTCGGACTCGGTGTACGGAATATCCATGAGGCTGGAACTCTGTCGGGAACTCCTGGTGTATTCACTACTGCTGCTGTGGGATGAGGTGGTACTGCTGGTGCTAGTGTAGCTGCTGCTTCCCCGGGCATTCTCCATGTCGTGCATCTGGAGCTGCAGTCAGATACCCAAAATCAGTGAATCTAAATCATTTTTATAAGTGTTGGGTATTTTCAACCCACCGCTCTGGCCAACTGGCGCATCTTTCGTCTCTCTCGAATTATCCGGCGCTTGGCCACGCCGGGGCAGATGCGGCACAAGCACACCTTTGAGTAAATCCACTTAAAGGACTTGGCCAGGACGTCGCCTATGTTGGACAGGTAAAGCAGGAACAGCGGCATGCCAATTATTGCATACAGAATGGTCACCAGCTTTCCCCACTCAGAGTGCGGTGTAATGTTCCCGTATCCGATCGTCGTGATCACCGTTAGCGAGTAGAGAAAGGCTCCGGAGAAGCTCCACTGCTCCACGTCGGGTCCCTTGAGCTGCTTCTTTACTATGGCCCTCTGGTAATCCAGAAGTACATCGTTGACCCTGCCGCGATTACGTTGGGTTTAGGGTACTCAAAAACCAAATATGTAGCTTTATTATGGAACACATGGACGACTTACCGTTTCCTGTAGGCGTGGTGGTCGAAGAAGCTGATGTTCTCCGCCGTCAGCTCCCATATGCGGCTGAGGCATTCGCCGCTAAAGTTCCGGGCTATGAAGCGGTGCGGTTTCTCCGACTTGAGCCGCTCGTACTCGAATATCTCGATGCTCTGGAATATGAACGCTCCGCCGATAATATAAAATGTGACCAGTAGAATGATGCCCACGTTGCTGAACATGAAAGCCGTGAAGTGGCGGCAGTGGTCCTTAAAGCGCTCGAAGGCCGGCTTCTCCTTCCGGCGAAAGGAGCTGCGTCGGGAGGACATCTCTTCTCGGTTCGTTTCCGTTTCGGTCTTAATTCCGGTTCCGTCTGGCCTTCCACTGGCGAGCGCCTGGACATGCTCGGGTCTGGTCCAGCACTCGCATTGATGACGTCTGAAGGGATTTCCGGCTACCTATCGCTGAAAATATCCACGATTAGTTTACCGAATCGCCAGTTCAGAGTGGTAAATAAACAAGTTGCTACATTATCAAAGTGTTTGGCGGCATAAATCTTCTTAAATAAAATGTATGCGTTGTTTTTCTTTGTGTGTGGGTGGTTTATTTTCAGGGTTTGGGATTATCGTGAATTATACGATCTCAAGATCGCAAAAAAGGCGTTTCAATTCCTGCTGGAATATTTATGTATATGCTTAATATAAATTAAAAAAAAAATTTTAAATCCACTTTTCATTTTTATAAAACCCAATTCACAAATGTTTTTAAAATAAAGTATTCATTTTAAATTGACAAATTGACAAATTATTGCGTGAATAAATAAGCTCACAAATCCCACTCGAAAATACATACTTTTCGCCATTAACATAATTGATTATATTTTATTTTCCCTTACTTGAGCTGTTTAGTTGTTGAAAATTCTGAAACTGCATGTAACTCATGCGAGGTGACGGTTTTCGCGCATTTTTGGGGGCATCGAATATTTTGACTAGCAGCATGAATGGGTTTTTTATTTTTAATACAGTGTTTTCTATGCTCTCTAATGAATAGCCCACATGAACATGAATTATTGGACTACGATCTTGGCAGCTGGCCTATGGAACAGTCACATCATCTCGTCTCATCGCGACTCATCTCTTCCCATTCCCACGGATCGGTTGTGTGTGGTATTTCAAATTTCTCGCGTGGCCGGAGGATGACACTCGTCTAGATTCTAGAATTGATGGCGTAGCCGTGGCGTCAAATTAGAAAGTTTCTAACGATCCAATGCGGCGTCTGCGGTTGCCAAACGCAGCGTTGTTGTTTGTTTTCCGTCTTTTTTAGGGTTTTATTTAGTGGGTGTGAAATACGAGTTCATTGGGGATTATTTTTATAAACTTCTGTTCTGGACGGGGCCGACAGTCATTCGCTTGATTTGTGGCTGCCGAAATTCCGCGGATCCACGTATCTGGATGGCCTTGGAATCCACCTCCCCATCTGCCTATCTGCCCACCTAACACACCTCATTCGCTTGCCCAGCATATTGGGGATATCTGGCAGACATACATATGTACATACATATGTATATAATTATTGATTTGCTCAATCTCGCACGCACTCTGCCAGCGGGCATAAATTAAATTCGATTTGCAATTGATGTCTGCCTTGCTTATACATAATTAAAAAACACAAGCACAAAACAAATAGAAACTAAAAACTGAGGCCCGCCAGCCTGTTGTTTGCAATGAAAATACACAAAACCATGGTAGGAAAACACATTAGTGGATCAAGCTTTTCACAGGGCTACGCCGCAGAGGATCTGACATAAAAAACATGCCCCGCTGTTTATGTTTTGGATGCAATTAAGCCACGAGGGACGGACACGGTGATTCTGGCCAAGACCGAGCGCATTTTGTGGCCGACACTTAAAATGCACTTCGGGCGAGTTGGCCGGGATATTTTTGGCCAGCGGCAATAAAGCCATTTTCCGTTTGGACGTACACTCATTAGCTCGAAATGCCTGTTTCGCCTAGCATCGAAATTTTCAATTATAATTGCTCTGAAAATTTCCAAGACGTCCTAACTCGAATCCGCAGATTACCGAAAAGATCAAAGCAGAAGGCGCAGGAAACGGCCGGCCAATGCTAATGTAATGTGTTTAGATCTTTCTCAGAAAGCGAATCCACGGGCAACAAAAAGAGATATTGAATAATTTTCAATATAGGTTCTGTAAAGTATGTTTATTTACTAAGTGTTCCAATACTTTGCTCGGCCACTTCAGTTGCCTTTTAGTTGGAAACTAAGTTGCGTCATATCTCTCGGATTCTGTTTTCAGGCCAGATATGACTGCAGTGATTGGAAGCACACTTCCCTGCTACATTTTCATGGACTAGCCAAGTCGTCAGCCAATCTGTGGTGTCAGTTGTCAGTCACTGTTCATACCAAGACCTGGTACCCTGACCAAGTACTTTGCCAGGCAGATCCTTCGGCCAACCCACTTGCACAATTAATTGTGAGCGCTTATAATTTGCAACGCCAAGGGGAAAATGGAAAGCAGAATTGCTTAAATCTGACAGACAGCCCCAGAATGTTAAGTGTCAGCGGCTACACGAGAGGAGATTTTCAAATTTAATTACGGTGAAAATGCGGCGACAATGGCGGGGCAAAAAGCTGGCTGGCACGGAAAAAAGAAATTACGGCGACGACATCATCACCGTCTCCACACATTGATGACCAGCAGCCCAATTGACATGACATCGGAGCAAAAAATGTGCGTTTTGAAAACTAATTTTCGAGCATTGACCGCAAATTGGGAAAATTGGTTGCGTATCCGGTTGCTTTTCTTTGCTTGTGACGACGGAAAAAATTAGTTTTTAAAATACTAATACGTTTTTTACCTGGACGAAGCCATACAAAGAAAGTCGCGACTATACGATTACAGGTTTTGAAAATGTTCTCAATTAATTGTCGTACAGATCGCAGTAGATTATTTTAACCCGGTTTTGGTCTTAATTTTAATATTTCTTTAGATTTTTTGAAAACCAAGCCTCTGAAATAGTGTGGGATTTAGCTACCGATTTGAAATATGCCAATGAATGGTCATTTTTAAAACTGCCAATTATTCTAAAGGGTATTGATATGGAAGAAAATGTAGTAATTGCTTTGAACTCCAATCGCTTTTCTAATTGAATTAACTAGGTAGATATAAAACTAATATAATATTTATATTTTTCTAAGCAGCACCATATTTTATTCTCTACTCTTCACATTGATTAATATTTTAAAAGGATTTTAAAGCTAATTGATTTGTTTTTGGTAAATTGTTTAGCGATTTTTACGGTGGGATTGCAGTAGTAGTGTCCATTTTGTGTTAATTGTAAAGGATCACGAACCTGATTATCGTTTCGGTTTGTTTCGCTGCTGAAGGTGATGCTACTGATGCTCCTCGCCAGATGCTCACCCGTGACGTCATGAGCGCCGGACGGGTGGCTGTTGTTCTCGTTGTTGTTGGAGCTGCGAACGCTCCGTTTATTTTAGCAGCTGATGTATTTGCGAGCTATGCATGTGGAATATTATTTATGTTTGCGCGCTCTGTATATTATTTTATCAGTGTTATTCAACGCGCGCCAAGGAATGCCTTTTACCAGCTACTTTAGAGATTTCGATTTTCCCGAGAGTTATCCGATCCCGATTCCGGCTGATCTGCACAGAACAACTTCTTCGTTTGCTTCGCGTGCCTTGTTTATTTATAACCGAACCACACTTCACCTCACTTCATTTGACCACCGCCATCTCTGCCCGTTTCCCGATGCCGAATGCGATTCTGGAGCCAGTGCCTCATCCGCCGGTCGTGCGTGCTGCTCGACGTTCCGCTGCCCACTGAGACCCGTACTCGCACCCGTATTTATAGACGGCCATATTGACGCGCTACCTGTGACGTCGCTGCGCTGTTGGATTCCGAATGGGGATCTCGTGGCGATCTTTCGGAAAGAGAGGAATCCCTCTCTAAGGTGGCTGGTCGCACCGACTTCCTAATGCCCTATATTTACCACTAGGCTGAGTTTGCGTGGGGTTTCAGTACTGATAATGCTAGCCATATTGTGTAAAATATTACGTGAAATATTAAAAAAAAATTTATTTAGTGCATTTCTATATTGTATATTGTGGTTTCGTAAAATGAGTACTTAGATATTTTTCAGTTGAGTTAGATAAATAAAAGTTTTTTTTTTAATATAACTGACACCATTTAGTTAATATGTTGGTTCGAAGCATTTTAAGCTTTTGATTACAAAACGAAAATTTCGCTCACAATGAACACAAAGTATCCAACTTACAAAGAAATCTTTATTTGAATGAGATCCTACTAGCATACATACATATATGTATATATTAAAATTATAGAAAAATTCACCAGTCAAAGAGTCGTGCCTGATCACTCGCAGATTGACCTACTTTATCTTGGACTTGAAGCCGTTCTCCATGAGCAACGCGACATCCTTGGTATCGCGGTTTCTCGTCTCGGGAAGATATCGGTAGGTTAATAAGAACCCATAGGTACAAAAGACGACACATATTAGGAATACAAATGGTCCAATCGACTCGTTCAGGGTGGGGAAGATCATGCTAAGGACGAAGTTGCCAAGCCAGTTGAAGAAGCTTCCAAAGGCCATCGCCGAGGGCCGTGATGCCGTCTCAAAGATTTCTGTGGGATCGAAAGTTATGAGCAATACTCCGGTTACCACCGCGGATTTCAACCTGAGCCAATAAAGTAGGGAATAGGCCCCAGACCCATGTTGAATGTGATGAGGTACAGCGACAGAAAGACGATGCTGGCGAATGAGAACTCACGTATAGTTAACTATGGGCGGATAAAAAGGAAATCGTATCATAGTATGAAAACCCAAAGGGCAGCTAAATGATATCACCATTAGTTTTAGGCCAACGACAAGTAGGGTCAGGAAGATGGCAGTGAAGAGGCAGGAGATCGTCATCATAAGGCGTCTGTTGAAGCTTCTCATTAACCACGGTCCCAGGAGGGCGGTTATGAAGTTCAGAAGTCCCAAGGCGAAGTTCAGCCACATGGCCGCTGCTGCAGTGAATCCGGATTGTGTGAAGATCTCTATGGAGTAAAACCATATCTGTCAAATTGAAAATGGTCAGTTAGTATCTGTAGTTATGGATTATATATTTGTATTCAATGTAGCCCACCGCACTAATGCCGCTCATCTGTTGGACAAAGTGGAAGGAGCAAACGATGATCAGCGGCATCTTGAGCCTACTATTACACAGCACCTCCTTCGTGGTGGCCCCCTGACCCTGAGCTTCGGAGGTGACCTCGATCTCCGCCATCTCCGCGTTCACACGTCCCTCATCCCGCCGCAGACGCATCAGCGTTACCCTGGCCTTCTCCCTCCGGCCCTGGGACATCAGGAAGCGCGGACTCTCGGGGAACCAGAAGATGGGTGCCAGTCCGATCAATACGAAAATGGCGGATCCGGACAGGGCGTAGGGCCACAGTTTCTCCGTGCCGAGAAGGAAATCAAAGCTAAAGACCTGGCCCAAAACAATGCCGCCGGTTATCCCGATGCATGTAAAGACTCCCACGCTGCCACTCAGCTCTGACGGAGCCAACTCCACCAAGTACATGGGCTGCGTGGCGTAGATCAGAGCGGCAGCCAGTCCAGCGATCAGTCGCCCCAGCAGCAGCATCTCGATGGAGTTGGCCATTCGGCAGAAGAGCTGGCAGATGCAGGACACCAACAAGAGCAATCCACTGAGCGTCAGAATTCCTCGACGACCTAGTCGGGCACTAAAGATCGGTGCAAACGGAGCGCCGAGCATACCACCTATCAAGAATATGGAGACCACGGCCGACATCATTATGGTCACCTGGGAGTCGCACAGCCGCGATGAGTACCGCGTTAGAGCCGATTCCATTATCCACGACCTGATGAACTAGAGGTGCCTTTCAGTTGGGGCTATTTTGCACATCTTCTCGGTTTACTCACGGCATACGGAGCATTCACCACGCCGAAGGCATACCCAACGGGAATGACGGTGCCCACGGTGATGCTCACACATATGAGCATCAAAAGGCACGTCCAGCCCTGTTTTCCCTCGGCCATTCCGGAATTTATGGTAGTGTATTGCTTTGTAATGATTTAACCAAAATGATGACAGCTTAGCCCAGCAAATTACTAAAGCATACTTTAGGGCTATTTAATTCCTTCAAATGTAGGATTCACTTTTAATGTGAATGCAGCGAGATCAGAGAGACCAAGATCTCAAGGGCTACAATTGTGGGTCACCAAGACTAGCTTTGGGTGCCTCTTCGAAATTATTGATCAAGGCTCAGAATGACTTGCAAATCAACTAAACTACTATTTACTACAACTTTCTATCCGGACTTCATCTTCTACATTAGGAATCAGAATTATATAGAAACCATATTTATTAAATGGATATCTTTAGAAAGTGCTGAATCAGTTTTTTAAGAACTTCCAGCTTGTGCTATTTTCTGTGTAAAGGTACATGTCAAGTCAGTTCCGTTTGGAGGAAAACCCATGGCTCATAAGCTGCTTGACATCCTTCGGCTCCCGGCCACGTGTCTCTGGCAGGTAACGCCAGGTGAGCAGAAGGCAGTAGAGGCACACGCACATACACGGAATGAAGGCAAAGGAGCTCCAGACACTTTGCAGCAAGGGAAAACACATGCCCACGAGGAAGTTTCCGATCCACGAGAAAAGGCTGCCCATTGACATGGCCACAGGACGAGGTGAATCTTCGAGGAGCTCTTTTCAAAATGTAAAATAAATTATAAATTGCAAATGTTGTCTTTGATATGCTCTACAAACCTGAGCCTATGAAGTAAGCGATTGGGCCTAGTCCCAGCTGGAAACCCAGGATAAATGTTAGAATGAAGGCGGCACAAAAGTAGGTGAGAACCGTGCTCTCTGATCTCTCCAAGAAGAATAGCCCCAAGGACATGGCAAGCAGGGCCAGAGCACACATGGAGCAGGAAATCATCATCAGAGGACGACGCGGAAACCTGCGAATTAGAAGTGGTCCCAGAAGGGAGGTGCAAAGATTGAAGCCTCCGATTCCCAGATTTAACCAAGTGGCTGCCCCGTCGGAGAAACCAGCATTAGTTAAAATGGAGAGCGAGTAGAAGAATATCTGCGAGAAAACCAGAAATTAACACAAAATCCAATATGAGAAATATGTGTTGTGTTACTCACGGCATTGATACCACTAAGTTGTTGGGTGGCCTGGAAGGAACAGACTAGCAGGAGTGGTAGCCACAGCTCCCTATTCCTTAATACCGAGCACAAAGAACTAGCTTCGGAGCTGGACTTGGCTTCGAGAGTGGCCTTCATTTCAAGCAGTTCCTGATGCACTGCCTCCTCTGCATTTCTTCCACGCAAACGGAACAGAGCTTTCTCACTGGCGGCCGAATCCCGCTTGTGCAAGTAGAGCCACCGCGGACTTTCCGGAAACCACCAAAGAAGCAGCAGCGATGCTACAACGAATAGGCAGTAGAAGCTCAAGGCATAGGGCCACAGTCGTTCGCTCCCCAACAAGTGGGAAAGAGTGACCACCTGGGCGAGCAGGATACCACCAGTTACACCAATGCAAGTGAACACTCCGACGCTGCCACTGAGCTCCGATGGAGCGGACTCCAGCAGATACATGGGCTGAGCGGTAAAGATCAGAGCGGAGGCGATGCCGCCTAGGAAGCGGCCAGTCATAAGCATTTCCAGGGATTTGGCAGCACGACACCAGGTGAACAGGATGCCGGAAACAACGAGAAGGATGCTACTGATCACGAGGCATCCCTTACTGAAAGGAAAAGGGAAAGGGCTTATTTATTATAAAGAAAACCTTTCAATTGAATGAAAAGATGGCACGTCGACTACTTTTTTATTAGCAGCATTAAAGACGTTCACAAACACTTTGTATAATATGGAGAATCCAATCCCAATATTGTATGAAGGCCTTACCGGCCGTATTTATCGCTAAGCACAGCGCTGAAGCAGGATCCGCAGATGCCTCCAATCAGGTAGATGGACACAATGCTGGTCCATAGGATATCTAGTTGGCCGGCAGTGACGATGGTGTCGTATTCGGTCGCCAGTATGTCCTGGCACCACTTCCTAATAATCTCGGCCGGTGCATTGAGAACCCCGAAGAAATAGCCTACTGGAATGGTGGTGCCCAGCGTCACGGTCAGACAGATGAGCATCAGAAGTGGGGTCCAGCCATTGACTTTTGGCGGAGTCACGTGCTGTAAGGAAGGCAGAGATTTACATGATTAGCACTGTGCGATAAGCGCAAACGAAAGACTTAAGCAACAAACTCGTCTCGAATAAGAAAGTTTAGAGAAGTGGTTTTAAATCACCATTACAACAACCATGGCGATGAAACGATTCTGGCACCGCAAAAGCCAAACCGAAAGTGACTCGCATCCGACGGTTCACTCAGTGCCATTCGACAGATTGTTGAGTCATCCACGCCGCTTGTATATCAATCACATAAACACATCTTCACTTCGGTTGCCCCGGACTTGGAATACATTTACAGCATATAACCAGCCATAGATAAATTCAGCGTTTTGTCTTACGAATACTTGTTTTCTTATCATTAGACGGGGGCGTTTGTTTGCTCCAACTACTTCCCGGCCATATATGTCAATAGTTAAATACTCTCACGAATCGATCAGAGATCTTTCGTAGTGAAAAATACAAAATTTTATTAACCGACACTAAGGCATGGACAATAGGTGGTAAGGATATATTTAAGTCTTCCAAGTGTTGACATAATTCTAAGTTGTTCAACCCAAAGAGCCTTGAAAGAGTATCCATTGATTCCGCTTCGCTCTTGTTCAACAATAAATCTAATTAACAGAGTATTACTTGGCGGACCGTCCCAAGGTGTCTTAATTAAACTTGTGCAGTGATAAGAGGACGCAGCGCTCCAAGCTTTCGTACAGGGTGACTCTTAAAGTTATATAAATTTTTGCATTTATTGGTTTTTACAAACAAACTTACAGGCTAGGCGGGAAATTACAATTAGTAAGAGCAATTTAACCCTGAACAACGTGGATTCCGGCTTGTTGTCAATATCTACAAAAGGCACACAATATGGACGAATCACTTAGCAGCCCACTGCATACATGAAGTTAAACCGTATTTCCACAAACCACCGGCTACCTATGGCTAATTGTAAGTTGAGCCCACTGGGCTAGGTCTTATTTGACCTTGGAGCGGAAGCCCTTCGATACGAGTGGCGCCACCTCCGAGGGATCGCGTCCCCGCGTTTCCGGCAGATAAAATTTCGTGAGCAAGAAAAGCAGCACGCAGGTAATGGAGAAGGGCAGGAAGACGAAGGCGCCCCACGCGTTCTGCAGCAAAGGAAACGATATGGCAATTATGAAATTGCACGTCCACGACGCCAAACTGCCCATCGACATGGCCACGGAGCGGGGAGCCACCTCAAACAGTTCTGCAAATTGGAGAGTACAAATCGAATCAGTTATAGGTCTAAAAATAACCAAGCCATCCAATTATATGGCAAGTGTGTCTGGGAACGTATCTGGTTGCCGTAAGCAAATGTGTGCTGGGCAGCCATTGAACCCAATTCGATCCCGATTCCGCCTTAATTGCAGAATCACTTCTTCGAAACACGAACAGCTGCCCCAGTAACGATTAATGGAGCTTTTGAAATGCGCACAAGCAATGGAGTCACGCGACAACTTACCCGCGCCAATAAAGTAAGGAATGGGACCCAGTCCGAATTGGTAGAAGAATATGTAACCCATGATGCAGACGATGCAGGCGATGGCAAACCAACTAACTTGGTCCTTTGAACAAAGAAAAAGCACAGCATTAATAGATGTTGATTGGCCCGAATAACAAATATAACTCACAATATAAAACAAAACAAAGGCTATGGTGAACAGAAAGACTGAGCACACAGCGCAGGAGAACATCATCAGTGTTCGTCTATTGCACTTGGCCATTAGCCAAGGTCCCAACAATGAGACGGACAGATTCAGGCAGCCAGCTCCCAAATTGGCCCATTGCGCATCCACCGTGGACAGTCCGGCCTTCTCGAAGATGCTGACCGAGTAATAAAATATCTAAACGGCCAAAAAATTAATTGAAGGGTCCAAGATAAAGTTAAATACTTCACTTACCGCATTAATGCCCGAAAGTTGCTGACCACCATGGAAACAGCAGACAATGATCAGGGGCAATGTGAGACGAGGGTCGCGCAGCACATCGCAAAAGCTGCTCGTCTGCACCTTGGCATTGGCCTCAGCCTCCATCTCGGCCATTTCCTGGGCAATAAGTTCTCCCGCATCCTTGCCCCGTAAGCGTTGTAGCTCCCGCTTGGCAGCTGCGCGATTTCCCTTAACGATAAACAGGAACTTGGGACTCTCGGGAAACAGGTACGATGGCAGGTAGCAGAGCAGGATCAGAACCATGTAGGCGGTCAAGGCGTAGTGCCAGAGATCCTCAGTGCCGAAGACATTGGCCAAACTGCAGACCTGACCCACTACCACGCCCCCCGTGACGCCCACGGCAATGAAGACTCCCAGCGTTCCACGAAGAGCCAACGGAGCTACCTCAGACAAGTACATGGGCAGGGTGGCGGTCACGAGGCCGGAGGCCAGGCCCACAATAAACCTTCCGATCACCAGCATCTCCACGGAGCTGGCTGCTCGACAAAAGAAGAAGAGCACTGCTCCCACGGTGAACAGGACGCCGCAGATGAGAAAGCATGCTTTTCTGAAAGGATAAGGTAATTATTGATTTATTACTCATTTTAATTACTCATATTAATTACTCATAATAATTAATTATTTTAATATTATGTACATACATATTATGTACATTTTAATATATGTACATATAAACTAATTTTAACTCACTAATAAAAGTAAAAATATTAAAAAATTGTTTTCATTACTTAAATGCCTTTACAATAACCGTGCAGTAAATAATTATTATGGCATAATACCCGCCACTTATGAATGGTTTCTATAGATATGTGAATTGGCGGATTAGAAACACTTCAGGAAATCCAAGTGGCTTATCCTTATCTAATTGATTAATAGCCAAATACCTGCCGAATTTATTGGCCGCTCCAGCTCCGCCCAGTGAACCGATGGCGCCTCCGACCAGGAACACAGAAACGACGCACGACCACAAGAGATCTAGACCGCCAGCGGTGAGGTTACTCCCGTAGGTGTCGTGCAGGGTCTGATTACACCAAACTTTCATCAGCTGTAAAGATATCGTTGGAATCGGCTTCACTTGCTGGGGCTGTCCATATCTCACCTTAGAGGGGGCGTTGATAACGCCTATGCAGTAGCCTGTGGACACGGCGCCGCCAAATGTGGTTGCCAGGGCCACCAGCAGCAGGAGGTTGCCCCATCGCGGTTTCTGCAAGTGTTCCAAGCACAATTATTTACTCTGTAGCTATAGTTCCCCTGCTTGTTTCTAAAATTCGGATTCTAATAGCGGTTCAGTGCGTCATTGTGCGGGGTCATTTCGAATGGGGGTTGCGTTATCAGTACTCTCTGATTAATTCCTGTTTTGGCATAATCAGTATAATTGGCGCTAATTACGACTAAACTTGACCCACGGGCAAAACTTTCCATTTTTCAGCAGGAACATTTGGGATCAGATGCGATTAGGTCGCTATTAGCTATACTATTTATAGCCAAACGAAAGTCATAAGGCGGTGTCTCTTTATAACTGATAAGCAATGACTGGGAACTCGGCTGAGTATACACTGGGAGATCAGTTTGTTTACCAAAAAAAATTACGGGGTCAAAGTTGCAGTATTAAAATCATAATTGCTAAGTGGAAAGCTTTTAAGCTAACGCTACTAAGGCATTTCCATAAAAAGTACCTAAAAAGTGTCCCCTTACTGTTACATAATCTATAATCTATCTGAATAGGGGGAATCATATCTTTTGTATCTTGTAACTTGTATCTTATAAGTAACTTCTTAATTCCGCAAAATTTTGTAGATATATACAAAGAAATGGATAATTAGAAGAATATAGAATGTATGTTCCCATTTCTATTACTTTGACCCCAACTGTATATACTTGTTTTTTTTATCATGTCCATATGGACTCCACTGTAGGCGAATCAACCATATGCTAATACGTCGGTTGTGTGTGCATGCACATAAATATCTTTTCGACTTTGAAAACAACTATGCGTGACAGAAAATAAAATTTAAACATAGAAGCGCATAAAGCCGAGTAAATTTACACACAAAAACAAAAGGAAAGAGCGGAAAATATTAAAAATAAAATGCGTGAGATAAAAGCATGAGCAACGGCATCGAAAAAGAAACAAAGAAAAGAAACAAAAAGAGAAAAGTGCAGAGATACAGTCCACAGATTAACAACAACAACTACAAAACAAAGGTGGTAGGTACGAGGGAAATTCGGCGATCTTTATTTGAAATATATTTCAATTCGGCGATCTTCCCGCTCTCTCTCACATGGAAAATAGTCTCACCTGGTTGGGATCCGTCTGCGCCGAGAGCAGCTCCACTCTGTTAGGCTGTGGGTACAATTGCTGGGCCTCCGCCGGCTGACTTTTGGTAGCCATAACAATGGACTTTGCCTGGTAATCACTTTTTAAGGAAACTCTTCCCAAGGCACTCGGAGCACACGGTTGCGATGTGTGCGTGTTACCACGGTTAAAGCAATTGTTAACAATTTGCGCTAAGGCAGGTAATCGGGTTCCGAAACAGTGTTGTGCAACGGACACCGAGTGTAGATTCTTAGTTCCCGGTCCCCCAGTAGTTAGGAATGCTAAACCACAATTGTTTGTAAACGGCGCACCGCCAGCAGTGCACGCGGGATCGACTCGGAATCAAAGCGGTACGGTACGGCAGCGTTGGAGTCGGAAGCACGACTGAACGTCGCCAGCTGAGCAGCATTGGTGGAGAAAAAGCTTTTGCCAAGAACGAACCGCAACCACAACAACGCTTTGGGTGCCGGCAACAGATAAGGGTAACCAAAATAGAACAAGACGAAGTATTTATACCCTTGAAAACGATTCAAATAGCTTTCATCAAAATGTGTGATTATTTGTGATAAATTCTCAGTCGAAGGCAATTAATAAATAAGAATGAATGCTGTAGTCGAGAAACCAAGGTAGAGGAAGTGTGAACGAGAATTTACAACATTTTGTGGAATATCGGTAGAAATTGGGGAAAAAATATATAATAAAATTTTTTTTAATATTTTCAAAACTGTGGGCACTATTGGGTGGTTTGTGGACCTGACGTAGCAACATTATTTATCAAACTTGCGCTGCGTCTATTTCTAATCGGAATATTTTTAGGTTTTATAGTTCCTGAGATCTCGACGTTGTTACAGGCGGACATGGCCAGATATATATGTAATGTATATGGTTCTTCTACCTGTTACACTTTAATATTTTAAAAATACTTAAATATTTCCTAATAGCATTAAAAGTTTCTAAATAATCAACCCTTTGCTAGAATAAAACAAGATATAGTCGAGTTCCTTGACTATCAGATCCTTAGCTGGTGGGATTGCGAACGAGAAAATTCAAAATTGATCTACAATATCGATAGATATTGGCCGAACAAATAAAAAAATAAAAAATATCGAAACTGTTTTCAAATAGGGGGGCATGAAAGTTTTGGGCGGTATAATGGGCGTGGCCAAAATGTTATTCGGCATACCGATAGAAACGGACATCAAAGCAAACTTGCGCTACGTCTGTCTCTGGAAGGCGTATCCAGGATTTCAACGAACCTAGTATACCCTTTTACTCTACGAGTAACGGGTATTAAAAGCTCCTTTAGTTTTCATTGCCAGAAACTTTTGGTAGCAAAAAAATATTTTCTAATAAAAAGAAGACCACAAAAACCGAAAATGTAATAGGGGAACAAAACATTTTAAGGATTAAATTATTTCTTGATTAGCGCTGGTCTCCGAATAACTTTAAAATTGCGCTCCCGGTATCGATAGAAATAAACTTAGTGATGCAAAATCTTTTGTGACAGTATGCGAAAAACGTTAATTTATTTCGCAGATACAAAAAGGATTTCCCAGACAACATAAGACATTTTTAAATTTAGTTAGCCCCTTCACACGCGACCATCTCTAGTCGAAAGTGCCATCTCTACGCCCTCGACCAGCTGTTCAGTTTTTTGTTGACGTTGTAGTTGGAACCGCAGCGTCTTCAACCAGCGTTTAGGCTTAGCGTTAGTTACTAAGAAGATCGATCGCTATGTCGGCGGTGGCCTACGACTCCCTGCTGTCCACGACGGCGGTGATCAGCACCGTCTTCCAGTTCCTCTCCGGCGCGTAAGTCATCGTCATTAGGCTTCCATAAGCCCATGCAACTGGCATTGTCCAAAGCAATATCAACTGTTTGATTTCCCTTTACTTGCAGCATGATATGCCGAAAGTACATACAGAAGAAAAGCACGGGAGATTCTTCCGGAGTTCCCTTCATATGCGGATTCTTATCGTGAGTAGAAACTGCCGACTTGGCACTACTAAGATAAATTTGAATTGGTCGCGCTTGGCGGGGCTACTTTTTCTTAAAATAAAATATGTGTACTGGCGCATGTATTAAAAGTCTTAAGTGGCATGTTATTAAGATTGAACCATAGCTAAAATGATCTTAGTTTTGAGTATACTAGCTGCACAGGACTAATAATTATTTTAGCTTAACATACATAGTTAGAAACATTACATGCCAAACTCCACGGATTTAGCATCCCAAATCGATTAGATATCAGCTTAGTTCATTCCCTTAACGGTTTATACAGCATCTAAAGTTAAAGAAAGACATGAATTGTGGGAACTTTGCTTGGCTGGCAATTCACCTCTGTGTTCGGCCTTTAACCAACTTAAATAATTGAAAATATTTGAACAGGTGTAGCTTTTGGCTTCGCTATGGAGTCTTAACCAACGAGCAGAGCATTGTGCTGGTCAACATCATCGGATCGACGCTTTTTCTGGTCTACACGCTGATCTACTATGTGTTTACCGTCAACAAACGTGCCTGTGTAAAGCAGTTTGGATTCGTTCTGATCGTTCTGGTGGCGGTCATTCTCTTCACTAATCGGCTGGAGGATCAGCGCGATCGAATGATACACGTCACAGGTACGAGCACGTTTTTGAATACAGTTCTGCAATGTCAGGTTTGCTACATTCCGGAATAAACTTTCAGGAATCGTGTGCTGCATCGTGACCGTGTGTTTCTTCGCCGCCCCGCTGGCTAGTTTGCTGCATGTGATACGGGCGAAGAACTCCGAGAGCCTTCCCCTGCCCCTAATAGCCACGTCCTTCTTGGTCAGCCTGCAATGGCTAATTTACGGCATACTGATATCGGACTCATTTATCCAGGTGACCCACTTCCCACAACTGTCTAGACAAACAGCAAATAACGACGGCGATTGTTTGCTTTGTTTTTTCAGATTCCCAACTTTCTTGGCTGCATACTGTCGCTGCTGCAGTTGTGTCTGTTTGTCCTGTACCCGCCACGAAGCTACTCCGGCCATGGCTACAAGCTGGTCGAACAGGCGGTGCCGTTTTAGGGAGTTAATCGAACGGACGCAGCCACGCATTTTGCTTTGGCTTCCGAGCGTGCCGCATACAGGGTTTATACATGCTGCTTGCTTAGACGCCAAGCTTATTTACTATAGACATACGTAAAAGTAAGCCTATATTTATTGTAAAGTATTTATTAAATCCGAGGATTTGCCTCGAATATCCCGCTACTTACGTTGCCTTGCTGTTCGGTGGCGCCCATTTAAATGTAGCCTGTATTCCTAATAAACCTACACACGGAAACGATTGATTTGAACTAATCTAATATTAAAAAAGCCCGAATTTGTTTCGGCACGTTCTGAACAGATAGAGAGCAAATTGCTGACTGGAAATTATAATGAGTGAACCCAGTGCACTTTGCTGGGCTGCGGTCATTGGTATCGATAAGCTGATATGCTGATATTCCGGGCCATAAACTGTTGAATTAAGCGACCGTATACTGGCTGTTTTGCACCTCTGATTTAATGAAAATATTCGTTGGCGCGGGGTGAGGTCTGATCAATGAAATCGACTTGTCTTAACTCAATAATAGTGCTTATCGACCTGCGTGGAATTAGCCAGTAAACATGCAACCAGATAACGCGGTAATCTTTATTTGCCGCCCAGAAAACCACCAGCATCGATAAGGTGGCATTTTGGGGGGCGGAAATGATAAAGCGAGATCATAAAAAATATTTCAAACAGATTCAAATTTGAATTGGAGAGACAGACGTTTATCACTCTGGCATTAACCAATACTGGCTTGAGAGTTTTATGGGTATGTGCGCAACGGTCACACTGCTAGAACTCTGAATCATTACTTTGTATTAAACCCAGATAGTATTTAAGGCAAACCCCGTTTTAAGGATGCAGGAACAGAGCCCCGAGCTGTACGAGGAGGTGAAGCTCTTCCGAAATGCCCGCGAGCGGGAGAAGTACGACAACATGGCCGATCTGTACGCAATCATCAACACCATCCAGCAGTTGGAGAAGGCCTATATACGTGACTGCATTACTCCCCAGGAATACACGGCCGCCTGCTCCAAGTACCTGGTGCAATACAAGGTGGCTTTTAAGCAAGTGCAGTGCGACGAGTTCCCCTCGGTAGAGACGTTCGTTAAGAAGTTCCGGCTGGACTGCCCGGCGGCGCTGGAGCGGATCCGCGAAGACCGACCCATTACCATACGCGACGACAAGGGCAACACATCCAAGTGTATTGCCGAGATCGTGTCGCTGTTCATTACCATCATGGACAAGCTGCGCCTGCAGATCAACACCATGGATGCCCTGCAGCCGGATGTCAAGGACTTAGCAGACAACATGAACCGCCTGTCACTCATTCCGGAGGAATTCGACGCCAAGCTGAAGGTGGAGAAGTGGCTTGGCAGCTTGAACGAGATGCAGGCCTCCGACGAGTTGAGCGAGGGCCAGGTACGCCAGTTCCTTTTCGACCTGGAGTCGGCGTACGCGGACTTCAACAAGCTGCTGCACAGTCAGTAGCTATCAGTTTCTCATTGTTTACGTGTATCATTAAATTTATATAGCATATTCCCATATTAAACAAGTTTTATATATACCTCATGATCGCGTTGTATCACTTTAGACAATGGCAGTAAGTAAATTGAATAGCGCAGTCTCAAAAAATTTAATTCATTTTGAATTAACACGGGTAGCTGTTTCGTAATTTCAAAATAATAGAAAAGGATATAATATAAAGCAGGACTTTCTTCAAATTACGTTAGCTTACAATATTAATAAAGGGTTATTTTTAATACTAATGGATCCGTATTTAAACGGTAATAAAATAAATAACTGATTGTTTTTAATAAGTTGAGCAGTAGCGAGACTTTTAACCTAGTACAACTTCTATTCCGTTAACTTGAAAGTTACGATATAGCTTGGCCCCTTGCATTGAATCATGATACGAATCATGACAAAATTAAAAATATTGAACAAAGAAATAAAGTCTTATAGTCCCACCATTAGTCAAACATTCCAACAGATTTAAGTAAAAACGGCAAGGCACTTCATTTTTTGCATTTTGTTTGGATTTAATCGTATCATCTTTTTTGTATTTAGTTTAAATATTAAGGTTATAATTATACATATAAGTTTAAACCGATTACAATAATTAATTTTTGTTTGTTTTGTTTTTTCTCATTCACGTTATGTTTGTGGTTTTGTGTTCTTTAATATATATACTTGTATTTTTAATTTACTGTTCTGCTCTTTCCGGTTTCTCTCTTACACTCTTAAATCTGTTAAATCGTTTTACGCCTTTAATAATTAATAATTGTTACTCTTTATCTTTGTAAATTTATTTGTATGCAATGTGAAAATGGTACTTGGTATATTTATGCGGATGTTGCTGTATGTTTTGTTTTACTCTTTGCTGTGTGAGGGAGTGTGTGGTTGGTTTTAGGAGTCTCCTCCTGCCACATGAAACACTTTCATGCTGGGTTTTTGTATGCAAGTGTGGGGTATGCAAGTTGAGGCTGAGGGGAGGAGGGATGCGTGGTCAGGACGCTGCTGAGCGGCGCCTTTACAGTGCGTTCGTAGTAAAAACGTTTCTTATTAAGTAAAGTATGATCGCTTATCTTCGTATATTAGATAATCCTCCTCCGACGCTGGAGAAGATTTCTCGCTCTCCACCCCGTCGGCGAGTGCTTGATGTGGTTGTGGTGGCGGCTGTGGTTGCTGTTGTTGTGGCTGCTCCTTGACGAGCATCAGCAATTGGCCGGGAATGCCCGGCATCGCTGATGTCGTCTTCACTATTGCTGCTGAAGGCGTGCTGGTTTCATCTACGGTCGTTGTGGTGTTGCCGGCTGCTATTGTGGTCACTTTTGAGTTGGTTGCGAGTGTGATGGGAAGCGCTCTTGCATTGCTGGCGCTGCTCTTGCTGTAGATGTGGTGAATGGGTGTGGTTGTTGTTGTTGTTGTAGTTGTGGTGGTGGTGCTGCTGCTGCTGCTATTGCTGCGAAGGCTATAAAAGTCGTTCGCGCGGGCGATCTGCAGGGGCCGCCAGATCGTGTTCTCCGGAAGCTAGTTCTGTCCGGCCCAGTACGAGGGCGAGTACCCTTGCTTGCCAGCAGACTTCGACTGGCTGGTCGACTGCTGACGCTGTCCGGCACTGTTCGAGTCCTGCAACGGATACGGTTGGCGATCAATACCTATGTTAAACGCAATCTGCACTCATTGATGCTGCCGCCTTCCCAAGCAGAATCAGAATAATCCGCTTCTTTAAGACTGCACCCGGCCATCCATATAACAGTTTTGGATACACATATTCCTTGATTATATACACGGCAGTTTTATAATAAAGTAAAGGCACATAAACATGGATATGCATCTGATTAGAGTACAAGCCCTTCGGCGATCGATAACTTCTTTTTGGCGCCGCTTCTGTAGGACACATGCAACTAGAGACTAGATGATACGAAACATATTCTTTCGATAGGACAGATTACATGGGGATAAGGCATGCGTGGGAGTGTTAAAGATATGCAGTTCACCAAGAATTAAGCAACTTTACACATGATTACAACAAAGGAACTTACCCGGCGGGATGAGCTATGAATCCTGCCGTCCATCTAATAGTTGTCCCATAAAAAATTAAAAGAAATTATAAAGAAAAGTCAAACAATAGAACAGTTTCATGCATTTCTCAATTATATGCCTCACTACCGTGTATGTAATGCTTAATTCTGAATTAAGCCAACAATCTTCCCACGGACACTGCTTACTCGCACTGATGCTAATGCTCCAAATCAATTTCAAAATATCAGAAAATGCATGAAATGTTATTTGTTAGTAACGATCACATGTGAAAAGGAAACGGTTTAATGACTGACACAAATAAAATACTTTGGTTGTGTGTTTTACAGAAGATGTGCGTGTGTAACAGTGATTAGTGACGTACAAATACTTGATTAGTTAGTGTTAATGTGGTGTTAGATACTTTAATAATGGGGAAAAATATATACAAATACATGCAGTTCAACAAAATCAGCTTCACAGCCACAAAGAAAACAACAAAATTAATGTGATATCCAGGATTAGTGTAGGAGTGAGCTTATTTAAGGACATAAACAAATATCTAAACGCAGTCAACAAATGTGGAATGTAGTGGCGGGTGTGCAGCTACACGATTGATGAAAAATAAAATTGTTGTTGTGTATAAATAACGAGATGAG